>NC_083353.1:130383641-130983641 GCF_030254825.1 Meriones unguiculatus | reverse complement strand
ACTGAGCTCATCTTATTGGGGGCTTCACTAACAGAAACACACAGAAGATTTTTTTTATGGGAACCATTTGGATATCTGATTCTCTAGGCTTCCATGTATATTATGAAAACCATGTTCCATACTTCCAAAGCACAAGAAAGTACCATATCCAGTGGCATAAACTTTGAGAATTTAAGCAAAAATTTTAAATTGTATAATTTGTTCCATGGGGAGAGTTCCATCATTCTCTTCTGGTTATGTAATTCGGCCTGGGCCTTTCAAAAATGGAGGCATGTCACCCATAACACAATTTGGAGTTTGGAACCGCCTGTGAAAACATGAAAACTTCTTTTATTTTCTATTTGAAAAGTCCCTAAACACAAATTGATAAACTCCCAAAGAACTTCATGGCAGTTTGCAAGCTAGTAGTTCAACTGCCAAGACCTGTATTCCAAGTGTTGGAATTTCTAGAAAAAACACAGCTGTTAGCCTGTATCCCAAGCCATCTGTACACCATTTCTTAGGCTGGGGAGATAGTAAAAATGAGCTGAAGGTTAAGATGCATGCCTTTTATTTACTTAATTAGTGAGAGAGAGGGGGTGGGGAGGGAGGGAGAGGGGGCCTGAGAGAGAGAGGAGGGAGAAGGAAGGGGGGATGGAGGGAGGGAGGTGCTTGCATGTATGGGGCCTATGACTTGAGGCCAGAAGACACCTTGGAAGTGATTCATTCTTTACCTATTTCTAGGATAGGGTCTCAACAGTCTGGGAATCACCAGGTAATCTAGATGAGCTGGCTGTGAGCCGGGACCCAACAGCCTCTGCCTGTCGGTGCTGGGTTCCAAGATGTGTCATCATGCCTGTCTTTTTATGTAGTTTCTGGAGTGAGTTCATACCCTCATGGTTGCAAGACGAGTTCCTTATTCACTAGACAATCTTTCTAGCCAAATGTATGTCTTAATGAACTAAGTTCTGAGCTAGAAGGGTCATATCCCAAATTAAAAAAAAAAAATTCCTAAACAGAAACACCAATTCATACCATCAGAAGTTTTAAATGGCTTCTCAGTTTGAAAGGATTCTCCTTCACCAAAACAAGTCGACAGGGTGTGCCAGCCGAAAGTTTTATTTTGTGCCCTTAATTGTCTTCTAGAAAAGTCTCCTCTCGTCTTGTTTTAGTTGTTTGAAAGTCTGGTGTCTGCGCGTCAGCTTCACCGAGGCATCAGTGAAGGTCTCGGGGGCCAGCGGCTGTGCCAAGCATAGTGTGCCGCTCCGTAGCCTACATGCTTGGCACAGTCTGAGCCCGGCAGCATGTGCCAGCCTTGTCGAGGCTTAGCTGTATCGATTAGCTGTAATTGCTAACCTGACAATGTGGAGGACTAAAGTGGCTCAGTTGGTATCTGTGATGATCTGAGCCACACCGAGCCACACAAAGACTAAGATAACATGTGTCTTTGCAGATGAAGAGCACCTGTGGATTTTCTCAGTGTTCTGAATTACAGAGTTATGTGCTCACCTAACCCCATCATGGCGTAGGTCAGACTTTGTCTGGCTGTAGCAGAGCTAAGAGAGGCTTTGGGCTATGTGGAATTTCCTATGCTTGGCGTCTAGCTCCAGCCAATGACTGGCACAAACCTCTTGTGTCTTATGCTCGCCTCTTATCAGTGTTACTAGGCTGGCTGGGCTAGATGGCCTCAGTCACAGGGATCTTCTGAGTCTGTTTTCCTGGAGCGGGCTAACGAGCATGCATCACCACAGCCTGACCTTATGTGGGAGTATAACTCAGGCCCCATCCTGGGATGTGGGTGTTTACTGATGGGGCTATCTCCCTGACCTGTGGGAAATTCTTGGGTAAAAACAAAACAAAAATCCCTACCTAATTTGTCCTTTACCTTCTTTATCAGCTTTGACTGTATCTTTTTGTGTCAGCCTTTTGCATTATGTTTTGATTAAACCCTCAACAATTTCTGTTTTGTTTTTTGGTGTTTTTTTTTTTAACATGAAAATTAAGTGCATACAGCATAAATAACACACGTAAGGCCACGCAGTGAATAAGTCATCTTTCTGTAATTTTCTGGCTGGGTCGCAGGGGATGTTCTGAGGTGCCTCAAGACAATGGGTCACCTCACAGGGGACCAGCGACTTGGTGGGACTTGAGTCCCTGTAGGGGACCATGCTTTCCTCTCTGGGATGTATGTGCCACCAGCTCCAGAGTGCTCTTCCCATTTCAGAAAACGAGAGCAGCTTCCGGTTGATAGCAGCACCCAGAATCAAAAGTCTGTTTTCCCTGCTTCAAAAGTTATAGCCAGGGCCGACCCGTTCCCATTTCCTGGTTTAGAGTTGACGGTCTTCCTCCTGGCTTGTCGCTACCTGCCACTTTACTGAGCATAATGAATGGCTTCTCTCAGGACCCCTTTTTTTTTTTTTTGTTCAGGTGTGTGTGATGGTGAGACTTTGTGCTGGCATTTGCAGCTGTGGTTTTAATTGGGTTTGTGCCACTCAGCATAGCTTAATGAAAATCATAAAACTGTTTAAGTAAAAAGACACCTCAGAGACCAGCTTGTCCCGAGTCTCACACAAACCACTCCCAAGCTGGAACCGGTCCCACGCATGTTGTTCTCCTCAGGAGGGACCCTTGTTGGCTCTTAACAAGCGTTTGAATTGGTTGTCATTTTTAAATGCATTTCATAAAAGATTGGAATGTTGGTCTTATAAAGATGGAGACACGCTCAGCTGGTAGGATGCTGGTCTAGAGCACACGTGGAGTCCACATAAACCTGGGCACGGTGATCCACGCCTGTAATCCGAGCACCAGGGGAAGGGAAGCAGCAGGATCAAGGAGTCCAAGGTCACCCTTGGCTTCATCGCAAATTGCAGAACAGCCTGGGCTACTTGAGACTGTCTCCAACGTTTGTGACAAATAAACAGTAATGATGAAAACCAGTGTTTGATGGGGACACTGGGCACCAGTGGCCGGTTTCCTGCCTTTGATCTCTGGCTTCCTGCTCTCACCCACCCTGTGGAGTACAGGTGCTTCCTGGAGATAGGTCTGAGTGCTTTGGAGTGGAGCGAGCCTAGTCCTTCATGGGCAGTATTGTGGCTGGAGGCATGCTGGCCCTGGGCTCACTGCCTGTGTTATTTCTTATAGCAGACTGACGAGTTTTGAACAGTATTTCTGACTGTCAGTGACAGGAAAGCAGATCATCATCTTTGTGTGTGCTACATGTAAAAGGCATCTTACTGTGATGAGACGGTTTAAGAAAAGATTAATTACTGTGTGATATCAACAAAATGTACAAGGGCTAAATACACACCAGCATGCTGTTGGCGATAGAAAGTTGGGTGTGGGGCTATGTATTATTTATTATTATTAGCCCTATGATTATTGTGATGGTATTATCTAATCTGCTATCACAAATAGTAAGACACCTGTTAGATTTTATAATTGCCTTATTTACCTTGGGCTGGGCAGATATTTCACCTTCGATGTCTCAATAACCTCACCATCCACCTCCCAGCCCCACCCAATGCCATCCTTAACTATCCTCATCTGGGCCCCCTTCCGTCCACAATCTTATGAATACTTGCTTATATTTGGTGTTTTTTCCATCCACGCCATCCTTGGAGTCCTCCCTCCCAGCCCACGTGGTTTGTGGTTTCTTCTCCATGCTAATCCATCTTGGAGTCGTCCTTCCTCCTCTCTTCCTGTCAGTCTGTTTTCCATGATTCTCTTCAACCCAAAACCCAGGAACCTTAGCCATGCCTACCCCATTCTGCTCTGCCCAGATTTTAGGCCTTTAATCAACCAATCAGGTATGTCTTAGGCAGGTTTACACAAGGATAAGTTTATCAGGACAATAACCAGATCTTGAGGGCCAGTAATTAGCATCAAAATACAAGCATCAGGCCAACCCCCAACACACACAAATACCATAGAATCAGCATTTTAATAGAGTCTCCTGCATCTTTACTCTTAGGTTCTTCATTGGTTTGTGTGTGTTCGTGAGTGCATGTACATGGTGTGTGTGAATATTTACACGTGTAGGTTCATGTGAAGGCCCTGAGTTGATGCCAGGTGTCTTCCTTGATGGCTCTCCATTTCATTTATTGAGATAGGGTTTCTTCTCTGGGAGGTGGCCAATGCCAGCTAGTCTGTCTAGCCAGCTTGTCCCAGGGATATCTTGCCTCTGCTTCCCGTTATGGACGATGGGGCAGCTGCCATTCCTGCCTGGCGATTCAGACTCCATTTCTCACACTTGTGTGGTAAGCATGTTACCCGCCGAAGGACGAGGAGCTGAAGAACTCCTCAATGACAGCAATAAGGAGAGAGCAGGCAGGAAGTGGGCTCAGCGACAGAATCTTACAGCCTTCCTTCCCCTGGCTAGCTTTACCTCCTGAAGTTTTCACATATTCTCCAAGCACCTCTACCAGACGCTCGCACACGTGAGCCTGTGGGAACATTGCGCATCTAAGCATGCCTAGCAGATTTGCATCTAGGGGATTATTGTGGACATCCTGAAGTAAGCAGGATATAGATCAGAGAGGAATTGAACTCATGCAGGTTCTCAAGTGCTAAGGCTGATCCCACATGAAGGCCAAAAGCTAAATACTAGGTGTGCTGGCGACGTCGGTGTCAACATGACGCAGGCTAGAGTCATCTGAGAGGAGGGAGCTCAGCTGAGAATCGTGACCTCAGGCTGCAGGCAGACCTGTAGGGCATTCTCTTAATGAGGGGTTGATGTGGGAGGGCCCAGCCCAGCGTGGGTGGTGCCCCCCCTGGGCCGGTGGTCCTGGTTGCTGTAAGCAGACTGAGCAAGCCATCAGGAGCAAGCCAGTAAGCAGCACCCCTCCCTGGCCTGCATTAGCTCTTGCCTGCAGGTTCCTGCCCTGCCGTCCTTTGGCAATGAACAAATGATGTGGAAGTATAATCGAAATAAACCCTTTCCTCCCCAAGTTGCTTTGGTCATGATGTTTTATTGCGGTAATAGAAACTCTACCTATGACCCTAGGTCTTCAGTTCTGCCCTTCTTGAAGCAGAAGGATGTGCTGGTCATTAAACCATCCTATCAGCCAAGGATGGGAGTGTGAGCTTAGTGACAGCCGAGGGTTATTCCTGGGAAGCATCACAGCCAACCTCAGCACTGGGAGCTGGGGGTTAACGCTTGTGTTTTAGAGGACAGAGGTCTGACGGCATGCCCGCTCCACTTCTGTGCTCAGAGGGTTACACCAGTGCTCAAAACCATTCTACCCGGTGCTCCCACACCCTCATACTCAGTGCTCCCACGTCGTCCTACCCAGTGCTCCCATGCTGTCCTACCCAGTGCTCCCACACCCTCCTACCGGTGCTCGCACACTGTCCTACCCAGGGCTTGCACAGCAGTGATATGATCATCATCATCATCATCATCATCATCATCATCATCATCATCATAATGAGATAGAGAACCATCTGTGCAGCACTTCATATTTGAAGATGCCAGCAAAGAAATATATGATGGAAGCTGCTGCTCACTCTGATCTGTGATCCGGGAAGGACTTCTAACCGACAAGAATCGGGTGACCCTGTGACCTGATAAAGCCGTGCGCAGCACCGAAGCGCCTTGTCTCTGGTTGTCTCTGGAGAGGATCGTTCACGGAATGCCTCCAGGGCGATCAGCTCGGTTTCCTGCGGCAGATAATGAACAGGGTGATGGTACCCATGCTCCTCAGTGAAACTGGGAGGCCTAGCCGCTAGATTCTCATGCCAGACTCCACCGTCGCTCCCTCCTGCCCCCCAGCTGCTGGGGCGTGAGAAGGCCAGGAGTGGGGGCTCCATCTGGGTGGCCCTCGAAGGTGGTCACCATGGTGGGGCTTTGCGGGATACTGTTCTTTCTGTGTTGCCGAGGTGCCTGTGAGAAACCTCTCCGTCTACAACAGGCCCTCAGTTCGCTACCCTGGGCTGCTGTCACTCTCCGAGGTCGCTGAGTTCCTGTCTGGCGTGAACAGGCCTTTGCTCGCGTCTCCCCACGAAAAGCATGGCGACGCCTGCTCACGCCTGCTCCACTCCCTGGTCTCAGGTTTGTCTCTGTTGTCTGGGGATTTGCGGGGCCTACAATAAAGCACGCCATCTACACTCCACTCTTAAAAGTCTAATTGTGGAAGTTGCTCCTTCGCCTTGAGAGTGTCAGAGGGAGCAGGACGCAACAGGAAGTCCCTCAGGGAGAGGCTGCCTCTGGGCAGGGTTATGCATGGACCTTCAATCCTGACTTCTTCCTCCTACAGCTTCTACTTCTTCAAAGGTTGAAGCGTTTCCTGGAGCAGCCCATTTCACTGCCAGTACCTCGGGTGGAAAGTCACACCCAACGTTGTTGCTTAGACAGATTCTTCTTTGCCTCACGATTGCTGTTCCCCAAGACCTTCAAGGCCACAAGCCATGGCCTCACAATTGTGCAAGCATGTCATACACCATCCCCGGGCTGGAGGATAGCTCATGTGAAGTGTGCTTTGCAATCAGTGGCTTACTCGGTGATCTCTAGTCCAGTGAGAGGGTTGACAGAACTGGAGAATGATACTTCAGGTTGACCTTTGGCTTGTACACACACATGAATGCACACACTGAATCAGAAAATTCTGTTTTGTGCTTGTGCCCAGCCGTGTGGCAGCTGCTGATAACCCCTAGTGACCAGCAGCTACTGTGAGGGGCAGCATAGATGTGGATTCTTTTGCTCATCACTGAAAGTTCTCTTGAACAGATCTGCCATGTGAGGGGATAGCACTTTAACAGCCCTGTCGTGCTTTATTATCTGGAAGGTGAGGCGCTGGCTTGTGTTGCCTCATTCTCCCCTGTGTTCAGAAACCTACTGTGTGCTGTAGCACAGCTAGCTCTCAGTAAGAACCTTAGTTTTCAACAGAGTTGAATTCACACAAGAGCTTAAGAATGGATGTTTGGGGCTGGAGAGATGGCTCAGAGGTTAAGAACACTCAATGTTCTTCCAAAGGTCCTGAGTTCAATTCCCAGCAACCACATGGTGGCTCAAAACCATTTATAGTAGGATCTGGTGTGAATGCAGAATGTTGTATAAATAATCTTTTTTTTTTTTTAATAAAGAATGGACATTTGTTGATGTTTTACTGGGAAGAGTAGTTGTGGGATTTTGCTAATATCTATAGAGACTTATCATTAGGTCTAAGGACTCTCAGGTAAAGAATTTAAAAGAAAGAAGAGATGGGGAGAACCAAAATGGATGATCACTTTACATGCTGTGAAGGAGGGCATGAAAAAGAGGAGACGCAGGAGGTAGGTCCTGGGCACGAGAGTTCCCAGACACATTTTCCCTACTTCAGCATTTCGGCGCTGAAGCCCTCGATGTAATTATCTTGGCTGGAACCCCTGTGCTAGAGTAAACAGAAATCTGAGTGTGTCAACAAATTATTTCATTAAACAGAGTGGGCAGCACCTCAGAGGCAGGGCAGTGACAGGCGATAATGTGACTGACAGCTCAGCTGTGCTGGGGAAGAGATCGAGGCTTCAGAAATGCTGGGGACCGGAGTGCCGACTCCCAGAGCTGGTGGGGAAAATGAAAGCAGCAATGAAATTAAGAAAATACGATTGTATTATTCAAGAAAATATACAGTTGAACCAACCTCTGGAGCGTAAATGTTCATTTAAAGGCGAAGGTACCAAGCCATCAAGTCAGATGAGCCGAGATCAGGAGGAAGAAGGGGATGGCTTTAAAGCCGCTCAGATCTGCACCCCGAGTGCAGTTACAGTAAAGCAGAAGGGAACAGAGATATAAAACTGGAAAGGAACAGATGGCCAAGGCATTTAGCTTGCTTGGGTGCCAACTCTGGGTACATTTGATGTTTCATCCAAGTTAGCAAATACTGAGACATTAAAATGCATTAAACAGACTGTGTATTCCAACTTGCCACATCATTGTCACCAAGTTAGTGGGAATTGGACCGAGGGGGGCCACATGCGTGCCAGCAATGTCGAGATGGAGAGCGGAGGGTCAGCTGGCTTTCTGTCTCCGGAATCTTTACCTTGCCAGTGACACCTTACACACTCCTCATGTAGACTCGTGGTTCTCAGTCTTCCTAATGCTGCGGCCCTTTAATCCATTTCCTCATGTTGTGATGGCCCCAACCATAAAGTCATTTTGTTGCTAGTTATGAATTGTAATGTCAATAACTGTGTTTTCCGATGGTCTTAGGTGACCCCTGGAAAGGGTTGTTTGACTCACGGGGTGAGAACCTCAGACTTAGACCGCCCTAAGTGGCCACCTACTTCCAAAAAGGCAAGGAAGAAAACTACATTTTAGTGACGCTCTGATTGGTGGTGGCAGTGGCGTCCCGAGGGGTTTGTGCGTGGGGGTGCTGTGTGGACTTGGGCCTGTCACTTACCAGGCCCTGATGAGTTCCGTGGGCTGTGACCAGCAGAGCACTGACGTAGCAGAGCGCCACAGTCACTGGGATGCCTCTTCTGTGCACATTCTCCCTCCGGCTTGGCACTTCCTGTGTGGACAGAGTAGGGCCACGCAGTGAGCACACGGTTTTCACTCACTGCCGCCCGAAGAGGAGCTGGTGACCTCCCAGCCTTCCTGGTTGATGTCAGGCACACAAGCGCTGTGCGGCCACACTGCGACTCCTGTTCCCTCAGGGAGCGCTTGTCAGAGCCCTGTGCTCGGCTGCCACGCTCTAGACTGCATTCTTCCGATCATCCCATCCCGGAGGATGGACAGAGACTTCTTCCTCTCCACTTGGCACTTTTACCTGAAACAAAACCACAGTTGTTCCTGGTGGTGTGGGCTGGCAGTCCTCACTACGGAGGAGGCTGAGGCAGGAGGATCACTGCAAGTTCTAGGCCAGCTTGGGCAACGTTGTGACATGCAGCCTCAAAAAAAGTAAAAAGAGGGTTAGGTGCAGCTCAGGGGCCAGTCACGCGCCCGCCCCGTGCGGCATCCGTGTGCAGGAGACTCACCCTGAACGCCTATCACATGGGCTAGGCACTCACCCAGGAAGTAGCGACCAAGCGGACTCGAGTTGAGCGCATGAAGAAAGCAGGCTCTTCACAGCCTGTCATGTTAGCCCTGGCGTCTCTAGACCCGGCTTAGAATGGGGAGAAAACACCCATCCTCCTGTCTGGGGAGTCCAATGAACGTGCGGGAAACAGACAAGAAGGTGTGTGCTGACTGCTGCCCTGCCCCAAGGGATGTTTTGGGAAATAATGTGCACAAAAAGGAGAGGGCTATGAACAGTCTCTTTTTCAAGGGAGAGCATTAAGGTCTCTGACCAAATAGAAGGAAACAAAATTGGCATCGAACTATATAGATATGCAAGCTTATTTAATGTTTGTTACATATTTAGCCATGCACAAACAGTGGAAATCGCATATCCATTTAAAAAAGGTGGTCAAGGGAGCCATCGCTCTATCTGTGTACTTTGGGCTACAACTAAAGCTCGCCATTGTTATGGCAAAATACAGGAAATATTAGGAGAAAGTACTTATTTTGCTTTGAAGTTTTGGAGAGTCTGTAGTTAGCTGACCTTTTGACCTTGAAACTGTGATGAGCTATGGTAGAGGGGTGGGGCCTGTGGAGCATGCCTGCTCACCCCGCAGAAGCTAAAAAGCAGAGAGAAGGGAGAGGCTGGGCTTCCCTTCCACGGACTGCCCTCAGAGCCGCAACATCCTTCAGTGAGCTCTGACCCCCCAAGGTTCCACCAGCTCCAGCAGGGTCACAGTGGGAACCATGCCTCGAGCGTGTGGGCCTCGGGGGATACTAGGAGTTGAGTTGAGGGAGGTATTGTGTGTGCGCATGCGCGCTCTTGGAGTGTTAGGTATAGATGGAGGTCGGGGAGGGTGGAACGCTATGAGGGGAAAGGGAAGCCCAGAACTCTTTGTCTGCCTTCACAGTCACTGAGTAGGCTTGTGTGGTTCAGCAGTCAAGTTCAGGAGTGAAAACAACAGGGGGAGAGTGTGGAGCAAGATGGCGAGAAGGCAGATGAAGGGAGCTGGCCTCGAACGCGTTAAGAGTAAGCCCTGCTGAAGCTTTACTAGGCAAAATTGTTCCTGTATAACATACTGATATATATACACACATACATTATGTACCATAGTAGGTAGAAATGTGTTTCGAATTCTGAAGTTGGAATGACATTAAAATTTCTTTAATAGCAGAATTAAGCCTCCTATATTTATAAGCTATATATCAAAAGGAATTTACTATAAAAAAGAGTATGTTTTTAAACTGATGAAATATGCATATCATTTGCAGCCATATCCAGTTGTTGATTACATGATTTTTTTAAAAGCCAATAATTATTTCAATACTCATCTAAAGTATCCTGATTAAGTGAGAAGATAAACAAATCCAGCATTAGAAGATGAAAGGCATGTGTATATGTAAAATCATGAAAGACTACATTAGAGAATTACTCAAGTGCTTGAGGGAAGATTATGTAAATACCATTTTTCAGAAATTTAAATGTAAAAAAGTTCCAAAAGTGGTAGACTGTTAGGTCATAAATATGCATCACCGTGAAGCAAAACTGAAGGCATTACACATTTCTCCTTAGGATAAACATCCAATGAAAATAGAAAACATTTTCAGAGCACCCTGATTGCCAAGTGTTTGCAACAGCCTCAGCTGATTCAGGCTAAAATAAACACAGATATGTAGGTAGGAAAGCAAGCGAAGCACACTTTTTTTTTTTTTCTTTTTCTGGAGTGCCTCCCTTTAGGATCAGAGATTTCCGTGAGGTAAATGACTCCTAAGAGCCTGTGGAGTCACCCATTTGGCGGGAGAGCTGGCGGTTAGTGATGGCTGCTGTGAGGAGGTGAGTGCGGCTCTCCCAGGCAGCCTTAGCACCCGGGGAGGGATCCTGCCGGCAGCCCCCCACACCTCGCTGGCCAGCGAGCCTGGCATTGCCTGGAGTGCTAGGCGCAGTGAGAGAAACTGTCCCAGAAAGCAAGTACAGAGGTCGAGGAAGACACTGGAGACCTCTGGACCCCACACCTGTGCACGCGTGCACACAGACACACACACACATGAGTAAGAAAGGATATTCCCCAGAACTTTTATCAAACATCGGTTCATGTCACTGCCGTGGCTGTGCTGACTGTGGCGTTGTGGTGTCCGAGCCTGGGAGTTTAGGGGAGGCGGTGGGTTCTGAGGTACACCACGAATGCTAGGAATTTAAGGTCGATGCCAGATGTGGCTGACACTTATTTTAGAAACGGCACAGCTATCACCCTGGTTTGCACACAAGGAAGGCAGTGTCCAGACTGACATCTGTAGACACGCCCACGGGGGAGGAGTCAGTGAAGGACTGGGTTTTGGGGAGCTTCACAGCCAGCGGCTGTGAACTGTCCCTCTGGATGATTAATATTATCTCCGGAAGTCGGGGACCTGCAAAATAACCTGCCCAAGGCTGTTCTGAAGATGAAGTGTTGGGACTGGATTTAAATCTGAGTCTGGCCCCCTCCAAAGCCGCCTCCCTTCTCGCCTGGCTGCTTCCCATTGGGACACTTCTGAGCGCTCTGGGACATAGTGGATCCTGCGAGCCCACTGGGCCCTGGGGACCCACACAAGAATCCCCACAGGGTAGTGATGCAGTGACGGGCCAGCAAGGTGTGAACTTGTGCCTGGACACATCCAGTCTGTCCAGCCGCAAGCAGGACTGGTCCATTCTGTGCCATCAGGGCCTCCCTGCGTGCAGCATCTTATAAATCCCAGATGCCAGTATCCCCCAGACTCAGAATACGTCAGGAACCTTAAACTCTAACCTGATGCCACAATAGTCGGAAGGATTTACAAAACACACGTTTCTGAGAATCATTTGAACATCAAGAAATACGTTGGAAATACATGTGACCCATGTTACAGTTTATATGTAAAGTGTCCCTCTCTGCCTGCCTCCTGTGTCTGAACCCAGGCCCAGCTGGTGGAGCTGTTCTGGGGAAGTTGTGGAATGCTTGGGAGGCCAGATCTGGCTGAGATCTGGCGTGTCTTGCCTCCTGTCCCGTCCCATTCAGTCCAGGGGGATTTGGACAAGCACCCTCAAACTCCCTGTACCTCAGCTTCAGCTGCTCCCCGCCATGCCTGGCCACCATGACAGACTGTCCCTCAGGCTAAGAGCCAAAAGAAGTCCTCCCTCCACTGAGCTATTTCCTATCAAGTATCTGGTCACAGCAAATAGAAGAATAATAGACACAGTTTGATATACAAGTAAAAACTCACTATTGTCTACAGTTGTGAAAATACTTTTAGTGAAAAGGTAAAGACTAGTTTCACCTTTGACCTTAGCCAGAGGCTGAGAAGTTGTGGAAAAACATTCTGGGGTGTGTGCATGTGTACGCATGCTTGTGTGTATGTGTGTGTGTGTGTTTGTGTGTGTGTGTATGTGTGTGTGTCTACATGTAGCTATGCTCTTGGCAGCCAGAGGTCATTGTTAGGTCACTTCCTCTGTACCCACGTCCCCTATCCACTGAGACAGGCTCTCTCATCACCCTACAGTGCACAAACTGCATGCCATGTGTCCAGGAATCCCCTCATTTCTGCCTCTTCGGTGCTGGACTTACAGGCACATGCTGTCATGCCTAACTTTACACAGGTGAAGGGGTGGTGGGACCCAAACGCAGGGCCTCACGCCTGTGAAAGCAGGCGTTTGTCTATGGAGTCATTTCCCAAGTGTGAGAGAGAGTTAAATTGAAGTAATACCATACGGCAAGAAGTGTCCCGGTTTTGTTGACTTGACATAACCTAGAGTCACGGAAGAAGGGAGGTTCATTCAGCTGAGTGATTTCCCAGCTCACACTGGCCTGTGGGAACCGCCTTGGTTGTTGATGGGTTGCCCACTGTGGACAGTGCCCGGGGAGATGGTCCTGGGTTGTCTAAGAGAGCAGGCTGAGCGGGAGCCAGGCCAGTGAGGAGTGTGTGTCCATGGTTTGTGCCTCAAGCTGCTGCTTGGCTTCCCTCCATGACGGGCTGCAGCTTGCGCTGCTTCTGAGACAGACGAGAGTCGCATAGGTCTGCTGCTGAGAAGCTCCTTTGCTTGGCTGCCAGTTATTCGGATCTGCTGAGTCATTTCTGAAAAGCGTACCCCAGGCGCTGGGCATGCACTGGGCTCGTGGGTGTTTCTCAGGTAGGTAAGTGTGGGTTGATGATACCCTCAGGTGTACTTTATTTAGTGAGTGCACACACCTTGGGTGCTTTGCAAAGCAGGGAGAGCGAGGACCCTCCAGCAGAATTGTCCAGCAGCCATCAGAGAGAGTCTAGATAGAGTGCTCTGTAGGACTGTTCCGTGAGGCCAGCAACCTTCGATGGTAAGGAGTGCTTGTGGAGGATTTTCCTGTTCAGCTGCTGGACAGCCAATCTAGCCGTAAACCGGGAGGTTGTTCCTCAGGCAGGAGGAGCCCCGCTGGGAAGTGGTGCTGGAGTCCTTGTTCCTCCTTGCTGGCCCATTCCTCAGTCCTGAGCTCTCCCAGCAGACCCTCGGCCAGTAACCCATGCACTCCAGGAGCGGCTGGTTGACAGAGCATGAGAGACTTAGAGCAGACCTTGCCCACAGCTTGAGCTTGGCTCATCTCTCCCACCTCTCCCTCCCACTCTCCAGTTGCAAACCCAAGGGGATGTGGAACTCCTACACAGGTTTCTCTACTTCGTTCCATCTCTCAGTTCTATTGATTAATAACGGGGAAGAAATAGACCCATTTCTTTGCTTGCCAGGAAGTACTGTAATTCAAGGGAAACTGCCACTAAGGCATGAGTGTGTGTCATTTAGATAATTTAAGGCCATCCTTATCCTGGGAAAACAATTCCAACAAAATCCTTCATACAGAACTGTAGCTAGCTGCCTGAGAAATTTCATGATATTAGGTATATGTTTTATAAATTTAGCTAACCTCTTCCAAGTAATGGAACATTCTTAAGGGTTACACAGAACATCCATTATCCACCTATCCCTTTAAAGCCCCAAAGCAACCATGTAATCATGCTGGGTTGCTAACACAACCAAGATCACGTTGTGAGCTGGGGGAAGTGTTAAACCAAAGCCTCTGAAAAGGATGGATTGAAACTGTGTTTCCATGAGAAAAAGGAGCCGGCCCTTTCATCTACAGGGCTCATGTCCCAGATCACCAGGATAGAATTGATTTGGTTTGAAAAGCTAGTTTGACCTCAGAGAAAGGCATCCTGGCATATTTCCATGTTGCATCATGGAAATATTGACTCCCACTCTTTCTGACATTCTGGGGAGGTAGGTGCCATAGCCCTCATCTAGGCAAGCATCTCCCGATCCACACGGTGACCCTGTGTAGCAGGCTGCAGAGGGGAAGGAAACCTCAGGGTGAGGCCAGTTGTGCTTCGAAGCGGACATGGTGTCCACCCTAACTCAGCAGGCAGAAATGTCTTAGAGCAGTAGGAAGGTAGCCCTGTCTTTCCTCTCTCACCCTGGCCTTGCTCACAGGATTAAAGGCTACGATGGCCAGGCCCCTCTTCCTTGTGCTGCACCTATTGCTGAGGCGGCTCTGCAGTCCTCAGAGAGAGTTGTGTTGGAACTGAGCTATGGCGTCTCAGTGTCAGCACTGTGGCGGACTGTGACTAACGGCTGCCCCTTCCCCCAGTCTATGCGATTCGTTGCCTGCGCTTTGCATTTAAGATATTTGGTTTCCCAAATACAGATGGTCCTGCCTGCCAGCCGAGGAGCTGGTTTCCAGTTCATTCTCACCTTCATCTCCATCATTTGTCTGAGACAGACTCTCTTGTTGCCCAGACCAGCCCTTTTAGCTTGCTCTGTAGCTCAGACTGGCCTTGAACTCTTGATCTTCTTGCTTCCACCTTCCAAGTACCGGGATCACAAATATCCAAGCTTGGCTGTGACAAACACCATGACCAAAGTGACTTGGGGAAGAAGGGCTTACTAGTCCATGTCCTGATCTCAGCCCGTCACTGAGGGAAGTTGGGGCAAGAGCTGAAGCAGGAGCAGAGGCAGGAACCTCTCGACAGTAGTGCTTACTGGCTTGTTCCTGTGGCTCGCTCAGCCTGCTTTCTTACACCCAGGACCACCACAGTGGGCTGGGCCCTCCCACATCAATCTTTAATTAAGAAAACGCCCCATAGATATCACACAAGACAGTCTGGGGGAGGCAGTTCTCAGCTGAGATTCCTTCTTCCGAGATGTGTCTAGCTTGCATCAGTTGACAAAACTGAGAGGCAGCAGAGTGTCTCGCCATGGCCGTCTCCTGCCCACAGTCTCGACCTCATACTTTCAGTGGTAAAATTCTTACTGCTATAATCTAGCATTGTGCTTTCCCAGTGAGGCTTTTTCTAAAGAATGATCATTTCTTTCTGAAATGATGAATTAAAAGAAAAAAATCCTCTTATGGCAATATGATCAGAAAAATGACTCTGGATAGTTGTAATTTATTGAGAAACTTTCTGTGGGCAGTGACTGAAGTAGAATTGAAAACTGGTCGGTCACTCAAATAGACAGCACGCCTCCTTTTCCCTTCCCAGGCCATCTTTTTGGGGGAAAGCATGGTGCTTAAGGTCACAAACGTGAGTTCTGGTGGCCTTCCTCAGGTTGCCACATTTATCGCTAGAGCTAAGATGTCGTGGTTTGTATGAAATCACATACTGATAATCACCAGATTATTTGTGGGGAAATAAATTAGGAAAGACAGTAATGTACTTATCTTTAGGGTCTAAATACAAATAATCAGATGATTGTCAGTATGTAACCTCATGCATACCATTTTACTGGACATTGAGGCACAATTAGTACAAAGCAGGTTTCGTTTTCACCAAGCATTCATGGCCTGTTCTGAATGTCACGCCTTTCACATGAAGGCAAGAAGAGCAGCTTTCTTGGTTGACTGGCCGGCTCTTCATGCCCCCTCAGGGTTCAGAGGTCGGGTTCCCTCAGAGTTCTCACCTACCAGAAATGCAGTTATGACCAGAAGTGTAGAAGAAAGGCCGTCTTGTGATTTTATGCAGCATTTTAATGTATTTTCATCACCTTACGTTAGTGACTTTAATTTTTTAATTACACCCTTTGGGGAGCACATGCCAGAGCACATGTGTGGGCTCTGGGGAAGAACCAGTTCTTCATGCTTGGCAGCCTTTACCCACTCAGCCGCCTTGCCAGCCCCAGCTATCCACAAATGATTTAAAATACGTTCGCCTAGGTTGCCCGCCACCAGCTTTGATCTTCTGTGCAGGTCCCAACAAACAGTCGCTCTCTTCTCTGTATGCTTTTGCAGCATAGATCTGAGGTGTCTTTGCCACGCCCACCAGGAGGCCAGGGTGCTGTGCTCAGTGTTAGCCCAGGGTGGTGACATGTGTGCTGACTGCCTTTTCATGCCAGGCTTCCACATGGCAGCTCGCAGGCACCTCTAACCCCAGTTCCAGGCGATCTTCACATCGTCTCCGCTGGTGTGTGCCTTCTGATTGGCCCTCACTTGCAGAAGACACTATCTTCTATGTAGCTCACTAGGGAAGTTCCATGAGCCAACGGTGTGGCTGGAAGTGGCTGGGAGCCTAGCAAAGGAACTTAGGAAGACGCCATGACAGACAAGAAGCCTGAGCTACAGTCCGCCATTTGCGAAGCACCAGCCCTCATAAACGCAATGTGGCGCTCACACGTGAAGTGCCTGCCGATATTGGATCGGGCTCTAGAACCCACTCTTCTGAAAAAATCAAAGACCAAATGTTAAAGGAAATTCCAAATAGAAAAATATAGACGACAAGGTAGTTTCAAAGCACTGAATTTTCAACTGGCCTTAAGCACATACTGTATCCATCTCTGTGGTGGATCAGGAACGGTCCAGTCACACACACGAACAAGCATACACATCTTCTGTGCTGGCAAGAAGCACATTTCACTTTGTGAAGCTGGATTTCCTGTGATCCTCTACGACTGGAGTGCAGAGTCACGGAAGAGCACATGGGCAAAAGTCTTTTCCTTCCTTCCTTCCTTCCTTCCTTCCTTCCTTCCTTCCTTCCTTCCTTCCTTCCTCCCCCCCCTCTGTTTTTTTTGAAACATGGTTTTCCTGTGTAGCTTTGGCTGTCCTGGACTCGATTTGTAGACCAGGTTGGCCTTGAACTCACAGAGATCTGCCTGCCTCTGATTCTCTGAGTCCTGGGATTACGGGCATGCACCACCACCACGCACCACTCACAGCAGAAAAACTGTTCTTACAGATCTCTGAAATTTTCTGAGAAGTGGAAAGACAGTCCTTGTCTGTTTCATCTCTAGAGATGGTCAGTTCTTCTCTCACGGTTTGAGATTGTGAGAAGCTTGATTGCCAACCAAACTGTGATGAGAATAGCTCTCCCTTTTGTGAGAAGAGATGAGATGCTGGGGAGAAGGTTTAAAATTAGCATTTTCCTCTAGGCCCTTGCTACAGAGCTCTTATTTGTGAGCTGCGTGTTTTTGTGATAGCTAAGTGACTTAAAAGCTGAGAGACGGCAGAGAACAATGGCAGCCTGCCGGAGAGAGTGCCAGCCACTTATCGGTGCCTTCAGGCTGTGGGTCACTCTCCTCCACCGCTTTGTCAGGACTGTTAAGTGCTATTGAATCTGCAGAGGAGCCTTTGAAAATACTGCTGCATGATTTGGAAATGCTTATTATTGCCATTAGTCCAAGCAGAAGCCTGCTGGAAGGCTGACCTTTCTGTGTGATGCCAGGATGCCTTCTGCTGAGACTGTATCCCTTAAAGTGACTTTTTTTCCCAACAACATTGGACCATGGAACCCACTTTGTGAGTGGGTTTAGTTCCGAGGGACTAGTTAGAAAATGCTGAATTTACTAGTAGCTTTGTGTGAGTGTAAGTGTGTGTGTGTGTGCGCACATGCGGTATATGCCTATGTGTACATATGTGTGCCAGGGCACAGGTGTGAAGCTCTAGAGTTTTACAGGTCTTTGGGGTGTCAGACTCAGAGCCTCACTCTCCCAACCAGCATTTTACCCACTGAGCCATCCTTTGCGGCTGCCTCCTGATAGTCTTTATAGTTATAAGGACAGTTACTGTTTCTGGTGGGGTTCTCCCCACCTTCCTTCCCTCCTGTCTTTTCTTTTCTTTTTCTTTTCTTTTCTGTTCTTCTTTTCTTTCTTTCTTCAGTGGTTTTCTTTTTTTTTCTTTTTCTGCTAGCATATTTTATGTTTTATCTGGTTAATTCCTTCTTTTGTGACATGTTGGAAAATGTTCATTGTTGTTTTTAAAAGATACTCACTGAGTAATAGCTTTTAGGGTGGTTTGTTTATTTTACTTTAGTATTTTAAAGGTGCCGTCCCTCTGCCTTTAGCTTGAGTCATTCCGTAGGAATCCAGTCAGCACTGTGTTCCCTTGTCTGTAGGCTGCATCCATTGCCCCAAACAATTCTTACATCTTTTTTATTATGATGTAACTTGGTTTGGTTTTCTTTTCATGGTGTTGGCAGGAGTTTGTCATGTTCAAATGTATGTGTTCACAGTTTTTGCCAAATTGGGAAACCTTTGGATATGATTCCCTCCATACTTTTGCTTTTCCCAACTCTACTGAGACTTCAATCCTGCTTAGACTTGACAACTTGAAACTATCCCATATTTGGCGTTTTTAAATAATTCCTAGTGTTCAAATTTTGATAGTTTCTATAGTTTTATCTTAAGTGTCACAAGTCTTTTCTTCTAAATGAGTAAGCCATTCTTAAATTCCTCCAGTATACTTTATGTCAGAATTGTATCTTCTGTCTCTAAATAGGCAATTATTGCCTGCTTTTTAGCTTTGGCGTCTCTTTTTAACGTGTTTTGTTTCTTAACTAGCTTTATGCGTATATGTGCTCTATTTATAGCAACTGATTTAAGTCTGTCATATACTATCTCTAGCACCTCTGTAGTTCCTGGATCACTTGGCTTCTGTTTTCTCACTATACACTTTACTTGCTGCTTCTGCTGCATGCTTTATGCTGTTGTACTGGCTCCTAGGTACTCTGCATCGCCTCTCAGCTGTTGGCTACCTCTGTGTTTCTATGAGGACTCCATAGACTGAGGCCAAGTACTGCTCAGCACCCTGACTGCTGTTGTTGGGTTAGTGAAGCGTCCTCCAGAGCATTAGAGGTGAGCATTGTGCTGGCCCTCTGTGAGCCATGGACAGTGGTCTTGTGCTTTCTGCACAACTGTTACCACAACGTAGAAGCTTTCCCCAGACCTGTCAACTGAAGACCTCTGGGACTTCTACCCTTTTCCACAGTTCCATCTCTGCATTGCGCCCTTCTCTCCTGTGCTGTGCTCTTGAAGTCCGAGCCACCTTGCCTTTCCTGGTGCCCCAGGTCTGTCTCTTTCTGAAGCTGACTGCCATACTGGATGAAAGGAAGTGTTAGTGTGTGAATCTGAAAGGTCATCTAGGTTCATGCTTTGAAAGGTTGGCCCCAGCTTCTGCTGCTACTTTGAGAGGTGGGCCTGGCTAGCAGAAGTGGGGGCCTTTGTCCCTGGATTCTGTCTGGCTCTGTGTCCTCTGGCCCACTGCTCTGTGAAGGGTTGTGGTCACACTCCACCACCGAAGGAGCAGCACCTGCCGCCATGCATTCCCTCACGATGGGCTGAGATCCACGTCACCAGAGTCGGAATAACTTTTGTCCTTCCGCAGGGCAGACGCAGGGTTGGGCTCAGTAGCTGTCCATTATACGGGTCTTTCTGCTTAATCTCGGTCTCTCAGCAGCACCTTTCCTCCCTGCTCTCATGCTGTGAACCATGGCCTGTAACCTGTCTGCTCTTAAGCTCGTCACACATAAGGCAAACCCCAAAATCACTTCCTCTTGATGTCCACTGGAATGAGAGAGTTACCTGTAAACACTATCCCTATCTGAAGGCAGGAAACACGGGATTAGTATTTCTAGCAACTTCCTCCTGTATGAGAAAAGTCTGTCTGGAATATTAAACGAAGGGACAAAAGCATCTTCTGGCTTTTCCCCTTACACACCAATGGCTCCACGCTCTCATACCCGAATGCATCTACAT
Source organism: Meriones unguiculatus (assembly GCF_030254825.1). NCBI lineage: Eukaryota > Metazoa > Chordata > Mammalia > Rodentia > Muridae > Meriones > Meriones unguiculatus. The sequence continues at coordinate 130,963,695 of NC_083353.1, read as the reverse complement.
CTGGCAGATAAAAGGATTACCCGAGGGAAGAAAGCTTAGGGATAGAGAATGTAGGTCAGGTGCAAAGGGGGGTGTCCAGAATTCAAGAAGAGCGCTGAGGGCCCTGTCAAGGGCCGATGTCTCTTGTGGACAGCCGGTTTATTCGTGCTGTTGCTCACAGTCAGTACATATGCACTGTGTGCACACTGGGGTCTGAGGTGCGGGCGAGCTCTGTGGAAGGGCCGTGGCAGCATCCAGAGAGCACAAGGTGCAAATGTTCCATCTTTTAGCATCCCGAACCCTCCAGGGAGCCGTGGGGGGTTCCCAGGGATGCTCGTGCCTATTCAGATGAGGGGTTCTGATTGACCAGAGAGCTCTAATTGGATCTGTCCCCAGTGTTAGGTGAGGAGCAGAGCCTCATCCTACTCCAAAAGATAGAAATGTAAAGCTACCAGCAAGGCTGTAATTAACAGTAATCAGATTTGCTCCGCAGACGGCTCTCAAAGCATTCACAAAATACAGTATAACTGCTTTTAAGTAAATAATTATTAAATGCCATTTCAGTGAGGTTGATGTTTTGATGATATGAAGTTGAACATTTCAGGCTGTAGAAGTGAGTGGTCTTTGTTTTCTTCCTGAACTTGAAGTAACCAGGATTTTTTTTTTTTTTTTAAGTGACCACAAAGTCCTAGAGCCTCTTCAGTTTTCAGCCAGGGCAAGAAAGAATGATACACGATAACTTAAGGAGAGGACAGAAGTGAAGGAAGAAAGACACAAGCTGAGAGAAAGCAGCTTCATATTGATAAAGATGATTTTGTAAGCCTTGGAGAATAACTCTTACCAACAATATATTACTTAACTCACTAATGGAGAAACAAATTGGAATAATTTAAAACTGTTGATTTAAAGAAAGGTATGAAATAAAATGAGAATGGATAGGAAAACCTCAAAAGTAAAATTATTCTCTTAAAATGGTTTTGAATTATATAGGTCTCATCGGAGAACTTGGAGTCTAAGTTCTGGTAGCAGCCCCAAACTTTTCAGTTATATGTGATAACACAGGAGCCTCCTCAGACGTAAGATATGGAAACCATAGCTACTGGCAGCTTACCTCCAAAGCACCCACCTTCAGCTCCCAGCACCCACACTGGGCAGCACACAGTCCCTATAACATCAACTCCAGGGCGTCTAATGCTGCCTCCTGGCTACCTACTCATATACATATATACATGATTAAAAATAAATAGAAATTTAAAAAGTGAGACATCTCTATTCATTAACCTTCAAGTAAAATGACTAACAAATAGGAAAATAAATGTATCCACTAGTAATAATTTAAAAATTATTAATTCTCATGATATTTGCATAGAAAGTATTAACCATTGGCTATACCTAAGTTACCAGTAGATTGACAATATCCTGGGAAATCTCTGAATATTTTTCAGAGGGAAGCCTTAGGCTTACTCCATTCCAGCAAGTGCAGTCAAAGACATTAGGTTCAGTTATTCACTGATCCTGTAAAGTGGTAATTTCACACTTAAGACTGTCACTCCCTAATTTTTCCAGACCTATGGGCATAGGTGAGACTTCAGGAGAGCCTTAGAGGAGACTTTCTTGCTCTCTCTTTTTCCCCCTTCCTCCCTCCTCTTTTCCCTTTATAGTAATTGTTTTCCTCTGAGCACTAATACCACCTAATAAAACATTTATATTGATCTTTTTCATGTGCTATGCAAGTTTCTGTCACTGTGACAAATATCTGGGATAAAGCAACTTAATAAGAGGAAAAATGTTTTGACTCTGTCTCTGGTTGGCTGCCCCATGGCTTTCAGCTTGTGGTAGCAATGCATTGTGGGAGGAGAAATCCTGCTCATCTTGTCATGGTTAGGAAGCAAAGAGAGAGAAAGGGAGAGAGTGGGGTTGTATTGTCCTATCAAGGGCCCAGTACATCTCGATAGCTCCAGAGGCTAGGGATCAAGCCTTACACATGAGTCTCTGCGGGATCAAGACCCAGTCTATAGCATTCGCGTGAGCACTGTGTTACACTCAATTATTTAATCTCAGAAATAGAACAGGAGTGCACAGTACATGCTCTATCAAGCACCAATCAATGCTAATAACTGAGAATCTGGGAGAATTCTTATTTGTACAGCACCTGCCATGAAGTATGCCCCAGTCAGATGGGAGCAACCAAAGCAGCCCTAGATCTTCGTGCTGGCACCTCTCCTGGAGTTGGCATCGTGCAGGAAGAGGTATGCGAGCATCAGGACAGGGCTCGAAAGCTTCCATGTTTCCCACAGCCCCTGCCTTTTGGACCTCTCATCACTGCCAAGGAAGCAGCTCCTTTCACAGGGTCATGGGCCCTGGGGCTGCTTTGATTGATTCTTTTGAACTTGAAAGGTGCCTTTGATGTTCCTTGGAACATGTAAAGAAAGCAAGCACACGGGGAACCCCTCCCATGGGGAACCCCGAATCTACAGGCCAACTGTGTGATTCTGTGTCTTCTCAGGTTGGAGAGGACACACAGCATGCCAGAGCGTGAGGAGCTCATGCCGGCTTCCCTCCCAGGCCTCCGTCCTGCCTCACTGGATGCCGTGGTCTGGGGTTGGACTATCTCCGAGCCTCAGTGCAGACAATTCCTAAGCAGTCTCTTAGACGTGTTCTTTCTCCAAGCCGGCTACTCTTTCCCAGCAAACACACAGCACAAGCTACTTCCCTTGCTCCACTGAAAACAAGAGTGGAATCCTGGCTGCTAACGGAGAACTTTGGAGCTGTGGGGTACAGGGCAGTGCACCCTGGAGAAGAGCATCAACAAAAGCCAAAAGGACAAAGGGACATGAATTTAAATCTGGTTGTCTCAGCAGCCACATGGCTTTGGACACTGACCCTGCAGTTCAGACTCCACAGCAGCATAAATGATGAGGGTGATAACAGGCAGGGCTTACTTCCTGGAAGGCTTTAAGCATCTAGCAAGAGAATTATGGGCACAGATGCCTTCAGATATGTGCCATTTAGCTGTAGTGTAGAATCTCGGTCCCCTACAGTCTCCCTAAGTGTGCACTGTAGATCCCCAGCTTGCTCCTTGGCTTCCTCAGGCAGCATCTTTACTCTGATTGCAGGGCTTAAAATAAGCTCTGGGCTGTATTTACTCTGCTCCATGTCAGCAGCCACTCTCTGCACATAGATATGTGCATATCTGTAAACAGAATTCATGTCTATCATCGATCTGTTAACAAACAGGGCTTTCTCTGCTGTGACACTCTCAAACATGTGACACTCTCAAGCATGTAGCAATTCTTACAAGATTTTTGCCTCTCCTATCTCATATGTCTCTATTTCAGACTCCACAGATGCCCTTCTTGGCTCCTAACGCTGTGATGACAAGAACTGTTAAATACCAACACAATCACATTAATACACACACACACAGACAGTGAGAGAGTAAAAAAAAAGAACCTTATATATGTATGTGGTTATATATGTGCATACACACATACACACACACACACACATATATATCAAACAAAGTAAAGGAAGTCATAAATTTGAGAGAGAGCAAAGAAGGAAGCACATGAATGAGCGGGGAGTCTTGGAAGGAGAAAAAGGAAGGGGGGGAAATGATGTGATTACAATCTCAAAAATAAGAGAACTTATTAAAAGGAGATCTGGAGATACACATCTGCTTTATTTGAAACTTCATCTTTTACCAACTTGATAAGACCAAGCTGCTGTGTTATTTACTGACTTGAAATGACCAGTGTTCCAGAGAACAGAAAATAACAATTGCCACAATCAACCCCTCTCCAAGATGGAGTTCATTTATTTTTTAACATGATTTTTTCTGTGTGTGTTAAAAATAAATCATCAAGAAATAAATGCCTCAGCAGTCACAATCTTTGCAGCAGCTCGCCGTTTTAGTGGAACTAAAAATAGCACTCCAGGGTAGGGCGTGTAAAGAGAACATTTCATATCCTTCACTCTCTGGCCTTGAGACATCAATAGTTGAAGACTGACAGAACAAAGTACCCAGGAGCCATGTGGGAGAGAGAAAATGAGGGAAGGGTTGGGATGAATGTGAGGAAGCAGGTAAGAAGCAAAGCCAGTTTGGACGATGAGGAACGACCTGGGTGCTGACAGCATGGACCTGTTGCAAGGGGTCCCTGGTTCTGAGGAGCAGGAGCTGGCCATCTTGGAGCCAGGAAGGTGGCTCAGTACATTTGGAACTGCCAGACCGAAAAAGCATTCCTCGTAAAGGCCATTGTGGTTGCTTATATTAGGGCGAACCCTAAAATGATGACCGAGATCTCCCCACGCTGATGTTCTGTCGCCCACATCACCTGGTGATCCTGGGATGTTTCTCTGGGGTGATGATGGTGATGATGGTGCACTTGTCGATAAGTTGGTGAATTTAGGAATTAGACGATTTTTAAGTTCTTGTGTGTCATGACCTTGGAAACACATTGACCCCTGCAGGGTCTCCTCATCTTTGGGAGTTGTGAACCAGGCTCAGTCCTGTAACTTCAGCACCCAGAAGACCAGTTAGCGATCAGCCCAGGCTCCATAGCCGCACTCCCCACCCACCTGGAACCCAGAAACAGATGAGGACATGAAGCTATGCCTCCTTCCAGCTACTGGAGGTCAAGTGAAGTAGTTTAAGAACATTGGTGCAGCAGGATAGCCCACTCTTAGGGACCAGACAGCTTTGAGTTCTCAGCCCATTTTTACCCAGAATTCTGGGACAGTGTGAATCTGCTTCTCGTCCCTTAGCTAGGGACAAAGCGCTCACCTTTGGCGTTATTAGAACATTATCTTGAAATTCCTTGTACCGTGTTTGCGGATATTCTCAGAGATATATTTTAGCTTTAAGAATATTTGTGGTAAGGGATTTTTAATTGTTTGAGTATTTGGTTTTTGTAAACCCAGCATCATATGTGAGGCTCATCCATATTACTTAGCTATGAGCTAGCCATTCTCCTCAACCTCGGTCATTTCAGCATGTGGCTATGCCAGGCTCCACTCATTCTGGCACTTGGGTGCTCCTGGTTGCTCACTGCGGTTTTCAACATGCAAACATGTTCCTATGTATAGTTTGTATTCTTGTTTTTCTATTCCCAGGGACAAATTTCTGATTTGTGTCAGAGAAAGAGAGAGAGGGAGAGACAGATAGACAGAGACACAAACAGAGAGACAAAGACAGAGACAGACACAGTCAGACAGAATGACAGACACACAGAGAGACAGAGAGAGAGATTGAGAGCCTGAGAAAAGATTTTTTATCACTACTAAACAAAGTGAATTGTTTCTGAAGTTGGTACCAGCTCAGATGCTCCCAGGCAGGGCTAGTTTCCTAGTGTCCTCGGGTGTAAAATCTTGCTAAAATGAGCTCTGTTCCATACTATGTTTCTCTGCACCATTGGGAGGGAAATGGTGTCTTGTTTTGGTTTTAGGGAGCATTACTCTGTTGACTGAGCATATTTTCATAATGATGCCTGTCCTGATTTAGCTTTCAGTGTTTTGGAACTTGCCCATGTATGGAGTGTGTATAAGCTATTCCCACTGAACTGGAGATGTCATTAGGAGTGCCAAGGTGCCCCACAGGGTTTTGTAAAGGAGGTTATTACATCTTCTTAGTGACATTACTGTCTTCAGCTATTCACAGTGTCAGAGCAACCACTGTCTGCCCAGTAATAAACATCCAGGTCCTGGCTCTGGCACAAAGAGGCCTATGACTAATTCAGGGACATACGTGTTTCATGTGTGTGCATGTATGGAGAGTCAGAGGCAGATGCTGGATATTTTCTTCCACCCCTCTTTACCATCTATATTGTGTAGAATTTGTTCGACCGAATCAAGAGCTTGCCTGTCTGGCTAATGCAGCTACCCAGCTTGCTCTGTGGATCAGCTGGTTCTATCATGTGCAGAACAGGTGGGCACCTGTGCCCACACACCTGGCATTTACGCAGGTGCTGGGTAGCTGACCTGGTCCTTGCACATGGATGCCACACTTTTACCTACTGAGCCATCTTGTCAACCTAGGATTTACATTTTTATTTAAAACTCCAAATGGAACAGTTGGAATCATCACTGCAGTATATTTAACAGCCTCTGATGAGAACAGCACTTGTGTCTCCTGAGTCGTTTTGTGGGTGCTCTCCACGGGGAATGTTAAACAAGGCCACTGAAAAGTTTTACCTGCTGAAATCAGAAAAGGAATGAAATCAATTTCTTATGCTCCGGAACCAACCTAAGTTATGCTAGTCAGAAAGAACTGACTGAGAACTACTAAGGATTCTTCATTAAGCCCACAAATAGGAAAGAGTTGCATGGTTTGATATGAGGGTCACTTTTTTCATCTTTCTGAACAATCTGTTCCAATTTTCATTAACTTGGGCTGAGCGAGGAGGGAGGGTCAAGAATTGGGGTAGGCTAACGTGACCGAGGCACAACGTTGCCACTTGACAGAAGGGTCCTTCCCTCCTGCCTGGGTTTTGGACTGAGGAGGTCCATCCCGCACAGGAAGGACTGCGGTGTTAAGGCTGCTGTCACATGGACCATGGCCCGAATAAGCGCTTGCAGAGAAGAAGAGGGCCAGTGTCCTACTGTCAAGGTAGAGAGCTGCTGAGTGAACAAACATTACTGGAGGGAGTCCATGCTGCAGAGTCTACCAGGTGAACTCCAGGCTTTCAGCTCACAGAGTGAGAGTTAGAAATGACTCTATCTCCAAGTGGACTCACAAAACCCACTTTGCGCAAAGGGCTCTATTTTGGAGAAGTTTTTTTCAGATACTTATTGGAAGGGAAGAAGGGTCTTCACAGAGGTGAGGTCTGGGAGACATCTCATTCAAGTGACAACACCAGCAGAAACCGGGCAGCTGAAGAGTGGCGGGCTGCGGTGGGGACCTGGTGTTGTCCTGTGATGCTCCTGCTGAGGATTTGTGGACAATCACATGACACACTGGAAAACCCCGGTGAGGAGCACTCTGCAACGTAGCTTACTACCTCCTCTATATGGGCACACGCACACGTCCACACACCCGTGCTCACGCGCACACATCCACACACCCACACATCCACACACCCACACATCCACACACCCACACGTCCACACACCCGTGCTCACGCGCACACATCCACACACCCACACATCCACACACCCACACATCCACACACCCACACGTCCACACACCTGTGCTCACACGCACACGTCCACACACCCGTGCTCACACCCACACGTCCACACACCCGTGCTCACACCCACACGTCCACACACCCACACGTCCACACACCCGTGCTCACACCCACACGTCCACACACCCGTGCTCACACCCACACGTCCACACACGCACACGTCCACACACCCGTGCTCACACGCACACGTCCACACACCCACACGTCCACACACCTGTGCTCACACCCACACGTCCACACACCCACAGGTCCACACACCCGTGCTCACACCCACACGTCCACACACGCACACGTCCACACACCCGTGCTCACACGCACACGTCCACACACCCACACGTCCACACACCTGTGCTCACACCCACACGTCCACACACCCACAGGTCCACACACCCGTGCTCACACCCACATGTCCACACACCCGTGCTCACGCCCACACGTCCACACGTCCACACACCCGTGCTCACGCCCACACGTCCACACACCCACACGTCCACACACCTGTGCTCACACCCACACGTCCACACACCCACACGTCCACACACACGTCCACACACCCACATGTCCACACACCTGTGCTCACACGCACACGTCCACACACCCACGCTCACGCCCACACGCTCACGCCCAAACGTCCACACACCTGTGCTCACACCCACACGTCTACACACCCGTGCTCACGCGCACACGCCCACACACCCACGCTCACGCCCACACGCTCACGCCCACACATCCACACACCCGTGCTCACACCCACACGTCCATACACCCGTGCTCACGCGCACACGTCCACACACCCGTGCTCACGCGCACACGTCCACACACCCGTGCTCACGCGCACACGTCCACACACCCGTGCTCACGCCCACACGTCCACACACCCGTGCTCACGCCCACACGTCCACACACCCGTGCTCACGCCCACACGTCCACACACCCGTGCTCACGCCCACACGTCCACACGAGATTTATTAGAGTGACTTCCAGACTATGGTGCAAGCATTGCAGCAACCGTTGTCTCTCGGTGGGAAGTGGGAAGGCCAACAAACAGATCATTGCTCAGCCCCTAAGACTCTTGTCCACCTCAAGGTGGTCCTGGGGTCCCAGACGGTTGCTGGAGATTTGCAGTGTTCTGTAAATTTTGGAATTCCAAAGGAGTAGTTTTTCACTCCATCGTGTTACAGGAACGTCTCGGCCTCAGGATATTGAACGTGCCGGTGAGAGTGAGGGCAAGTGGGCAAACAGCAAACACTTCCTTCCTCCATGTCCCTTTATGTGGTCCAGTGGCAGAAGCTGTGGCCCCGATTTAGGGTGGATCTTCACCTGAAGTCATCTACCTACCAACACCCCTCACAGGTGTGCCCAGCTGCTTAGGTTAAGCTGATTGTAGAGACAGGCAAGTTGACCCCCAGGATTAGCTGTCACAGGATCCGTCTATGAAAAGCACAATTAGGGGCAATTGGAAGAACCCCTGTCATGTCTTAGTAATGTGCAAAATGAATTTCCTGGCTGGGATGATTTACTGTGCTTATACAGAGGAACACATCCTTACTTGGGGAAATAGCCAAGAAAATATTTGTGAGTGAGCAAATCCCGTGTCAACAACAAACTGTCAAATTGGATGAAGAAAACAGCCAATTTTAGAACTCTAAAACGATTCCTTCTAAGTTTGTGTAGCTTGAAAATAACCACTGAAGGCTATATATGTAAGGAGGTATAAACTGAAGTTCCTTGAAAAAGCCACATTTGTGCTGAAAATTCTGCAGACTACCAATGAAACTTCATGACGGTGGAGACGAGAAATACCGCAAGTTGTGAGCCAAAATTATTGCAGGCTTGTTTAGTCCCTTTAGCAGCTCCCTGTCATCAGCCTGTGCACCTGACCCAGCGGCACTGTGGCTAAATGTATTTTGGAATGTATTAACTTAGGGACCAGCAGCTTCTGCCAATCTGAAAGCTAAATGTCACCAGCACCCAAAACACATAGCGGGAAGGCATTGACAGGCGCACCACTGACCATCTTTGTGGGGAAGGCATTGACAGGAACACTGTTGGTCATCTTAGTGGGGAAGGCATTGACAGGAACACCGTTGGTCATCTTAGTGGGGAAGGCATTGACCGGAACACTGTTGGCCATCTTTGTGGGGAAGGCATTGACAGGAACACTGTTGGCCATCTTTGTGGGGAAGGCATTGACAGGAACACCGTTGGCCATCTTTGTGGGGAAGGCATTGACAGGAGCACCGTTGACCATCTTTGTGGGGAAGGCATTGACAGGAGCACTGTTGGCCATCTTTGTGGGGAAGGCTTTGACAGGAGCACCGTTGGCCATCTTTGTGGGGAAGGCATTGACAGGAACACTGTTGGCCATCTTTGTGGGGAAGGCATTGACAGGAGCACCATTGGTCATCTTAGTGGAGAAGGCATTGGCAGACACACCGTTGACGAGCACTTTTATCGTCAGTCAGGAATCAGACAGTAGACAGAGCCAGGCTTCATAACCGCAAGGTTTCCTCGAAAGGACCTCCAGCTGGGCTCCACCCTGCTAAAGGCCTACAACCTCCTGAGACAGCACCACTAGCTGGTGACCTCGTGTTAAACCATGAGCTTGTGGGACATTCCACAGTCATGCCACCATAAAGGTCCCTTTGCAAAATTTTGTGGATATTAAAGGTGATAATGTAGAACACCGTTCATAGTGTCTGATGTTCAAGTTCTCAGAAGCAGGTCCTGCCTGCAATGCCTCAGTTACTCTTACTGTTAAAGAAGCACTTCGCTGGTGCTTTTCTCTCCCTCACAGTTTGGCTTTTGGATATAAAAACTTGATGTTGCTTACAGGTGTTTCAGAATGTAGAGGATGCTCTAATGATGAGCAAGAAGAACAGCATGACAAATGCGCCTTTCATTTAATCACTTTATCAGTGAAGTTCAGAATGTGTCTTCTAAAAAATAATACTTCTTATACAACTAATATTCAGTAATATTAGTACACTATATAAGTATATATATATATATCCTGAATCACACTGTGTTCAGTTAAGAAAGGTGTGCTTTCAGGTCCTCAGCTCACTGCTTGACCTAAAAAAGACAGGCAACAGGACCTGGTCAAAAGAAATGGATTGATTTACAGTTTTGGCTAGCACTGGGGAGAGGAAAAATATCTCCGTTTGTCTCCACTTTGTGAGGTGGAGAGTGTGGAACAAGAGCCAGGAAACTGGCTTGTATAAATTGAGCTGGGGCTGGAGAGACAGCCCAGCAGTAAACAGCACTTGCTGCACTTGAGGACCAGGGTTTGGCCTCCAGCACCTTTATGGAGCTTAAAATGTTCTTTATTCCAGGGCATCTGATGCCTAATTCTGGTCTTGGACAAAAGTAAATCAGGAGATATGATTTAAGATCCGTAAAAATTAAGAAAATTGACTATTGATATTAAGTATAATAAATAGTTAGATATTTCTTTTACATGTAACATGGCAATAGCTTATTTAATAATTAGACCTCTCCTTTACCTGCTATATTAATAGGAATTAGATTTAGAATGCTGTATTAAGTTACTGGAAAACTAAAGCAATGCTTATGAAGTTGATTGACCAGTCTTCTGTTTCCTGATTTAATTTACCATAAAAACATGTTATTAATGCAGATGGGAGGGTTAAACCATAATGACCATAATTATCAATTACAATAACAGCTTACTAAATAGGGAAAGACAATGTTTTGTAGATCAGATTTTCCTCCTTTGGAGCTGCTAACTCCTTATGGTTGAAAACCTGTTTCGTCTACTGTTCAAGGAATTACTTGGTCTTTGGTATTATATTGTCACACAAAGAAGAGGGAAAGAAGGAAGGAGAATTCACTTAACCCCAGGTCACCCAGCATTTGGGTGTTGCTTGGATGGGAATTAACATCAAGAGCTCTGCTATCTGTTTGAGCTGAGGGCTCTTGCTTTTGATGCTTGTTACAGAATAAGAGCTCACGCACAGTAAGGCCATGCACATTTGCAAGGAAGACCAGGCGGTGTCTGTGCCTCAGCTGACACTCTGGTACAGACCATAGATGGTTAATTTTGAGCCAGTGAAACCCATGTGTGGAAATAATGAGCTATATAATGATCATAATCATTTGTGGGGAAATAAGAAAATAATACTTTTTCTTTCTCTCTTTCCCTCTCTTCAAAACCAACACAAAGTGGCCTGTGCCGCCCTCTACATGGGAAGGCATATTTAATCCAGATGCTCAATTGTGAAGCATTTAATATAAAAGGATGTTGAGATGTATTCATAAACACTGGATGTCCTGTCTGGGCAGCCATGGGATGGGCACTTCCTTGGCAGTAGCCCTGTTACCACGGGCATGACTTCCTGTCTGTTTGCACACTAGAAAGTATCCTTGATGAGAAGTTTCTGAAAGCACACGAATATCTTTGAACCTATAGACTTGCTTGTCTGCAAGGCCACACTAGACACCCGCAGTGGCATTCCCTGTGTCACCCAAGCAGTATATCTGTGGCACACTGTATCTGTGAATAAGATTTGTGATGCTGAGAAGACAAGCAAGATGCTGAGAGCAGATGGAAAGCCAGATCTCAAAATCCTGAAGGTGAACCAATGTAATATATATATATATACATGTTTTATATATATATATATATATATGTGTGTGTGTGTGTGTGTGTGTGTGTGTGTGTATGGTTGTAAGAGATTTATTTAACAGCCAAAGCCTGGAGAAACCTTGACAATGTGTATAGAAATACTTGACTAAAAATGAGTTAGCAAAGGGCTTAAAATTTCCTTTTGGCTCAAAACATTATCATTAGACAGTAGTCTGCACATTTCCTTATGGTTCACTCTGCTCTAAAGGTGTTGGTGTTGGTGAGCTTTTGTTTTGTTTTAATTTTTGTTTTGTTTTTGGCTTTCACAGCCATTAGAAGATATTCAAAGTGATTTCTAGGCATCTCTCAGGAAGACATTTTGTTTCTATACATGCATCCTGGATGTTGTATGCTAGAATCCATTTTCTAATCTTTTTTATTGTTGTTTATTTACTTTACATCCCGATTGCAGCCCCCCTCCCTCATGTCCTCCCAGTCCATTCCTCTCCCCTTCCCTCCCTTCCCCTCCCACCCCTCCATCCTCTCCTTCTCCTCAGAAAAGGGGAGGCCTCCCAGTGATACCAGCCAGGCTTGGCTTAGCAAGCTGCAGTAAGATAGGGGCCTCTTCTCTTGAGGCTGTGCAGGGCAGCCCAATGAGGGGAGAGGTGCACAGACCCAGGCAGGTGTGGTCAGAGGCAGCCTCTGCCCTTCTGTTAGGAGTCCCACCTGAAGGCTCAACTGCACGACTGTTACCTGTGTGCGGAGGGTGGGTCTGTCCGTGCATGCTCTGTGGTTGGCAGTTCCGTCTCTGTGAGCTGCATGGGTCCAGGTTAGTTGATTCTGTGGGTTTTCTTGTGGTGCCCTTGATGCCTCTGGCTCCTTCAACTCTTCCTCCTCCTCTTCCACAGGAGTCCCCAAGCTCCACTTAATGTTTGGCTGTGGGTCTCTGCCTCTGTTTTCTTCAGTTGCTGAGTGAAGCCTCTCTGATCACATTTATATAATCAGTCATTTTGGTTTGCATTTCTCTGATGACTAAGGACATCGAGCATTTTTTAAGTGCTTCTCGGACATTAGAAATTCCTCAGTCAAGGATTCTTTGTTTAGGTCTATACCTCATTTTTAATTGGGTTATTTGGTTTGTTGATGCCTCATTTCTTGAGTTCTTTATATATTCTGGATATTAGTCTTCTGTCAGTTGTAGGGTTGGTGGAGATCTTTTCCCTTCTGTGTGCTGCTGTTTTGCCTTACTGACAGTGTCCTTTGTCTTGCAGAAGCTTTTCAGTTTCATGAGGTCCCATTTATTGACTGTTGATCTTAGAGCCTGAGCTCTTGATGTTCTGTTCAGGGAGTTGTCTCCTGTGCCGATTCATTCAAAGCTCTTCCCCACTTTCTCTTCTGTCAGGTTCAGTGTATGTGGTTTTATGTTGAGGTCTTTGATCCACTTGGACTTCAGTTTTGTGCAGGGTGGTGATAGATAAGGATCTATTTCCATTCTTCTACATGCAGGCATCCAGTTAGACCAGCACCATTGTTAAAGATGCTTTCCTTTTTCCATTGTATAGCTTTGGTGTCTTTGTCAAAAATCAAGTGTTCATAGTTTTGCCTGTTTACTTCTGTTTCTTGAATTCTAGTCCATAGATCAACCTGTTTGTTTTTATGTCAGAACCATGCAGTTTTTATTACTATTGCTCTATAGTCCAGCTTGAGATCAGGGATGGAGATACCTCCAGAAGTTCTTTTATTGTGCAGGATTGTTTTAGTTATCCTGGGTTTTTTGTTTTTCCATATGAAGTTGAGTATTATTCTTTTAAGGTCTATAAAGAACTGTGTTGAACTTTTGATGGGAATTGCATTGAATCTGTAGATTGCTTTTGGCATGATGGCCATTTTCACTATGTTAATCCTATGGATCCAAGAGCATGGGAGATCTTTCCATCTTCTGATGTCTTCTTCAATTTCTTTCTTCAGAGACCTGAAGTTCTCGACATGTAGGTCTCTCACTTGCTTGGTCAGAGTCACACCCAGATATGTTACTCTATTTGTGGCTATTGTGAAGGGTGTTGGTTTTTATTTGTTTGTTTTCATTTCTGTCTCAGTACATTTATTGTTTGTATAAAGGAGGGCTACTGATTTTTTTGAGTTAATTTTGTATCCAGCCACTTTTCAAAGGTGCTTATCAGCTATAGGAGTTCCCTGGTAGGATTTTGGGAGTCACTCATGTATACTATCATATCATCTGTGAACATGAACATGATACTTTGATTTCTTTCTTTCCAATATGTATCCCCTTGATCTCCTTTAGCTGTCTTATTGCTCTAGCTAGAACTTCAAGTACTATATTGAATAGATAATACGAGAGTGGACAGCCTTGTCTTGTCCCTGATTTTATTGGAATTGCTTTAAGTTTCTCTCCACTTGATTTGATGTTGACGATTGGCTTGCTGTATATTGTCTTTATTGTGTTTAGGTGTGCGCCTTGTATCCCCAATACTTTTATCATGAAAGGTTATTGGATTTTGTCAAAAGCTTTTTCAGCATTTAACGAGATAATCGTGTGTATGTGTCTGTGTGTGTATGTGTGTGTGTGTGTGTGTGTGTGTGTTTCTTTCAGTTTGTTTGTATGGTGGATTATGTTGAGGTATTTTTAGTGTGTTGAACCATCCTTGCATCCAAGGAATGAAGACTAATTGATTATGATGGATGATCTTTTTGATGTAATCTTGGATTTGGTTTAGGAGTGATTTATTGAATATTTTTGCATCAATGTTCTTAAGGAAAATTGGTCTGTAATTCTCTATCTTGGTTGAATCTTTGTGTGGTTTAGGTATCAGGGTGACTGTGGCCTCATAAAATAAGTTTGGCAATATTCCTTCTGTTTCTGTTTTGTGGAATAATTTGAGGATTATTGGTATAATCTCTTTGGTGAAAATCTGATAAAATTCTGCACTAAAACCATCTGACCCTGGGCTGTTTTGTTTGTTTCGGAGACCTTTAAGGACAGCTCTTATTTTATTTTCTTAGGGGGCCTATTTAAATTGCTTACCTGATCTTGATTTAACTTTGTTATGTGGTATCTATCAAGAATATTGTCCATTTTGTTTAGATTCTCCAATTTTGTAGAGTACGGGCTTTTGAAATAAGACCTAATAATTCTTTGGATTATTAGGTTATGGCCCCATTTTCATTTCTGATTGTGTTGATTTGGATAGTGTCTCTCTGTCTTTTAGTTAGTTTGGCTAAGGGTTTGTCTATCTTGATTTTATCAAAGAACTAACTCTTCATTTCAGTGATTCATTGTATTGTTCTCTTTGTTTCTATTTTATTTATTTCAGCCCTGAGTTTGATTATTTCCTACCATTTACTCCTCTTTAGGTGTGTTTGCCGCTTTTTGTTCTAGAGCTTTCAGGTGTGCTGTTAAGTTGCTAATATGAGATTTCACTAATTTCTTTATGAAAAGGCACTTAGTACTATGAACTTCCTCTTAGCACTGGTTTCATTGTATTCCATATGTTTCGTTATGTTGTGCTTCCATTTTAATTAAATTCTAGAAAACTTTTAGTTTCTTTCTCTCTTAACCTAGTGGTCATTGAGTAGAGAGTTGTTCAGTTTCCATGAGTTTGTTGTTTCTCTTGTTGTCGAACTCCAGCTTTAATCCATGATGGTCTGATAAGATATAGGGAGTTATTTCAGTTTTCTTGTATCTGTTGAGACTTGCTTTGTGGATGAATATAGGGTACCATGAAGAGCTGAGAAGAAGTCATATTCTTTGTGTTTGGGAGAAATGTTCTGTAGCTATCTTTTAGGTCCATTTGCTTCATAACATTTGTTAGCTCCATTATTTCTCTGTTTACTTTATGTCTAGGTGAGATTATGCATTGGTGAGTTTGTGTATTGAAGTCTCCCACCATCAATGTGTGAGAGTTGATGTGTGATTTAAGCTCTAGTAATGTTTCTTTTACAAATGTGAGTGTCCCTTCATTTGTGGTATAGATGTTGAGAATTGAAATGTCATATTGGTGAATTTTTTTCCTTTGATGAGTATGAAGTATCCTTCCCCATCTCTTATGATTAATTTTGGTTTGAAATCTATTTTGTTAGATATTAGAATGACTACTCTAGCTTTCTTAGTGGGTCCATTTGCTTGGAAATTTTTTCTCCAGCCCTTTACTCTGAGATAATGTCTATTTTTGATGTTGGTATATTTTTTGTATGCAACAGAATGATGGCTCCTGTTTTCATATCTATTCTGATAGTCTGTATCTTTTTATTGGAGAACTGAGGCTACTGATGTTGAGAGATATTAAAGACCAATGGTTGTTAATTCCTGTTACTTTGATGTTGGTATAGTGTGTGTACATGTGTGTATTTACCTTCTTTTGGTTTTGCTGGCGTGAAATTATTTCTGTCCTGTGTTTTGTGTGGATGTAGTTAACCTTTGGAGTTTTTCTTCAAGTATCTTGTATAGGACTGGATTTAGATGTTGCTTAAATTTGGTTTTGTTGTGAAATATCTTGTTTTCTCCATCTGTGGTGACTGAAAGCTTTGCTGGGTATAGTAGTTTGTGTTGGCATCTGTGGTCTCCTAGAGTCTGCAAGACATCTGCCCAGGACCTTCTGGCTGTTAGAGTCTCTGTTGAGAATCAGATGTAATTCTAGTAGGTTTGCCCCTATATGATACTTGGCCTTTTCCCCTTGCAGCTTTTCATATTCTTTCTTTGTTCTGTACATTGGTGTTTTGATTATTATGTGGGAGGAGAATTTTCTTTTCTGGTTTAATTTTTGATGTTCTGTAAGCTTCTTGTATGTTTATTGGCATTTCTTTTCTTTTTAGGTTAGGAAAAATTTCTTCTATGATTTTGTTGAAAACATTTTCTGGGCTTTTGGCCTGGGAATCTTCTCCTCTTATTCCTGTTTTTCTTAGGTTTGGTCTTTTCATAGTATCCCAAATTTCCTGGATGTTTTGTGTAAGAAACTTTTTAGATTTAACATTTTCTTTGACTAATTTATCAATTTCTTCTATTGTATTTTTTATGCAAGGTTCTCTCTTCCATTTCTTGTGTTCTGTTGGTGATGCTTGTATCTGTATTTTCTGTATCTTACCTGGTTTCCCATCCCCAGGATTCCCTCAGTTTGTGTTTTCTTTATGGCTTTTACTTCCATTTTTTAAAATCTTGAATAGTTTTATTCATTTCCTTTAGCTGTTTGATAGTGTTTTCCTGTATTTCTTTAAGGGATTTATTTATTCCCTTTTAAGGTCCTCTACTATCTTCATAAGATTGAATTTAAGGTCATTTTCTTGTGCTTCAGTTGTTTTAGGATATCCAGGGCTTGCTGTAGTCAGATAGCTAGATTCTTAGCTAGATTGGTTCTTACGCTGGCCTTTAGCCATCTGGATTTTGCAGTTATTACAGGTTTAGATGTTGATTTCTGAGTTTATCTATGTTGGGTGGGTGTTTTTGGATGTTTTCCCCTTGGTTTCTATTTCCACTCATCTTCTAGCCTGAGTGGCCTGGGGTTGTATTGACTAGTGAGTCTTCAAGCCCAGTAGCGTGTCTCTGTTGGGGTTTTGTGGCTTTTGTGACCTCTGGGGTCCCTGATGCCAAAGTGGCTTCTGGAAACGGAGGCAGAGTTGGTGGGCTGGAAAATGGAGTGGAGGGGTGCAGTTTAAGACTGCTGGGTGTGTTTTAAGGTGACTTGGCAGGCAAGGGCTTGGTGGGGTCTTACCAGGTTGTCACTGTTGCTAGCAGGCCTCTGGGAAAGCAGGCAGAGTCATGGGCTGGAAAGTGTAGCGCAGGTAATGGGATGCAGTTTACCACTGGTGGGTATGCTTTAGGGGGACTTGCCAGGCAAGGGCCTGGGGAAGGGCTGCCTTACCTGGTTGTCCTTCATGCAGGCAGACCTCCAGGAAAGCAGGCAGACTTGTGGCCCAGAAAATGGAGTTCAGGGGACAGGGTGCCTCATTTTCTCATTTTTAAAGTTCTTTGTCTCATGCACTTTATGTAAAAAGAACAAAGTTCTTCAGATGAAGCAGAATCTGCCCAAAAGGGAGGCCCTGGCTTGTAATAAAACACTTGAGTAAAGTCTTCTGCAAGGCTCTGCATTCCTCCTGGGAAGACCGGCCCCACCAGCCCTGCCAGCCCCTTGCTGCAGACTGTCGCAGGGACTGTGTGGGAGAAGGTCCCTGAGCACAGCTGGCTGTGTCTTCCTCCATGTGTTGATGCTGTCAGAAGCAGCACTGAGATGGAGCCTCAAGGAAGCGTCCTGTGAAGAGACCAGCCGCTCTGTGACAGGGCTGTGAGAATTACCTGTCTTTCCTCCCCTTAAGCCAGGACCAATGTCTGGTCTCCTGAAAGGAAAGAGCAGCACCTTATCTCCTGGGCAGAGGGCAAGGGCCTTGATCTGCACCTCCAGCCTTCAAGATGGCCAGAGCATGCCTCTGCTGCTTCTAAATAGGCATGTCCAGGCAGAGTTAGCACAGACAGCATCTCCTGCTCTTGTGGGTCCTGGCTCTGTGCTCTTATCCCAACCGTCAGAGCCACCTGGCAGGATAAACTGGGGTAGGAGCGAGAGGGCACAGCTGAACTTTGTGGCTGGAAGGAATGTGCGTTGGGTTTGGTGGGAAGCATGCCAGCCTTTAGAGCAGTGCCAGCTTGTCGGCTTCACAGAGGGGAATCTATTGACTGGACCCTCTCATCTACTGGTTAACTGCTGGCTCCACCCCCTCCTTGTCTAGTGACTGGACCCTCTCATCTATTGGTTAACTGCTGGCTCCACCCCCTCCTTGTCTAGTGACTGGATCCTCTCATCTATTGGTTAACTGCTGGCTCCACCCCCTCCTTGTCTAGTGACTGGATCCTCTCATCTATTGGTTAACTGCTGGCTCCACCCCCTCCTTGTCTAGTGACTGGATCCTCCATCTTCTGTGCTCCTCTTGAGTGCAAACATGTTTTTCTTCATCTTACTTTAGTCCTTGCAATGTCTTTTAAATGTCTCCTGCCCTTTCCTGTGGCCCATTCAACTCTATATACACACAGAATGATCTTTTTATTTCACGATTGGGTATACGTTATACTGAAGTGTTAAGTACACTCATTAACGGTCGCCATCCTTACCTGTCTTTTATGGTAAATACATGTAAGATGTGACCTAACAGCAAATTCCAAGTGAACAGTCTGGCATCTTTGAGTCTGTTGACAATGTTCATCGCAGACTCCAGACTTACACCTAAGAACACTTGCTAGTACTCACCCCATGAGCTTTCCAGTGACTCCTTAAAGATGCCTCCTTCAGCTGAGCTCACAGTGCCCGTCTTCTGCCTATTTCACCTAGCACAGGGTCTTCAGGGCTTATCCATCTTGTCACCAACGGCAGATCTCCTTCTTCTCCATGGCTGAATCACATTTCACTGCTCTTATTCATCCAGTCATCACAGACTATCTTGTTTTTACACCCTGGCTGGCATGAATAGCTGCAATGTGAGCTCTGGACACCTCTTTGGTAGCCTGACCACCTATCTTTTACTGGAAATTATAGTCCAATTTGTAAAAGATACTTCTGTACTGCTTTTCATGATGGCTGTACCAATTTACATATTTTTTGAAAATATAAATCAGATCATGAATTTGCTTGATTAAACTTAGTAACATCTTTCATCCTCATTTAACTACACTCTCAAGTCCTTCCCTTAATAGATTCCCTGTGTGTTCAGGACAGTCCTGGATTATACCACCATTTTGCACTTATTACAAATTGCCCATGTTACACTTTCAAGCAAACCGAGAGATGACAAATTATAAGATCATTCTAGAGTGGTTGTATCCTAGTTTAATTACAGTATAGAGTGTTAAACATGAAGTTTGAATCAATTTTGTCATAACTCTGTTCAGATTTAGTTTGGTTGGCTTTGAGCTGCATTTAGAAACACTCTGACTGCCTTGTGTGTTGGCAGTCTTTCAGACTCCATAGTGATGACCTTTACAGGGCTCACCAGAGCCCAGCACTCTTCCAAGTGTGGTGACCTGTCAGGGAGGAGCCAGAGTTCAAGGCCAGGCGCTGTGGCTCAGTGTCTGGCTCACACGTACGCAGCCATCTTCAGTTATACTCTTGGCTCGAGTCTGCCTTACGTGGGATGGCTCAGTGACTATTTGCTGAGCCTCACGGGTAAGCCGTGTAATGGGATAGTCACGAGCCTTGTGAATAAGCCTTGTAGTCATCACAACCGCATTTGTTTCTGTCATGACAACCCCTCTCTCGTACCCACTCACTAGACAGGCAAAGCTCCCATGGTGGTGCCTGGCTGTGATGCCAGATCTCAGGAGATGGAAGGATCTATTTGAGTTTGAAGACAGCCTGGTCCATATAATAATAGCAAGACCTTGTCTTGAAGCCAAAAAAAGCACAATAAAGCATAAATAAATAAATATATGGAAAAAAGAAAGAAAGAAGAAAGGAAAAGGAGCAAAAGAAAGCAAACAAGCATTGGGAAAAGATGAAAAGAATAAAAGGACTAAGCCTAGCACATCACATCTGCTCAGAGTTTCCATCATGGCTGAGTCCTGATGGAACTCATGGCTCCCCACCGATACCAGTGCCTGTGTTTTCCTTTAATTGAATCACCTTTAAAGCCTTTAAGTCCTACATCCTGAAACCTTGTGTCCAGGGTTTCAGGAGGTAGAGTCCCAGCTAGGGCTGTGCCGGAAAGGTGGATGGGGGTCAGGGGGTATGCCTGTAGCCCCATGGCGGATCCTGCAGAAGATTCTTGACCATTTCTTGGAGACTCTTTCTATGGGACAGTCAGAATGTGGGTGTCTTCAGTTATTTACCTTGAGCTAAGAAAGCGTCCTCTTTACTCCCATTTCTCATCTACTCTGGGCTCCCTCAGCCTTCAGTACAGATGTATCCTATATTACAGAATACTTCCTACTTACTCATCTCCTCTCACCCTAAGTGGTAAGTCCTTTAGCAGTACCATGCCTTTTGCCCCTAGCATACCACATCATGGATGTCAGCTGAGGCAGCCCGATCTGTTGCTGTGTTGCTGTTCCTTCTCACTGAAACATACCAGCCTGGAGGAAAGCTACATCATGCTAGGCTCGTAAGAGCCACAGGACACTGAGAAGCCTCCCCAAGTGATAGAACTGAGGAGGGCAGACTCCTTGGGGGGGGGGGTAACTGCCTCTAGGCTGTGCAGGGAGCCCCAGCTTCCGTGAGTTGTCACTTACTTTGGTACATGTTGTCACAGCTGCCATGGAGTCCCTCATGCTCTTGTAACTAATCCAGATGAACTGATTGCTTCACCAGCGTGGACTCGGATGGAATTGTTTCTTGTCTACCATTGTCCTCATTATCTGGAGTAAACGGAAGTAGTCCTGCCAGGAGAGATAGCACAGCACCAAGGAAAGGGCTTGGTTGTACGAGAATGAGGGAGAGACGTACCCTGGAGGACAGTTGTTCTTAAGGATGCTGGGCTGGGCTGCTCCAGGGAGGCTTCTGCGTTGAACTCACTCTGGAATTGGGCTCTGATACAAGAAGATAGCTCATTGTCTGAACATACCAGAAGTGGGCCCATGTTCTAGCTAGTTTTAACTGGATGGCTGCCATGTTTTCATTCCCACTATCTCATTTTGCACTGCCTGTTATTTATATATTTACTATGCAAATACAGACGTTCAGCTCGTGTGTCTCAGCTACTCTGGCATCCTCCTGATCTGTGAGAAGCAAATCTGTGGGTCTTGATGGGAGGAATTCCCTCCAGTTAGTCCTCCCTCTGCCCAGAGTGTGCTTAATCTATTCGATCCTTTTCCCTCTTTGTGTCTCTGCTGTCTGAGTCTCTGCTGTTAACTCTCTCTCCAGACACCTGTTGTGAAGCCAGTCCTGAAAAACCAAACCAAATGGACAGTCAGTGATAGGCCCTGAAGCTCAGACCTGTGTGTGCAAGAGACAGGGCGAGGCTTGGAAGCATCACTGGGACATCAGCCGCTGATGTGTTGGGAGCCAGATGTGATTTAGCACTCCTCAACCATCCACACGCTCAACAGTCAAAATAACATTTAAAGCAAGCAGGAGCAATGGAGCCACAGTGGCCTTCGCAGCAGTAATCTGATTCTTCATGCCTTCTTCTTGAAAACTTATTCAGTAGATATACACACTGAAGCAGAGAAAGAGAGAGGGGAGAGGGAGAGGTGAGAAAAGGGGAGAGATGGGGAGAAAATAGGAGAGAAGGGAGAGAAAGAAGGGAACACAAAAGGCTTGTTTTCTTATTTTTTCTTTTTAACATCAGTGCATTTGCTCATCAATCCTTTAGCATATACATAGCTAGCCAAATGTTTTTAGCACATTCTGTATTGTGAGGGGAAATTTAGTTTCTTCTTTCTAGCTAGCCTTGGCTGGCTGTGTAGATCAAGATAAATGTCTAATCCCCCTGCTTCTTCTCTCAAAGTGCTCGAGGTGGAAAGCAGGAAGAGAGGGACTTTAAGGTCTTCCTCTGCTTCTTGGAGAGTTTGAGACCAGTTTAGACTCCAAGAGATCCTTCCTCAAAGAACAAAGTACACAAAGACACTCAGTGATGTTTCTTTAAGAAATTGGGGTGAAAGAAAAACCAAAACAAACAAACAAACAAACTAAAACATGATCATTTCATCAGATGCAGTAAAGGCCTTTGACAAAAATCTAACACCTCTTCATAATAAAATTCCTGGAGAGATTAGGGATACAAGGGATATACCTCAATGTACTAAAGGCAGTTTACAGCAAGCCCAGAGCTAACAAAACTTACATGGAGAGAAGCTCAAAGCAATTCTACTAAAATCAGGAAGAAGGTAAGACTGTGCATTCTCTCCTTACCTGGTCAGTATAGAACTTGAAGTCTTAGCTAGAGCAATGAGAGAACTGAAGGAGATCAAGAAGATGATATGATAGTGTACATAAGTGACCCTAAAAGTTCCACTGAGGAACATCCATAGCTGATAAACTTCCAGCATAGTAGCTGAGTACAAAATTAACTCACAAAAATCATTCAGCGAATGACAGAGACGACACTGTAATAGTTTTGACTCTGCTGTGATTTTACTGAAGTCAGGCTAATAATTTTATATTAATTACATAAGGAAACACCTTAAAGTTGGCATACTTCTCAGAACACTTAGATTTTTACCAAGAATACAAAGTTTATATTTTAACTCAAAGTGTAGCCAAACATAAAGCAGTGCCCACAAGAAATCTTGGCCTGAGAACCTTTTGATCAAAGCAAACAAAGAACAAAAAAACCGCAAACTGTGGTTTCATTATCACTGGCTAGTAAAGGGGAAAGTCAGGAGCTGTAATAGTCCTCCGAGCCAAGTCGAATACCTGCCAAAGTCTTTTTCTACATTAAAATCTAAATACACCTTGGTCAACCATCCTCCCATATGTCTTGCTAAAGATTTACAATCTTCCTTAGAAACAAGACGCCAAAGGGAGGCATGCTCCAGCCAGCTGTACTTTCTTATGCTATCTTTTCCCAAGAAGGAGCCCATTATTTTTTCACTATTCTTGTAATGCTTTTTGATACTGAATCTGATTCATTACTTCTTTTAAAATTTTCTTTTTCTTTTATTCTATTCTTGCTGAAGCTTTTAATAATCTATCAAAGATATGTTTTCTTGAATAGTTAATTGTGCTGTTCCAAAAATCACAAAGAGAAAACAAAAGGCTCATTAATCCAACCTTGCATCTGAGAAAACAGGATTTCTAGAGTACACCTTTTTGGCTTAGATGGCCAGAGGGAACATCCAGTGACTTCCAGGGAGCTGATTCCCGTAGGAAACGTGTCTCCCATCTAGCAGCATAATTTTATGCTTATATAGCACATTTTTTTATGCTCACATAGACGACTCTGGAGTTGGTGTGGCATCCAGCTATCCCCCTCTTGAGCACATAGCCAAAGGACACTTCCTCCTACAAAGAGACACGTGCTTAACCACATTCACTGCTCTTCTATTCACAATGGCCAGGAATTGACTAAGAAACAGCCCAAGGTGTTCCTCAACAGACTGGCTAAAGAAAACGTGGTACAGTTACCTAATGGAATAACACTAGGTGTTAAAAATATGAAGTCATGAAATTTGCAAGTAAAAGGATGGAACTAGAAAAAAAATCATCCTGAGTGAGATACCCCAGTACCAGAAAGACAAATATGGTTTGTATTCGTTTAGATGTGGATATTTGCTGTAACCAAGTTACATTCTGTAGAGCCACAGAGGTTTGGTATAGAGTACATATAGAGTACATATAGAGTTTGGTATATAGAGCCCATATCCAATACTCCTTGGGTGACTAGGAGCCTGAGACTAGAGAGCCTAGGGCAACCCAGATACTGTGGTTTAAAATGACGTGATCTTTCCTGACATTCTGCTGTACTCATGCATCTCTGCCTTGCTCAGCCATCCCCAGAGAAGCCCCCTCCTGAAGCACACGGGAACACGTACAGAGACTCACAGCCAGACCTTAGACATAGTAAATGATCTTGGCACACTCAGCGGTAAGCAGGGTGTCTCCATCAAATTCCTGCCTTCAGGACTCAGAGAACCTTTGAAGAGGAGGAAAAAAGAGTGTAAGAGCCTGAGGGACGGAGGACACCAGGAAAACAAGGCCTCTGAATCAACATGACCAAAGCTCATATGAACCCACAGAGACTGAAGCAGGCTGCGCCAGGCCCTGTGTAAAAAGTATGGCTTCCAGCTTAGTGTTTTTATGGGCTCCCTGAGCGTTCAGATGAGGGGGGTCTCTGATTCTTGTGCCTTCTCATGGGCTCTTTTTCTTCTGTTGGTTTATTTTGTCCAATTCTGATGTGATAATTTTTGTTTTATTTATTAGGTTTTATTTTATTATTATCCCTTAGAAGCCTGTTTGTTTCCCTTTGAAAGACAGGGAGTGGATCTGGACAGGAAGTGGGGTGAGGAGGAAGGGGAAGGAGTAGAGGAAGGAGAAACTAATCAGGATGGCTTATGTAAGAAAAAATATATTTCCAGTAAAAGGGAAAACCTTATTTTGACAGATATTAGGAAAAATATAGGTGGGTTATTGTGGATAGCGAATGAATGACAGAGTTGGGAGATGAATTTGCACAGGCGTTAGAAAACCTTCACCTATGATGGTGAAATGTTGAGTGAGTCTTTCAAAGGTGCAGAGGCTTGTGGAGGTTCGTTGCCATTGTCAGGTGACATGACGTAGAAACTGCCAGGAAGAGGGTCTCAGTGAGGGCTGATTAGCTTGGCCTGTGGGCGTGTCTGAGAGCATAGTCTTTGGGGCCAGCCAGGCATGGCTCTTCAGCTGAGCCAGCCCATACCAGTGGGATCTGAGAGGTGCCGCTGTGATGTCACACAGCCTTTAGCCATTATAATTCATCCATGTTCTAAGTTATACAACCTCCAACAGATATAAAAAATCCAAATGCTTGATGACAGCCCTTGTAGAGCCGTGACAGTAGACAGTTGCCAAGACAGTGAATAGAAAGACCGTGAAAAGAGCGGCAGTGTGTAACCACATTCCCAGACGTCCCTGCTCCTGCTACGAAAGTCATGAATATTCTTCCTTTTTATTAGCTGGCCCTACCCCACCCCTTTCTGCCCCTGTATTTTGTTTATCTGGTATCTTGCTCCTTTCTTGCTGAAGGAGCAAGTGATCTGTGAGCCTTTCTTCCTGCTTCTCTTGTCTATTTGCATTTTTTCTACATGTAGACATCCAGTTAGACCAGCACCATTTGTTGAGTGGTGGGATTTTAAAAACAAATTTTAACAGATTCCCTAGAAAGTGAATGTGTTACCAAATCTGAGCACAAACAGGGCTCTTTTTCTCTGTGGATCATGTAAACAATAAACCAGACTCAACTCCAATTGAGAAGAGAGGGAAGGTCTGTACTTGGCCAAGAATAGAAGAAGCAGGAAGAAGCCACGGTAGACTACAGCCCAAGGCAGTTAGTTAACTGGGAGCCAAAGTAGGGCTTCAGTTAATGTACTAGGGAGGGGCAGGAAGCTAAAGGGAGGGAGGGGTAGGGTCAGTTTCCAGTGATCACTGTTGCAGAGGGATAAGCAATCCACAAAGCCACCAAGTCCCTTCCCAAAGGAATTGGCCTGTTTGCAACCATACAGAGAATGTCAAGCTCAGGGCCACTCTCAAGCACATATGCACAGAAAAGTAGCTGAAAAGACACTGAGGGATTCTGGTAATTAGCTCAACTGCAGGCTAACTGAGAAACGTGTGAAACAGGCAGCTGGCTGCAACGCTGTCCAGAACTGAGCCTGAGAATTAGCCTTCATGAACCACAGGTTCATGGGATATGGCCATAGAAGTATTGATGCCACTGAGAAGTTGAAAGCCACTGAGCAATCAGTCCTGAATTAGCTGAGATCAATAAGTGGGTGCCCTATGAAAAAGAGGCAGTGAAAGAAAACCCAGCATGAGACAGCATCTCCCAGAGAGCTGTGGGTCTCAGAAATGTGGAGTGTCATTCAGTGCACCACCGTCACATGTTGGGCCTTCAAGAAGAATAGAGAAAGAAAGAGAAGAGGTATGTGAAGAAATTATGGCTGAAATAGAAATGCATTTTAAAGCATCAATTTATAAATCCAAGGGATTCAATGAAAAACAAGTAAGATAAATACAAACAGATTTACAACTAGTGACATCACAGTAAAAATTCTGAAAGCTAAAGGTGGGGAGAAAATCCTGAAAGCAATAAGAGGGGAGTGATGTGTCCTTTCAGGGACCTCTGTCTGGCCAGCGATCAGTCTGTCAGCCGCAAGGCTTGAAGGCACAGGGCGCTGCGGGTGGCATGAGCAGTGAAAACAGAACTGTCTCCCTCGATTAATAGTCAGAACAGGCCAAACAAGCAAGCAGCAAAGCCAGTCAGGTTTGCCAGGAGAGCTGCTTGCAAGAAACTGGAAGGCAGCTGCTTCAGGCCGAGAGCTAGCCAAGCCAGACTTGAATGGAAGCCATGTACGGAAGCCAAAGATGGGCTGGAGAAGCTGGATCCCTGAGGGAAACGTTTGCTGCACAACTGTGAGGGTCTGAGTTCGGATCCCCAGCAGCCAAGTAAAAGGCTGGGCACAGCGGCATACGCCTACAACCCCAGGACAGAGACACGTATACCCAGGGGCTTGCTGGTCAACCAGACTAGCCAAAACAGTAAGCTCGCAAAGGCCTTTTGCAGTGGCTTTAAGGGTAGCAAGGACTGCAGAGCGCAAGTGTCAGACTAGTCCAGGGCGGCTCTTAAATGCCAGGCAAGGAGGGCAGAGGGCCGAGGGTTGTTCAACTAGGGACCAGCAGGAAGGCAGGAGGTGATAACTCAGAATTTCT
Organism: Meriones unguiculatus; assembly: GCF_030254825.1. NCBI lineage: Eukaryota > Metazoa > Chordata > Mammalia > Rodentia > Muridae > Meriones > Meriones unguiculatus. Next base: position 130,936,612 of record NC_083353.1, on the reverse strand, counting down.
CCACTGACTGCTCTCCTGAAAAAGCAGTGAGCAAAGGGGTCTGCTGTGGGAGGGGAGGGGTGCAGGAGGATTGAAGAGAAGTCTTCGTGAAGGGAAGCGTGAGAGGCCCGGGAAGTGCCCCCAGAGATCTGGTGGTGTCTAGGGAGCCCTGTCATGGGGACATGGAGCTGAAGTGCCATGTCCGTCTGGGATGGTGCCCACCTGGCGTGAGCAAGCGGCAAATACCTGACAAGGAGCAGCAAGGGAGGAGAGGTTCGTGCGTTTGGGTTCACGGTCCGGCCCTCAAGACTCCCCCACCCCCAGGGACCCACTTCCTTTAGCCAGCCCCACCTCCAAGCAACCTTCTAAACCAGGCTGTGTGCCCGGCTGTGGGACAGTTCACACCTAAGGCACAATGGCGAGTGTGGCAAAGCTGTGTGATCTGCCTGGGCTTCCGTTTGCATGTATGTAGCTTGGTGGTAGAGATCCCCTGAGGACTGCCCCAAGCATGCTCATAAAGGCGTGTTCTCCCGGGTCGTGTATTCTGCGCAGCGCCTGCTAAAATTACTGACACCTTCCGGCCGTGCAGTGCCGTCTCAGTCACACTGAGAGCTGTCCCCACTACAAACTGCCATTCCATTAACTTAGCCTGCATCTTCTCTGGCAATCTCTGTGTTGCCTTTGACTCCCACTTTTCATTTTCACTGGACATTAGTCTGCCAAAAAGTAAGGCATGGGGGGGGGGGGGAGGAGCATTCATGTGTCTTCGTGATGCTTCCGATCTGCTCTAGAATGTTTGGGAAGCCCGGGGCTCCTAGCTCAGGAGACCGCTGGCAACAGCTGCTTTTGCTGACTAAGATCTGAATGACTTACGTGATTCTGGTTTTGGAGTTATCTTCTGTTTTTCTGTGAGCGCTCTAGAAATAAGAACCCCATGCCAGCACGGAGAGCTGATGTCTGCTCAGGCACCGATCCGAGTCCGGTCACTGTGGCCACCTGCTGATGCTCCATTTACCCCAGAGACTGAGGGAATCCCCTCGTAATCTGTCTGGAGAGAGTGTGTTCAGTTGTTGGAGCTTGCCAGCTAAGTCTGGTCAAGCTCTGCCCCAGGCCTGCAGCACCGGGGCTTGTGAACTGGGTTCAGCCGATTATCTTTTCTTATTCAAGTTAAAATGTTTGTGGTTTGACAGGTGATTTGTCCTCTTGTACCCTGGACAATTTGTCTTCGATGCTAGGAGACCTGATCCCTCCGATTTATTCACTTTTTGGCAGGGTTTTATACCTCATAGTCTGTACCTCTTATGTGGGTGAGGATGACCTTGAACACCTTATCCCCTTCTGGAATTCTGGGATCACAGTGAGTACTGCCACACAGTTTGTGCGGTGCCGGGGACCAACTCTGTGTATCAGGTCTTTATAGTACGAGGCGAAGCCCCTGCCACCTGAGCTACATCCTCAGCCCTCAGTCTTTTAAAGATGTGCCTGAATTCCCCGTTCAGGCGAAACGCCTGCATCTCCGTCTGTTTTCGTGAGCTGTGCTTCTGCCATGGCTGGTGCACACACACTTTCCATGCGTGGTCCGTCCAGTTCTGTGGAGGTTGTGTGCTCTCTGCCCATGCTGTCCCCTGGCTACAGAGGCCCTGCCAGGCGGCAGGGTGTTTCAGTCTGGGAGGGCCTCAGTGAGGTCTGTCTTAGCGATCCTCCAGGTATCCCAGGGCCCTGCACAGACAATGACGGTGACAGGATCTCAGCCATCCCTCTGGCCAGCTTCAGCCAACACCTCCACCCTGATATCACAAATTACATATACAGTTTTTGTTGTTGTTTTGTTGCAGTGGATTTTATTTTGTTTTGTTTTTCATTTGTTTTATTTGAGACTGTTTCTCTGTGTAGTCCTGGTTGTCCTGTACTCTCTCTCTGTAGCCTTGAACTCACCAAGATTCGCCTGCCTCTGCCTACCAGGGTGCTGAATACATACGCTTTTAAAAAAGAAATCATTCTCGCTGTTCTGTCCAATAAAATTTTAACTAAGAAACTCAGAATAATCCAATAAAGAAATGTATTAGAAAGCATTCAATTGCATTTAAAGTTGTTTCAGACTAACAAAAAGCAAAGGAACAGTGCCAGTCGTTCATCTGTGTTCACCTGCTTATGTTTGTATGTCACTCTCTGTCCTGTGTGTGTACATGTGTGTACATGTGCGTGCACACGACACAGCATTGTGTGCAGGTCAGAGGACAACTTGCAGCAGTCAGTTCTCTCGCGCAGGCACGTGGGTCCGAGGAACTGAGCCTGAGTCACGAGGTTGGGAGCACACTCTCCAGTTTCCAGCATTTTTAATATGCACACATACGTGACATTGTTTGTAGACTTACACGGGAAAAAGACCCACAGTCTATCTATTGAGATTTGACTGAGCATTTGCGTTTTCTTAAATGCCGCCTCCTGTTTCTTCTGGCCCCAAAAGTTTCATCCTTTCCCTGCTTGTATTTTTCCTTTGCCAAGCCATCTGGGGAGCACTTAAACAGGAAGCCCCCCAAGTGGGTTTTATGTGTGTGTATGAAGCAAAGATGGTCGGCCTTGGCTACTTACAAATTAGCACTTAAAAGTTACGTTCTCCATTTGCCTCAATATGGCACTAATCCCTCTTCTTGCCTGGACCCGAGGCTTCCTTAAGGCAATCATAAACACACCGGGTCTCACGTTGACAAAGCAAGATGCAGTCACCCGTGAAGCAGCACCAGAGAGGCCTCTGGACACTAGCCATGTATGATCGCTGCTTAGGTGTTCGCAGCACTGTGGCTTCTGCCCATTTCCTTGGTTGAGAGATTTTTGCCTCAATTTTCCATTGATTAGACGAACTCATATTGGCAGCAAATGAGCACAAGTCTGGGAGACAGACAGGCCTGCCACGGTCATGGCCAGTTCTAGACAGTGGCTCTATAATGGCTTCCATGTTATTTTTTGCAACTCAGTTTCTCTCTGCAAAGTGCACTTAGGTGTCCGTCACACGTGATGGTTACCAGGTGTCGGAGAGTGCTGTGTGGCAGAGCAAACCGGCAGTCGTCGCCTTGCCCTCACTGTACTTACCAGGCCCGCTGGAGCCCGGTTTATGCACTGTCCTTCACTGGGCAGTCTCCACACTGAAGCATGGCTGCCGCTAACAGCCGTCTGTGCTGCGTCGCAGTCATAGGCACAGGCAGAATGTGACCACTGGTGTCAGAGGCCACCAGCCAGTACAGAACAGCCTAACAGGACAGAGAAGCTCTGTCTCAAAAGATAAATTAATAATAATAATAATAATAATAATAATAATAATAATAATAAATCCTCTCCACATGGTATGGGCGCCATTCCTGAATACCTCATCGTAAGACCATTCTGTGAACTGGGGACGATGCCCCATTTCTCTCGAGTCTAAGCCGTTCCTGAAGCACACGGAGGGCAGGTAGCACACCTGAGCCACAGCACAGCAGAACGCTCACCGGAATGTGGCCTTGGCCTGTGACAGTGAGGGCAGGGTCCTGCGTGTGAGGAAAACCGCACACACCCTGCTGCCTCTTCCGTGATGAGCACTGGCTTTCTCCTGCCTCGAGGGTGATGAGGAGTTACCGAGGAAGTGTGTGAAGTTCAGGTTCACTCTTCTGGAGCATTTGTGGATGTGCGTGCGTGCCTGCGTGCACAGGTAGAGGCATACAGTGGTTGATGTCTCAAGGCTTCTAAATGACTCTCTGTGGCTGTTTGCATTTGTTTTACCTCCTTAAAGATGTTTTTACTTTCCTTATGTGGCTGTTTTGCCTGCATGTCTGTATGTATAGCGTGTGGGTGCTTGGTTCCCTTTGAGGTCAGGAGAGGACGTCAGCTTCCCTGGAACCTGGAGTTATTCATGGTTTTGAGCCACTGTGTGGGTACTGGGAACTGAACCGGGGTCCTCTGTGGGACAGCCAGTGCTTCTAGCCGCAGAGCTGGCGCGTTGGCCCCTTACGCCTTAGTTTTTGAGGCAGGGTCTTTCACTGAGCTTGGAGTCGCTGTTGGGCCTAGACTGTCTGGCCAGCAAGCTCCGGGCATCCCCCTGTTTCAGCTTCCCCAGAACAGGCTTACATCACCAGGCCCAGCTGAAGCGCTGTATTTTCTTATTGTAAGTTTTATGTGTAGGAGTGTTTTGTCTGTATGTATGCATGTGCAGCGCATGTTTGCCTGCTGTCTGCAGAGGTTGCAGATGGCAGCAGAGCCCCAGAGCTGGAGTTACAGATGGCCGTGAGCTGACGTGTGTGCTGAGAACCAAACACTGGCCCTCTGCTAGAGCAGCCAGCACTCTTACTGTGGAGCCGTCCCTCAGCCCCTGAAGTCCAGCTATGAGGCAGGGCAGGTGTTTTCAGACCCTGGACGATGCTGCCAGCATGTTTGGCCTGGAGAGTGAGTGGCCGCCATTGTGAGGCCTGATGACAAGTTTGCTGTAGGAAGTAAGCTTAGAAGGAGGAGGTTTGTTTGTTTGTTTGTTTGTTTATATAGTGACAAATGTTTGGCATCTTGAAATATACATTCCAGGCCTAAGTCAGCTTCTAGAATGTTACCTTGGTTTCAAGGCCCTCTGTGCTTTCTTGTTGAAGGTGAGTATTGCCTGCTTCACGTGAGAACAAGCCTTCTGACCGAGGGTCCGTTATATAAATACTCCACGTCAGCTGAAGTGAGAAATGCTTTGCTTTTAAAATAACTGATGAAGGGAGAGAAGATTTAATGTCTGCAGAACTCATTATTATTTCAGCCTGTTCTGAAGAGGGATTTTCATAGCTCTTTGTTCACATAAATCATGCTACAGTTTTCCAGGAAAAACCTCAAGGAAATGAAATAAAAGAGGCAGAGATAGCTTTAAACACACACACACACACACACACACACACACACACACACACGAGGCTGATTATTGAAATTTCCAAATATAGTGAAACAGTACAGATAATGAATGCTATTAGGACCTTCACCGTAACAACAGCCAGCCTCACAGTTACCGACACAGGCAATCTTGATTCCTCTCCAGCTCCACCTGTCTTCCCTCCTTCCTCTGCACCATCTTGCAGAGATTCTCAAAAACCATCTCACGTCCCTGCACAGGCTGCCATCTTTAGTACCCATGAGGACAGGCTCTGGGCTGTAGATAGCAAACTCCATAGATGCCCTTTGTATGTTTAGTGCTGACAGAAAACTTGCCCAGTTTCCTCTCAGGAATCTGAGAATCCTAACATAATGTAACTCTCTTGCAAACACTTGTTACACTGTATCAGCTGGGGAGTAGAGTTGAGGAAGCCGGGTCAACATGGGCCTTTTCTGAACACTCCCACTGTGTAGCTGATGATCCATAGACACCTAAATCACGAGCCCACACAAGCTAGAGATGTGTTCCTAGTTTTAAAGATGGCGCTGCAAGCACACAGTGTGAAGCCGGGAACAGCACTGTCACGTGACGTGACTGCTTCATTCCTTTTTCTCTTCTTTATAGACATTAGAATGTGTCAGTGGGGATCCCAGCCGGCTTGCTGTCCCCTCTGCAGGGCTTCCGGCCTAAGCACATGGGTTCGTTCTGAAATGCACATTCACGTGAGAGTCGCATCAGGAGCCCAGATGCGTCCCATTTCTGAGATTTCGTTCATCACGCTTTCTAGTTCCTCGCCTCTGGGACTTTTTTCCTTTGTTTTCTTTTATCACTGGATTGTGATAGATATACCCGAGAGATACTCCATTGGAGGAAACTGATTTTTCACATTTTCAGCAAGTACCAGTTGCAAACAGCTTCGTGGTCAGGGTTGGGATTTCTCTTCTCTTCCCTCGGCAGAGCGAGGATTTTGTCTGGTTTGAACCTGTGCGGGTCTGGTAGTGAGCAGTCACCATCTCATGTGCATCAGGCTGCTGTATCTGGGAAACGCTGTTTTCTGGGGTCGTCTACCGCTTCTGGTTCCCACGATCTTTCTACCTTTTCCACCCAAAGCCCCGAGCCTTGAGGGAAGGAGTGTGATAAAGGTGTCTCATTTATCAGGGGAGCTTATCATTTAGGGCTGGGCTCCAAGGTAATGTCTGCACAAGGTCATGGTGGATCTTTATGTTGACCTATGAGGGCTGAGCCAGGCCCTGATCTCTGGGCATAGCCACGAGTCTTCGCAATTTTACTTTCTCGCTGTTTTCATTTAGCAGAGCAATAAGTAGCTGACCTTCTCCTAGGGCCTGTGACCCAGCCAGAAATGTCTGGGGAGTCCTTGGGACCCATTTGGCCACTTACTCAAAAAGATGTTAGCCCATTGCTGGCACCAATGGTTTTGCTGAGGATATGATGTCTCCTAGGGGCACCATTATGATCGCCATTATATGGTAACTTTATTTAAATTCATTTCACATATGTATGTATTTCAGGAAGCCTCTACACTAGATTTCCACGTGGCTTTGCATTTCTGAAGGATGGGTTTAGGATTTCAGAGTTCTAGGTAACAAGCTGGCACAGAGGCCGTGGTGGCACAGCAGAGTCTGTGGGTTGCTGGGGATCCTGTGCTCTCACCCTAGGCTCTCCTGTTATTCCGCTTGTTCTGCTGGCACATGCGCTGATGGTGTGAAGCATGGGGGTAATCGTGCTGGGGTGTGTTCACTGTCAGCAGTACCCTAAGTAGCAGCACTGTTGGTGAAGCAGTGAGAGCTCACTGATGCTCAACCCCGAGCACACATCTTTTTTAGGACCTTGTACACTAAGTACTCCCACGTTAGTTATAAACTGTGTTTGCTTCTCAGTTTCCCTCTTACCCACACAAATAATTAGGACTATTATTTAACAAACTTCACAGCACAAGGGCTGAGCAGTCGTTACTCTGCTCTTAACCTGCTAAGCTAATCTGTTTCCTGTATATCCCAGAGATGCTCGCACTTTGCAGCTTCCCACACCAGCTTCTTCTCCTCATGTCTCTTGGACCTCGCCTGTGGCTGAATCCCCTACTTCCTCCTCTATCTCTGCCTCCCCTGGTTGGAAGTCCTGCCTTATTCTCTCCCTGCTCAGCAATTGGCTATAAGCGCCTTGACCGGCTTATCAGGGGAGCAATGGTTACACAACATTGAGACAGGAGATTCTCAGAACAACCAGATCTGGGGGTACAGGAATCAACACTTGAAATAGCTAGTATACACTCACATACCAAATTGTAATGGTTTTATGTAAAGCCATTGAGGTGAAATCTGAACAATTTATCCAAGAAGAAGAGCTATAAGCTATCATTTTTATTAGAAAACGAATTAGGTAAGCCTGTCACAGGAAGGAAAATAATTCATTTCTAGCAAACAATAAAATGAGGCCTTCAGATGAAACTGAATTTGGGAAAAATTGTATCCTAACTGAACCAAAAGCTTCCTAAAGCTTGTGAGGACTTTCATTATGAGAGCTGCGTTGATTAGGTAAATGCCAATGAATGTGATGATACTGGGACAATCCACGAGCTCAGTGAACTAGTGTCTTTCCGTTGACTAGTGTGTCAGGTTACAGAATCATGAATGGATCCCAGAAGGTCTGGCATGGACCAGGAGTTGCATTAGGGTGATGTGGTTTGTAGAAACCATTAAAACCAGCATTTGTCGTTTGTCAGGTTCAGGATATTCTCAGAGGAGAATAGCTACACGATTGTCTAAAAAGCCAGGAAAATAGTCTCTCTCTCTGTCTCTCTCTCTCTCTCATACACACACACACACACACACTTTCCAGTTGTATGTTTATGAGGCCAGACGACTCTCTGTGAGTCAAGGAAAGCAACATAGCATGTTGGGTATAGAAAGTGAAACCTCACTGTTTTTAACCCAAACATATAAGGAATTTGCACCAAAAGGATTATACTTCTTTTATAAAGTAGGAGTATTTCCCCATTAAAAATAAACTGTTCCGGGCTGGACACAGGACTCAACTTTCTCTTTCAGAGGACCTGAGTTCAGTTCTTAGCAGTCACATGGTGTAGCCCCAATTGAAGGGGATCCAGCATGTACATGTATGGTACATTTACGTACATACAGGGAAAAGAGACCCAGACATTAGTAAATAAATCTAAAAGCAAGTTCTTTAGATTAATATGCAATTAGTTTCTCACTGTTAGTCTTTAAAAATAGTTGAATATTCTGACTCAGTTTGTAATATAGTAAACATTAGAAGAGGTAAAATGACACGAGCACATCTGCTTAGAGTATAAAATAAACTCTGGGATCCTCAATGCATTTTTGAATGTAATGTGTCCTGAGGTTTAAACTCATGAGAATGCTGACATAGTTAACGGTTATATAATGAAACAAGCACTGAGTAACAAGACTTCAGTCTGGATGCTCCAGAGAAACAGAGCCAGTATTTCTGTGCGCATTAAAGTGTGTAAATTACACGTGACACATAAAAACAGACACACAAACTTCACAACGACTAGGAACACATACACTCTGGGGTGTACATGCAGCAAGAAGCTGGCCTCTGAGATATGGAGTTAGAAAGTCCCACCATCTCCAGTCAGCACGACGCCACCCAGGACAGAGATTGCCAGGTGAGTTCTGGCAAGAGTCACAAAGACACAGGAACCACAGTTTCAGTTTCAGTCCAAGGCTCAAGATGTGAGGTACGTGCCCAGCAAGGAGACAGAGTCCCCTGTCTAGTCTCCAGTTGTCCTCAGGCCATCAGCAGACTGGGTGAGGCTGTGGCAACGGAGGGAGCAGGGGCCTTTCCCTGGAGGGGGATTCGGCCGTGGATCCTTTCGCAAGGGCCGACCTTGTGGAACCATTACTTGTGCTCTTGTTAATTAGATGCAGAGAGAGGAGGAGCCGCTGAGAATTCCGTCTCTTCCGGGGCTCACAACCACCTTTCCTTTAAAGCGCCTCTCCCACTATCTGCAGGAGAAAATGATTTGGTAACAAAGCGTCGCAAGTGGTTCTGGCTCCATGTAGTGGCACGCAGATGTGTGGAAACCTTAATGGCCACAGAATGCTGAAGAACTGTCCTTGGACGGGGCTCAGCTGCGAGAGTGCAGGCCTAGCAAGCATCAGTTCCTGAGTTCAGTCCCCAGCACCACATAAGCCGGGCATGAGGACAATCCCTGCTGTTCCAGTGCTCAGGAGACAGAGACAGGCAATCGGAAGTTCAAGGCCAGTACATGGTGGATTTGAGGCCAACTTGGGCTACGTGAAACCTCAGCTCAAAAGGAAAGAGCTTGATCTTAAATATTTTAGATAGCTGTTAGGATTCTGTCATTGTGAGAAACCAGATGTGGGGGTGCACACCTGTCACCCTCAAGAGAGATAGTTGAGACCAAACTGGGTTTTGAAGTGAGGCACTGGAGGAAGGAAGAAAGAGAGAGAGCGCGCGCACTCAGTAGGAAGTTTCATGGAGGGAGAAAGAGAGAGAGAGAGAGAGAGAGCACGCTCAGTAGGAAGTTGTGAGCAGAGATTCATGGGTCCAAAGAATTCATGAGCTGTATAACAAATTAAGTCGCATCATTTCATCTTAAATGCAGTAAGCTACCCAGTCTCTTGGGGCTCTAAAGCCATCTTCATCTTCACTGAAGGCCGTACAGTGAATGGGCTGAGAGCAGGTCTGTGGGGGTAGGTGCTTGCTGTGTTCACATGAGGGTCTAATTTTCATCCCCAGCACGTGAAAATCTAGCGCAGTGGCACCCCATGCCTGTAATCAAAGAACTGGGGCGGGGGAGGGGACAGGTGAAGGCTCACTGGAGATTTTGCTAGCCACTCAAGCTACCCAAATGTAGTGAGCTCTGTCCACAGTGTGAGAGGCTGGCTCAAGAACTGGGGTGGAGAGTGATTGAGGAAGATACTTTACAGAGCCCTCTGGTCTCCAAATCACACATGTAATATGTACACACACACATACAACCCCTTGAATACGCATGCATTCCCCCCGGGGGGGGGGTTGTAGCTGGGCATGTTGGTACATGTCTGTGATCCTGGACCTCAGGCCTTGGAGGCTGAGGGTCAGGAATCAAGGCGAGCCTCAGCTCTCTGGCGTATTTGAGAGCACCACAGGAGACATCTCAAAACAACCAAACAGAACAGCTGCTACAGAAAAGAGACCCTGAGGCTCTCTGTCCCTCCTGGCCACCGGAAACAGAGGTTGGCAGTGCCGGGAACAGAGAGGGCAGGGGGTAGTTTCTTGGTGCTTTCCATAACTAAGTAATTCCTGGCATGAGGCCAGGGTTTCCTCTGGGGAGAGAGCACTCTGGAAATGCTGACTAAGTGCATGGAAAGCGGAGCATGACAGATGGAAGGGCATCTGAGGAGATGCCTCCCCACTTTGAAATGACTGCGTTAACTCTTCATTGTTTCCCTTATCCAAGTCACTGGCCCCTTTCTGAGGAGAGAATGCTGTTGAAATTACTTATTTCTCAGATGGGTGCTCTGGGCTGCAGCCAGGTTAACTCTGAGCTGTGAGTTTCACAAATACTTTTGTTTAACATATAATCGATTTAAATAGAACCATTCAACAAAATGCAAACATGGTAATTGGCGCAGTTTATTTCTTGTGAGAAAAGGCATAGAAGAGTATGCTGGTTTTCCCTGTCTAGTCTCAGCACAGGCAGACGTCTGGCAGAATAATTATTAAATCCCGCAGTAAAGCCTCAGATGGAAACGGAAACAGGGGTACCACTATGCCCTTGTCATGCCTCCCAACCCAGCCCTGGGGAATATGTTCTTATTTAAAAATCTAATCATTTCCAATACCTTCTAGTCACTGGATCACATTTAAAAGAAACACCTGGAAGACCACAGTTGCACTTCTGGGTATTGATTATAGTGATCATTATATATATATATATATATAATATATATATTATATATATTTGTAACAAAACATGAATGAAATGAAGTTATACTCTCTTAGTATTTTAAATATATATTTTGAGAAGGTTTTTTTTTTTTGAGCTAAAGGTTTTGGAAGTAGTTTTCCTACTTTTTCTCACTGTAGATTGCAGAAAGAGCAAGGCTAGATGAACATCCTTGCTTTTTTTTTTTTAATCTTTTTTTTTTTAATTGCATTTTGTTTTGTAAGGCTCAAGAGGGCTAGTTTGCATCTCTTATTAATGGATTCAGGACTAGGACAATTCCGTTCTAACCCTACACACTCCTGCCCTGAGATCTTTCACAGAAGGGATGTGCTGAGATCAGGGAGCCCTTTGCTTAGACCCTGCTTGCATGGAACCACATGGGAAATCTGGACGTTTTACATTCATCTTGATCTGCACGTGCTATTGGAATGAGACAAGCCGTTCCCCTCCTTAGGAGGGTCCTGAGGCAGCAGCATTAACCCAGCAGTGAAGGGGACACTTAGCTCCCACTCCGAGGGACAGGTAGGACTGCACAATGCCACACACTCCTGCGTGACGTGTCCCGGTCTCAGGTCTGAGTGGCTGAATGCACAGTGCTTTTGGATGCTTGCCTGATTATTTCAAGATTTCTGTCTCAAATTAGAGGAAAATGTCTAGGCTATTGCTTCTAATGTAGATGCACGTGATTTCCAAAATGAATCCTAGATCCTGACTTTTCTGGGAGCCTTTAAGCAGAAATGTGTACATACAAATGCATGCATATGTGACAGTAAAGGAGAAATGCGTGTGTACATCATAAAGCTGTGTGTTTAACCAGCTCACAAATGTTAATAGCCTAAGCTACAGAGATGGATATGCCCCAGTTCAAAAACCTACCTAAGCCACGTAACAGCAACTTCTATTGTTTATATTTTCTCACCTGATAAGTGGCTAGTTCCAGCAACTCCTTCAAGAGTTCTGGGAACAATGAAATATAACTTCAAGTGCTGGCAACTTCAGAAGCAGAATCCTAAAGAACGGTTGTTCTGGGATCTCTGGCAATGCTCAGAAAAGAATTAGCATGGGCTGTGCTTTCAGGAGCAGCGTCCTTTCTGAGATTGCTGAAAAGTAGCGCTCTGCAAATCAGAATGCTATTCAGTGAGTCCAGGCAAAACTTCAGACCTAGGGAGGGGGCTGAGAGCTTGAAAAGCCCACGAGTGAGCTGGGATTCCAACTCTGAGAAAGGAGTGTGCTGCCTTTCAAGAATAACCAATGCAGGGAGAGTGATGTGCTCAGGGCCCGGGGGGGGGGGCTGTTTCTAGAACAGGGAGTTTATTTCTGGTGCCTCTTTTGTTCTCTATAGTTAGTTTCTTCAGAGGCATGACTAACAGGCTCAAAGTGAAGTGCTATTTTTCTGCCCATCCCCCGCCCACCCTCTCTCACCTTGAGCTCTGCTCTTCTCACACTCCCCATGGTAAAGATCCCAGGCTGTGCTGTCCCATCCTGCTCTGCTGCTCGGATCCAGCACTGTCACCATGCAGTTCTCTAGGGCAGTTTAGGGCTCCTCATCTGTGTCCTTCTTTTCTCTTGGGGTCTCAGTCTGGTGCTTGTCACACAGTGTTGACAGATGTGTTACATCTGTCTAGAGTAAAGGTGGTCATCTCCCTGACAACCCATTTCAGCCTAAGGCCAAGGTCCCTGTTGATTCCTGGGAAAAGGCACCCTGCTTTTTGCACTTCCAGGACCCCAGGAGTTTCAGAATTTCAGGGCCTTCTAGAGCTCGTGTGATCTGAGTTGTTACAGGAATCTGGCAGGTGCTGTTCAAGGTTGGGAAAAAAGCGTTCAGTATAAATTTTCCCAGTCAGGAAGACGTCAGGAAGACGTCAGGAAGACGTCATACTCCAGTCGTGCAGATGAGACATAGCACGGTTCTTAAAATAGAACTGGTCAGCAGTGACAGAAAAGTGCTGCGGAAATAATTTATGAGGCGCTGCCACCAGCTGAATTGCATCTGCTTTGACTAGGCCGTTACCTACAGAACAGAACAGATCTTCTAAGGCAGCAAGAAGCAGTGTTTAGTCCTGTGGTGGGTTCGCATTCCTATAGGACCCCTTCCCTTGCAGAGGTCTCCAGGCTTTAATGGCATCCTTGCTCCTCTTCCGTTCTGGAGACTCCGCTGGTACCCTGCTGATGTCTTCTATTCAGAGCTGTCTGTTTTCTTCTTAAAAGCTTCTAAGTCTAAAACTGGATCCCCCGGGCTGGAGAGACGGCTTGGTAGTTAAGCACATTTATTCTATAGAGGACCCGAGTTTGATTCCCAGCACTCACATGATCATTTATGGCAGACTGTAAGTCCAGGTCCAGAGCATCTAATGCCATCTGGTCTCATTAAGCATGCAATATGTGTGTGTGCGTGCAGGTAAGTGCTCATACACATAAAATACAAATAAATCAATCTTTGACACAAATTTTTGTAAATTGCTTATGTCCCAGAAATATTATTTCATCTGGTCCAGAGACTTGAAACTGTTTAAACAAGACAAGCAATGTTCAAAGAGTTCAAAGTACATACTCTGTAACTGTCTGGGCTAGCTTCTGCTGTGGTCTCTGCTGAGCCCAATGGAGAGGAGACTAGATTCATCATGAACCCCCAGGGGAGGACCAGCTTAGACCCTAAAGGTTTTTCTGTTTGGTGCCCGACTTAGCTTCTTTTCCTGTTGCTGTCATAAAATGAATGCCCCAACCAAAGCAACTTTAAAGGTCTTACTTTTGCTCACAGTTAAAGGTGCAGTTTATCCTAGTGGAGAAGTTAAATTAGCAGGAGCATGACCACATCCCGTCTGGGGTGCTTTGGATAAGAATGGTCCCCATGGGCTCATATATTTGAATACTGAGTCATCAGCGAGTAGCACTGCTTGGGAAGGATGATGGAGGAAATGTGTCACTGGGGGGTGGGCTTTGCAGTTTCAAAAGCCCAAGCCAGGCCCAGTGCCTCTCTCTTCCTGCTGCCTGTGGATCCAGATGTAGAACTCTCGGCTACTTCTCCAGCGTCACGTCTGCCTGTGTGCCACCATGCTCCCTGCCTTGAGGATGATGGGTTAAACCCGTAAAGATATACACCAGCCCCAATTAAAAAAAAAAAAAAAATGCTTTCTTTTATAAAAGCTGTCATGGTCATGGTGTCTCTTCACGGCAACTGAACCCTGACTAAGACACCCTCGGATTATGAGCGGAGAAGCTAGCACTTGCTAGCTGCTGTTCCTTCCTCCCTTCCTCCCTTCCTACGGCGCAGGGGTGGCGCCTCCCATGGCGTGCAGTCTTCCCACCTCCGTCAACAGTCGATGCACTCCTGCCCTGCATGCTCAGCTCCCAGTGATTCCAGGTGTGATGAAGTAAGTTGGCTGTTAATGAAATCACAGTGCCTGAGTTCTGATCTCTTTTAAGAAGCCCTAGACGTTCATTTCCTATTTCCTGCCAGCTTGGGCTTTTTTATTTCCAGTTAACACGTGCTGCAGCTTTCCATTAAGTGATCCCTCACCAACTGATAACATTAACCCCCATTCCTGACTAATGAGTAACTAATTCTGACTGCCCTTCAGACCACATGTAATAATATATGTCTGCTGGTAATTTTATCAACGGGAAACTATACAGGAAAAACCTAGGAACCTGCTACAGAGGGCCTCTGAAAGCCTCTGCCCTGCAGACTATCAAAGCAGATGCTGAGCCTGATACCCAACTGTCAGGCAGAGTGAATGGAATTTTATGTAAGAAGTGGGAAATAGCAAGAGCTGGAGAGGACAGGAACTCTACAAGGAGAGCAACAGAACAAGAAAATTTGAACACAGGGAACTTTGCAGAGACTCATACTCCAACCAAGGACTATTCATAGAGATAACCTAGAACCCCTGCACAGATGTAGCCCAGGGCAGTTCAGAGTCCAATTGGGTTACATAGTAATGGGAAGAGGGACTGTCTCTGACATAATCTGATTGGCCTGCTCTTTGATCACCTCCCCCTGAGGGGGGAGCAGCCTTACCAGGCCACAGAAGATGACAATGCAGCCACTTCTGATGAGAACTGATAGTCGAAGATCAGAAAGAAGGAGAGGAGGACCTTCCCTATCAGTGGACTTGGGGAGGAAGGGTGTGATCGGGAGGGGAGGAGGGAGGGGATTATGGGGGGATACAAAATGAATAAAGTGTAATTAATAATAATAAAAAATATTGTACAAATAAAGTAGCATAAAAAAGGTGAAATAACATCAAGTAAAAAATAGTTTTAAGCAACTAAACAATAATCACAGAGAAGTCATAAAAATGCAACTCCCTTTGAAAGCTATCAGTTCTTTGCAGCCATTTAGACAGCCTCTGCCTTTGTTTTGTTGTTGTTTGCTTGCTGCCCTTGTTGTGACTCGGGCAGTGCGGTGTTGTCTTTTCACTGAGCTGTGAGCAGCTCCTGAAGTGTGCCTTCCTCAGTGAGCGGCACCTCTCCGCTGTGGTGCCTGCACCCTGCAAGCCTCCCCGCTGAGAGGAATGGGAAACCGCGTCCACTACCGCTTCCCCAGCTCTTCCTGCTTCAGCTACCTCACTTCATCTACAACCCCACTTAGCTAGCAGCCCCAAACTACCCAGAGTCGAAACTGACGCCGAGGACATGTCTCCATTATAGACACGCCTGTCCTGGCAGAACAGCCGTGTGAACCCTCGCAAGCCACACAACATGCATATGGAGCTAAAGAGTATCTTCCACACAAGCCTCGGGCTTTGTGTCAGGCAGGAGTGGAGGAGCAGAACGGGTAGGATGGATAGATAAACCGGCATTTGTTAGCATGGCTCACAGGCTGGGCTCCAGCCGGTCCAGCAATGGCTGTCTGCCAACAGCAGGCCCAGGGATCCAGCCCTTGCTCAGCCCAGGAGGCTGGATGTCTCAGCTGGTCCTCAGTAGATGCTGGAATCCTGAGGAGGTGTGCTCCAGTGGCAGTGAAGGAATGGACTTTCCAGTGGGAGGGAGGGCAAGCAGGCAAAGAGCAACTCCCTTCTTCATGTCTGTGTTTATAGGACATCCAGCAGAAGGCGTGGCCGGGGTTATAGGTGGCTCTCCCACCTAAAACGATCCAAATTAAAGGTGGCTCTTCCCACTTCAGATGATGTCATTAAGGAAAATATCTCTCAGGCTGCGTTTTAGTTAATTCTAGATAGAGTGGACAATGGAGAGCAGCCATCCCGCATGACAATAGTAACAATGGGGTATGCCCGTACTGTTTGCTGTGGGGGGACTGGAAGTGTGGGTGGGATCGAGTTATCTCATCTGCAGGAATGTGCCTCAGCAATGCGCTCAGGTTTCCTCATTCCAGCACCAGGGATTTTCTGATTTCTTAATACCCAGGAACCCTTCTGTCCTGGGAAATCAGTGCCGCTGTTGGAAGATGCCCGCGAGCCCTTAGACTGTGGATCAGCATTTCAGGCACACGTCTCTGCAGTCGTAGGGAGGAACTTCATGCTCACACCATGCAGACACACAAGAACGTGGCCGGGTAATTAAGGACCTGAATTGTTCAGTGCAGGGAGCGGGGCTTGTCGCCACGTGCCTCTGGTGGCATTCACGTGTGTCTAGACCATGTCATGTCACAGAGTTTTGTGCAGCAGGCTGCAGCCTTGTGTTCTGCCCACTGCCATCTGACATGATAATGTAGCGAAGCCATGGAGAAGCATCGGTGGCACCCAGCCTTGCCACATTCAGGAGGGGAGAGGCTAGAGCCTGTGATGACTCAGCCGAGGTCCAAGGGCCAGAAACTCGTCAGTGAAAACCCTGTAGTGGCTAGGAAGCTGTGGTTTTACCTTACGGTATAAACAGCTGTGCGTTTTCAGATGTGTGAATATTCTAGTCTGTAGCATGCTGATTCAGTGATGAGAATTCTTTACAAAGTTTCACTCTTAGGAAAAACTCAAGAAACCCAAGCTTGCTTTATTATATCAAAGCGAACAGTCAGCAGAGAAAAACACGGTCGTACATCCTAAGGGAGAAAGAGAGTTTTCTGTTGACGTGATCCATCTGTCCAACATCAAAGCCATGAGTTATAAATCTTACAAACGACAGCTCATCCCAAGTCCACAGCGGCAGGAGCTGAAAGAAAAGGCAAAGGAGCCGCTGAGCCCTGAAGGGGCCGGGGGTGGGTACGGAGTGCGGTCCAGCCCGAGGTTCTGCGGCACTCGCTGTCCTCGGGAACGCTGGCGAGCAGGCCCAGCCAGGCCTGGAAGTTCTGAGGCAGCACTCAGGATGTTCCTGTGCTGCTGAATATTCGGTATTTCAGCGCCAGAGAGCTCAGGTGGGCTTCGAACCGGCGGGGCCAGCCGCACTTCTGACCGGAATGTGCCCCACTTACGGATCCTTCGGCGGCGTTCCACCTTTTGAAGAACAGATGAGATTTTAAATTTCCAGGTGACTTTTTGCTAAACCAAGCTGACAGTAAAAGCTAGAGGCCAGCGTCTGCAGTGATTTCGCAGTGGCGAGGGTGAGGCCGTCACCAGGCTTGCCGCTAGAAAGCCGGATGGGCTCCGGGAGACCCCCACGGTGCTCACTGCAATGCTTCCCGCTAACCCCACTTCCGGCAGCCGAGTTTTCCAGGGTCACGTGGTGCTGGTGGCGGCCACACCCGGAACTTCTGAAGGTCTCTGGCCTGTTTTCTTCCACCTCTAGGGATGTGACCGGTTTTCCTGTCGTTGCCTATGATCTGGTCCGAGAACGGCAGCTTGCTCCGGTTGCCGTGGCTGCTGGCGCCGAGTCTGAAATAGCAGCGTGTTACTGAGGAAAACAATCCCCTACAGGTAGAAATCAGCTCCGAAGCTGCGTTGAGTAACCGCAGAAGCTTCCACAAGGCTGAGTGTGCAGCGGAGAAGGTTGTTTTGCGGGGAATTTTGGCTGCCACGTGGATTCTGGATGCATCTCCAGGAGGAGGGTCCCAGTCAGAACCCAGCACGTGTGTGGAGACTCCCTTCCACGTGCCAGGCATGAAGCTTGGTGCCGAGTTGCTAGGTTGGGGCCCTTTAGGATGCTGGAGACCCACTCCGCCGCGCAGACCCCACCCTTCCTGCTTCCACCAGCACTCTGTGTAACAGCTGTGAGCCAGCCGTTGGTGCTGTGGGCTTACAGTTCTAATCTATGATCCACTCAGTCCCTGACTCCTGTCCCTTGTCAGACTGAAGCACACCAAAGGACAGAAAAGTCGGGTGCTGTGCTTGGTTTGGGGGTGTCTCTGAAGGTGGTGCCGGACCTCCCCCATCTTCCTGTGACCGCACCCATTCTCTTCTGTCTACTACTTTAAGCAAGTACTTTTTTTTTTTTTGACAGTGTCTCACTGTAGAGCTCTGCTGGCCTAAAACTTGCTACAAACACAGGGTAGACTTGAACTCACAAACATCTGCCTGCCTTTGCTTCCCTTGTGTGTGTCCTGTGGGGTGCTCCTAACGTCCCTCCCCTCGACTTTGCTTCTATTAAGCACTTCCTAAGATGTGCTCTCCTTCCTCCCAGCTCCTCTCACCCTCCTCCCCTCCTCACTCACCTTTGTGCTTTTTCTTTTTTACATGCATCAGTTTTGTCTCCACCGATAATTCTTCCATGTTGGTGCTCTGCTGCGGCATGGCTGACTGCCAGGGGCAGCCTCCCACTCCCAGCAGCTGGTTGCCAGAAGCCTCAGAGCCAGGGGCAGGGTTGTGTGGCCAGCTCCCTGTCCATGCTGGCCTTTGTCCCAGCTTGCTCGCGCCAGGCGCCGGCTCTGTGCGCTGTGAGCTCTGCCCTGCCGGTCATCAGCCACCCATCTCTCTCCCATGTCTACCCTTCGCCCCTCAGTGACCCACAAGCCTTGTGGACAGGAGACGAGCACACGTTCCTCCTCAGCTTTTAAGGGGAGGACTTGCTTTTCGTCTGCAGTCCTATCGTGTTCCCTCAGATACATACTGCCCGTTTGAATGGTCACCCATCCCAGGGTGTGGTCCTGGCACAGGGCATTGCTGCCCTTCTCCTGTAAAGCTCAATCCTGTCAGAGCTGCCCACCAGCTTCCACCCTTTCCAATTTGAGAACAGTAACAGGGAGCACTCACAGACTAAGGGTTTTCCGGTAGAGCTATGTATGTAAATGTTCCACACAGGTAGACAGGTAATCCTACAAAAAGGTAGCCCAGTAAGGCTGTAAACAGTCTCGTGAGGCAAGTGTTATGAATGGGGAAACTGAGGCACGGAAATTGCTTAACCTGGCAAGTTATCACAGCTCATAGGCGTGGCAGTGGGATTTGATCCCTCAGGGTCTGGTTAGGTAGCCCTGGCTGACCTTGACTCTGCCTTAAGCATCCAAGTGCTGAGATTATGGGCATATGCCACCGTGGTCAATGGGACAACTCTTTAATACACGGATGTCTAGATCTCTGTGTTTTCACTGGCTTGGCTACTCTTAACCCTCAGAACTCAGCTTAAACCCTTCTTCTGCTCATGTGGAGAGCGTGCCAGGCAATCTGGGAGTGAGCAGCTCTCCAGGTGATGGGGGCTCTCAAAAGCTGAAGGCCCCTGAGCCCTCTGTGGGTCTTCCGGGGAGGAGGGTGGCACTTGAATATCAGGGTTACACTCCCAAGTCATGACTGTTTCAGACAGCACACCTTCCTCTTCACAAGCAAGGAGCTGGCTGTCGGAGCCCTTCATGATTGTCACAGAGGACGTGAGTGTGAGTGTAGCTGGCATGGCTATCTGCTGGGGTATCAGTGTGTCAGAAGGGCCCCTCCGACCCTTACTTTACCATGAGTGTGTGAGAGGCCTTGACTGGGAAAGACGTTTCACACTGGGCTGCACCCCACAGGGCTGGTGTCTCCTCAGGCATCCTGTCTGTGCCTTCTGCCCCAGCTGGAACACACACGTCTGTTCCCAGCCTTTCGGGACACTTCAAGGGCACACAGATGGGCTGTGGAATTCACATTCTGCTTTTCCACAGTGAAAACATCCATTGCCAGGCTTTTTCATGATTTCTGAGTCAGGGGTGTGTGCTAGCCATTTTCCCTGAAGTCAGATCACTAATGAAAACCATAACTTTCTTTTTTAATCTTTCTGGCCTCAAAGAAAATGTGTCATTACTTTTCTGTCAGTGGGGGACTTGACTAGATAGCAGACCTTGTGTTCCAAACACAGAGTACCAGAATTTGCCTCATGCATACGGTCCCCAAAGAGGGGAGACAGGCCCTATCAAACAGCCTGCTCCTTGCAGCAGAGCCCCAGTCACTGGACTAGCAATCAAGTCTCCAAATGAACATTTGCCAACACCCCAAAATGCCCTGTAAGGGCTGCTGTGTAAACAGCAGTGTCTAATGGCATGTACATCAGTGCATACATACAGGCACACTCAGACATACATATACACAGGCAGTCACCATAATCATTATTGTTTATTGAATGCATTCATTTACATTATCACATCCTCTCAAAATCATGATGAGGAAGACAAGGGCGGAGATGTTAAACGATTCACTTAGAACCACTTTTGCAAAATGGAGAGCTGCATCCTAAGCCTGTTTCCTTCTAAAAGAGCACCACGGGCTTTTCTCTCTGCTTCTGGTGTCTCTAAGTGGGAAGTCAGACTCACAGGTCTACAACTGCCAGAGCAATGCAAATCTGTCATAGGGTGAAGGGACTGAGTGAACAGGAAAATAGTGGGGGTTGGGCCCCACTCTAGGCGACTCCTACCCCCTGCACTGGGAGACACAGAAACCACACTGAATACAGTGAAAGGGTCCCTCCCATCTCCCCTCCCACACTCACCCCTGCACTTGGAGAAGCAGAAAC
The DNA here is from genome assembly GCF_030254825.1 of Meriones unguiculatus. Lineage (NCBI taxonomy): Eukaryota > Metazoa > Chordata > Mammalia > Rodentia > Muridae > Meriones > Meriones unguiculatus. The sequence continues at coordinate 130,916,000 of NC_083353.1, read as the reverse complement.
CAGACTGAGCACTGTGACAAAGAAAATGGTCAGAAGATGATGAGGTTGACGGGAAACGCAGAAGGGCAGAGGTCACTGCAGCAAGGCTGGCTACCCCCAGCTGTAGGAGACATGCTCCAGCTGCTCCAGAGCCCCTCGGAGACTGGAGGGCTGCTGACAGGGCTAACCCCACCCTGCCCTCCTCAATGGCCCTGGGGGGGTGGTGTTGGGACTGTCAGGGGAAAGTCTGAAAACTGCACCCCTGTATGTGGTTTTCCCGGAAGCAGCCAGGAAGCAGAGGAGACCCACAGGCTGAGCTTCGCTCTCCCGTGCCTGCCCTCCAGGGGGCCTCTCACACCCTCACTGGCAGACCTGGCAGGGCTCCAGCTCCAGGGCCAAAGTGTCTCTGGGCTAGATCCAGCCTTAGAGCAAGGGTGGAGCGCAGGCTACCCCACCCCCATCACTGGATCAGGAAGTTGAAACTGAAGAAAAAGCCCATACTGCAAAATTCACTGTCACTAAAACCCTCTGCTGTTCGCTGTGACTGCTCATGGCTTTTGCTCATCTCACTATTACGGGTGCAAAATGGTAAGATAACCAGGTTGCACACTCACAGTGGACATTGGCAAGCTTTCCACCAAAAGCCATCATGTGAGTCCATAACTTAACCTTTTTATGTTTAATTTTCTCACTTCGAATGCAGTTCCCCATCCGGTAGAGTAGACTTCACTGTCACTTTGTACAGACTTCTGATTTTTCTTCTTTTAAACCTCTGTGTGTGCATGTATCTATATGTGTATGTTTGTATGTGAGAGGGTGAGCACACACACCACCACGGTGCGTGTGTGCGGGCCAAGGACAACCTTGGGCATCAGTTGGTGCCATGAGACAAGGCCTCTCTATGCACTTCTGCAGCTGCTGGCTGGGCCACTGCTGGGGATTCTCCCATGTCCTCCTGTCTTCACGCAGGAGCACTGGGACTAGCTAGAATCAAGTCTTCAAGTTTCTTCTACAGGACATGTGTCTGACTCAGTGAACATTCCCTCCGCCATGGCCTCCCACTGTCTGACTTCCATCATCTGTACAGAGAGGAGCCTGCCTGTGGCTGTCCTTTCCCTCCCTGCAGATCTGAGGAGTGGAGCTGTCTCCTAGGAGATGGTTACAGCAGAAAAGATCCTCAAGTAAAATAGTGGTTTACCAGACTATAGGCCAATGCTGGTCCAAAGTGAAGTTTTCTCTGGTTACAAGTAAATAAACAAATAAACAAATAAAGTCTCCATCAGGATGTAGGAGCAGTGGCTGTTGCGGCCACGAGGGAAGTGGTCTAGTTGACTCTCTGGCTCTGTGTCCATCAGGGTTTTTAACCTCGACTGGCCCTCGGGTCCTGTCTTCAGAACAGATGAGGTAACAGCAGGGGTCCCAGGGGGACCTGTGGAGTTCACGTAGGTGTTAGACACGGAAGAGACGCTAAGCAAAGCCAATCTGCTGGTGCTTGACTGATACTCAGAGGCAACGTCCTTGAATTCGAAAACTTTTTCCTGGATAAGATGGCGCTGACAGCAATGGTTCCAGCCGTAAAGCATGTCTGAACCGGATGAAGAAGTGAGTGAGCTGGCTGGAGGTGGCTCGGGACTTAACAGCACTTGTTCTTGCAGAGGTTACACCTAACTGTCAGTTCACACGTGACTCCCATTCCAGGGATTTGACTTTCTCTACTCATCTCCTCGGTCCAGTATTCCTGATGCACAGACCTACATCTGAGCAAAACATTGATACGTGTAAATAAGTAAAATTTCAAAAGAAACTAATGAAGGACAAATAAGGATTGTGCTGATGGATTTTAGATTTATAAAATACTAATTCATTGATTCAACTAATATATATTGGGTGCTCACCAAATGTGGGACGCAGAAAGGATGCTGGAGGCATCCAGGTGAGTAAGACAGATGGGGTCCCATCCTCAGCGAGGTTGCAGTCACGTGGTTTGCCATTCTGATCCTCATGATCCACCTAGGGAAAGACAGCTGCTGGGCAGAGCCAGACTCACTGGGGTGGAATGAGCTAGTTAAACCAGAAGGCAATGTCTCTCACAGCCCCAACGACTTCCCAGAGACACTCCACAGGCCAGTCTGATGTAGGCAATTCCTCAATCAAGGCTTTTCTTTCAGACAACTCTAGGCTGTGTCAGATTCAGATGAAGCTAACTGGGTTAGGATGCTAATAGTTCTGGATGTGGGGAAGGGGTAATTAAGATCGGATCAGATCCGAAAGCATCAGTGGTGTCTTAATGATAGGAGACCTGGTTGCTCTGCCTTGCTCTGTGATGTCCCCTTGCTCTGTGAGTCATGATACAGCGAGATGGTGGAGGTCACAGCTTAGTAGGTTTGGCATTCTGTTGACGGTTTTTCTTGAATTATTTTTGCTTATTTTGCTTTTGTTTGCCCAGCTTAGGAAGGAGCATAGGAGTTAATGCTCATGTTCTTTGCTTCCTTCTTATGTCAATAATCTTTGCTCTTTTAGATGCTTGAACGCCTGGTTTTATGGTAAAATGTCACCCCACCCCCAGTTGGTTTTTGAGGAGAAGAAGGTCTTTATGCAGGGTGCAGCTCATGTCACGTGGGCACGATCACCCGGAGGGCTGTACTAAGATTAGGCTTCGTGCAGGAAGCAATAGAAGCATCTGAAGGACTTTCAAAAGCTGAGCTTGTTTCTTCTTTGCTTGTTTTTCAAGCCAAAGGAACCAAATGAGCAGGAACAGATGTTGGGGGAAGACTTAGAGGACAAAGTGGGCAAAAAGATGATGTTGGATTTGAAAAAGATGCTGAGCTCAGCTAAAGATTATTATGTTAAGTGAAATAAGCCAGAGCCAGGCAAATCACTTATATGTGGATCATAGATTATACAGTGTATTCTAGAAAGAACATATGACAGAAAAGTAGGAGCAGGGCTATTACAGGAAGGGGACTCATGAGAAGGGAAAGAAGGAAATCTGTGATAATCAGGGTGGGGGGAAGGGTACTGAGGGTGAAATGCTCAAAACGTGTTAACTTTAAAGGAAAAGTCTTTATGAAAATTATTTTGTTAATAAAAAATTAATGAAACAGAAAAATATAGTCACGGTGAATGCATTATTGCCAGGTGTTGGGTATATTTCCTTCAGCCCAAATGCCTTTCTTTATGGTGACGGTCTTCTTCACAAACCTAAGCAGGACACTGCATGCACGCGCACACACACACACACACACACACACACACACACACACACGCACTCATGCACGCATGCACAAACACGGCAGTGTCTACCGGCTTCGCTGAGGAGTGACTGAGAGTGTGAGTAATGAGTGCAGCTGATGCGCCCTGGCAGCAGGTGTCCCCAGAGCCTCCTCTGCAGCCCTCGGCCCCCACTCTTTTTCAGACTACCGCAGGAGCCCCTCCTTAGGCACCTAGTCTCCTGGGCACTGCCTGGAGAGCTTCAGATGCTTCTGGAGTGCAGCAGCTGCCCTCAGCTCAGTAGGCTGAGCCCGAGCAGTGAGCAGGCTGTGGGCAAAGCTCGCCTGTCCACCTCCACCCTCGCCAGCACATCCTAGATGTGTTCATAACCATCCCTTACTGTGCTGCTTCCTTCAGGTCTTCGGTTTTGCCCATGTGCAAGAGTGTGCTACACTTTCTAGCCTCCACTGCTGTGTACACACGTTTGCCTCTCTTCTGCTCTCCTCCCCTCTCCTCCCGTCCCCTGCTCTGCTTTCCTCCCCCTCCCCTCCCTTCCCTTCCCCTCTCATCACCTCTCATCCCCTCCCTTCTGCTGCCCTCCCCTCTCCTCCCCTCCCACCTCTCCCCTGTCCTCTTTTGCTCTGTCTGCTTTCCTCTCTTCTGCTTTCCTCACTTTCCTCTGTTCTCGTTTTATGTCGTCGTCCTATCCTTTTGCACCACCTCATCCACTCTGTGTGTGGCTTCCCATGGATTCTGCTAATCAAGTCTTCTCACTGAAGCCAGAACAGCATCTCCAGCTGTCCCTGGAAGTCTCAACATGGCTATCACACCAGGGAACTTAGCACATCCAAAACTAGATTTATTATATCTTCTCTCAAACCTGTTTTTTCTTTTTTCCTCTTCCTGTGTTTCTTATTTGTTAGGGATTTATCTTTTTTCCTCGCTCGGCCAAAGTAGAAGACCAAAAGTCACCTCAATTCTTCAGTTTGTTCTTTAGTTACTACTTGCAGTACTACTTATCTCATGTCACAGGAGTGTGCCCGGAACATCTCGTCATGGGAAAGACCCATGCTCTTCAAGAATCTTTGAAGCACACACTGTATCATGCAGCTAGTCTGTGAAGCCAGCCTTTGAGTTATTTCCAAAGCTAGAGCCTGGATAGAGTTTTCTAATTCATTTTCTGATTTTCTGCCACTGTTCTTATAGGTCAGGTCTTATAAAAAGATGTTACCCAGTGCTCTTCATTAACCTCACCTCATTAACTGCCCTCTCTGCTCACCTGCTGAGATCCTCATTGGAAGCTAGTAGACCCTGCCAGGTAGGCCAGTCCTCCTGATGTTTGTATTCCTGAGAAAAATACCATGTCCAAAAGCAAACTGAGGAGGAAAGACTTTATTTGGCTTATATGCCCTGATCACAGCACACTGAGGGAGGCCAAAGAAGGAACTCAAGCAGGGCAGGAACCTGGGGGCAGGAGCTGAGGCTATGGAGGCACTGGCTTGCTCTCTATGGCTTGCTCAGCCAGCCAAGGGTGCCACTTCCCACAAGGGCTGGGCCCTTGCATGTCAGTCATCCGCCATGCAAAAGTCTGGCTTGCCTACAGTCTAATAGAGGCATTTCCTCAGCTGGGTTCTTCTTCCCTGACGACCCTAGCTTGTGTCAAGTTGACAAAACAACACGGATGGGCTCTCCCTGCGCAACTGTGTGCTTACAAGCAAAGACTTGTGGGTCACTGAGAGTGTGGCTCTGCACTGCTGCTCCTTACTGCTTCTGTTATTATTTCAGTACTGTAAGGTATACATTTTGATTTCAGGAAAGAGGATCACGAGAGGACAGGAGGTCAAAGAGATTAGGAGAGCGGTGGACACATGAATCCTTTTTTCACTCTAGGCAAAGACTACCACAGGGACCATTAAGCAGGTAACTGCCAGCAGTACCCAGCCAAACACCAGCCTACCCATGCTGTACATAGTCAGGCACAGACCGTCCACAGGCTTCATGGAGGTAAACACAGGCCTAGAGACAGATCAACATTGACACACATATTTTTACAGACCCACAAAAGTGTCATTCTGCCTGTGGGCGTCCAGGGTTAGTTATCTTGATTTACACTAGATTTCCATATCAGCGCCATGTTGTCTAGACCCAAATAGGACTTTCCAAGCCTGCATTTCCTACAAATAACTAAGCATTTTGTCCTCCAATGAGTGTGAGCATGAAAGAGACTCAGACCTATGACAATTCACTTAAACATTTTGGAAAGATGTGAGAGCGAGTGGCTGAAAATACTGTAATCAAAATATGTAATAGGAAAATGAACCAAAAAAGATTTGGAAAAAATGTTCAAATGTTTTGAAGATTTTCCCTGGCGTCTTTGTTTTCATTTTTCAAATGTAAACATGAGCTGCTTGGGGTTTGTCAGATACAAACCAGAGCCACTTAAGAAGACGGGGCCTCACCTGAAGAATTGCCTCCATCCCTTGGCAAGTCTGTGGGGCATTTTCTTGACTAATGATTGATGTGGGAGTGGGGCCATTGTGGACAGCATCACCCTGGGAAGGTGGTACTAGGTTCATAAGAAAACAGGCTGAGCAAGGCAGGGCGGGCCAGCCCGGAGACCGCATTCCTCCATGGCTCCTGCTTCAATCCCCGCCTCCAGGGGTTCCCACATTCCATAACCTGTAAGTTGTATAAATCCTTCCTTTCTGTGTTGGTTTTGACTTTGGTCACACACACACACACACACACACACACACACACACACACACAGAGACACACACATTTGGTGAAGTATCCAAACTAAAAACCAAAGTAGAACGCCATGAGTTTCTGAAGTTAAGATATAATAACTAAAAGACGTGCTCGTGGTTTCAGTATCACTTTAGAAACGTTTGCCTGTGGCTTGACAGATTCGGTTTCTGGTTTGCTGAGAGCACTCTGGCATTATTAGCTCCTCTTGTGCGGATAGTGGCAGTTCTTTCATGTGCCCTCTTAGGCTCCGGCTGTCCTTTCTTCATTCTTGTTAGTTTGCTATCCAGGTGTGACTTACACTACCGTCTGAAACTCAGTCCCCTCCAGTTGCTCCCCTGGCCTTGGCCTTCATGTTGGCCATCAATGGGCCCGATTTTGTACATGTTTCATGAGAGTAATCACAGCTGCTAAGGGTTCAAAAGAGCAGTGGCTATGCTGTGGCTGGAGAACAGCATTCCACAACACAGTACTCTGGAGACCAGCCCGGTGTTTCAAATAATTCTCCGCTTTCTTCTGTGACTCCTCTTCACCTCTTAGACTGCTTCACGCACTACTCTCGGCCTCATTCTCCAACCCTCTATAATACACGTCCTGCATATATATATATATATATATATATATATATATATATATATTCATGTATATACATATACATACACACATGTCGCTTTCTGCACACCCCCATAAAAATGTCACTTCTGTCCCTGGCTTTCGTCACCATGTCTCTAGCCCCATCATCCACTTGAGCTTTCAAGAGCCACCTCAGTGTCTCTGGGGCCTCTGTTCTCGGCTATCAGCAGATGGGAGACTTCAGTCTCGCAGGAGCCCAGCGCTAACACTGCCCACTCCTTCTTCCTTTATCTTGCTGAATGAGCTTTTAGTTCAAGGGTCCTTTGTTCAAGCCTGGAGCATAGGTACCAGCTCAGTCCTCTTCCTTGCTATCTGCTAATCGTTTTCAAAGCTCTGAAATACTTCTCAATCCGCTCCCTTCCTCCATCTCTTTTGTGTGACTATGGTTACTGCCGTCCAGCGCCTGATGCGGTCTCCTGCAGGTCCCTGAACCAGTGTTCAGCGTGGCTGGCTCTGCTCCAGCGTGTTTCCCAGGCTGCGGCAAAAATACCTTTGTAAGCACACAATCTCTGAACTAACCATACCCTTTCCTTCCTCTCTGATCATGTCTTCACTGGACACACACAAAGCCTCTCACGGAAACCAGCACCACGCCCAGTCCCAGCCTTGCCGTTGCTGACATGGGGCCCTTCACCCTCTCGTGCCTCAGTGGGGCTGGTGTGTCCCCATGAGTCTGCCCCTGTGTAGGAGGGCCCCCTCCCTGCTGATGGGACCTCCCACCAGCGTGACATTTCCTCATCAGTGTAGCCTCCCCTGCAGTGTGTTCAGTCAACATGCCACACACTGTGCTCGACACATCTTCCCAGCGTCTCGACCACAGGAGGGGAAGGACGGCCTTGCCAGTGAACCCCGGAGCTCAGCCATGTGATGCATATGCCTTTACATTCTTCTGCTGTGCACGCTTCACAACTTCTCATTTTCTGATCATATGTTTATAATGGTGTGTGTGTGTGTGTGTGTGTGTGTGTGTATTCCCTCCTCCCACGTGCTAGATTGTGAGTCACCGCCTGTCTGAGCTTCGCTTCTGTCACCTGTTATAGAGGCTGTGACAGCTTGCCATGGAAACACATAGTTTCCTTCCTACACTTTTACTTCTTATTCAAAGAACATCATCTTGTCCCGGCAAGACAATGGAAAGCATAAACTCAGCCAGGAATCAGCAGCATCGCATATAGACTCTGTCGTGGACTAAAGAAATGGACAGATCAAGGCAGGCAGCCATTCCTGCGCTAAGATGTCCCGGATCTTATTCACTTGTGTGTGTGTCGAACATGCGCACACGGGTTATTTGTTCCGAGGCATATCCCGTAAGCCAGGACAAATGGACCATGGTCATCTGTGGCAGGAGGGGGTGCCTCTGGGAACATGTGAGATGGCACCTGTGCTGACGGCCATGTTTGATCTCACGGCATGCATGAGGTGAACTGACTTCACTCACGTTTGTGTGGTTGTCGAATCAAGATGCGCAGACTTGAGGTTGGAATGAGGAAGCAACCTGAGCCGGAGCGAGGGTTCTGGCTATGGTCCACACCACCCTGGCCCCACCCCACCATCTGTCCTCTGCCCTGCCTGGGCCCTCAGACACTCACCAGAGCCAGAGGCCCATCCTGGTATGAGAGTGCCTTGGAAAATGGACACCCAGTTCAGGGCCTGTTGTGTGGCTTGGGAAATGGAATGGATGAAGCAGTTTCTCAGGAAATCCTGACACTGTCACCCCACACAGATGAAGATGGCGTGTGGAAATGCTGAGAAGTGTTTGCAGCTGAGAGGAGGGTGCTCCAGAAGGCCTCAGATCAGAAAGAACCATCTTGACAGTGTGAGGCTGGAGGGGCTGATGTGCGAGCCGGTGTCCAGGAAAGATGGCTGTGTGATGGGTATGTAAATGGGTAAATGGGCTTATTGATGGCCCCAAACTAACCACCCGGGAGATTTCTAAGCGGAACTCTATAAGAGCTGGGTGGGTACCCTTCTCTGGAGTGGAAGCCATCACGGGGGAAGGAGGGAGAGAGGTGCTTGGGGAGGATTTTCTGGGGTATGTGAGGTGATTGTTTTTCACCTTGTTAGTTTGCTATCCAGCTGTGGCAATAAAATCCAAACAGTCCAGCGTAAGACTAAAGCGAGGCTGTAGCATGGTTTGGAGGTACAGGGTGACTGCCCACGACTCTCAGCCCCTTCTCTGTCTCTTCTCTGCCCTGCCTGTGCCTCCAAGAGATGAAACCTCATAGATTATACCTCACGAATTTGTTAGTTTGCTTACAGTCAGGGTCAGCCAATGAGAGGGACGCACTGAGGTCAGAGGACGAAGGAGATGGCTGAAGGTACTCCCCTGCGTCTCCAAACCTCTTTTCTGACCTCCACAGCTCTGGGAAGGCCAGAGGCCTCCACAAGCTGAGCTTCTGCCAAGTGCCACTGCTGACTGGCTTCTGCTTTCTCCCAAAGGTGTGCATGGCTTCTCATTTGCCGGTGCTCCGCTATGCACTGGCTTCTCCACCCAAAAGTGTGTTGTTAGACAATCTGTCCGTATAAGTTTGCATCAGGAAGTCCTTTGCACACAGCACCATTTCCTGAGATGCCCCTGATGGCGGAGAAGGAAGCCTAACAAGTCTGTCAGGCATGATGGAGACTAGGAAACAGTGCTAAAGGGCAGAGGTCAGTGGGGCCAGGCATTTAGAGGGGCAGAGAAAGGAGATGAAGGGCGTCCTGGACCCAGTGTCAGGCACTTTGTTAAGTAACTTGCATGTGTCACTAACCAACTTAGTTTGGTGAGTACCCAGTTTTAGAGATGCGGGGATTATGAGTCGGGGTTACTAAGTAGTTTGCTCCAGTCAGTCCTGAGTAATCAGTAGCGTTCCTGGACCACCTCACCCCACTCAAGCCTGTGCTCACTCTCGTTCATTGCTCTGCAGAAATGAGAGCCGTGGTCCTGCTTGCTTTGCCTATTTCCAAGCTGCGCCATGTCACATGGTGAACTATTTGGGGGGAAGGCTGTGGGACAACTATTTTGGAGACGTGGAACAAATTTCTCTGAGTGTCGGTGCCCAAAGCTGGAAGACTTTAATGAGGTCAGCTGGTGCCCTTCTGTGCTGCTTCCTTCTTTCAGAGCTTCCGCGTCTCCTCACTGACCCACAGAACATGGAGTCCCGCTTGCCCGCCTGTCAAGCTCGCTCCCCTTCCACCCACCCGTTTGCCTTTCCGAGGTTGTTTCCTTCTGGTTGCACAGTGTGTCCCCCATCAAACTGACCCGCTCTAGATGTCCTCCTGGTTCTTTCCTGAAGTGACTCTCTCTCCATTTTCCCTCCAGATGTCTTTTTGAGCATTCTGCCATGCTTAAAAGCCTGCCCTCCATCTTGGCGTTTCTCACCAAACCCTCCTTTGACCAGCAGCAGCCTTGCTTGCCCCACTTCTGCCGTGCACGGCACACTTTAGGGGTTAGTTGTTGGTGTTCATCTTTCGATCTCTCTTGATGGGTATTCAGAACTTAGATGATAGGGAACGTCAAGGATGTGAAAACAGAAAGAACTCTAAAAGCCTGTGTGCCCGGGTTGACATTGTGCTTCAGACTTGTGGTAAGTGAAAGTTCACAGAGATATGAACAATCTCACTATCCCCAAGAGGAGAAACAACAGAGGGAACCTCCTTGCCAGATGTTCAGATGCCAACCTAGGGAGTGCGGAAGGTTAAAACGGCGGATAGCATGCCTCCTCCAGAAGAGAAGAAAAACTCCAGCAAAAGCTCTTCTGTACTCACCAGACAGGAGACTGCAGCTGGTATGCTAACTCACAGTGCTAACTCAGCACTTGGAGGCCCAAGGCAAAAACTTTGCCCCAAGTTCAGTTATCAGTGCTGAGTTTCAGGCCAGCCTGGTCTACAAAATGAAACTATATCTCCAAAAAGAAAAAAATTTAAATTACTTTAAAAGTATTCAAATGATGTGTGTGTACGTGTGTGTTATTATATGTTTGTGTAGGTGTGTGCAGGTGTGCATACACAGGGAGGCCAGAGCTCAATGTTGAGTGTCTGTCTTGACCGTGAGCTACCTCAGTTTTTGAGTCAGGGTCTCTCACTGAACTTGCAGCTCATCGATTTGGCTAGGCTGGCTAGCTGACTGGCTGGTTGGCCAATGAGCTCCAAGGATCCACCTCTCTCTGCCCACTCCTCCACAGTTCTGGGGTATGTTCCGCTGCACCCAGCTTCTTATGCGCACTAGCTACAAACTCAGGTTCTCACACTTATATAGCAGGCGCCTCACTGACTCAGCCATCTACTCAGGGGTTTCAGATGCTCTAAAGATGCTCAAGAAATGCGACAGATGGGCAAGTGCACGAAACAGAAAAGACAATTCACAGCTTGAACAAGAGCCACAAACATGAAAGGATGAGACAGCAATGTGAGAACAGAGCTCTCAACAAATTAAATAAAAATAGTTGTGGAGCTTGGCTCCTCAGGAACAGACTAGCTAAAGCAGCAGTGGCTAGGGAGGAAGCCTGACAAAGGAGATGAGTGGCCTCTGCAGTGCAGAGTGTAAAGCACGGATGGAGCTGAGAACACTGGAAGATGGCGTGTTCTCCTGTGTCACGGACAGACGCTGTTAGAGTGGCTGAGAGTTCTGCACTGCGGAGAGCCATGAGAACACAGTTACATTCTTCACAGAAGTGAGAAAAAACCCCAAAATTCACAGGAGAGAAATGCATGCACGTCAGTGACCGGCGCTTGAGAAACTGCAGGAGAATGAAGCCCAGCTCTTCCCACACAGAACAACAGTCGGCCCGCCCCAGGACTGGAGAGTGACTCAGTGGCTGAGGGCACTTGCGGCTCTTGCAGAGGACAAAGTTCTGTGCCCGGAACCCACGCTGGGTGTCTTACATCGACTTGTAGCTCAGACTTTGGGGATCTGATGCCCTCTTCTGGTCTCTACAGGCACCTGCACTCGTGTGTACACACACTAGACACACTACACACACATACACTGAAAGAATGATATTAATAAATTTTAAATGACTGAAAGTGGACCAAAAGCCTTAAGGTCAAAACACCAGAGGAAAATGCAGTGGTCATTTCAAGACTGCATGATATATATGTAGAAATAGCCCTCTGGTTCAGACTCCAGCAGCTCAGGGGTAAAAGCCAGAGTTGACAAATGAGGCCACAGCACACTACAGGGCTTCTGCAGAGCCATGGAGGCCATTGCTAGAGTGAAGACAGCCCGGAGCATGGAAGTTCTTCCCAGCTATGCACTGAAGATCTACTGTCCAGAACACAGAGAGTCCAAGAACTAGTGGACAGACTGACTGGACAGACTTTTTTAAAAAGAAGTATAAATGGCCAGTAAAGGGAAAGCAAGCCAAAATGGCCCTGAAATTTAGTCTCACCACAGGCCACAATCAAGGAAATAAACAACAGCTAATGCTGAGAAACAAGGAAAGAGCCCCATCACTGTGGGTGGGGATATGAATTAGTACAGCTACTACCAAAAAAAACTTGGAAGAGCGTCTCAATCCTACACCTGAAACTTCCATATGGGCCAGTGGGGTTCATCAGTACACCCAGGATACAGGTTGGCATTCCACAGAGATTCCAGTGTGCCTGCATTGTGGTGATCTCCACAGTGGCCAGGGGCTGGCCTCCACTCAGTACTCATGAGCTGACGAATAGGTAAAGGAAATGGTATGGGGTCATAAATGGTCTTTATTCAGCCATGAAGAAGAGCTGAACCATGCCATCTCAGTAAAATGGATAGAACGTGTGATCATCATGTTAAGTGAGGAAAGCCAGACTCATCAAGACAGTAACCGCACACTTACCCACGTGTGGAATCTAGAAAAGACGTAAGATTAGAAGTTGTGTTTTGGAGAAGAGGCAGGGTTGGGGGTAATAGGTGATATGGGTGGAATATGATCAAAAAGCTTTACATTCCAGTAGAATGTTGAGGCAAAGCCATGTTCTACATGAATATGTTAGTAAGAGTCTGTGAAAAGGGAAGACATGAAATATAAGAAAGGAAGCTTGGAGGTTGAGCCACAGACCACGTGGTGTTTTTGTTTTGACTTGGTGTGTGTCCGGGTTAGGAGTGTAATTACAGAGGAAATGTAAACTCTGAAAAGCCATGTGAAGCTATGCAATCTCTCTATAATATCTACAAAGCAGGCAGCATCTGCTTCTGAGAGTGCCAGTCTGGAAAGTTCTTAAAGCCATCGCTTCAAAATGATGCCCTGAGCTCTTCTAGCTCTGATCACCAGGCACTGAGATCGTGGCTCACGGAGCAGAACAAATTCAGTCTCTCCGGGTGGTGACATTTTAACCAGCCAACATTTTCTAACAATAAAATCTGATCCCACAGTTGTTACGTTAGTCACCATTCAAACCGAGAGCCCCGTTGGAACTCATGACTGTCTCTAGTGAGTGAATCTAAACTGAACTTGAACATTTTGGTCAGGATAGAAGTATGATGCCTGTTTGCCAGTGTGCAGGGAAGTTTAACTCCAGGCAAGAAAGCTACCCTGCCTCACCAAAGAGCGTGAAGCTGTGAGGAGGTGGTTGTGACTTCTTAGTTTTCTGAGACAGGGTTTCACCATGTGGCCTTGGCTGTTCTGAAGCCCACTGTGCAGGCTGGCCTCAGACTCACAGAGCTGCTTCCCGAGCGTCCGTTTGTGTCTCTCCCTCCACTTATGTCCTGTGTGTCACACATATACCCTGGACATTTGTTCTTTTTAAAGAAAGCTCTCAAGGAAGGATGCAGTGTTGGGAAAGGAAGAGCGGGGAGAACAGGCAGCTCATTCCTCTTTGCCATGCCAGGCTTCCTGGCAGAGGAAAGCAGGGAGATGAGGGGAGCAGAATTCCCAAAAGACAAAAGGACTGGAACTTGCCGCATTTTATACTTAGAAGCAGGGCTTCAGGCTGTGTTTACAGGAGGGTTCACTAATTGCCCAGTCATTTTTTAGAATGCATTACACGTGTTTCTGGCTAATTATAATTAAATATAAGGTGTTCTGTTTTCATTTCTTGCTGTTCTATTGTGCTGGAGTATGGAAACGGAAACTGTGGACTTTGCCAAAGGAGAGATGCTGCATAAAAAGCAATGTGACATTTTTTACGTCTATGTTTTAAAAACTCTTAACCACGGAGCAAACAAAGCTACTAAATGTTATTGGTGTGAGTCATTCTCTATTGGAAATTTTCTTTTTGCTTATTTCCCATCTCCCTAAAACAAGTACACATTATTTCTAAAGGAGAGATAATAATTTATCAATTTGACTTAATAGATTATTAGCATAATAACTCTCCAGACATTTCCTTTTCCAGGAAAGCAAAGTGCTGATTAGTTTTGGCATCTATTAGAGAAAGCAATCATTTCATCAGAAGTTTTTCCTGCAGAGCCGGGGTGTGTAGGCAAATGCTTGGCCACTGTGCTACAGTGCCAGTCTCCAGTGTGTGAGAACTGAGGGGCACTAAAAAAGAGAGAGTAGGAAAGGGAGAGGAAGTCTGAAAATGACAAAAGCAGGGCTTATGCATTCTGCAATTCTAAAAGCTATTGTTGTGCAGATTTATCCATGAATCTGTTTGAGGATTCTTTTGTACCATACACTTTCATGTATATATCTGCATATATGCACACCTATACACATGTATAAGGCAAACCATCACCTTCAGCCTGTAGAAACAACCTATAGATTGTCAGAATCTAATCGTAACTCATGCGTCTGACCTTCTCCTCTGTCTTTTCACAGTTTCACTCCTTTTGTAGTTTTTTTCTCAGTGTTATGTGTATAGGTATTTTGCCTGCATATGCAGGCCTGTGTACCATGCACATGGCTGATGCCCACAGAGGCCGGAAAAGGCCTAGGATTGTAAGACCTGGGGTCTCACAGCTCAGGAGTTCAATCGCGCCCTTCCCAGAAACTCCCCCAGACCAAGACTCGTTGCAAAAGCAAGAGGTTTATTAACCATTGTACAACGGGGTCACCCCTGCTGGTCAGCAAAGAGTGGCACCGGGAAACAAAGGCCTTTAGGTTTTTAAAAGAAAAATTGGGGGAGATTTGAAGTTCTAGTTTTGGCAATTTAGGATTGGATGAGGAAGCTATAAAGTAAGATAACTGGTTAGTCTTAGGTGCTCAAGCTTGGCCAGCCCTGCCAAGTGTGGATGCAGCTGCACTTTAAGGTGGGGGTGGTTAGCTCATCCTTGAAGATTAGGGCTGCGGGCTCTTGGCTGGAGGTCAAAAGCTACTCAGAAGAAGTCTAGGTTTGTTGCTAAGAAACGCTATCTCAAGGACAAGGGTCTGGTCCTCCTTTTGCTGAGTAAAGGTCATTGCTTACTTGCCCTTTTTTTATATCTGTCCTCACAGATAGGGTCACATTCCTTCACTCTCTGGAAAGGTACTAAGAGGCTTTAGCTTAACCTGGACCTAAAACTCAAAACTATAGGCTTTAGAGGACATATAGGTTACAAAGTTAGCCTAACCCATTCAGGATCCCCCTGAAACTGGAGCCATGGATGGCTATGAGCTGCAGGTGGGAGCCGGGAACCGAACCTTGGTCCTTGGTTCAAGAGCAGCCAGTGCTCTTAACCAGGGAGCCACCTCTTCAGCCCTGTAAGCAGTTTTCTTAAACAACATTTAGTCTAAAGCATCCAGTTCGTCCCCAGATAATTGCAAAGAAAGATCACACTCATACTGCCTTAGGATGCTTTTTGGATCCTAACTGAACACACTCTGACAACAGTCTAGACCTTCTGACTCGGCCATTCCTTTTGGGGCTGAACTCCACCACCCAGAATCTGATGTTTCCCCTTGCCCAACTGTAAAATGGGGTAAGGCTGATTTCATCTCTCCTTAAGGGCTTGTAGCCTGAAAGAGCTTCCCTCTGAGACTCACTGAGAAAAAGCGTCTTCTCAGACGCCAGGTTCTGCGAGAAAGCAAGCATCAGGTCAGGGCGAGTGAGAAATGGTGGGTGACTCCACGGTCTGGGTAAGAGAACTCACCACGGTCTGGGTAAGAGACCTCACCCCTGGCTGTTACGTTGAAGCCAGGCCTCTAGGTGACTGTGGGTGCTGGTGGCTTGTTGGGACCTTTTGAGAGTGAGGCCTAACTGAAGGAAACAGCTCCTTGGGGACACCCGTGGGGGGCATATGTCGCCCTGGCGCTTCCTGCTTCCCCCTCTCTCCTGCCTGCTGTCAGGTTTCTTCCCCCGAGTCTGTCCCCCAGGATTTGCCCTGTTACTGACCTGGGAACATGGAGCAAAGCAGCCATGGACCAGAAGCTCAGAAAGGGTAGCCAGGGTAGAGCCCCCTGACCCTTCTTTCCAGTGTTTGCCGCAAGCAGCGCACAGAGCACAATCAACTAAGTATTGTGACAGCAATTCGGTCTTTTCTCCTGCACAAAAGCGAAGTTTAGAAAGGTAAAGAAGCTGTTCTCTCCGTTGAAAACCCTGGCTCCTCACCCCGGAAGTCAGGCTTGTTACTGTTACTATGGCAACAGCTTCTACACCCGGGCACTGGGGTTTCTCTGGCGGGCTGATCACTGAACGCCAGAGAACAGACCATGCTGCCGCTGCCTTTGTTTAATTATCTTTCAGTCTGTGTTTTTAAGCTCTTGGGTGGATGTGAAACTAGCTAGGGAATCGGTAAAAGGACTTGGGCTTGGGCGCGGGTGGCCTGCCGACCCTGCGGCACCCCGGCTTGGCCAGTTGCCCTCCGGCTTCCGCTTGTTTTCCGAAGTGGGAGACGCTGGGCTGATGATAACAGGTGGATGAAACCGAGCAGTCAGCAAGTGGTCGCGGAGAGCGGGCTGGCTAGTGAGGAGCGTCGCCGCAGCAGGCGCACAGGCTTTCGGGCCTGTCGCAGACCGCCATCCTGCGAATGGTAAGCTTAAAAGCAAAACAACCAAAACCCAGACACACCTACACACCGAGCTGATGGCGGAAGCCGCTACGAAAAAGTAAAACATTGTAAGAAAGTTAGAGACGATTTTGTGAAAGAATGAAGAAATAATGAAAATTTAAAATATTCAGGATACCGTAATTCCTTCATGTATGTTTTTAGCCTCTTTGTCAAAAAAACAGGCCATGTGTAAGAGCGGAGGCTTATATCTGGGTTTCCGTTTTATTCTACTTATCAACGTACCTGCGTTTACACCAGTCCTGTACTTTTTTTTTTTTTTTTTTTTTTTTTTTTTACCGATATAGCTCTGTGGTTTAACTTGAAATATGGAGTGTTGATACATTCACCAATGGTTTTATCATTCAGGATTATTTTGGATATCCTAAGTGTTTCCTGTTTCCATAATGAATTTTGAGATTAGTTTTTCAATTTCTGTGAATAATTGCAGTGGGAATTTTTATAAGGATTGCATTGAATCTGTAAATCATTTTGGTAGGAGAACTGTTCTCACAAAGTTAGTCTTGCTACTCCATGAGCATGGTATGTCTATCTTAAATTTTGTTCTCCAGTATCTTAAAGTAGTCATTGTACATGTCCGTCACTTTAGGTTTATTGTGAGATTTTTTTGAGGCTATTAAAAAAGGTACTGTTTCCCCAACATGTTTCTCAGTGAGTTTGCCTGGTATACAAGAAAGCTGCTGATTTGTGTGTGAGCTTTGTTTCCCTGGGCTTTGTCTGTCAGCTGTGGAAGCTTTCTAGTGGAGTCCTGAGGGCTTTTAACTTATGTAGTCATCTCATCTGCAAATATGGATACTTTTACTTCCTTCTTTCCTCCCCCTCCCCCCTTTCTTCTTGCCTTTTTGGTCTAGCTAAGACTTGAAGCACAGTATTGAACAGGGGTGGGAAGCCTGGACCTCTGCTTTGTTCCTGATTTTAGTTGAAAGTGCTTCACATTTGTTCCATTTTATGTGATGTTGGCTATGGTTTGGTTTTTGGTTTTTTGGTTTTGTTTTGTTTTGTTGGGTTTTTTTTTATATGGCCTCTATTATGTTGGAATATGTTCCCTGTATCACGACATTCCTCCATTCCTCAGGACTTCTAGCATTATGAGTTGCTGGAATTTTTTGTTTGTTTGTTTGTTTGTTTTTGCCAAAGGCCTTTTCTGCATCTAATGAGATGATGAAATGATTTCTGTCCTTGAGTCTTTTTTTGTGGTGTTTTGCACTTATCAGTTTACATACAAAGAATCATCCCTGTGTCTCCAGATGAAGCCAACTTCATTGCAGTGGGTAACATTTTGGATGCATCCTTGAATTTGATAGACAACTCTATTGAGAAACTTTGTGTCTACGTTCATCAGGAAGAATGGCTTGTAACTGTCTGTTATTGTTGGACCTTTACCTGGGTTTGGTTTTAGGGTGATGATGGCTTTGTAAAGATAACCATCTGTGAATCCTGCAGCTGTAATCATGAACTGGCCTAGCATGAGATGCCCACGGGTACTATAATGCGTGAATATCAAAGGGGGTAACCAGCCACTTTTTCATTGGGTTTAAAGGTCACGATAGGAGGAGGCACTCCCTTCTAGTACAGATAACTGGGCCAAAATTGGTGGCTGAATGGTCATAAGCCCCAAGGGGAGAACTAAATGCCATGATTCTGTTAAATGGACATAGTACAAAATTGTTCTCTAAGTCTTCATGTTTATATCTATGGATAAGTGTTTCTTGCAGCCTTATGAAATAACCTTCCTTTTACAGTTAGACGTGAATCAGTCCAGAGATTCACAGCTGGTCAGTGTATAGACTGTAATAGACTGTGGAGTACAAATCTCAAAATGAGACATAGGTGTCACCCTCCCTCAGCTCAGGGATCATGGCGCAAGAGCGGCAGAAAAAGTAAAGCCAGGAGTCATGGATATCTGTAGAAAAACGTCATTTTCTGGGCATGACAGGGCTTTCCCACATACAAACCCACAGTGACTGGGCTGCATGCTTGGGCCTGCATAGGACACAGCAGCCAGCAGTGGTCCTGTACTCCCGTGCACATTAAGGCAGCACTAGTAACCTTTTAAGTTTTAAAACAGAACACATGAATCTGGAAGAGAAGAGTTGGGAGGGATGGGAGCTGGATTCAATCAAAATGTTATATGCAGGTATAAAATTTTTCAACTATTTAAAAAAAAACAACTTAAAGAAAATCCTAACAGTTTGACTTATAGCCAGGCTCTGCTGAACTCTGCTCCATTGCTCCCCTCTTTACCCTCCTCTCCCCTTCTTACTCCTCTCCTTCCCCCTTCCTTCTTCTTTCCTCCCTTCCCTGCCCCTCCCCTGCACTCTCTTTCCCTTCCCTCCTCTCCTCCCTTTCATCTAGGATGGCCAGCAAAGTCACTACATTTTCAAGGATGACTTTGAATTCCTGAGCCCTTTGCTTTTACCTCCTGAATTCTGGAATTACAGATTTGTGCCACTGTCCCCAGTTTATATGGTGCTGGACATTGAACCCAGAGGTCTAACACAAGCACCCCACCAACCAAGGTTAATATCCAGACTGCATTAATGATGATGATGGTGGTGGAATGATCAGAAAGCCTTCCATTTGGGCAGGCAGAGGGCTCATTAAAAAGTGGCAAGGGTCACCAGGTTCAGAGCTGAAAGTGCTGCAGAACTTTAATGATGCCAATCAAACTTGAGCGGACTTCAGACCTCTCTTGCATTCTCTACAATTTCTCAAGAACAGTTATGGCACTGAGGTGGGATCTCGGTTGCTCATGTGTCAGGCTTAGCCCTCTGCGTGGAGCATCTGAGAGATGAGGCCTGGAGGGAAGATGAGGCCTGGAGGGAAGTCTCCCAGGCACCCAGCATTTTCCTGATGGGATCATGGGATCCAGCTACTCCCCACCCCCCTCACACTCACACACACCAGCTCCTCTGTGCTTCCCTCACCCCAACTACCCTGCTGTGGGTTCACCAGACCATGGACTAAACCCTCAAAACTTGGAGCCAGATAAACCTTTCCTCTCTATATGCTCATTGTCTTGTGTTTAAAATAGCAATGGAATGCTGGCTGAGAGCATGGCCAAGCTTTCCCCCTGGCTTACAGTCTCCCAGGGCCAGCTCCTTTGTGGCACTCATGCCCTCAGTGCTGGAAGGACATCCAGAAGGACTTGGTAAGAATCCACTTAGGTATTGTCAGATGGCAGTGCTCTCCAACCGCTGAGAGGAGACAGAGGTCTGGAATTTGTCTGCATCAAACCTTCAAAACAGGCTGCTATGGGACTGAGAACACTGGGCCAGGGCCTCATAGGCCTGCCTTCCTGCCAAGGCTCTCCTGGCCACAGATGACAGCAGCACATGCCCTGGACCACCCACCACGGCAGTTCTGCTCCATCCAGACTGTGCTCACTCTTCACAGTCTTGTAAAGAGCCTGGCACCCCTTGTCGGTTTCACTGGCCCGAGGGTTGCTGTTGATGGTGTATCATGGCGGCTCCTGAAGCAGCTGCAAAGGCTGCAGGGGAGCATGCTTGCTGCTGCCGCTTCCTTTTCTTCAGCTGCTGCTGCCATTGGGTGGTGCGTGTGCGTGTGTGTGTGTGTGTGTGTGTGTGTGTGTGTGCGCGCGTGTGTGTGTTAGAGTTGTGATTGTAATTCAATAACTTGCTTTAGTTGAAGTTTGTGTTTTACATATGGGTCTAAGGTACTTTATGTTATAAGATGTAGGTTTTAAAAATTGCTTTGGTTGAATAAAGCATAGAACATTCAAATCCTGAGAAATACAGATTTATACTTTTAATTTCTAAGAACTACAAGCTCTTTAGCTCTCCTGTAAAGTTTTAAATTTTACTACTGTTTTTGTTTGTTTGTTTCATTTAGTTTTAAGTATTTTTTTCATTTTCAAGCT
Organism: Meriones unguiculatus; assembly: GCF_030254825.1. Lineage (NCBI taxonomy): Eukaryota > Metazoa > Chordata > Mammalia > Rodentia > Muridae > Meriones > Meriones unguiculatus. The sequence goes on along the minus strand of NC_083353.1, from coordinate 130,895,661 downwards.
ATTAGGCTTATTTCCTGTTGTTTTTTAATTAATTTACACGTAGCTGGAATTTCATGTCAAAGGGACCCCAGGACCTCATCATAATGAACAGATGGGAAAAAGGAGGCTGTTACCTGTTCTGATAAAACACAAAACAGCATCAAAAGAAAACACATAGAGAAAAAATCAGCCAGACCCCTCCCATTAGGCATGCTGACCCCCACCCCCTGCCCAGACTGCTCTCCACTCAGGTCCTTCATGCCTCCACTTCTCTTTTCACCGAATGTTTGTTCTCTTCAGATTCGGAGTGCCCTGGCCATCAGCACTCCACTGCTTGGCCAGAGGCCTTGGGCAGAGACACTTTCTCCCAGCAACAGTGTGCTCATCTCCTTAGAGACGGAGCTGGGTACGCTCAGCGTGCTCAGGGGGCTGGTGTATCTCCCCTTAAGGATTTCTATACCTGAGGATGATGATGAAGGCCTGATCTTCCTGCCTTCCTCCACCTTCCAAGAGCTGGGGCTGCGGGTGTGGATCACCAAGCCAGGCTTGGAGAATTGTTTCTTCTCTTTTTCACTGTGTTACTTCACTAAGTCTTGACGAACAGAAAGGATGGTCTGCTTCTCCCTTTAGTGCAGGGACTGTGTCTGCTTCTCCCTGCAGTGGGGGGGGGGGGGCTGTGTCTGCTTCTTTCTGCAGTGCGGGGACTGTGTCTGCTTCTCTCTGCAGTGCAGGGACTGTGACTGCTTCTCCCTGCAGTGGGGGGACTGTGTCTGCTTCTCCCTGCAGTGCGGGGACTGGGGGACTGTGTCTGCTTCTCCCTGCAGTGCGGGGACTGGGGGACTGTGTCTGCTTCTCCCTGCAGTGCAGGGACTGTGTCTGCTTCTCTGTGCAATGCAGGGACTGTGTCTGCTTCTCTGTGCAGTGCAGGGACTGTGTCTGCTTCTCTGTGCAGTGCAGGGACTGTGTCTGCTTCTCTGTGCAGTGCAGGGACTGTGTCTGCTTCTCTGTGCAGTGCGGGGACTGTGTCTGCTTCTCCGTGCAGTGGGGGGACTGTGTCTGCTTCTCTCTGCAGTGGGGGGACTGTGTCTGCTTCTCTCTGCAGTTCAGGGACTGTGGGATGCACAGCAAACCACTCACGTTGCCCTGGTTCAACACTCTCCTACCTCTTTCAGCTTCTTTAGTTTCTTCTTAATTTCCACCTAACATGGAGGCAGGCTTCTGTTGTCCTGTGTTTAGTTTGCTTGGATTCCATAGTGCAGGCCTGGGCTGTTTTTTGTTTTTTGTTTTTTTCCTGAGATGCCATTTATTCTGCAGAGGAACGTGGTCCTGCTTTCCCGTCCTGAAACACTTGTCTGTTTTCTGCACTTCGGTGTGGATGTTGTTTTGTCCAGGTTACCGTGACACGCTGCATGCTGTCTCAATTGTTTCTTGCTGTCCTTATCTGTGGTTCTGTTTGCTTAGATGTAAGTTGGGTTGGCCCCTCCTGTGCAAACCTGCAGTGGTGGGCACTTACAGCCAGTGGGTGCTGAAGGGAAGCAGGTCAGCTGCTGGGGTGGCGTGTTCCTGTGATGTCATACCAACAGCTTCTTCCCATCCAGAAGAAGGACTTAAATTCCTTCACCCCATAGTGATGGGAGGTTGGTAACAGCCCATGAGGATTTCCCCAGGAGCCTGCCATACAGATCAGCTGGGTTTATCTCAAACCCAGGGTCTGCAGAGTCTAGGCATGACACAGAGGTTAGGGGTTTTGGGAAACATGCATATGATTTGCTAAAGCCATTATCAGATCTAGCCTCCTCCCTCCAGGTTTTGGGATTTTCAAAAGTGGTTAATTAAAAAACAGGTCTCTCAGGAACCTATTCCATTTGGGGAGGAGGGCTATAAGGGACAGAGCAAAGGGCCGTGGGGGTCAAGCGCTCTTTACTGAGCCTGTGGGCAAGACAATCCAGAAGAGCTCTTCTGCTCATCAAGGGCTGCCTTCCCTAGGGCACTGGACTTCTGGGGCTCCACCCAGCCATTTTGAATCCCAAGGAAAGACAGAGCACACAGGCATGCCCCAGATGTGGGTGTCTCTTTAAGGTTAGTTTATACAAAGCTAAGATGGTGATGTGGAAGAGTGGGCAGGGAGGCCTGTGCTGGATGCCCTAGAACCATGGAAGCCTGCAAAGGGTGGTCTTCTTTGGGAGCGCTTTGTAAGGTCTGGCTACTGCCGTGGCCAGCCAAGCCCTCTCATTACTGGCTAGCAGGGGCTGGGATAGTTTTGGCTGCTACTGGGTAGGACTGAGACAGGGAGAGGAAAATCATGAGTTGTCCACAGTAGCATCCAGCAAATGGTTAGTTAAAAAACCTGCACCACAAGGCTTTTGGCGTGGGTTTCTACGGAAAAGAAGTGAAAAATGCAGCGTTTCGTTTAGTTGCCAGCACTTCCTGAGCAGGTATGGGGCAGAGAGGTGCGCTAACCAGCCCTTAGCCCCGGTGTGGGCTGCAGTGGAAACACAGAATGGACCTGCTGAGCCTGCTCTGCAGGGTCCACTGCCCATCCCCGCAGGCCCTTAGCGAGTCACCATGACAGGTGACCTACCCAAGTGCCATTGTCGCTCACCTGGCCTGACCTTTCCCATACCTGCTTGGCCCCGAGCTAAGGAAGTTTTCCCATAGCCGGGGCCCAGCTGTGTTCTGGGTACTCAGGCTTGATCGGGGTGGCCTGTGGGCTTCTGTCCTTGCTGACCTGCAGCAGCCTGGGAACATGAAGTCAGAAGAGGCAATTTGCCTTCACCCGGCCTTGCCCTCCTCAGCTGGCACCTTCTGCAGTCACAGATGGGCTTAGAGCTTTGCCCAGAGGGATCAGCAGGCCCCTTGTGGAGCCGCAGTGGGGAATACAGGATGGTCCAGGTTGGCATGCTCTGCCTGGGCCACTCACTGCCTCTTCCTGCCCTTCAGAGCAGACAGGGTAAAGCTGTGCCTCTCCTCTTCATGCTATGTCTGCACAGGCTTGGAATTGCTCATGCAGACAGGAAAGGGAGATGCTGAGCTCTGGGCTGACCTCTCCGCAGTCCCGAGTGCCCAGGCCCTTCCTGTGCGGTGGTGTGAATGCCTCACATACCTGCTGAACTCTTGGCTCTCTCACCTCTGCTCTCCCCTCCAGTGACTCACATGCTGAGCCTTTAACCCCTGGGGCTGTATGTGAAGCTAGGACCTTAAACAAAGCTTTTAAAGATAAATGAGGTTGTGATCCAAAAGTGGAGGGCACGCCTGTGAAGGATTTCTGCTTAGTTCAAAGTAGGAAGAGCAACATCTAATCCATCTTTGAGGCAGGACACATACCTTTAGTCCTGGCCACACCGGCTGCTGGAAGGACTTGGAAAAAAAGAAGCTTTTGCTCTCTTCCTGCCTTGCTCTGCCTTGCTAGCATGCCCATTCCTTTACTTCTTCGGGATTTCAGCCTATACTGAAGACCAGCTGAGACAGATAGTTGACTGAGCAACTGCTGGATTCTTGGGCTTCCCACTCATAGCCAGTCATTGTTGGATTAGCTGTGCTACAGCCTGTATGTGTGTGTACATACATATATGTGTGTGTACGTATAAACACGTGTGTGCGCACACACACACACACACACATGTATATATATAGAGAGAGGAGAGAGAGTCATTCTAGAAGTTCTGCTACTCTAGAGACCCTGACTAACACACCTTATAAGGAGTGGAAGAGACCTCAGAGATGAGCTTTCAGTGGAAAAATTGGATAAGAAGCAAGAAAAGGCGGCTGCCTGCAAGCTGGGGAGAGGTGCCTTGCCTGCAAACTCCCCGGCTACCCTGACCTTGGACTCCTAGCCTGAAACTACGAGGAAAGGAATCCATGATCGGTCACAGTAGCTCCTGGGGACTCACACCTCAGCCGGCAGTTTGGTTGCCATGCTGGGCCTGCCCCCTGCCTCGTGGGCGTGCTCAGCTTGGTGCTTTGCCTGTGGTCAATCAGCATAGGTCATTCAGCTCTTGTGGCCTCAGAGGGCAGGGCTCACTGCCCGGAATGCTGCCTCCTGGAGCTTTGGATCTCTGAAGTGTCTAAGGTTGACTAAACCTTGATTTACCCAGACTATTTTGAATTGTGTTTGTGGGTGTCAACTTGAAAAGAAAAACACAGCTCTTGCCTTAAAGGGAATAAGCAATAGTTTACTCTGGAGCCGATTTAAGTGACCATGGTCCAAGAATACAAATTTAGGTTAACCCAAATTCCATGTTCCAATGTAGAAGCAGTGTCTTGAGGTTGTACAAAACAAAGAATGCCAAAAATCGAGGAAAATTTAAAATATATGGGTAGGTAAAGCGGAGAGGTTGTTTCAGCAAGATGGAGGCAGCTTTTCTGTAGGCCCCTGAGACTGCCTGATGACCTTCTTAGCTTTAGGTCAGCTGAGGCCAGTGCTGTGCTAGGTTAATGGATTCCAAGGGCGTTCTGTGTCACTCACAGGGTGCTAGTCCTGCCACAGGTGAGCAAAGCGTGGCTGTCCTGGGTGCTCCACCTTGAGATGAGGCAATTAGCTCTGGCATTCCGGCCTCTGCACACCACTGTAGTTTTAGACAGTAATTCAGTCTTTGCGGGGCGGCATTTTGTAGGAATTCTTGTTCACATGGGAGGCCAGAGCCATAGCTGAGCAGCACAAATTGGATTAGATTAGTTATATTTAAAAAATAAAAATAAAAAGGGCAACAGTAGGAATATTTGGAGTGGGGAGAGTTAGGGAGAAGAGTAAGGCACATATACTCACATGTGGAGACGGAGCCTTCTGCTCCCCTCTTGTCTGGTAGCACTGAACCCAGGGCCTCCGTCTCCTGGATGAGCACTCTCCCCTGAGCTCTCCCCCAACCTTCTGTTCACATTTGATTTTGATGCAGACTCTCACAAAGCTGCCAAGCTGGCCTTAAACTCCATTTCTTAGCCCGAAGCCTTGAGCTTGTGATCCTCCTGCCTGAGCCTCGGGAGTAGCCAGGAGAAAAGTCTGTCCCACCAGGCCTAGCTGGAACTAAAAGCAGACAGTGTGCAAGAGCTGCTCAGCTATCGCTCAGTAAGTGAGCTAGAGAGCAGTGCTCACACGCAGAGGGTGATCTACCATCTCAGCCCTCCAGCTGCCGGTCCTCACGATGCCTGGAGGCTCTCTATCTCCCCTGTCCCCAGTCTCTGTGCTCCAGTCCGACTGCAGAGAAACCGGAACGAGGCATAGGCCTGGGGCCTGCCACTTTTCAGTAGAGTGACATACTCATGGACCAACTGTGTAGAGACAAAGGAAAAGAGAGAGAGAAAAAATTTAAAAAAAAAGGGGGAGGCATAAAGGTATCTTTAAACCAAATGGTAACATTGATGTAAAATAAAGTACCTTCTAAAATGCCCAGCAGAACCAATCCCAATTCTTCTTCCTCTTCCTCAACCCACACAGGTCTGCCCTCTCAGCAGGGCCCTGGGTCCCTTCCTTTCCACTTTCTTTTTATTATTATTTTTTATTTGTTACAATTTATTCACTTTGTATCCCAGCTATAGCCGCCTTCCTCATCCTCTCCCAATCCCACCCTCCCTCCCTTATCTCCTCTGTCCCTCCCCAAGTCCACAGATAGGGGAGGTCTTTCTCCCCTTCCCTCTCACCTAGGTCTCATCAAGGGCTGGCTGCATTGTCCTCCTCTGTGGCCTGATAAGGCTGCTCCCCTTGTCCCTCCTCAGGGGGAGGTGATCCATGAGCCAGCCACTGAGTTCATGTCAGAGGCAGTCCCTGTTCTCCTTACCTGTTCCCCTTACTAGGGTACCCACTTGGAGACTGAGCTGCCATGGACTACATCTGAGCAGGGGTTCTAGGTTATCTCCATGAATGGTCCTTTGGTTGGAGTATCAGTCTCAGAAAAGTCACCTGTGCTCAGATTTTTTGGTTCTGTTGCTCTCCTTGTAGAGCTCCTGTTCCCTCCAGGTCTTTCTGTCTCCCCCTTCTTTCATAAGATTCCATGCACTCTGCCCAAAATTTGGCTATGAGTCTCAACATCTGCTTTAAACTCTGCTGGGTAGAGCCTTTGAGGCCCTCTGTATAGGCTGTCTATTCCCTGCTTTCTCCTACTTCCCATGTCCTTCCTGTTTGCCTTTCTGAATGAGGATTGATCATCTTACCCAGGGCCATCGTCCTTGCTAAGCTTCTTTAGGTGTACATATTTTAGTATGTTTATCCTAAATCATATGTCTAATATCCACTTATGACTGAGTATATACCATTCGTGTCTTTCTGCTTCTAGGTTATCTCACTCAGGATGATCTTTTCTATTTCCTACCATTTGCCTATAAATTCCTCCATTGCTAGTAGGAATGTAAACTTGTACAACCACTTTGGAAGTCAATCTGGTGCTTTCTCCGACAATTAGGAATGGTGGTTTCTCAGACAATTAGGAATAGTGCTTCCTCAAGATCCAGCTATACCACTCCTAGGCATATATCCAAAATATACAAAAGTAAACAACAAGGACATTTGCTCAACCATATTCATAGCTTTATGTGTAGTTGCCAGAATCTGGAAACAACCCTGATGTTTCTCCACATACTTTTTCTTCCACCCTTGATGAACATTACATACTCAATTCCAGAGAAAAACTTGTGCCGGTTAAAGTTCCAAAGGTCTTTTCAAAGGCAACAATAAAACCTATAGTGTGTTTTTACCACCAATTTTCTTATCACAGCTCATCTCCTTAAATCTTGATGGCTCACACAGACTTTTCTGTCCTTCCAGAAAGCAGTTCCCTGAGTCTGGAATCCTATTGTTCCTGCAGAGTAGAATGGCTGGCAATTGAGGTGGCCTGGTCCCCAACAGGTGACAGGCAGCCGTCTGTGCCTGGGAATTCAGCATGTCAGGACCTCATACATTAAAGAAAATCAACTAACAGGGATAAAGTTTTCCTGCTTATTTGTGTCCTTCTGTGTTATTTTGTTGTCTCTAACTCTTCATGAATCTCCTCATAAGATGTGTCTGGGACCCCACATCCCACAGAGTTAGTCTTTCCCCGGCTACTTCCTTTTCCTTGCTTGGCCACTCACTGACAGCGGGAAACAGGCCCCAGCAAATCACTTCATCCATCTCAGGCTTTCCTTTGCTTGCCTGTCTTACAAGGGAAATGAGTGAGTTTCCTTGCCTCTCTTCACTTCCAGAGTCTATATGACGATGGAGGTAGTGAGTTGTCTTTTCATGGATGGCTAGTCTTAAGCCAGAAGATGCTTCGCATTTTCCATCAGCCAAGAAGTCAACTGTGTCTTTGGAGGTAAAAGGAAATCCAACCCACAAGTAATGATAACAGAAAAAGGAGTCAGCCATAGCCCATCTCACACTGATTTCTTAATGAAATAAGATCCTTCACCTTACACCATGATGCTTGGCATGAGAACGAAGGGCACATTCAGAGAACGCCGATGGCTGGTCCTACAGGGCTGGTCCTACACGGCTGGTCCTGCATAAGCCCTCCTATGCAGACTGCCAGCTGAACCCCGTGAAAGCCAGCAATCCAGGCACTGGTCACCTTCACAGAGTTCAGCAAACACTGAACTTTTAAGAAATGCTTGCAGCATGCTAGATTGCTTTGATTTTAAAACACACATCTTGAAATTGGAAATTGCACTTAATTTTGAACTATGATTCACAAGGCGCTGTGCATGAGTGAGTACACATCCCCTCCCCCACTCAGTGCTGACTGAGTCAGGTGTCTCAGACAAAGCAGCAAAGGGGGTCATTAGCTCCCAAGGGAGCAATCAGGTTAATGTACTGGAAAAAGATCAAGTCTCTAATGTGTGAAGCTTTCAGAAAGTGGCAGATGTTTCTTAAAGGACTACTAACACTAACTGTTGGATGTCTCCTCCTTGTGGCATTATTATTATTGTTACTATTACTGTTTTTAATCAGGATATTGATAGGTATTCCTTGCTGACCTCACTGTGTAGTTCAGGCAGCCCTCAAACTTGTGTCACTCTCTCTGCTTCGGCCTCCTGAGTGCTGGGACAACAGGCATTGTAGGATGCTTTATTGAGTAACTTACTTTTAGTCACGTGTGTGTGTGCATGTATGTGTGTGGCAGGATGTGGCTGACTGATGTGGGCACTGGGAACCAAACCTTGTGCTCTGCAAGAGTAATGTTGTGGTCTGAAGCACAGAGTCATCTCTCGAGGCCAGAGAGGTGTTGGATCCCTGGAAGCTGGAATCCCAGGCAGTTGTGAGCTATACAGCGTGTCCTCAGATGGGAGAGGAACAAGCAACTGAATCAAATTTTTTTACAATAAGATATTGTAACATGACACAGTCCAGAGGTGCATTCACTTGGGCCTTACTATGCTGAAAATGATGTAGGGAGATACTGAAGGTCCTTCTTTCTGACCATCAAACCATTGTCCTGTAAGAGCAGAAGACTGCCTACATACAGTAAAAACACAGGCGTGCTGAGCACACAGCAGTCTCCGGTCTGAGCACAGGCAGTTCTGGCAGTGGTCACTGTGTGGCATGGCATGACAGCGTTCGCAGTGGAAAGTGTGCGTGTGTGCACAGAACCACAGCTGCAGTGTAGTTGCGTGGCACGACACAGGAGAGCGCCATCGGGAACTTGCTCACGTCTGTAATTCCTGTGTAGGTCATATGAGGAATAATTATTTCCAGATCCTAGGTCTAGTGAGTAACTAAAAGGGCGATGACTAGCTAGAGTAGGCGGATTTTAATGTGCGAGGGGAAATAGTCTTCGAAGATGGGAATACAGCTTGGGTTGGTTACAAGCATACTCAAAGCCAGTGGAAATGATTAGATGAAACATGATGTTCATGCTATATGTGGTTCTTAAACTATAAAGTAGGTGAAATGATAGCTAAAAAACCACAATGTTTTTATGAAGACTATCAGGTCAACTTAAAGTTACAATAGGCAACTTGGTCTTTGCATTAAAACCACCTTTAATACCCTTTTCTTTTTAACGAAAAGAATTGGCTACAAGCAAGATGCTTTTTCTAAGTTCATCTAGTTCATGATCATGAATATATGCAATAAAACAGTTATTACCATATTGCTGTGGAATAAATGTACACAACTTAGGAGATTCCTGCATAATGCTCTTCTAGAATGAGAGAAGTCACCCTGACTTCAAGAAATGGAGAAAGGTAATTGCCTGAGCTGTGTGTAAAGTGGGAGAGTGTCTTTCCAGATGATGTTTTCGTAATTCATATTCATATGGTGCATTCCTCCCTAGAGCCTGGCTTTATGGTTGTTCTGCTTTTACCTCATGAAGGACAATCTGGGCATGGTGACATTTAAGTTAGGCATAAAATGACCCATGAGAAGAACATATTGATTGTACGAGGAGCTTTGGGGAAAGTTGCCATGAGAGGAGGAACTGTTCTTTTTAACTTCAAGCTCTTCAAAGCTGTAGGGGAAGAGGGAAGGAGGGACAGTTGGAGGGAAGGAAGGAAGGAGGGAGGGAGGGATTGGGAGTAGGATAGTGGAACAGAGAGAAAGGGAAGGAGGAGGGCGGGAGCTAGGAAGGGAGGAAGAGTGGAAGGCAGGGAGAACGTTCCCCATGGATGCCTCTCCCTAGCATGTCCATGAGAAGTTGAGCAATGTGCTGCCTTAGTCATTTATAAATAGTAGTTACAGAGCAAGAGCCTGGCCCAGGAAGACCATATTACACTGCCAAGAAGACCACAGTGTAATAGGACCCGGTGACCTTGTTAGAATGTAAGCTTTCCCTTCTATCAGCTCAGAGCAAGAGGAGTTAGTGTGGGGTGGTTGCTGAGCATTAAATGTGGTTCTGTGGTACAGACATTTGTTACTACAGAACATACCTTATGTGAGGGCTGGTCCTCTGTAGAGAGCATAGAGGACAGCAGATGCTGCCCAGATGTGGAGTTTAAAGACTGCCCCCCAAAACTCTATAGTCAGTGAAAATTACCATCTAGTAGTGACTGTCAGTGACAGGATAATGAGAAATGACCTGCACACTTTCCGTACTAAACCCTGAGTCCTGTTTCCTTAAAAGAGTGTGGTTGGGCCTGATGAGTTACCATTCTGCTGTCAGGCTGGGCTGCTTAACTGCCTTCCACTCTAAAGGAGCAAAGGCCATTGGTTTACTCCTCACATGATCCCTTTAGGATGGTGTTTCTCAAAGCTGTGTGCTCATTAGTGGTTTCATAAATGAATTTCTGAAAATACAGGCAAGCAGAGAGCATTTGGGGTGTTGGGTGTCTTTGTAGACAGACTGATGGCAAGCTCTAAGGACACTGTTAGCTCTAAGTTAATGATGTAATAAGTTGGTCTGTTTTGAAGAGAGAACCAAGGGCCCTGTGACGACTAATTTTATATCAACTTGACCTAGGCTAGAGTCGTCTGACAAGAGAAAACCCATTTGAGAAAATGCTTCTATAAGATTGGCCCGTAGGAAGACTGTATTTTCTTCTTCTTCTTCTTCTTCTTCTTCTTCTTATTATTATTATTATTATTATTATTGTTATTGTTATTATTATTATTGGTTGTTTGTGACTTTAACATCATGCACACCAATCCCACTCACCCCTCCCTCCCCTTGTACCCACTCTCTACCTTTGCCACCTTCCCCCAACAGAGAAAATTCTTCTGGAAGCTGTAGTATGTCCCAGTGTGTTCCACGGTTCACCCTTTTGTCCACACTGCTTTGCCTGTAAATGTTCATCGCAGTGACTCATTAGTCTGATTCGAGGCCTCTGGCTTCTGCTGCTCTATCGATACTGGACCCTCACTGGGACTCCTTTCCATATCTGTTGTTGCCCTGTGTCATGGAGACCCTGTAGTTTTGGATCTGTAGGACCAGCCCCTTCATGTGCTCCTGCAGTCATCAACGGGGTGGTTGTTGGGGTGGGCCAACTCAAAGCCCTGGGGTAGGCCTCGAGGTATCTGAGCTGGTCAGCCTGCCAACGATCCTGCCCTCCTGCTCTTGGAGCCAGCCCACCTCAACCCCACAACCAGGGCCAGCTCTACCCTTCTGCCTGAGCAAGGTGCAGGTCTGCGCCAGTGAATGTTGCAGCCAGTTTTCCCAGTGTCGTGACCCCGAGGCCAGCTCTCCTGCCTGGTGGTCCTGGGTTCTGAAACAGAGCAGGCTGAGCAAGCCACGGTGAGCAAACCAGTGAGCAGCCCCCTCCCTAGCCCCTGCCTCAGTTCCTGCCTCCAGGTTCCTGCCTTGTTTGTGCTCTCACCCCGACTCTCCTGTTACCTGGAGTGAAAGCCGAAACAGACCTTGCTTTGGTCATGGCAGTTGTCGCCCTAACATGCTGTTGCACAACATGCCCGCTGTTGGCATGATGGTTGTCCTTCCCATTCTTAAGTCTTTTTCATGCGTGTTGGGCAGAGGGACAGTTGGGAAAGAATGACAGTTACTGCTGTCCACTTGACAGAATCTAAGCCCTCCGGAAGACCTGCTTCTGGGCTCTCTTGGCGGATCCGCCGCTGGCCCGTTGGGATTATTTCATTGTGTTGAAGTGGGAGGACCCTCCGTCTGATGACTGACTTCTTTCTCAGGCCAGGACTGTATAAAGGAGGAGGCCAGGTGGACACGGCCTTCCATCGCTCTCCCCTCCCTCTGAGGGCTGGCTCCTTCCCCAGGCCGGGACTGTATAGAACAGGAGGCCAGATGGACACAGCTGTCCATCGCTCTTTTCTTCCTGACTGGCTGCGGTACCATCAGCCATCTCAGGTGCCCTCTGTCCTTTCTCCCTGCCCTGTTAGACAGGGCTGTGAGCTGGGAGACATGGTAACCTCTTCCTTGAGTTGCTTTTCTCAGGTAACTTCTATCACAACGACAGAAAAGTAATGAAGACAATTTGTCGCAGTTTTTGCTCTCTCAATGCACCCACATTTCAGCGTTCATCCTCTTGCTCTCCTTCCTTCTGATTGGTCTGTTTGGAACCAGGCGCTCAGGGTTGCTAAACTCATGGGCACTGTGAGGAAAGGAGCCCCGAGGAGCTGGCACCAGCAGGCACTGGAATGTGAGTGTGAGGACCTGGACCTGAGGCCCCAGCCGTGGTGGACAGTGCCCCAGAGCCTGGCCTCTGAGGTCAGCTGAGTTGGCCACTCAAGCCCGTGAAGCTCCGGCTTCTCCCCAGCTGTGAGGTGGGGTCATGTGTCTGTTGTGTAGTGGTAGATGTGGTAGATCGTGGTTGCACAATGCAGTATTACATGGTGAGTCCACTCACACACCCACACACTTGTGTGTACACAATACTTACAAAGTATATATAATATATAAAGCGTATCGAGGGAGCACACGCACACGCACACGTACACTTATGAGAGGGAGAGACTGTTCGCCTTCAATATACCCACCCCTATAATCCAGGGGCCCTGAAGCTGTGGCTGCGAGGCTTCAACACAAGGAAAAGACATTGGCTCAAAGCAGGATGAAATGGAAAGCCTGGCTCAGGACAAGCTCCTTTCCCTGGAGCCCCAGCAGAGGGCAAGGCTCACACGGGGCTTGCTTGGTGGTGGCAGGAAACAGAACGTTCCCTCTTTACTGTTAAATGCTAAATAAATGAAGCATTGAAAGAGGACATTCCACCCTGTTCCAGCAAAGGGGCAGCTAAAGGGAAACGGCCACCATGTTTATTTTGCTAAGTGTGAAAACAGGGATGGGGATCACGGAGGGGAAGGAATTAGAGAGGACCCGGAGTTCCCACTGTCAGAGCTGCTGACTGCTCCTTGGTGCCCCTACCAGGCAGGCTTGGCTGAAACCCATCAAAATGTCCTAGTCGGGTAAATTCCTGCAGTCATCTGGCAGATATGCAGTCCCAGGAGGGCGGGCAGAAAGTCTGGAGGGCAGCCTCTAAGTCGTGGTCACAGCAGGCTGAACAGTAGAACCTTAGGGGGAACGTGAGAGAGCTGACCCCAGTGGCAGGAGCTGCATGTGTGCCCACTCGTGGACCTGTCACATGGGGCCACAGTGCGTGTCCACTGTGTGGATGGAGTGCTGCAGGGTTGCTCTGCCTCTTACCTGTGTGTCACTGTGCGTGTCCACTGTGTGGATGGAGTGCTGCAGGGTTGCTCTGCCTCTTACCTGTGTGTCACTGTGCGTGTCCACTGTGTGGATGGAGTGCTGCAGGGTTGCTCTGCCTCTTACCTGTGTGTCACTGTGCGTGTTGACTGAGTCACTACACTGTGTGCTGCGGGCCATTGTGCATGTCACATGGGGCCTATGTCTCCTTAGTGTCCTCACTCTAGCGCTGCTTGAAACCTCCCAACGCTGAGTCCCCTCGCTGAGAGAGGAGCAGTGGCCTTCCCTGGCCTCGTCCACCCTCCGCTGTGGCTGGAACACCTGCACGGGTGTCGGCTCTATGATCAGATGCGTCGCTCATCCTTGGCAGCTTTCTCTGAGACTGGAAGGCTTGAGAGTTCTGCAGGCCCCTGCTGTCAGGGGACGCGTGTCCCCTCACCTTGCTGTGTGACCTCCCGTAACAGCCGGACTGTCTGCTCCCTGGGAGCTCTCACCTGCCTCCAGCCTGCTCTGCGGACACCTGCCTTGTGAGGTTGGCTCATGCCAGCTGAATACCCAGTTTGTGCAGCACCTCAGAACCGAGGGGCAGATGGCATTGGAACTCGGGGTTCTGCCACATTCGCCTGTTTCCCCGCACTGTTCATTAAAAATGGATAAGTGTAAGTCTGTGCCCTGCAGAGCGGCCGTTGGAGCTATTGGAGTGAATATTAACAGCAGCAGGAGGAAGCTCAGCCAGCCAGCTCCTGGCAGTGACCTCCTCCTCAGGCCTCAGCTTCCTCCTGGTGTATGTTATGAGGATGGAATGAAGCACAGTTCTAGTCCGGCCAGATGAAGACTTCCTGTTACTCTTCATCTTCCAGTCATTGTTTCAGTGTGTGCTGGAGAGCCTTCTACGGGAGGCCTGGCAAAGTGACACCAGTCCTGCGTTCCCTTTCCTGATTCACGTATTTACTGCAGAGAAGTTGCTGCCATTTCACATTGTGTGTGGAAGTCCAGCCTCATAGCTCCAGTTTTTCAAAAGCTCGTGTTGTCATAAACTATCTTCTTAACCAAGTAACTAGCCTTAAGAAATGCTTTCAGCAGCTCCAAGAGTCTTTCCTATTTCTGACTTGCAGATTGCAGAATCTCTGGTCACTCTAGTTTGGGATTCTTGGCCACATACACCCTTCCCTGGGCTGAGAGATCACAAAATCCTCAGTTTTTGATAGCTGAAAAGCCTGTGATTCCACCAGGTTCCCTCCTGACCTTGTCTAGGGTCCTTGTAACCTCTGTTGGTTGAGGTCCAGCATTGGAAGGGCACCTCAAAAGTAGCTACTGCACTGACTCACAAGCACACTTCCTCGGGCTCTGTTTACACACGCAGGTGTGCTCACGGGTTTGACAGACTCAGCACTGCTGTGGTCAACACCTTGCCCCCCAGTGACCTCGAACACTTTTCCTGCTGTTTGCACATACCTATATCTGGTGGGCAAGGCTTATCCTGTGACCTGAGCTGCTGCTCCTTGTGCCTCTTCCCTCTTTGGCTCACGTGATGACCAGCCTGAACTCAGTAAGAGGTCTAGATTGAGGAGTGCGCCTGTTCTCTGGGGTTAGTTCCAGCAAGGGTGGATGTGACGGGGCAGTGATTGGGTGCATGCCCTCCCAGATGGGGTAAAATGGGTAAAACACTTTTAATGGGTCCGTGGCACAGCTGGTGAAGGGCAGTGGGAGAGGCAGCAGGAAGTGTGCAAGCCTCCCACCTGCGTCTATCCTTCTGCGTTTGGCCTTCCAAGGCAGACTCAGTGTCCACCCTCTCCAGGGCCTTCTGAGCCTCCAGCTACATGGGACTGCTGGCAGGTCCCACTCTGGGTGTGGTACCAGCCCCCACCATGAAAGCCAGTCCAGTAAATTCCCACTACCCTTTTATTTTTTAAAATTAATTCAATTAACTTCTCTGTCATAGGCCCCTCCCTCCTCTCCATCTAGTCCCACCCTCCCTCCCTCATCCTCTCTACCCTATTCCTCAGAATAGGGAGCCTCCCTACCCAGACACCCCAGCTCATCTGTTCACATGAGGACTGAGTTCATCTTCCTCCCCTGTGGCCTTGTAGGGAAGTACCATCAGAGGGAAGTGATCAAAAAGCAGGCAACATAGTCTGTGTAAGAGATATCCCCCACTCCTCTAACTAGTGGGCCCACATGAAGCCTAAGATGCCCATCAGACTTATCTTCTTGGATCTTCTTAGATCTGTGCATTGTAATATGTCTGTCCTGTACTATATGACTAAAATCTGCTTATAAGTGAATATGTACCCTGTGTGTCTTTCTGGGTCTGTGTTACCTCACTCAGTATGATCTTTTCTAGTTCCATCCATTTGGCTGCAAATTTCATGATTTTTAATGGCTGAGTAGTATTCCATTGTGTAAATGCACCACAGTTTCTTTCACCATTGTTTGGTTGAGGGACATCTAGGTTGTTTGCAGATTCTGGCTATTACGAATAAAGCTGCGATGAACATGCTTGAGCAAATGTCCTTTTGTATGGTGGGACATCGTTCAGGTATATGCCCAGGAGTGGGATAGCTGGGTCTTGAGGTACAGCTATTCTCACTTTTCTTAGAAAGTGCCAGATTGATTTCCAAAATGGTTGTACAAGTTTGCACTCCCAACAGCAATGAAGGAGGGTTCCCCTTTCCCCATATCCTTACCAGCAGGTGTTGTCACTTGAGTTTTTGATCTTAGCCATTCTGACAGGTGTAAGATGGAATCTCAGAGTCATTTTGATTTGCATTTCCCTGATAACTAAGGACGGTGAACATTTCTTTAAGTGCTTCTACACCATTAGATTTTCCTCTGTTGAGAATTCTCTGTTTAGCTCTGTATCTTATTTTTAAATTGGATTTGGATTATTTGGTTTGTCGGTGTTTAATTTCTTGAGCTCTTTAAGTGTTCTGGATATTAGCTTTGTTGAAAGTAGGGTTGCTAAAGATCTTTTCCCAATCTGTAGACTGCCATTTTATTATCACCCTGCACAAAACTAAAGTCCAAGTGGATCAAAGACCTCAACGTAAAACTAGACACACTAAACCTGTTAGAAGAAAAATTGGGGAAGATCCTTGAGCTCATTGGCATAGGAGAAAACTTCCTGAACAAAACACCAACAGCACGGGCTCTAAGATCAACAATTAATAAATGGGACCTCGTGAAACTGAAAAGCTTCTGTAAAGCAAAGGACACTGTCATCAGAACAAAATGGTGGTCTACAAATTCCTTTTGTAATCTGGTCTCTTCCATGGCAGAACACACAGCTGACTCTGTGGGCTAAATTGTGTCTGACCTCCTGATTCTCACGTTGAATTCCAAACCCTCTGTTCCTCAGAATGTGAGGTCTTTGCAGTGGTGATCAATGTTAGGATGAAGTCATCGCAAGATGACTGGTGTCCTTGTAGGAAGAGGAAAGTGGGGCACAGACAGAGACAGGGAGAGCCAGGCTTTCCCTGAAGACACAGCCTGGGAGGAAGCGAGCCTGCTGGTGCCTTGGTCTTGGTCTTGGTCTTGGTCTTGGTGCCTTGGTCTTCAGCCTCCGGGCCTGTGGTGCTGTGATGGCGAAGCCTTTTCAAACATATAACTGTTTCCGTGTTGACCCAGCTCCTTCCCCAGGCACTCTTCTCCCAGGGGTCTCCTTGGTACTACACTCCGAAGTTTGGCTTTGCTACCCCTCCACCCTTGTTCTGCTCTGAGCTCCAAATGTGAACTTAGAAGAGCTGTACCATATCCACGTGGGGTGGGCTCTAAACTTACAGGACGTGCTCATGTCACAGGTGGAGGAAATTCTCCAGGCTTACTCTTAATTTGCAGTGGTCCACTCCTCGGGCATCTGAGAAGACATGGCTGTTCCCCATGTTTCCATTTTTACTCCCTGGAACCATCCTTGTAGATTCCCCCAGAGGTGGGCCCTATCGGCCTCCTAGGTGATTCCGAACCCAGCCAAACTGATGGCAGCCAGCACACCTTCCGCTATCCCAAAGCCTTCTTCCAGGCTTCCTCTGCCTCCTTGCTTGAGCCCGTGACCGCATCATTGCACCAGGCAGATAATCCAGAGTAATCTCACTTCAAGGTTTTTGATCCCTATTCAAATCCTCTTTGACCAGATAAGTCAAGACTCTTTTGCCTGCTTTTAGATCACTTCTGTGGGACAGCGCTGCCTTGCCTGGCCTCAGGGGATGAGCATATGCTCAGTCCTGATGTGACTTGATGTGCTGGGGAGGGTTGATATGGGGGAAAGTGGGGGGCTCCCCTTTCCTAGGGATAAAGGGAGAGGGGATGGAGAGGAAAGGGAGGCTGGGAGGAGAGAAGGGAGGGAGACCCTTGTAAATAGCATAAATGTAAAGTAAATAAACTGATATAAAAATAAAATAAAAATACTACACAATTTTAAAAACATAAGTTCATTCTGGCCCTCTGCTCCCGTTTCCTTTTCCTGTGTCTCGATAGGCTTTTTATTAGGCGGGTCTTCATTAGCTCCCAAGAGGAGCGTCTTCCAGACCATGTGTTTGTCACAGCCACAGCCACGTGTGCAGCAGGCATGTTCCACTGAAGGAGCATAGAAGATGGAAGTTCCTCTGGCCTGACTGGCTCTTCAGAGGCTTCGTGGACAGCCTTGAGTTAAGTTGTAAATACTTTGCTAGGCAGGTATCATGTTAAAAGAATTCCAGGGAAAGGGAGAAAAGGTTTTCCAAATCCCACAGTATGAAATCCATAATATAGACCAACAATTATGAGTGATTTCTCAGTACCTCTAACAAAGGAAGGAGGGAGGGAAAAAAAGAGGGGGGGAAGGGAGGGAGAGTATGTGTGTCTGTCTCTGTCTCTTTCTCATGTGTGTGTGTTTGTGTGTGCATGTGTGTATTTGTGTCAGGGACCTCAGAATCCTCAAAGCTGGTTAATTTAAGAAAAAAAAATGAACTTAGATTCAGACCGCTTATTCATGTTTTAACAAAAAGCTTTTTCAGTCATTCTGAAGAATTCTAATTCACTGTCTCTGCATCAGAAGCATCAGTAGTTTTCTTAACTCTGCAGTGAGGGGAGAGAAGTTCTGCGTCAGTGAGCACACAGAAAGCTGAGGGGGGGACAGGTCGTCAGGGTCTCAGTGGTGTACGTGTGTAGCCAAGCAGCCTCTGCACTGCTGTGTGCTGTTTGAAGGAGAAAGCGCTCCTCTTAGGTTCCACCACAGAGCGACGATGAGAAAGCATGGGAGAGATGTTGGGGAACAGAGGTGGTGAGTGAAGGAAGCCAACGATGCTAAAGAACCATTAAACAGACTGGTGGAAAACAGCTGCATTTTAATGTAACTTCCCAGGGAAAAACCCCTGATGCTAAGGAAGTAGACTAAGCTTTACTTTCCAAGACATTTGCTTGGGAAATAGAATCAAAACTGCTTCATCCACAGCTTTGGCTTTGTACACAGGAGTGTGTGTGTGTGTGTGTGTGTGTGTGTGTGTGTGTGTGTGTGTGGCAGTTCTTTATTCTGTCATATTCTGGGAAAGTTTTTGATAATGAACTTTTGTTTACTAAGGCAATGTCCTACAAGAGTTCTGACGTAGAATACTTAACTGCTGGTGATACTCCACCTCACAAGTAAAATTGTAAGCTATGAGGCTCTTGAGATGGTGCATCATGTAATGGTTCAAGCCCTGGTACCCACATGGCATAAGGAGAAAACTGAACCTTTAAGCTGTGTTCTCACCTCCACATCATGTAAGGAATGATTGGTTCAAAAAAAGATGTTTAAGCCATGATGACTATGACAAAACAGAAATGAGACAGATGTGATCAGAGCTTGAATGGCTGTCTGGGAAGAAGGCTGCTTGTTCCTCCCACGTGGCCATGAGAGGTAGAACTTGAGCAAAGAAATAGAAACTGTAAGAAAATTTGTTTGAGCCAATTTATGGGGAAAAAAAATATGACCACATGAGGTTGGGACAAGCCCTCTTTAGTGGACCATTTACACCAGACAGCTTTCTGGTAGCACTCCCCAGCTGACTCACCTGGGCCATGTTCTTTGTGCTTGCTTGTGTTAAACTTCCCAGAGGGAAGGCAGCGGACTCTCCCTCCACTTTTCACCACAGCTTTTCTGTTTCCCAGATCTGCGATTTACCTGGTTTATCCTCTCAAAATTCTGCCACACTTTCCAACACCAAAGTGTGTGTGTGTGTGTGTGTGTGTGTGTATGTGAGTGTGTGTGGTCATGGTAGGTATTTTCCGCAGCAGCATCTCTCACTGAGCCTGGAGCTCACCAACTGGCCTTCATGCCCCAGGATTTCTCCAAGCTACCCCTCTCCAATAGTTTTGGAGACCCAAATTCAGGCCTTTGTGCTCACACAGCAAGCACTTTACCAACAGAGCAGTCTCCTCAGCCTCCCTGTGGAGTCTGTGAGGAACATTTTCTTGCTCTTCATCCAGACACCACAGCAAACAAATGGGCCTTGGAGTTGCTATTACCATGATGAAGCACCATGACCAAAGCCACTTGGGGAGGAGAGGGTTTATTTTGCTTATGATTTCACATCTGAGTTCATCATCAAAGGAAGTTCTGACAGGAACTCAAGCAGGACAGGAACCTGCCACCAGGAGCTGAGGCAGAGGCCATGGAGGGTGCTGCTTCCTGGCTTGCTCCCCATGGCTTGCTCAGCCTGCTTTCCTATAGAACCCAGGACCACCAGCCCAGGGATGGCACCACCCACCATGGGCGAGGCCCTCCCCCATCGATCACTAGTTAAGAAGATGCCCTACAGGCTTGCCTACCACCCAAATTGTGGAGACATTTTCTTATTGAGGTTTCCTCCTCTCAGGTGACCTCAACTTGTGTCACGTTGACATCAAACTTGTCAGGACAGCCTCCTATCTCAAGAACAAAATGTGTGTGCTGGGCCAGCTAAAAATCTTGTGTGGTAAAGAAGTGCCTTGCAAGAGCAACTGAGTTAGACCCCCCTAACCTACACAGAGGGCTAGGTATTGTGGGGTGCTCTTCTAAGCCCAGCCAGGAGGAGAGGCAGAGACACGTGACTGGCCTAGCCTACCCAGTGAACTTCCAGCCAGGCACTCCTGGCCCAACAAAGCTGAAGAGCAGCAGCTGGGGTCGTCTTCCAGCCTCCCATACTTAATGCATGTGTATGCAGAGCACACGTGTCAAGGCACATACAAACAATAAATAAACAGTAACGTCTGTTAATCTGGTTTTAAAAGTTATTTAACAATTAGTATGCAAATGATGTCTCTGCCTCCACACTGACCGTGAGTGCAAGGAGCTAGGAACACCAGCGTCTGAGCAGTTCCACGGGGGACTTTTAAAATATGATTCTGAAAGACAGACAACTTCATTTTTTAAGCACACTTGCAACATTTCTTTGTGAGATCTCCAACTTGTGTTCCTTATAGACTTCTCAGCGCTGAAAGAGTTACACATCTGCTTTGTGTTTATAAAATTAAATCAGATCTCCACACAAGTCAAAGGCTGTCCAGTTGAGAATATTAGAAAGAAAGGCACAGAGCCCCGGCAGGACTGAGAGGGAACCAGCTGTCACTGTGATGGTGCAGAGAAGCCAGCGCTCACCCACCGTCCCCTTCATCCTGCTCTTCACAGGAAGACGGAACGTCCCCAGATGCAGAGCGCTGTTGCATGAAGCACTGCCAGGAGCCCAGATGCTCCTCAGCATGAGGAGATGGACGTACATGTGTTGTCAAAATTCAGAAAAGGCTTGTCCAGTCACTCTAGACTGAAAAAGGAAAACAGAATACCTCATGCTGAAAAATAAACCTTAGGTTTGGGGATTTTCCCAACTTACCCTCCTTTCTTCTCACCTGCATGCAGCTCTGGGTGAGCAAAGTCAGTAGGCATAAGGATCCAAGCTGAAACCCATGACTGGTCCCCAGAAAAAACCCAGATGTTTGCTCATACTACCAGGCAGTGTAAGCAAGCCTTAAGGAACAGACCTTTAAGGCCTTTTAGGAAAAGTGAAGAGAGGGGCTGAAGAGAAGGTTCAGTGATGAAGAGCAGCAGCCATGTTGGAACAGCTCATGACTGCCCGAAGCTTCAGTTTCAAGGGAACCAGCACCCTCACCTGGCTTCCATGGATGCCACACTTATTTGCACACACACACACACACACACACACACACACGGGGGGGTGTTAGTGAGAATTTTGGTTGCTTTAAAAACACAGAAATGGGAATGTTTTTGTTTAATCCCAGGTGTGGGATATGTGGCTTCAGATTGTCCACAGCTGCCGACTATGATTTGCCTCATGCTGTAGCAGAGGCGTGGTTTTGCCAGCCACAGAT
This sequence comes from Meriones unguiculatus, assembly GCF_030254825.1. NCBI lineage: Eukaryota > Metazoa > Chordata > Mammalia > Rodentia > Muridae > Meriones > Meriones unguiculatus. The sequence goes on along the minus strand of NC_083353.1, from coordinate 130,874,359 downwards.
GGCTTCACAAGTGCATGACATTTGAAATTCTGGGGACCCCTTAGTTTATAAAGGTGAAGCCCCAAGCTGAGCTGCTGCTGCCGCCCCGGCCGGCGGCCCGTCGCTGTTGCCATCTGTTGTGTCTGTGCCCTGCAGTTGACTGCCTCTGACTGCTGTGCACACTGGAGGCTTTACTCCTTCCTCTGCTGATCAGCCCTTCAGCTCTTTCCAGACATTGCTCTGACTTCACTGTGCATGAACCCTGGACTGTCTGGGTCGCAGAGTGTCCGTCCATGTCCACAGCTAAGCAGTCCCTCTGCTTGTTTGTCTAACTTGGTGTCCAGAGGCACAAAGGCTTGTGGAGACTGGGTGCTGACAAGCTCCCGAGTCCACATAGTGCGTCGTCGTGCTTTTGCTTTGCGTTCGCCTTTTACTAGTGAATACTGAATGTATTTTAAAATATCTAATGTGCATTCAGTTCTGCTTTTTTTGTCCATTTCTCTATTAGAGCATTTGACATTTGCTTATTAATATATAGGTTCATCCCTTTTAAACTGTGAAGTAACTATGTAAGCAAGAGTATGTATTTTACACCTGTAATTATATGTTTCAGTGACTTACGATCATATATGATCAGGAATATGTTTAAACAGACGAGCCCAGGAAGCAGCAGGCACGTGTAAGTAAAGATGCACACAGTACCGAGAGCCCGTGTGCTCACCTCTAGCTCGAGCCCTCTTTTGCTCCAGGGGGGCCCTGACTATTCTGAAAAGGATTTCCTTGTTTTCCTTGGTAGCTCACTGCCCGTGCAAATGCTTTAGCCAACAGAGAACGGCAGGTTCTTGGGGATGTGCACTGGGAACACGATCATGTTTGTGAGACATAGCTTGTTCTCTCTGTCTTAAAGTGTCCAGGGTCTGGGAGGATCTGCCATATTATGTCCCCACTTTTGTGTGTACCCCGCATCTGTGCTGGGTTATCTGAGTTAAGGTGTAAATAAACCCGAGGCAAGACAATAGTCACCTATATTCACATGTCTCCCTTTTTGCCCCGTTTACGGACCTCTGTGTTAGTGGTGGATGGGGAGGCACCAAGGGGATTGTCAGCTGCCGCTCCAGCCTCTGCCTCAGCCTTGGTTCTGGACATTTTGTGTTTGGCTTAATCAGTAGTTAGCGTTAATATACCACATACTTCCCACCTGATACACTGATGGTAGTCAGCTCCCTCGTATTTTTATTTCTCCTCAATATTTGGACCCAAATATGAACCTTAGAAAGACTGTTGATCTTTTGGAAAACCTAATAAGGAACAATTAAGTTAAAAAGCACCAACATTAAGTTAAAAAGCACTGCCCAGGGCCGTGGAGCATGATAAGGACAAATAATTAACCTGGGGTGTTGCCAGTTATATAGAGGTAAGCTGAGTTTTAGAAAATATCCATTTTCTATGTGTCTGTGTGAGTGCCTTGAGTGTGGTGTGTGGACAGAGAGTGCAAGGGCAATTGTTAAAGCAAGAAGAGGGTCAGTGTCACACAACGAGGTTGGAGGTCAAGGGGATACGGAAATACATCAACGGACAGAAGAATGGGGGGGGTGAAGTGTCATTTTAAAAAGACCCCTGGACACTGCCGCATGACCCCCCTCGACAGGCATGTCCACACACAGCACAGAGCTAAACAAAGTAAATAATTAAGTAAGCAAATAACCCCCAAACCTTAAAACGTCTACTTCAAAACTCTTTGTTCTCTGGGGCTTCTTCCAAACAAATACTTAGGTTTTATGGACAGACAGTGTGGTTCCAATACCCCGCGGCAGTAGCCAACTGAACTTTTCTTCCGGGACCAGCGTGCTGAGATGGCTGGTCTCGGGCGCTCAGCAGATGGCTTGCCTGCACCCATCAACAGCACAAAGCGACCGCCCTGTGCCTGCCAGGCTAGCACGCCTTGCCAGTGGAGGAAACATAACTGAGGGCTCCAAGTTCAAGTAACTACGGTCGCTCTGACAGCCTCACGAGCCCTCGAGCACCGATGAAACTTAATTTAGTGTGGTCTGGTGGTATTATGCTTTGGCGAATTAACAAAGTACTTTATTTCAGTGGAATGAGCTCTGCCAATTGCATTTCAAATTTATGTTAAAAGGTTTCATTTGGTGGGAGGAAGGAATGGCTGGCTTCCTTCGTCCGAATGCAGCCGGAGGTCACAGACGGAGGCTGCAGGGCTCGCAAGTCAGAGCAGGCAGGACCCAAAGGTGCTGCCAAGTTTTAGAAACCGCCAAGGGGTCTAGGATAGCAGGCAGCCTGCTGAGGGCCAGGATTTTGGAAAAGCTGTTTGACTCCAGGGTCCAGAACGCCTTACACAGACATAAGAGTCCAGGGACATGAGCATGCTAGGGCGAGTGTGTCTCTTGGGTTAAGTCATCTTTCTCTTCTGTGGGCTCCGCCAGCTAGCAGTGCTCATCAAGATTAGACGCTCAGACTCTGCAGTGCCTCCGGCAGGCACCATCCATTTCCCTTGGAAAGTATCCTGGCCCGTATTTTTTTGTTTTTTTAAAGAAAAAGTTTAGGAATCTGATATGGGCGTAATATTTTAGAGTCGATAGCTAGCACAAAATTTTTGTTTTTCAGCCAAAGGAAATACTTGTAGAATAAGTATTAGACCCAGGCTCTGATAAAAACACACATTTTCCAGGCGTCCAAACGGAAACAGAAATAGCGATGTGAGGCTAACGCTGAGGTATGTGTTCCTCAAACCCCTTGGTGAGCTCCGGCTCTGCTGGGTGTGTTGTTAAATGCCGCAGTCCTGGCAGGTGACACACCACATTTCACAGCGCAAGCGTCTGCACTCCTCGCCAGAGCATTGCATGGGCAGGGTGGGGACCGGGGCCTTGCAACTACAGCTGCTATCAACTGGAGAACACCAGACTCAGTTTGCAAAACACTCCCAAGTCCGTGGAGTCTAGGAATTAGAAGTGACTTCTCAGAAGTCAAAATAACATACTCTGGCTTATGAAAAACCCACGATTGGTGCGTGGGTGAGTGTGCTATTGTTCCGAGAACAGTTCGGCTGCTCTCGCTGAGCTATTTGCCTAAGGCTGGCCCTTTCCAGCAAGGCAACGGGTGAACAATTACCCTCTCACACAAATGCTTGGGGATTGCTTTATTTATAGACTGAGGAAAATTGTAAACAGGTTGCATGTTGTGTCTGTATGTACACACTTGTGCCTGTGTGTTAGCACCTTTCTGCATGTATGTGCATGAGTAAATATGTGTGGGCACGTGTGTGTCTATGTGTGTGTGTAAGTTATAGTTCTTTTCCCTCTGTTGTTCAGAAGTCAGTCCCTGGATTCCTCTTGCTGTCTCTTCATCTCCCACTTCACTTTGATCTACAACAAATTCCGCAGCCTTCCTTTTGGCCTGTACCCAGCGCCGGACACCTCTCGTCACCTCTTTGCTGCCAGCAGGTCTTCTCCGCTCTGGTCCCCCTGCTTCGCACTCTCTCTGACTACTTCCAGCATAAAGCTACTGAACAGGAGACAGAGCCTGCCGTGCCCCAGACACCCCCTATAACCTCCGTCCTCACTGGGAGGGACAGCTGGGCCCCGAGGATGGATAAGGCCTGAATGTTCCTCTTAGTCCCCTCCCACTTGTCACCCATCAGCAGCCAGCATCCTTCCCATCATCCCCCATGCCCAGCAATGCTGGCCTCTGCACCAGACCCACCTCAGGGCTCAGTGTGCTGCTCTCTCTGCAGCACAGACAAGTGCCAACTCGGGTGTGGTTTAGTGAGAACACAAAGCTGCGGTGGAACCAATGGGAATGAAAAAGATGATGCACCCGTAGTATATTCACCAACGAGACAGGACTTAGTGATGGAGCGAGGGAGAGGAAAGATGGAAGAAACAAAATCTGTATCCTTATGAGAAACAAAGATTCTAAAAAGTATTGTTTTGAGCCGGGTAGTGGTGGTGCACACCTTTAATCCCTGCACTTGGGAGGCAGAGGCAGGTGCATCTCTGTGAGTTCAAGGCCAGCCTGGTCTACAGATCAAGTTCCAGGACAGCCAGGGCTACACAGAGAAACCCTGTCTCAAACAAAACAAAATGTACCTACCTTTACCTTTTAATTAGTTTATTACGTGACAGAATTATTTTATATCAGTGTGCATTTAAAGTTACCGTTTCTGGGCTGGAGAGGTTGCTTAGCTGCTAAGGGCGAGTGCTGCTCTTGAAGAGGTCTCAAGTTCAATTCCCAGGATCCACCTCAGGAGGTTCACAAACTGTAACTCCAGCTCCAAGGATTGATGCCTCTGGACTCCTCAGGAACATGCACTCGGTGTGCACCCACACTTGAGCGCACACACACACACACACACACACAGATCTAAAAATTAAGAAGCTAAACTCCCTGCTACATTTTTATACATGAGAATGATATAGTCATAACTTAGAACATTTTTTCTCTCTTAGTAATTTTTATAGTTAGGGGGGCTTGTGTGTCCTGGAATCTGCTTAGCTAGCTCTAGTCAGCTCATAAAGTCAGAGAAAGAGCTGTGACGCCATTGCCCACCTCGACATCCGACCTCCAGCATTTATTTTTTTTTTATTTCTATAATCCAGCAGTGAGTGATGCCTCAGTTGAAAGGAGGATCGAGTGTTTTAAAATGCGATGGAGAGACAAGCCCACGGGATGTCTGTGTCATAAGTGAGGCTCTGCTGAGACAGAGGCTGGGCACAGGGGTCTCTGCAGCTCAGGCCAGCAGAGCCCAGCAGGCCTCCAGTCCTCTGCAGTGACCTCCTGATGGCCTGTCCAGGAGCTGGCAGGGCATGCATTCCTCTCCACTTCCCCACAATGCTCCATCACAGGAAAGGCCGCTACCTTAAACTGGCTCCCAGCAGGCAACAGCTGGTGTTTAAGGGAGACAGAAGCTTACACCACAAATCATGAACATATGATCGCATCAACCCTGAAAATGAGAGCTCCACTTCCCCCTTTCGGGAGAGTAACAAAGATCTTATTGAGGTTGTGAGTTCCCAGACAGCCAGGCTTAGGCAGTAAAGGAAAGCATGGAAAACAGAAAGCTGGTGAAGATGTATTTGAATCGTGTTTCAGCCCCAGCAAGCAGCAAAACTTGGCAGTTTCAGCCATGCGGTTCTGGCTTTAGAGTCAAGAACAAAAGAAAGGGGTTATGGAGTCTCCCTCTACAACTAAGAAAAGCCTCTGAGATCAAGCATGTTTCGGGGGTGTCCCTGCATGGAGGCCCAGAGAGGCCATTGTGTGAAGCTGTGAAGGTGAAGCCTGGATGGCCTTGGAGACCCCAAGATATTGAAGTTGGATGAGCTGTGGTATTTCTGCCAAGGAGAGCTATAGACCAGGTATGGAAACAGCCCAAGAGAGAGCGGTGTGCTGCGGTCAACAAAGCTGGAAGGAGCTGGAGATCTGAAGAGCTCTTTGACATCAGACATGGAGATGCGGAGTCTGGAGTTTGCCCAGCTGGTTTTTACTCTTGCCTGGTCCAGAATTTCCTCACTGTGCTCTGTTCTGGAATTGTAAAGTATACCCTGTGCCATTATATGCTGGAAGTATGTGCTCTGCCTTTTCATTTTGATTTTACAGGGAATTACGGTTAAGAGACCGCATGTGTCTCAGAAGAGACTTTGAACTTTGGACTTTTAAACAAGTTTGAGATTGTTATATCGACCATGGGGACTTTTGCAGTTGAACTGAATGCAGTTTTCCATTATGTCATCGCTACAGGCCCGTGGAGGCCAGGGGGTGGCATGTGCTGCTTTGACAAAAAATGGCCCCATAGGCCCAATAGGGAGTGTGGCCTTGTTGAAGTGGGCGTGGCCTTGCTGGAGGAAGTGTGTCTCTGTGGGGGTGGGCTTTAAGGTTTCCAAAGCTCAAGCCAGCCTGCCTGCCCAGGTGTAGAACTCTCAGCTTCTTCTCCAGCACCATGTCTGCCTGCACATCACTGCCTTTCCCGCCACGAGGATAGTGGAGTAAACGTCTGAACTGTAAGCCCCAGTCAAATGTTTTCCATGGTCATGGCGGCTCCTCACAGCAATAGAACCCCAAAACAGGTTAAGGAGCTTCTTGGAGGCACACATCTGAGGGCTGTCAGTTTACTGACAGATTGTCTGATACCCAAGTATAGAATCCTCCATCTATTTTCAACAAAGAAAAGTCCTCATATGACTCAGTCCCCTTCTCTTGGCCGGTCTACTCACCAAGCTATGGCCGGCTTCATTCTCCAGGCTTGCTCACCCTGTGGAGCTCTTGCCCCAGTGGAAGTTCCCTTCTCTGAGATGGCTGTGGCTTGGGGCAGGTTGACATAAAACTGTCCAGCACAACTGTGTGGTTAGAGCTGCAGAGTAGCAGCTTGGCATGTCGATGAAGCCCCTGCAGCCAGCTCAGAAAGCATGGGACACGCGCCAGTCTCTGGGCGGCAGAGATCCTTTTGCTGGCTGCTCTGTGGGACTTGCCCTGGGGAGGAAAAACCTCTGAGGCTTTTTATGGGGTCAGGAGAGAAGTGCTAGGTGCCTGCAAGGCTATTATCTTAAAGAGAAAACGAAGGACGGTTTGGACTACACACATAGCTGGCTGAAATCATCAAGGAGGAGAGGAAGGAATCCAAACAGAGCCCACAGCTCTTGGCCTGAGAGCGAGCAGGTGGAGATAGCATCCTCAGGATGTTTGGAAAGTGAGATAATGAGCGTGATTTCAGGCACATCGCGTCATGTAGAACACCCAGGTGGAGGAGTCAGACAGGCAAATGGAGCTTTAAGATGACTAAGAGAGCCTGGCCTGGGTAGTTAGATCACTGGATATCGTGTGTGCATGTTTGTGCGTGCGTGCGTGCGTGCGTGCGTGTGTGTGTGTGTGTGTATGTGTATGTACACTTGACAGGAAATCCACAGCCCAGGGGGGTTTCTCTGGGCTTGAGGTTCTCTCATCAGCTTCTTATTTGCCCAAAGAACAGAACGAGGATGCCAAGGCAACCTTCCCACATTGTAGCAGTGGAATTAAAGTGTCAGTGTCTGCTGAATCTATAGAGCACACATTTTATGAGTGCTGAGGTGTATCCAGTGATGAGACCGTCCTGTACGGATGCAGATAACCTGGGCCATGCAGCAGTAAGATGCACGTGGGCCTGACATGCCTCAGGAGAGTTAGTTTGCAGTTATGGGGTCCGGCCGTGTGACAGTTACGTAACAGGCACAGTTTGTCACTCTGGCAACGAGAGGCAGTTGTCAGAGCCTGAAGTAGTGCAGGTCTCAGCCTGTGGTGTGGACCCCGTGACACAACTACGCGCTTACATGGCCACGTGCACACAGAATGTACTGTAGTTAGTAGTTTGGCATCCGGCTCCCTCACTTGCTCGGCCTGGCATTAGCACCCGCATTTGAAGTCTTATGATCACACCTTCTGTTCTCACTTGGTTGCCTGGTCCTGTCAGGATTCCTGGAGACCGGAGAGGACAGCCACATCACCAACCTGGACATACTCTGACCTCCTGGGGTCTCTGCCCAGTGGATGCCACGGCAGCAGTCACTCACCTCTGCCCTCCACACACCCGTATCATCCTGTCCCTGGCTCTGGTACTCTGCCGTTTAGGGTAATACCACATTTAGGTTTGTTCATGTCAACCCCCTTGCTCAGTCATCCCATGGTGTGTGTGTGTGTGTGTGTGTGTGTGTGTGTGTGTACGTGGCTGTGGGCACTTATTTGTCCCTAGTGTAAAATGTGTGTTGTTATGAGTGAACCGCTTTTGCTGTCCTTCGTGAGATGGGCACAGAAGGACAGTTAAACATGTGAACAGACAAGGCAAGAGGCCTTGGCATCAGCAGATAAAACATTGGGTCCCCAGGGGTTGGAGAGAGGTTGTTTCTCCTGTCACCACATCCGCCATCTTACTCCTCAGGTGTCCCTGCCATGAAGGGGTGGGGCAGAACAGTGGCACCAGGCCGGACTTTGGTAGCTGTGCTTTCATGGCAGGGGCGTGGCCTGTGAGGCACAGAGAAGCTTATTTTGTCTCCCGTCTTCTTCACTGCGCTGCCCGGAGGCCTGGAGGCTTCGTTCACGCCGTCTCAGGTGTGGTCTGCACTGTGTAGTTTAGGCCTTATCGTGACGTCACTGCCAGCCTGAGCTGAGTGCCTCGGGAAAGCATTCTGTCCTAAGAGCTCTGTAAGGCCACTGACCGCAAAGCAAGGCGGTCCCTCGAGGGTCCATCCTCGTCCTAACTGGATGGCTGGACTCTAGGCCTGTTTGAGCAGGAGCCTGGGGGGCAGGGTAGGGTTCTTTTCTCTCTCCTAGAGCTATTGCTGAGAAATGCAGTGTCTCTGGAGGAGGCTCAAAGTCCTTGGCTAACTCCCCGCTCCAGGCCTTTGTTTTGAGTAGATGCCTTACACGGATGCGCAGTGGAGCATCATATAGAGCTGCGGCATGGCTCAGGCAACAAAGTACTTGCTGCACAAGCAGGAGACCTGAGTCTGACCCCCAGAGCACGGTGAAAAGCTGGGAGAGTTGACGCGCACCTACAATCCCAGCACTGAGATAGAGGAACACTGATCCGTGGGGACTGCTGGGTTCTCAAAAAAAAAAGTGGGTGACCCCTGAGCAGTGACCCTGAGGCCGACCCTGAGGCTGACCCTGGCCTCCCCACAGGAAACCAAGCATGTGCTCGTCCAGTTGTATGAGGGTGCCACACACGCACAGCACACACAGCATATTGCCTTAGGAATGCAAGAGATTCTCTATTAGAACGGAAGCTGTCCCTGGGGGCAGGTCTCTCTGCCTTACTTCTGAGCCACTACGTTGCCTCCTCTGTGCTCTGCCCATCCTTCGCAGCCCGCCAGCCCCTCCTGAGAAGTGCTGGTGGCTCACTGTGTCATTTCCAGGTATAATAGGATTTGTTAATTTGTAATTATACCAAGATGTAATTTGTGAGTGAGCTTGTGATAAAGCTATAATTACCACTGTGGAGACAGTGGTTCTTCCTTCAGCAAACCCTTTCATTGTATATACCCCGGGAAGGAACGGGTCCCAAGGTGCTCCGTGACTCAGGGAGCTTAGGTCTGCCATGAGGAGGTGGATTCATGAAGGCTGTGCTCCACCACGGGCTGAGGCGCTGCCCCACGGTGGTCAAGCAAGTGCACCCCATCAACACTCCAGAGAGAGGACTTTCTTCTTTTAGGAGAATCAGAGATGATGTCTGGAAAGGGCAAGTGATAATGGTTTCAGTATGAATAACCAAACAAGAACCACCCTTTTCGTGTACTGCCCATGTTATTCAGTCCTCTAAAAAGTAGGCATCCGCTCTGTGATGTGAGGGCTTGAAGATCATGACGAGTTGGTTTTGGTTTGGGGTTAGGAATGAGCATGTAGAAAGGTGTTATTTATCGGTGCAAATCAGCAGTAGCAAGATGTGGGTGACGGGAAGCCAGCGGCCTCTGCTGACGCCATGGGAGACGGTTTGGTTGGAGCACTGGAAGGGTCAAAGGCAGCTACAGAAGAGAAGCAAGTGCAGGCTGTGGTGGGCACAGGAGAAGGAGACTAAATCAGGCCTGTTTCCTCCTCCTCGCGAGCAACCAAGCAAGAAGCTGGGGGTTCTGCAGGTCTGGGGCTCCAAACTCAGGCCCTTGTGCATGCACCGCAAGCCACCCGAGCCCTGCTCTCTTCCCGGTGACAGTGAAGGTTAGCAGGGTTTGGTTCCTATGAGGGGTGAGGCTCCTCAGTGTCGTCATTTATTCCATTCTCTCAATTCCACACGGGATGAGCTATTCACCAGCTGGAATCTGTTTATCATTTATCTGACACTGGAGCGGGCTTATTTATCAGTGCGATGGGTCTCCTGGGTGGGCGTGACTCTGGGGACTGCAGCCATCACAGCCACCTGGAGCTGTAATCAATAATGAACAATTGGCGACCAGGGCCTAGTTACCTGTGCGGGAAGCAGACAGGGTTGTGGCCGCTTGCTACCTGCCCCTGTTCCACTGGAGCTTCCTTGGGTCCATCCACCCTGTATCTATGCCTGGACCGCGAGCACCAGTGCCTAAAAACTCCCTTTACTCCTCTAGTCCAGGGTCTATAAAAAAGGTTTGCACAAACTACCTGAAACTTTGCTCTCCCAACAAATGGCTACATGGGCTCTTTTTACAATCTCGGGCAGCCCCTCATTTGATGCCGACTAAGGTGAAATAGCATCTGCATTTGAGGTTAAGTTAGTTCCATGTGGACAGTGAAGGACTAAAGGGACCCTGTTCTGAGACTGGTAAGATGCTGTCCAATGGGAGTTCATGCTGTATATACAGATATAAGGTGCTGTCCAGTGGGAGTTCATGCTGTATATACACTGTCCAATGGGAGTTCATGCTGTATATACAGATATTGTAAGACCTGGGGTCTCACAGCTCAGGAGTTCAAGATCGCGCCCTTCCCAGAAACTCTCACAGACCACGCAACTCATTGCAAAAGTAAGAGGTTTATTAACCATTGCACGATGGGGCCACTCCTGCCGGTCAGTAAAGAGTGGCCCCAGGAGACAAAGGCTTTAGGTTTTTAAAAGAAAAATTGCGGGAAATTTAAAGTTTCAGTTTTGGCAATTCAGGATTGGATGAGGAAGCTATAAAGTAAGATAATTGGTTAGTCTTAGGTGCTCAAGCTTGGCCAGTCCTGCCAAGTGTGGATGCAGCTGCAATTGAAGGTGGGGTGGTTAGCTCATCCTTGAAGATTTGGCTGGAGGTCAGGAGCTACTCAGAAGAAGGATTGAGGCCATCTGGGTTCGTTGCTAAGAAACACTATCTTGAAGGCAAGGGTCTGTCTGGTCGTTCTTTTTGCTGAGTGAAGGTCATTGCTTGCTTGCCTTTTTTTTCTATCTCTCCTCACAGATAGGGTCACATTTCTCCATTCTTTGGAAAGGCACTAAGAGGCTTTAGCTTAACCTGGACCTAAAACTCAAAACTATAGGCTTTAGAAGATATATAGATTACAAAGTTAGCCTAACCCTTTCAATATAAGGTGCTGTCCAGTGGGAGTTCATACTGTCTATACACTGTCCAATGGGAGCTCATGCTGTATATACAGATATAAGGTGCTGTCCAGTGGGAGTTCATGCTGTATATACAGATATAAGGTGCTGTCCAGTGGGAGTTCATGCTGTATATACACTGTCCAGTGGGAGTTCATGCTGTATATACACTGTCCAATGGGAGTTCATGCTGTATATATAGATATAAGGTGCTGTCCAGTGGGAGTTCATACTGTCTATACACTGTCCAATGGGAGCTCATGCTGTGTATACAGATATAAGGTGCTGTCCAATGGGAGTTCATGCTGTATATATAGATATAAGGTGCTGTCCAGTGGGAGTTCATGCTGTATATACACTGTCCAATGGGAGTTCATGCTGTATATACAGATATAAGGTGCTGTCCAGTGGGAGTTCATGCTGTATATACACTGTCCAATGGGAGTTCATGCTGTATATACAGATATAAGGTGCTGTCCAGTGGGAGTTCATACTGTATAACACTGTCCAATGGGAGCTCATACTGTCTATACAGACACATATACTGTATATACAGTTCATACTGTATATACAGATATATACTCCAGTGGGAGTTCATGCTGTCTGCATGAACATACCAAACCCGAGTCTGAGCAAACAGGACATGTCATAACGCTTTCTACCACAGTCCTCAGCTTCGTGTTGTCCCGATGCTCACCCACCACTGCAGTGGGAGGAAGGTCCGTCCACAGCCCTCCTCCACACGCGGCTTCTCAGTGTGCTGCAGTCCGGCTGTGTGGTGGCTCACACCTTCACTGTGCGCAAGGGAGCCTGAGGCAGGCGGATCTCTGTGAGTTCAAGGCCAGCCTGGTCTACAGAGTGAGTTCCGGGACAGCCAGGGCTACACGGAGAAACCCTGTCTCAAAAGAAAAGAAGGTGGGGCAGTTTGCTGAAGCCCCTGCTGGGCAAGCCCTCTCCACAGGTGGCATCTAAGGGCTTTAACATATGAAACCAGATCTTCCTTCTCTTCAATGCTTTCAAAATTGTGCATATGTAAATATTTGCCTAATAGTTTAAATAGTAGAAATGGAATTTTGCCACATTTAATTTTTACTTCATTAGGATAAAAAGCACATTTTAAAAAAAAGAAACATTTTCTTTTGTTTTCAAATCAGGGTCATTTTATGGAGAGCTGGTCTACTGCTCTCCATATAGACCAAACTGACCTTGATTCCTGGGTGATCCTTCTGCCTCTGTTCCCAAACTTTAGTATTACAAGTGAAACTCAGGTTTAATGCATTTTATTCCAGATCTGCTCTTCCAGGGGTTAACTTCCCATACAGAGTTGAGGAACTTTTCCCTATAGGAGCTAAGCCCGAAGATAACGGAAAGCCAGGAGGAAAAAAAAAAAAAAAACAAAACGGTTTTTAGAGCAGAGAAGAAAAGCAGGGTAGATCAGGCAGGAATAGAGAGGCCTTTTGCCCACCGCCACCAAAGGATCCAGGAATACACCACACAGGAGTCAAACTGGGCATGAGCGCACGGCTGAGGCCCTCAGCACGCGGATGAGAATGGCTCCTAGTCATTCCTGGTGCAAAGTCTCCAGACCAGCTTCCCTACGGCCGCCTGCTGGGCTAGCGCTGGGAGAAGGGAAGCGCCCGTCTGGCAGTCACGGTGCTGGGACGCAGGCCTGGATAAGCTGCAAGGCTCGTGCTCAGCCACGTCCCTTCTGAACTCACAACGGTGGCAACGGTGAGGCTCTTGGTGCTGGGGGTGTCTACAGCCGGACGGGTGGGCCCTCTCTTTTCTGACGATGAGCGACAGCTCTGAGCTGGGCCTACGCAGCCCCTGTCAGTAGCCAGCGGTTATTTCCGGTGGGATTTTGCTGTGCACTAAATGTATGTAAAACTGGTTTGGAACTTAATGTGGAGCTAGATTCCAGACTCAAGTGATAATCATTTCCTTTCCATAACTACGACTATCTGGAATGACAGGTGGTGTGTGGGAAACATTTTTGCTAAGGAAGATGATGTCAGGTTGTAGTGAGGCTAGTTTCTGGTTCCTATCCAGGAAGAGCTACCCCTCCGCACACCCACACCTTAGCCTGTCCTCTCACACAAAATGCTCTCTGTGGCTCACTTTGTCCTGGCTTCAAACCACTGGGGTTGCCTCCGCAGCAGCAAAGGGGAAACTGGTTTTGTTGCAAATGTGCAGAAACTTAGGCAAGGGAATAAGGAAAGTCCCGCAGGAGTGAATGCGGAATCGCTTACACATTTAAAGCTTTCAGAGCTTTTCTCAGTTGATAACAACTTCCTCAGAACTATGAAAACAGGAACAGAGTCGCTGATAAGGCAATGAGGGCTTAATGACTTCATGAGAACAGGAGGCTGAGAAACCACGTGGACTGGAGGAGGTAGGGGGACCACTCTTAGTTCCTCCCACACATCTCCCAAAGAGACAAAACACAACACACCCATGGCGTTTACAGGGCACAGGCTTCACCTTCACGACAGAGAAAATGTGACCAAATGTTTGCTGTCTCGGGCTTCTTGTCCTTTTCCAACTTATTTACGATTATCATCGGAAGGTGTGTCATGCATGGGACTAAGAATCACTAATCTGTAGCACCGAGCCACAGCCGGGTACAGAGTAGACACTCAGCAATTATTTCGGAATGAACGCACTTTCCCCTCACCCTTGTCCATAATATATCTTCTTAATGTGTAGAAACCTGTAGCTTCATATCTGGCCACCATATTCTCCTGCCCCCGACGTCTGTATGGACTCCTACCAAAGAAGAACTAAATTAGATGAGGTTTTTCTAACTCTGATCTGGTGTGGCTGGAGGAGTTCAGTTGTTACCTGGCAGCGGTTATACCCAGAGAGACCACTGTGTGTCTTAAAATTATGTGTTTTATTCCTGTCCCAGATAGTCTGTGTAGTCAAACTCTTTGTCAGGAGGAGGGGAAAGAAGAGATGGGAGTTTTAAAACTCTGAGTTGCCACATTCTCTGCAACATTTACACCCTGACCTTAGACCTCAGAAATCCACCATGTCAGCATCTGGACGGAGATGTGGTTCTCCTTCTATCCACAAACTCCGGCACAGGAGTGACAGTGGCAGTCACAGTTCAGAGCCAGGAGCTTGGTCACCATGGAGATGAGGCATTACCTGTTTTCTAAGAGGCAGCAGTGGCCAGACTTGAAGTTGTCCTAAAGGCTGGTTCCAGGGGTAGGGCTGCTCTCTGTGGCCTGTCTGTGGTTTGTCTCAGATTCTTAGTAAGTGCTGGCTACGTGGACACTTATATGTCTCATGAGAATTCTTTCCAGTACCAGCGCAGCAAAGAAACCACTACATTTGCTAAGCTGAGGACAGTTGGATTAGCAGGGAAGGTCACTTTAAAAAGGGCCTCTCCCTTGACCCTGTACTCACTGCCTGACACCATGATCTGTTCACCTAGGAAAGGGAACAGACTTCCACGGCGGCCGAGATGAAGGAGGGGTCGGAGTCTCCAGCTGGCGACATGGAGGACATCAGCGACACCGACATTAATAAGCAAGACAATAACATGCAGAAAGAACAGAAGTAAGAGAGACCCGAATGGGGTCTGGCTTTCAGTGAGTGATGGAAATGGGGGGGTGAGGAGGCAGGGCTGGGGAGAGACCATCCCTGGCCACGCCCATGGCTTGAGCTCAATGCCCAGGGCCTGAATCATGGAGGGACACTTCACCTCTCTCTCCAATAAGAAGCAAAATAAAGACAATTAAGGAAGCCATTAGGGCCACAAATTCAGTGAGTTTCCTGAGTGTAATGAATCACAAGCATTAACTATTCTCCCAACCTCTGTTTTATAAGGCCCCAGTCCCTGAGCAATATAAAAATCCCCCTAGACAGAACTCTTCCATAAAACCTGGGTGGGATTTCACAGATCACGGTTAAAGGGCCAAGGCGGTGAGCTTGAACACTGAAGCAGGTGTGTCAGCTGGAGGTTGCCAGCACACTGAAGGCTGAGGACGGGCACCTGGGGGCTGCAGGGTGAGCGTCTCAGAAAATAAAAGCTATGCCACGATGGACAACAGCAGCAAATGTGTGGCGAACGTTAAACCGTTACCAGCACTCAGTCAAGGAAAAGTCACTGAGGACGGCATGTAAAATTTCACTGCTGCAGCACAGCTGCCAGCCGGTCGGTCAACTCCAGCCCTGGAGTTGATCTTCTCTGGTCTGTAACAAACACCTTCAGCTCCCTTTGCTACTCTGGATTAGCCCTGTGTTCCCTGCTGGGCTCCAGGCTGTTGTTTAAGGCCCTTAGAGGTTGGAAGTGTAACTGTCAATGTCTCCAAAGCAGCATTGCCGCAGTCACCCCGACCGTGGCCTGAGCTCCTGGTTACTCCTGAGTTAGCATCTGCTAACACAGAGATGGGAGAACACGAGGAGCAGGGGAGACGACATCTTCCAAGAGTCCATGGTAGGTGAGCCTAGGGCGCATACGGCCGGCTGCACCGTGAGGGTCAAGTCCTGGAATCCTCAGTCTCCTCCCACGATGGGTGTGCGACCATGAGACTCCTTTTAACAACGAGAGGAAGACTCCTTGTGTCCCTGGGCCAAGTCCCTCTGCTCCAGCTAAGTGTGGGCTTGTTGGGAACCTTTACGCTGGACGTAGATGTGTTTGGAAGGGGTATTGTTTTCCTGAAGGAAACATTTTCGAGAGCTTACAAAATGAGCGTGCTGAGAAGACGGAGCCAGTGCCAATGAAATCCAGATGCAGGAGGGAGAAGTCCGTCCCCCCCCCCCCCCCGCGTGGGACCCTGTCTCTGCCTGGACACACTCAGACAGTGCGCCCCTGCCGCCGGAGAATCCTCCCGCAGAGGGGTGTGAGTGCTCTCAGCGCCCTCGCTGGCCGCTCAGGCTCGCTGAGCACCGAGCAAATCTGAAGGGCAAGGCCATGTCTGCACGTTACCATGTGGGTTGCGCTTTCTGAGGGGTGCACTTAGCGACACCTGCTGCTGGCTGCGAGCTCTGCAGGCTTCCCGGGCAGGAGTGCCAGAGCAGGGAGTCAGGCCCTGGTTCCCATAGAAACCACAGCAGAGAAACCCACCCGGATCTCTCTAACAGCCTCAGAAAGCGTGCCGCCGCCATCGCGACAGATCCTGCAGAGCCGCGCTGGAGGATGAGCCCTGCAGTTCAGCTCACAGCCTCGGAGGTGTCAGCCGTGGCGGGGCTGAAACAGCGTGGACGAAGAATGGGGCTGTGGAAGCCGAGCGGAGCTGGAAGGAGGCTAGAAGGAGACACAAACCCAAGCCCTGACGTCATGACCCGCTTCCTCCAGGGGGGCCCGCCTTCCCAAGTTTCCCCACCTCTCCCCAGTTCCCTGATTGTGACTCCATCACCCTTCACCTGGCCACCTCTGGAAACTCCAGTACACACATGCAGAGGTGTGCCTCCTCCTATGCCTCTCTCACACCAATCTTGTTACACCCAAGATTAGGCATGATGTAAGTGCTCAGAAAAATGGACCAAGAGGGAAGGAAGCTGGGAAGCAAAGAAGTCATTTCCTGAGTCTCAGTAAATCCTCTTGACACATGGCTGTGGCGTGGAGACGGCTGAACAGGCCATAAGTCCGGATTTATAGAGCAATTAAGGGATTTGGACCCATCCGATTTTGTTCCAATTTAATCATCACACACACAGCAGTTTCTCTGAGACCACTGGAAGGGTGTTGATGTGGAGTCTATCATAAATCTTTGTTAATCCTGAAATTTGCCAGGAAAGCCAACTCCACCATTTTGGTTCAAATTTAAAGCAAGCTCTATTAAATATTAAATGCCAGCCAGGAGACGGGCTTCGGTTAGGACCGTTCCCCGGGATGTCCCAGCCGGGATGGCCTCTAGCCACGTGCTGTGTGGATCAAATACGGACAGACCTACAGCACAGTCTCCCATGAGAACCGCGATTCCCAGCATTCCAGGAGGAGAGCTGCCTCCTGGGCAGGAGGCGCCTCCAGGTTAATTTGGGCAGTGTGCGTTGTTCTGAGGTCAATCATGAGAACACCAGCTTGTGAACAAGTTTAGGGACCTCATTCAGATTTGTTTGAGGTTTAATGGATGCTTTAAAAACATCTTCCAAAAAAAAAAAAAAGTCACTTCTTACAGTGGGACTTGAAAATTATCATTCTTCCCTCTTTTCTGGTCTCCATGAGAAAGCAATGGAAGTATTATTAGAAATCAATTATTATCCCAATAATCTTGTCAGTATTGGAAAGTTGGTTTAGCAGCTACAGGAATTCAAGGAAGAGGCCATATCAGTGGACAGGCACGAATGTCCTTCATTCACTCATGGAAAGAGAAATATTCATGTCCTGATTTGAGCAAAAGAAATGTATTAGTGAGCTAAGAAGTGGCTGGGTGTGGTGGCATACACCTGTAATCCCAGCACTCAGGGAGGCAGAGGCAGGGGAATGGCTGTGAGTTCAAAGCTAGCATGGTCTACAAAGTGAGTCCAGGACAGCCAAGCTTAAACAGAGAAACCCTGTCTCAAAAAATAGAAAAATAATAAAAAAAGCTAAGAAAAAATACTGAAATCCCTGATTGCAGGCATTATACCAATTATTGTAGATTCTTAATTTTCAAAACCACCAGCAATAGAATCTGCTGATCTTTTCCGTTAAAAATGAAATACCCAATCAGACAAGCTGACACGTTTGTTTGCATGGTTGGAAGCGGAGTTTGGGGGTGCTGGGTTCCCCGGTAGAGGTGTAACACACTTTTCAGAACTACCTTGTGCCTCCTGTCCTCAGATGTCTTGGTTCTCATATTGGTCATTATTGTTTTGCACACAGGAGAGAAGAGAAATCTGAGATTCTGAGTTCAGAAAAGAAGCAAACTTCAGTCCATTTTACCCCCACGATAATGGATTCAGACAGCTCGGTGACACTATTGTCACGGTCACTTTCCCAAGAACTGCCTGTCAGCACCTGCCATATCACTAGTCACACCGAGTCACCCTTAGGACCACCGATTTCTAAATCTACCCTCCTGAGCTGCTCGCCGGAAGACCTCAGCCTGGAAAAGCCTTGTACGTAGCGAGCACTGAGGCGTTCCCGCAGCGTGAGCCCCGGCGGGCCCTTTGTTGACTTCCTTCCCTGGGGTGTTGGATGTGGCCCAGTGATGTTTGTTCCTTGGTGTCTGTCACACGCAGGGTAGGCTGGCTGTGCTCAGCCGTCTACGACTCCAGATCGGAAGTGTCAAATCTGGAACACACACGTAAACGCAGGTGGAGGATTTCTGCAGCTACCGTGACGGCTCCTGGGGTCCACCATTAACGTGTTCTAGAATTGCAAGAGAGCTGAAACTTGCACTGTGAATTCCTTAGGACGCCCCCACACACACACACACACGATGCTGTTTGAAAGATTAAGATGCAGGGAGCCAGCATGGTGTTCATGGAGCCGTTGTTAGCATGTTCTAGAATTGAGAACTAAAATTGCCAGCGTATATAGTTGCAAGGATTTCTGTGATGACCGATGCCGTGAGGACTGAACAGTGTCTTCACTGTTTGTGTAGGCTACAGTGATGGCTGGAGAGTGTCCAGTGTGGAGCAGGAAGGACCCTGGGCGGAGTACTGATGCAAAGAGAAGCAGGATCTTCTCTGTGCCTTCAGGTCAAGGCTCACACACAGAATAGACGCCAGAGGAGGAAGCTGCACAGGAGATGAACTAGCCGAGAGGGGAGCATCAAGCTGAATTCGGAGGAGGAGAAACCGGGTGGTACACAGTGGTGTCACAGGGTGCTGAGCCTCATGATGCTCCTGCCGTGAATAGTGACAGTCCCAGCATGCTCAGAAGCAGCTCTTTCCTGCCCTCCACAGAGTGAGGAAGGAAGGTACTCAGCAGCCCTGGCTCTGCTGTTCTACAGCTGCAGAGCGAGGAGCAAACCACTAGCTTCCCAGGGCTCTACTAGGCATGAGATGTTATGTGGGAACCCAGCACGTAGCCAACATGTTAGGATCATGGGAAATCACATCAGCCCTTAGCCTACCTGTTAGCTCGTTCTAGAACAATCTACATTTGACCTATGTGTCCCTGACTCCCGAGCGCTTTCCACCCTGCGGAGGTTGACAACCTGGCTAGTTCTCATCTGTGTTCTGTGATTTCTGGCATTTTCCTAGGCTTCAATATGAAGTCATGCAGTTGTGTGTGACTCTCATGGTCATTGCAGTGTGTGTCATTGTGGGTGTGACTCAGATGAACTGTCCAGAGATATTTGCTAAGTTCTTAACAGCCTTTGTCAAGACCAGTACATGCAGTGTTCCATATGCAAACACGAACTTTAGGTCTAAGAAGGAATGATTTCCCATCTCCTGGTACTACAGGCCATTGTGTTTGCTCTGCGTTTGGTTAAACTAGAAGCTCCTGATAATGCAGGGAAACTAAGCATGGCGGCCTCACCCTATGTGGCAAGAGAAGACTGGGGTGCAGCTCTTCCGTGTTACCACAGATTGTCCTGCAGATTCAGGCCTGTTGCACGCTGGGACGAATGGCACCCTTCTGCAATTCTCATGAACTAAAAACAAGCTTGGTTAATGCCTCCTTTCCTTTGAGAGCACAAGCACTCTTTCCGAGGGATGTTTCTTCTCAGGAAAAGCCTTGGAGGAACCTCTCTCTCTTTTTGTTAATTTATTCATTTTCTGTATGAGTGCTCTGTCTGCATATGCACCTACATGCCAGGAGAGGGCATCAGGTCCCAGTAGAGATGGTCCTGAGCCACCATGCTAAACAGACAGTGCTCCTAACTGCTGAGCTATCTCCTCAGGCACCTTGGAGGAACCTCTTTAATCATCAGGGCTATTGATGTGGCTTGGCCATCAAGGTGTTCTTAGTGTGCCTGAGGCCCCAGGCACAACGCTGTCACTATAGCAGAAAGCTAGGACTTAATCCTATATATATAGTCACCTTTCTCTGGTTTTGTTAAAGAGACCAGACTGTAAATCTGGGTTGCTTTTAGGATCTGCTGATTCTTAGCCCAGGGTCACATGAGGAAAAACCCTCATTCTATAACCGCTAGCTGTCATTTTCTCAGTGCCAACTAAACACCACACCCCTCATTTCCTCTCGTTCTTACTATCTCTTACAGAAGGTAATATTACATAAGGCAGGATTTTTAACTTGGGAAGTGCAGCAAGCATTGACTAAAATAATAATAGTATATTTGCATATATAATGCCCAAATTTGACAGCTTTAATGTTTCTCTCACAACTGCTGATGGTTTCTACTATAGCGAAATAATCAGCTACACACCCAATCGTGCTCATGATAGGGAACAAACCAGGAATATGAATTCCCCGAGGATGCCAGAGCCGAGGTAGCTGTACAGACCACCCGAGCCGCATGCTACGCCTGAACCTTTAAGACAGCTTGGTAACCTCTAGGAAGTGGGGGTGACACGGATGGTGCCCCCAAGGCTGTTAGAGACCCTCACCAGCATTTGCCTTCCCACTGAGTTTGGCAGGGGCAGGAAAGCCTGTCAGGAAGCATGGCTCTGTGAACACAGGAGTGGAGCGAATAGCCTTTGAGTCCCGTGACAGCTGTCCATACGTCTGTCTCCCCTGACTGTCTCATTCCTTTACAAGGTGTAGCCATCACTCCTCCGATGAAGGAACAGTGCCAGCTGAACTACGACTCCGACACATTTGTTCTGGGAGATGGCGAGGATTACTTCCTTTCTTTGTTTCAAGAATCAAAGACACTCACGCCGCGTCCGTCCCAGACCGACAATGTGAACAAACACCTTTCTGTGATCCTGGAAGAGGTCGGCCAGTTCACATCCAGGTACACACTTGGAAAACTTATCTTCTGTTGAGGTCATAGATCAGGACAGCATGGGTCTGAACCGCCATTACAAAAAACCTTGAGAAATTCCCTGAACTACAACCATGCATGCTCTGAGCAGTTAGAAGCAATGGCACCAAACAAGGGTTGTGAATTTTCCAAAGATGCTAGAGAAAATTAGGAAGCACAGTCCACACAGATTGTCAGCACAACCACTCACACACGGGCCACTTTTCAGTAGCTAGCCATTCAGATGGATTTAACCTCTTTCTTCTCTTAGGCCACCGGGTTAAAGACAGGACAAAAGCAAAATGAATTTTCCCCAATGATCTATGTTTGTGGCCATCACTTTCTGTGACAGGATCGCTCAGGAAGAGAGTTGTCATTAGGACTAAAGGGGAGAGCTCACACAGTCTGTTTCCCCAGCTCTCACTGTGAGCAGCCTGAGCTCAGAGGACACAAGGGCAGGCAGACAGGTGTGCGAGGCTGAAGGGAGCAGGTAAGGAGGTGGGTGTGCAGTTCTTCTTAGCCATGCTCCCAATCACTCGGGCCCTGTGTGCCGTTTAGTGGTTAATGGAGAACACCCAAGCGTTTGTTCTGCCCCCTCGAAACACCGTCAGAGTCGCTCAGTATCTACAGTAACACAGTGCAAGGGGTACGAGACCTTTCCGTGCTTCCAGATACGACTCTGTGCGTGTCGGTGTGTCTGAGTGCGTCTGTGTGTGTATCTCTGTGTGTGTCTCTGTGTCTCTGTGTGTGTCTCTGTGTATCTGAGTGTGTCTGTGTATATCTCTGTGTCTTTGTCTGTGTGTATGTCTGTGTGTGTGTCTCTGTGTATCTGAGTGTGTGTGTGTGTGTGTGTCTGAGTGTGTCTGTGTATATCTCTGTGTGTCTGTGAGTCTGTGTGTGTGTCTTTGTGTGTATCTCTGTATCTCTGTGTGTGTCTTTGTGTGTGTCTGTGTGTGTGTTTCTGTGTCTGTGTGTGTGTGTCTCTGTGTATCTGAGTGTGTCTGTGTATATATCTGTGTGTCTTTGTGTGTGTGTGTGTGTTAGGTACCCTCTCACCTGTGTGTGTGGAGGGTTTGGTATTTCAGGGGAGCCATCCAAGTTGGTTTTGAAGACAGGATTTCTCAGTGGCTTGGAGCTCCAAGGAAGCTTGGGGAGCTGGTCAGTGAGCAGGGCTGGCTCTCTCCACCTCCCCACTGGTGGAATTCCACGTGCGTGCCTCAACCCCAGGCTTTTTCACATAGGCTCCAGGAGCAACTCGGGTCTTCACGTGTGCGTGCTAAGCACTTTCGTAGCTGCGCTGCCGCCAGCATCACTGCTGAGCACGCTCAGGTCGGGGAAGGCCTGTAGGCTGTGTCTGAGAGACAAGTGGAATGCCCAGACCTGAGAGAGCGCTTCCAACCTGGGGTGGTCTGGAAGACACTGGGAAGGAGCCATTGTGTAGATGGGCTTCAAAGACAAACTGGTTTAGATGTGCGAATGTGGAGTCTGTGGGAGAATCTTAGAGCACGGCTCCCAGCATGCAGTGTGCACCTGCGTGCTCTCACTGTCCTGGCTGTGCCTCAGACCATGAGTCAGAGCCCCTGGGGCCGTGGGCATCTGCTGCTGTTTGCAGTTCCATGTGAGTGCAAAGCACAGGTGGTGCCTCTTTGTCCTGCCGTCCGTGATGAAGCCTGGGCGGGCGGGCCAGAGAGTCCCAGGCTCTGTCCACCTTGGCCTCTCCAGCGCTGGGATTACAAATGTGCACCGCTGCCTGGCTCTCTATGTGGGTTCTGGGGTTGGGCTCAGGGCCCTACCCTGTGGAGTAGTTGCTTTACCATCTGCGCCATCTTCCCAGCCCCGCCGCCACTTTGGTGAGGTTCGGTGAGGTATGATGTGCTTTGATGCAACTTCAGATCTTTTTATACTTACTATTGTTGAGCCTAAATTAAAAAAAAAAAAAAAATGACCATTAGGTCTTCAAATCCTTTCAACACATATATTAGACCACTTGAAATTTTGCCACAGTCCTCTAATGTGTTATTCTATTTATTTAAACTAAACATTCCCCACTCATGGAGGGTTTAAGCATGCGGTGCTCCAGGGGTTAGCATGCAGTGTTCCGGGGTTAGCATGTGGTGCTCCAGGGTAGAGGAGGATCTCATCCTTCCTGGTGGGGACAGGCAGGCCTGTGATGAGTCCCTGCCAATCCTGTCAAGCATCTTTCCCTCTAGCCTTGGGGGTTTGCTCACCTGTGAGCCGAGCAAGCTCTGAGTCCACAGAGGACTGACACAAGCAGCGTTTTCTTCTAGGTAAATGTGTGTTTTTTGGGATAATAATGAAACTTCACTTGACCGTGCAAGAGTTTTAAAAAGCAAATACAAATATTTGAATTATATCTGCTACAAAGAAATGGCCAACCTATTCATCTGTTTAAAAGCAAAAGTCAAATAGAGAAACTATTAATAAGGGAAAACAAAGGAAATCTGAAAAGTAAAAATATGTTTTGTTTTGTTGTTTTAAATAAGAATGGGCTGGAGAGGCGGCCCAGGGGCAAAGAGGGGGGCAAAGAGGGGGCTGCTCGGAAGGGGCCTCTGTTTGGTTCCTGGTACCACGTTGTGGCTTGCAACTGCCTGTAACAGTTCCAGAGGGTCCGACGCCTCCTTCCTGCCTTCACGGGCTCCTGGATTCATGTGGTGTATATCAGCTGACACAAGCAACCCTATACACTCATAAACACAGTAAATAAACAAGCCTAAAAAATAAAACCTAAAAAAATTCAATTGCTGTCTTAATGAGTTTCCCGGTGGAAGGTGTGGAGGGCAGTTTAGGAGACCAGGAGGCTAAGCGGGGCTCACCAGGCCGGGAAGTCGGCTTCCTCTCCGGAAGGAGGCCTCAGAGTGGAGGAGTGTGACAGGGTTGGATCACAACTGTGTGAAGATACTAAATGAAGAGCAGCTTGATGGGGGCAAAACTGGAGAAGCCAGTGAGGTGCCGTGAGAGTGTTACATGGAGATGCAAGCCGAGGAAGGACAGAAGCCACGCAGTCTCACGTGGAGCAAGCCGGAAGAACGGGGTCCTGGGGGCATGAGGTGAAGAGGGAAGGACCCTCGTGCCTGTTTAGGCAGGATGCCATCCCGTCCACGGCTGGTTGGTGGCCCACAGGTGCCACCGGGAGCTTGTGGGGAGGTGCTGCTGTGGGGTCTGAAGCCACATGAGGGTCTCGGGTAGCACAGTGCTCATCTGCACGTTCAGCACTCAGACGGTGAAGCTGGGACCCGCAGGCAAGGCTAGCCAGCCTAGCTGGAACGGCACGCCGCGGGCTCAGCAAGAGCTCCTGCCTCGAGGAGGACAGCAGAGCATGATCAAGAGGACGGCCAGCACGAACCTCAGGCCTCCATATGCATACCACATGTATGAACGTGCAAGCTCACCCACATGCACGCCACGCATGTGTGTGTACAAGGAGATGATTTTTTAGTTTCTACACATTTTTTATGTTGGCATTACAGACAAGGAGTTGTGGGGATAGATAAAGCAGTGCAACTGTGTTTTTGCCAAGTGCCTGATACGTAAGCAGTGTGGGTTACCGTAAGCAGTGAAGAGATAGTGACCCTGTCCTAACTCACCACAGTGACGTCATGACGTTCAGGCATGTAGCAAGTGACACGGAAAATTTCAGATGTGCGAATGACCAGCGTAGGCCTGGCAACATGCTGCATTCTCAATTTAAGGCAGACACAAGAAAAAATGCCATCATTGTGGCGGCTCCTCCTCAGGGTCAGAAAAGCACTGCCTGTTTAGCTTCTGACCCTGGACTTTAAGGCACTTACGTTTAGGTGTCTGCATGCGTCTGTGCACACACTGTGGACAGGCTGCATGTGGCGGCTGTGGAGGCGTGCAGAGGGCACCAGAGCCCCTGGACCGTGAGGTGTTGGAGGTCACGAGCAGCAAGTGCCACCTCACCAACCCTTTGGTTTCCTCCTGAGTGAGGTCACAGCAGCTTCTGTTGAGAGTAGGAAACAGAAAAAATTCTAGTCACATTTTCTCTGATCAGAACCAATAGGTCAAGCCATTCTTCTTAGGCTGCAAAAGTACCCAAGTTCTGGGGGCCAGAGAGATGGCTGTGTGCTTCAGAGCACTGGTTGCCCTTTCAGAGGTCCCGTGTTCAATTTCCCACACCTACACGGCAGCTCAGGCCTGTGATTCTGGTTCCAGGTGACCCAGTGCCTTCCTCTGACCTCTGTGGCTACTATCTGCATACAGTGCACGGGCATCCATACAGGCAAAACACCTGCACCCATAAAATAAAAATGAATCGTTAACAAATCTGCACGTTCTATATAGACTATTGCTTAAGAGAGTGCGTAGCTTAGCCATTATTCGGGCTTTAATATGTATGTACGTGTGTACTCTTATCAAGCCTCAGCTGGCTTGGAGCTTGCTGCATAGACTAGCCTGACCTTGGCTTTGTGATTCTTCCACCTCTGTGGTTTGCGGGCTGGGACTATGGCAGGCACCATTCTGCTGAGTTCTTACTGTGTGCCGAAGACGTTTGTATTCAGCCCTCCTGTGTCTTTGTGTGTTATTTCCAGTTTTCTTGGAGACATTAAAATTGCTGAGGTGAACGTCAAGGGCCTGTTTGTGAGGCTCGTTAACACTTCCACTGACAAAGAAGTGGAGATCGGCAACCACATCCTGCAGCAGAACATGAAAGGACAGGCGGTCTCAGCGTATCGATTCCTCCCCAACATCGTAATGCAGGCCAACTGCATGGTGACGGTAAGCGTGGCCTGGAGCCAGCACAGTCCCATGGCGACAGGAGCCGGGGACGCTGCGAGCTGGGGACACAGAAGCCGGGAATGGTGTGAGCTAGAAACAGCAGGCACTGAGCACACAGCGGCGTGTGGATTCCAGGAGTTGGGGGTATTGTGGTAAGATACGGTGACCAGGGAACAACACAGGCTGAGAATTCAGGGAGTTGGGAGGCGTGAGCTGGAAACAAGTCAGTGAGAAATTGTTGAGCGGGAGGGAATGCCATGTGTTGAAGACACAATGAGTTTGAAATGTCCTGGAATACCAGGAGCTGAGAACAGTATGAGGTTCTCACTATGAGCTGAGGTGCAGCACATTTGGGGTGCTGTGTGAACTGAGAATGCCCTCAACTAAGGTTAGGTTAGCATCAGGAAGACGGTCAGCCAGGAATATCAGGAGCTGGGGACACCGGGAAGCCAGGACTGCCTTGAGCTGAACACCATGAGCAGAGGACACCATGGGAAAATATGGTGACTTGAGAATACCAGGAGCTGAGAACACACTGAACTGGAACACTGAGCTGGAACACTGAGCTGGAACACTGAGCTGGAACACACTGAGCTGGAACACACTGAGCTGGGAACACACTGAGCTGGAACACTGTGAGCTGAGAACACACTGAGCTGGAACACTGAGCTGGAACACTGAGCTGGAACACTGTGAGCTGGAACACACTGAGCTGGAACACTGTGAGCTGGGAACACACTGAGCTGGAACACTGTGAGCTGGAACACACTGAGCTGGAACACTGTGAGCTGGGAACACACTGAGCTGGAACACTGTGAGCTGGAACACTGTGAGCTGAGAACACTGTGAGCTGGAACACACTGAGCTGGAACACTGTGAGCTGAGAACACTGTGAGCTGGAACACACTGAGCTGGAACACACGGAGCTGGAACACACTGAGCTGGAACACACTGAGCTGGAACACTGTGAGCTGGAACACTGTGAGCTGGAACACTGTGAGCTGGGAACACACTGAGCTGGAACACTGTGAGCTGGAACACTGTGAGCTGAGAACACACTGAGCTGGAACACTGTGAGCTGGAACACTGTGAGCTGAGAACACTGTGAGCTGGGAACACTGTGAGCTGAGAACACACTGAGCTGGAACACTGTGAGCTGAGAACACTGAGCTGGAACACTGAGCTGGAACACTGTGAGCTGGAACACTGTGAGCTGGGAACACACTGAGCTGGAACACTGGGAACTGGGAACACACTGAGCTGGAACACTGTGAGCTGGAACACTGTGAGCTGGGAACACTGTGAGCTGAGAACACACTGAGCTGGAACACTGTGAGCTGAGAACACTGTGAGCTGAGAACACTGTGAGCTGGAACACTGTGAGCTGGAACACTGAGCTGGGAACACTGTGAGCTGGAACACACTGAGCTGGAACACTGTGAGCTGAGAACACTGTGAGCTGAGAACACACTGAGCTGGAACACTGTGAGCTGGAACACTGTGAGCTGAGAACACACTGAGCTGAGAACACACTGAGCTGGAACACTGAGCTGGAACACACTGAGCTGGGAACACTGTGAGCTGAGAACACTGTGAGCTGGAACACACTGAGGTGGAACACACTGAACTGGGAACTGTGTACACTGGGAGTGTCAGAGCTGGGAACCTATAGGGAAAGCTCCCGCTACAGTCAGCCTGTGGCTTGGCACAAGTGGCCTCATGGATGCTTGTTCTTTGTACTAAAAGTGACCTGTGGTTTGTGGGAGAGTGGATGGATCCCTGTACTTTACTCCCCACAGCTTTCTTCACTTAGTATACAGTCTCATTCTTGCTTGTCCTCTAGCTGTGAAAGTGAAAGTTCTAAGTCCCTAAAACTAAAAGAAAAAATCTTAAAAGACAAGGCGAGAGATTGCAAGCTCCGAGAGCAGGCATTAAGAGGTTCTGTCCCCATCTGTGTCCCTCGGAGCACGGCAGTATGTCGTGACAGTGCCCGTGTGTTTTGTACATTGGTATAAAACCTTGTCATTTATAAGTTCACTTTGCGAACAGTAAAATCAAGTTACCGAAAAAAGAACAGAAACAGAAAGGAATCCTGAAACATAGGTGATACTGTCAAATATGCATACAGTGGGCAGCTGAGCATTTGCAGCCTTCCTAAGTGTGCACAGCCCTCCTAAGTGTGCACAGCCCTCCTAAGTGTGCACAGTCCTCCTAAGTGTGCACAGCCCTCCTAAGTGTGCACAGTCCTCCTAAGTGTGCAGCTGAGCATTTGCAGCCCTCCTAAGTGTGCACAGCCCTCCTAAGTGTGCACAGCCCTCCTAAGTGTGCACAGCCCTCCTAAGTGTGCACAGCCCTCCTAAGTGTGCACAGTCCTCCTTCACTGTGCACAGTCCTCCTAAGTGTGCACAGTCCTCCTTCAGTGTGCACAGCCCTCCTAAGTGTGCACAGCCCTCCTAAGTGTGCACAGTCCTCCTAAGTGTGCACAGCCCTCCTAAGTGTGCACAGTCCTCCTAAGTGTGCACAGTCCTCCTTCAGTGTGCACAGCCCTCCTAAGTGTGCACAGCCCTCCTAAGTGTGCACAGCCCTCCTAAGTGTGCACAGCCCTCCTAAGTGTGCACAGCCCTCCTAAGTGTGCAGCTGAGCATTTGCAGCCCTCCTAAGTGTGCACAGTCCTCCTAAGTGTGCACAGCCCTCCTAAGTGTGCACAGCCCTCCTAAGTGTGCACAGTCCTCCTAAGTGTGCACAGTCCTCCTTCAGTGTGCACAGCCCTCCTAAGTGTGCAGCTGAGCATTTGCAGCCCTCCTAAGTGTGCACAGTCCTCCTAAGTGTGCACAGCCCTCCTTCACTGTGCACAGCCCTCCTAAGTGTGCACAGCCCTCCTAAGTGTGCAGCTGAGCATTTGCAGCCCTCCTAAGTGTGCACAGTCCTCCTAAGTGTGCACAGCCCTCCTTCACTGTGCACAGCCCTCCTAAGTGTGCACAGCCCTCCTAAGTGTGCACAGCCCTCCTAAGTGTGCACAGTCCTCCTTCACTGTGCACAGCCCTCCTTCACTGTGCACAGCCCTCCTAAGTGTGCACAGCCCTCCTTCACTGTGCACAGCCCTCCTAAGTGTGCACAGCCCTCCTTCACTGTGCACAGTCCTCCTAAGTGTGCACAGTCCTCCTTCACTGTGCACAGTCCTCCTAAGTGTGCACAGTCCTCCTTCACTGTGCACAGTCCTCCTAAGTGTGCACAGTCCTCCTTCAGTGTGCACAGCCCTCCTTCACTGTGCACAGTCCTCCTAAGTGTGCACAGCCCTCCTAAGTGTGCACAGCCCTCCTAAGTGTGCACAGCCCTCCTAAGTGTGCAGCTGAGCATTTGCAGCCCTCCTAAGTGTGCACAGTCCTCCTAAGTGTGCACAGCCCTCCTAAGTGTGCACAGCCCTCCTAAGTGTGCACAGTCCTCCTAAGTGTGCACAGTCCTCCTTCAGTGTGCACAGCCCTCCTAAGTGTGCAGCTGAGCATTTGCAGCCCTCCTAAGTGTGCACAGTCCTCCTAAGTGTGCACAGCCCTCCTTCACTGTGCACAGCCCTCCTAAGTGTGCACAGCCCTCCTAAGTGTGCAGCTGAGCATTTGCAGCCCTCCTAAGTGTGCACAGTCCTCCTAAGTGTGCACAGCCCTCCTTCACTGTGCACAGCCCTCCTAAGTGTGCACAGCCCTCCTAAGTGTGCAGCTGAGCATTTGCAGCCCTCCTAAGTGTGCACAGTCCTCCTAAGTGTGCACAGTCCTCCTAAGTGTGCACAGCCCTCCTTCACTGTGCACAGCCCTCCTAAGTGTGCACAGCCCTCCTAAGTGTGCACAGCCCTCCTAAGTGTGCACAGTCCTCCTTCACTGTGCACAGCCCTCCTTCACTGTGCACAGCCCTCCTAAGTGTGCACAGCCCTCCTTCACTGTGCACAGTCCTCCTAAGTGTGCACAGTCCTCCTTCACTGTGCAGTCCTCCTAAGTGTGCACAGTCCTCCTTCACTGTGCACAGTCCTCCTAAGTGTGCACAGTCCTCCTTCAGTGTGCACAGCCCTCCTTCACTGTGCACAGTCCTCCTAAGTGTGCACAGTCCTCCTAAGTGTGCACAGTCCTCCTAAGTGTGCACAGCCCTCCTAAGTGTGCACAGCCCTCCTAAGTGTGCACAGCCCTCCTTCACTGTGCACAGTCCTCCTAAGTGTGCACAGTCCTCCTAAGTGTGCACAGCCCTCCTAAGTGTGCACAGCCCTCCTAAGTGTGCACAGCCCTCCTTCACTGTGCACAGTCCTCCTAAGTGTGCACAGCCCTCCTTCACTGTGCACAGCCCTCCTAAGTGTGCACAGCCCTCCTAAGTGTGCACAGTCCTCCTAAGTGTGCACAGCCCTCCTAAGTGTGCACAGCCCTCCTAAGTGTGCACAGTCCTCCTAAGTGTGCACAGTACTCCTAAGTGTGCACAGTCCTCCTTCACTGTGCACAGCCCTCCTAAGTGTGCACAGCCCTCCTAAGTGTGCACAGCCCTCCTAAGTGTGCACAGTCCTCCTAAGTGTGCACAGTCCTCCTTCACTGTGCACAGCCCTCCTAAGTGTGCACAGCCCTCCTAAGTGTGCACAGTCCTCCTAAGTGTGCACAGTCCTCCTTCACTGTGCACAGCCCTCCTAAGTGTGCACAGCCCTCCTAAGTGTGCACAGCCCTCCTATGTGTGCACAGCCCTCCTAAGTGTGCACAGCCCTCCTAAGTGTGCACAGCCCTCCTAAGTGTGCACAGTCCTCCTAAGTGTGCACAGTCCTCCTAAGTGTGCACAGCCCTCCTATGTGTGCACAGCCCTCCTAAGTGTGCACAGCTCTCCTAAGTGTGCACAGCCCTCCTAAGTGTGCAGCTGAGCATTTGCAGCCCTCCTAAGTGTGCACAGTCCTCCTAAGTGTGCACAGCCCTCCTAAGTGTGCACAGTCCTCCTAAGTGTGCACAGTCCTCCTTCACTGTGCACAGCCCTCCTAAGTGTGCACAGCCCTCCTAAGTGTGCACAGCCCTCCTATGTGTGCACAGCCCTCCTAAGTGTGCACAGCCCTCCTAAGTGTGCACAGCCCTCCTAAGTGTGCACAGTCCTCCTAAGTGTGCACAGTCCTCCTAAGTGTGCACAGCCCTCCTATGTGTGCACAGCCCTCCTAAGTGTGCACAGATCTCCTAAGTGTGCACAGCCCTCCTAAGTGTGCACAGCCCTCCTAAGTGTGCACAGTCCTCCTAAGTGTGCACAGCCCTCCTAAGTGTGCACAGTCCTCCTAAGTGTGCACAGCCCTCCTAAGTGTGCACAGCCCTCCTAAGTGTGCACAGCCCTCCTAAGTGTGCACAGCCCTCCTAAGTGTGCACAGTCCTCCTAAGTGTGCACAGCCCTCCTAAGTGTGCACAGTCCTCCTAAGTGTGCACAGCCCTCCTAAGTGTGCACAGTCCTCCTAAGTGTGCACAGCCCTCCTATGTGTGCACAGCCCTCCTAAGTGTGCACAGCCCTCCTAAGTGTGCAGCTGAGCATTTGCAGCCCTCCTAAGTGTGCACAGTCCTCCTAAGTGTGCACAGCCCTCCTAAGTGTGCACAGCCCTCCTAAGTGTGCACAGTCCTCCTAAGTGTGCACAGTCCTCCTTCAGTGTGCACAGCCCTCCTAAGTGTGCAGCTGAGCATTTGCAGCCCTCCTAAGTGTGCACAGTCCTCCTAAGTGTGCACAGCCCTCCTTCACTGTGCACAGCCCTCCTAAGTGTGCACAGCCCTCCTAAGTGTGCAGCTGAGCATTTGCAGCCCTCCTAAGTGTGCACAGTCCTCCTAAGTGTGCACAGCCCTCCTTCACTGTGCACAGCCCTCCTAAGTGTGCACAGCCCTCCTAAGTGTGCACAGCCCTCCTAAGTGTGCACAGTCCTCCTTCACTGTGCACAGCCCTCCTTCACTGTGCACAGCCCTCCTAAGTGTGCACAGCCCTCCTTCACTGTGCACAGTCCTCCTAAGTGTGCACAGTCCTCCTTCACTGTGCAGTCCTCCTAAGTGTGCACAGTCCTCCTTCACTGTGCACAGTCCTCCTAAGTGTGCACAGTCCTCCTTCAGTGTGCACAGCCCTCCTTCACTGTGCACAGTCCTCCTAAGTGTGCACAGTCCTCCTAAGTGTGCACAGTCCTCCTAAGTGTGCACAGCCCTCCTAAGTGTGCACAGCCCTCCTAAGTGTGCACAGCCCTCCTAAGTGTGCACAGTCCTCCTAAGTGTGCACAGTCCTCCTTCACTGTGCACAGTCCTCCTAAGTGTGCACAGTCCTCCTAAGTGTGCACAGTCCTCCTAAGTGTGCACAGCCCTCCTAAGTGTGCACAGCCCTCCTAAGTGTGCACAGCCCTCCTTCACTGTGCACAGTCCTCCTAAGTGTGCACAGCCCTCCTTCACTGTGCACAGCCCTCCTAAGTGTGCACAGCCCTCCTAAGTGTGCACAGTCCTCCTAAGTGTGCACAGCCCTCCTAAGTGTGCACAGCCCTCCTAAGTGTGCACAGTCCTCCTAAGTGTGCACAGCCCTCCTATGTGTGCACAGTCCTCCTAAGTGTGCACAGTCCTCCTAAGTGTGCACAGTCCTCCTTCACTGTGCACAGCCCTCCTAAGTGTGCACAGCCCTCCTAAGTGTGCACAGTCCTCCTAAGTGTGCACAGTCCTCCTTCACTGTGCACAGCCCTCCTAAGTGTGCACAGCCCTCCTAAGTGTGCACAGCCCTCCTATGTGTGCACAGCCCTCCTAAGTGTGCACACCCCTCCTAAGTGTGCACAGCCC
Organism: Meriones unguiculatus; assembly: GCF_030254825.1. Lineage (NCBI taxonomy): Eukaryota > Metazoa > Chordata > Mammalia > Rodentia > Muridae > Meriones > Meriones unguiculatus. Next base: position 130,842,002 of record NC_083353.1, on the reverse strand, counting down.
TCCTAAGTGTGCACAGTCCTCCTAAGTGTGCACAGTCCTCCTAAGTGTGCACAGCCCTCCTATGTGTGCACAGCCCTCCTAAGTGTGCACAGCCCTCCTAAGTGTGCACAGCCCTCCTAAGTGTGCACAGTCCTCCTAAGTGTGCACAGCCCTCCTAAGTGTGCACAGCCCTCCTAAGTGTGCACAGCCCTCCTAAGTGTGCACAGCCCTCCTAAGTGTGCACAGCCCTCCTAAGTGTGCACAGCCCTCCTAAGTGTGCACAGTCCTCCTAAGTGTGCACAGCCCTCCTAAGTGTGCACAGCCCTCCTAAGTGCGCACAGCCCTCCTAAGTGTGCACAGCCCTCCTAAGTGTGCACAGCCCTCCTAAGTGTGCACAGCCCTCCTTCAGTGTGCAGCTGAGCATTTGCAGCCCTCCTTGGGCCACTTGCCCCCCACAGGCCCTGGAGTGGATGGTTGTTTAAATCATGTGTAGTCACTGTTACATTATAAAACAGTGTAAAAGCACAGATGTTGTTATAGTCCCAGGTCCTCAGGAGGCTGAGGCACAAGGATCATGTGAGGCCCAGAGTTCTAGTCCAGCTCAGGCAGGGAAGGGGGAGCTTCCTGTGTTTAGTGGCTCTGAGAACCCCATCTGTTCAGAAAGGTTAACAACAGCAGCGCAGTGATGTCTGCGCTCTGTGTGCAACCCCAGGAGCCTTTGTCAACAGCCACCTGCTTCCTCCAAGGTGTGGGCAGCGGAGTCGGAAGCAAAGCCCCAGCCACCCACCGACTTTGTCTGGGGGGAGCAGAGCAGGTTCCGAACCAGTCCGGACTGTACCACCATCCTGTGCAACCCTCAGGGCGAGGTGAGTGTCCGGGCTCTGAGCAGGAGCCGCTGGAGGCCCAGCCTTCCTCTTCTGCTCCCAGCCCTGCTCTGCTGTTCTGAAAAGCTAGCTAGAACACCCCCAAATGCCATAGCGCCTCAGGCGGCCCAGGATGCTCACAGCGGCCAGCAGGAGCGAAGTGTCCGAGTTTCTGGAGGCTGCTGCCGGCCCAGAGTCAAGGGGGGGGCTTTATTTTTGATACTGTCTGGAACAGTAGTGCTTGGAGGGCACTGTGGGGTACGGGGACACTGTGGGGTATGGGGACACTGTGGGGTATGGGGACACTGTGGGGTATGGGGACACTGTGGGGTATGGGGACACTGTGGGGTACGGGGACACTGTGGGGTATGGGGACACTGTGGGGTATGGGGACACTGGGGTGTATGGGGACACTGTGGGGTATGGGGACACTGTGGGGTATGGGGACACTGTGGGCACAGGGACACTGTGGGGTATGGGGACACTGTGGGGTACGGGGACACTGTGGGCACAGGGACACTGTGGGGTATGAGGACACTGTGGGGTATGGGGACACTGTGGGGTATGAGGACACTGGGGTATGGGGACACTGTGGGGTACGGGGACACTGTGGGGTATGGGGACACTGTGGGGTATGGGGACACTGTGGGGTACGGGGACACTGTGGGGTATGGGGACACTGTGGGCACAGGGACACTGTGGGGTATGAGGACACTGTGGGGTATGGGGACACTGTGGGGTATGGGGACACTGTGGGGTATGGGGACACTGTGGGGTATGGGGACACTGTGGGCACAGGGACACTGTGGGGTATGAGGACACTGTGGGGTATGAGGACACTGTGGGGTATGAGGACACTGTGGGGTATGGGGACACTGTGGGGTATGGGGACACTGTGGGGTGTGGGGACACTGTGGGGTGTGGGGACACTGTGGGCACAGGGACACTGTGGGGTTTGGGGACACTGTGGGGTACGGGGACACTGTGGGGTACGGGGACACTGTGGGGTACGGGGACACTGTGGGGTATGGGGACACTGTGGGGTATGGGGACACTGTGGGGTATGGGGACACTGTGGGGTGTGGGGACACTGTGGGGTGTGAGGACACTGTGGGGTATGGGGACACTGGGGTATGGGGACACTGTGGGCACAGGGACACTGTGGGGTATGGGGACACTGTGGGGTATGAGGACACTGTGGGGTACGGGGACACTGTGGGGTATGGGGACACTGTGGGGTATGGGGACACTGTGGGGTATGGGGACACTGTGGGGTATGGGGACACTGTGGGGTGTGGGGACACTGGGGTACGGGGACACTGTGGGGTACGGGGACACTGTGGGGTACGGGGACACTGTGGGGTATGGGGACACTGTGGGGTATGAGGACACTGTGGGGTATGGGGACACTGTGGGGTATGAGGACACTGTGGGGTATGGGGACACTGTGGGCACAGGGACACTGGAGTATGAGGACACTGGGGTACAGGGACACTGTGGGGTATGAGGACACTGTGGGGTATGGGGACACTGGGGTATGGGGACACTGGGGTACGGGGACACTGTGGGGTATGGGGACACTGTGGGGTACGGGGACACTGTGGGGTACAGGGACACTGGGGTGTGGGGACACTGTGGGGTACAGGGACACTGGGGTGTGGGGGACACTGGGGTGTGGGGACACTGTGGGGTGTGGGGACACTGTGGGGTATGGGGACACTGTGGGGTACGGGGACACTGTGGGGTACGGGGACACTGGGGTACGGGGACACTGTGGGGTGTGGGCGCTTGCAGCCAAAGCTGGAAGAGCCGCAGTCTGAGCCACAGTCTCCCCCATGGTCTTCCCACGCCAGCTGATGTGTTTGGGGCTGGGAACTCACTGGATACATTTTACTCAGCCTTCCAGGCTTTTATTGATTAAACAGAATTTTATAATACCTCTGATAATTTCCAGTGATGGAAAAATCAGGGTCTGTAATCCGAGCGATTTACTCAGGCTCCTGAGACATTATCAGCAAAACCCAGGTGTGGACTGATGGTTGAATGTGAAGAGCCAGGACAGCTTCCCAGCCCCCACCAGGGGCTGCCTTTGGAGGGTTCTGAGCCTTTGGGCGTGGTTCCTCTCTGGAGGAAGCAGGGAAGGCAGGAGGCTCCTTCCTTGTACATGTCTGTCTGTCCACAGCGTGAGGAGCTCTGCCAAACCCTCCTGTCACCTTGGAGCTGCTCTGTCACGGCTTGCCTGCCACAATAGACTGAAACCCCATGGGACTTGAAAACACAATAAAATTTATTTTGAAAATAAATTCTTGGTAAGGTGTGAAGTTCACACCTTTAATCTCAGCATTCTGGAGGCTGAAACAGGAGGATCACCATGACTTCTAGAATAGCCTGGGCAGCATACATAGCAAGATCCAGACCAATCTGGACTGCAGAGTGGGAACCTCTCTCAAACAAAACCATGAAACCAGAACTCAGTAACATTGCAATAGGTGAAGCAGTAAATCCGTACAAGTCCAACAATATTTCACCCTGAGACCTCTTCATTCCGTTAGGCTATTGCCTGGTACACGCCTATCCATTGGAAGCAAGCGTGGGAGAAGCTGGAGACGGATATTGAATTTGAGAGATGTTCAGCGGTGATTCCATCACTGAAAAGCCACATGTTTGGGTGGACAACAGCAGCTACATCTTCCATCAGTAAGGAGAAACAAGAACCAACAAAGAAAGACCTCTCTCCAGGCCTAGAGCAGGTCCACATCCTTTCCAGGTAAAGCTTGTTTCTTTTTGCTTAGGCATTGAGTCTTTCCCGTCGGTAACTGAACACGTGGGAAGGACTGGGAGCAGTTCATGGATTAGTCATGGCTCCAGCACAAAACGTCCGCACCATAGAGTGAGCACACACGTATGTACAGGCTGTGGAGGGAGAGATCCTTGGTGGGTGATCATGAGATTCCGGGCCCCCTAGCTTTCTCTTGACAGTGCCTGCTGTTAGAGGTGGAAAGGTGACATTCTCTCATGTGCCTGCGAATTTTATCCTTGAGCTAGCTGAGGATGGAGTTGCAGAATTCCGTTCCTCTTTAAGTAAATGCTTGTGACACAATAAATGCTCTGTCTCTAAGGTCTAGAAAATATATACTCCTTTTTAAAAATATTAATATGACTTATACTTATGTGTATGGTGGTCTTGTCTGCATACCATGAGCAATGCCATCAGAGGCTAAGGAGGCCATCCGGTGCTTCAGCACCCATGTTGGCACTGGACACTGAAGCTGCTCGGGAAGAGCAGCCAGTGCTGCTAACAGAGGAGTCAGCTCTGCAGCGCCTTTGGCTTTTTAAGACCTTTAGCTCGCCTCGGGTGCTAATGCTACTGTAGAAAATTCCTTTAGAGTTCAAGTTGGTCTTGCTCTTGCTACAGAGAACCGGAAATCCCGCCAATCATTTTTCCCACCCGGAGCCCTTGGTGTAACAGTCCGTCCACCCCTCCACACCCCTACTGCTCTCTGATCAACTCACAGGACACTTTGGTGAGCAGGCCGGGTACACAGCCCAAGCCTCAGTCAGCGAAGAAGGAAGCAGCCCTAGGTAAGCCAAAAGCTCGGCATTACTGGGAGACGGGGTTGGTGCTTGTGTGCTAAGTGTCAAAACGTCAGGCCCGAATGCCAGACTGGGTCAGCTTTTTCCTCTGTGACAAATACCTGAGAGAAATAGTTCAAAGGGGGTAGGTACTTATTTTGGTTCATGGGCTAGGTAGGCCTGTGTGGTTTGCTCGCCTTTTACCACGATGAAGGGGTGGTGTGAGAAAACCGTTCACCTCATGGCAACCAGAAAGCAAAAAGGAGCCGTCGGGGAGAGGGGGACGGAGAGATATAAAGGCTCTCCATCCTTCATTCTCCATCCTCCATCCTCTCTCCACCATCCTCCATCCTCCATCCTCTCTCTACCATCCTCCATCCTCCATCCTCTCTCCACCATTCTCCATCCTCCATCCTCTCTCCACCACCCTCCATCCTCCATCCTCTGTCCTCCCTCCTCTGTCCTCCATCCTCAGTCCTCTACCCTCCACCCTCTGTCCTCTGTCCTCCACCCAGCCCCCACCTCCCACAGGTCCATATAGATTGAATTCCTCTCAGTGCACTCACTTCCTCCAATCCTCACCTCTGAGCACTGTTTGTGTTGGGGAGTCGGCTTCAGTGGCGACGCTTTGGGGGATCCTCCTCCAAGCCGTAAGGAAGGCTCTCAGAACAAGTAGGGGGGGTGTTCACTCTCAGCTGCAGTTCCCGGGGAACCAACCCCACAGTTCCGTGACTTTCTGTTGCTGAGCCAGTCAGTCCAAAGGGCCGTGCAGCCAGCATGTGGTCGGTTTGTTTGGGGCACATGTGTTTATTTTTGAGGAACTGTCTCTGTATCCCAGGGTGCCCTGAAATTCTCTGTGGGTCCTAGGCTATCTGTGAGCTCCTACAGTTCTCCTGCCTCAGAGGCCTGTTGTTAACGTCTCACCGGTGTAAGGCCTTTACTCCAAGCTCACACCCAGGGGCCATTGCTCACGCCGGACTCTGGGCCGTGGCTCCTTACAGCTCATATCCTTACAGCTCAGATCCGGCATGTGTGTCTTGGGGTCCAGGTATTTTCCCATAGGAAATCGCTTCCAGTGCAGGGTTGATAGAAATGTCCCTTCTGTGTCCAGGTCAGCATCTGTTCTGTTCCTTGTTGCTTGATTTATAGTTTTCTAGGAACTGGCAATGCCTGCAATCACTTTCCCATGGCTGCCAGAATACTAGTCGTGTGTGTGTGTGTGTGTGTGTGTGTGTGTGTGTGTGTGTGTGTGAGTGTGTGTATCTGGGGAGATGGCTTAGTTCAGAGTGAAGTGCTTGCTGTGAGAGCATGAGGCCCTGAGCTCAGATCCCTGGCACCCCAGGGCAGGTACGGTGGCACAAGCCCCTAGCCCTCATTCCCCAGGGCTGGCTACCAAAGATGAGGGGGGAAAGACATGGCAAAGACAACTGAGGGCAGCCTCTGGCCTCCACCGGCACACGCATGGGCGAGGACAGACGTGACCGTGTGCGCACGTGATACAGCGTGACTCATACCGGAAGGGGCGGCATCTCCTGTGGGACAGGAGCATGAGCTCCCGTCAGGGGACAGGAGGTGAGGTGAGCAGCACTGCACAGCGAGCAGCAGTGCCCGTGTGTCCACGTCCCTCATCAACCCGAGAACCCTTATCACAGCATGTCCTGCTGGCTCCCAGAACCCTAATAAAATTACCTTTCGCCTCAAAGCACTGCTGTGCCATACTCAAGCTAGCAACCGCTCTCTCCTGACGAGTGTGACCCCGCTTACGGAGAACTATGCCATTAGTGATCCATTTCCTTGCACAACTGTAAAATTTCGGGAATTCGGAACATCCCGGTGTCCTTTAGCAAAGGCATTGTGTCATACCCCCAGACTCCATCACCAAATTCGGGGTGGGGGTTCCCATCAAAGGCTGTGGAGCTGCCTCCCTGTGTTTCTTGGGGTGCTCGGGTGAGCCAAACCGCAAGGACATACATGAAACACGTCCAAGGCCCACGTCACGCCCGAGCAGTGTTCTTCCAGGTCTGAGCCTCTGCGCGTGCTCTGCTTGTGGCAAACACATCACCCCCTTGTCATGACACAGCCCCGTGGACCTCAGGAAGGTTATGCTGAGTTCTGCCAAATAGAACCCTGATCCGCTGGCCTCGGGACCATCCACGGCTGGGGAGATCACCCCTGAGCACGGGCCGGCACAACTGTGGGCCTCTCTCCCTGTCACACCTACAGCCGGGACCTGGGGTCACCAAACGCTGGCAGAGCCGGGTAACTGCGAACCCGCCGGGCCTGGCTGGGCTTCTGCTGTTTCTAGATGGGTTCACACCTTCCTGGAAGGGTTTGCTTGGTTGCGGTTGGTTTTCTGAGGCTTTTGCTGTGCAGCTCAAGCAGGGGACGTGTCCACTGGGCGTGTGTGGGAATCAGCCTTAAACCGCTGTCTCCGGGGTCTCATCTCGGCCTGCGTGCTGACGGTAAAGGCACGGCGGCTCAGCATCCAGCATGTAAAGTGCTCTGCTTTCTCATTTTCACTTTGTAGGCTTAGTAAGTGCTCTCATCTCTGACACAGAAATCGTTTGTACGTGGCTTCACTAATTTCCCACTCTTGTGTTGGCACGCTGGCTCACATGTAAACGTTATGTGTGTGCAATAGGACCTTGAGTTCCATACAAGTGCAGCCATCTCTCCCAAAACCCCTCCCCATCACTGTCACACTGTGGCAGGTGTGAGTGTAGAAATCACTGGGAAAATTTTATAAGCGGCGTGTTATTCTACAACCCTCTGCTTGAACATGTTGCTCAGGAAGGTGATCGGGAGAGTCGCCAGTTCGAAGCCAGCCTGGGCTAGGCAAATAGTGTGAAGCCACTCAGCCCGACCTCTTAGACACATAAGAAGAGGGCTGGGAATGCAGCTCGGTGAGAGTGGCTCGTGGACATGGCGCTCGGCGTGCGCAGCCCAGCTGCAGTGCTGAAAAGAGTGCGCATGCTCGTGCCTTCCCAGCTTCGTTCTTTCCTTGGTTCTGGCTGTATTTTGACTATGTCTCCTTTTAAGTTATTCACTGAAAATGTGGACTTCACAACAGTGGAAAACTATTTTTCTCACATAGTTTCTTAGCTACTTGCTTCAAGTCTCCATTAAACACTGCCTCCAAATCACACATTTCTTCAAATCCAAGACAAAAAAAAAAACAAAAACGTTTTTTTCTGCGAAAAGCTGACACTTGGAACGTGGACCTGAACTCCTGCCCTTTATAATTTTAGGGACCAGGAAAAAGAAATCAAAGTCAGAAGGAAAGAGGAAATGACTCAACTTGTGAAAGTAAGTAGTTATCGTAGACTTGCTTCCTCTAAATCAAAATATTACCACAAATAATTACAATAAATGTTTGCAGTCTCACTATAGCCAAAGCTGTCCTCAAACTTAAATTAATCCTCCTGCCTCAGTCTCCATTTGTGATAAGGCGTTTGTTTGGAATACCACAGGACGTGGATGGATTGTGCTTTTTTCCTTTCTTCTTTATTTTATTGTTTAAAAGACAGGGTCTGGTGACGTGGCTTTGGCTGGCGCGGAACTCGCTGTGTGGAATTCTCTGGCCTCCGCTCATGAGGATCCGCCTGCCTCTGCCTCCTGAGTGAAACTAAGGTGCACAAGGTCTGGCCACCTCTCTGCGCTCTCCAATTCTCTGACAGACATTTCTGTCACTTCTGAATCCATCAGGCTTTCGTCTTCTTGTTAAATAATAAACTTTCTGAGAATGGGAAATGACCTGCCCCAATCTTCCTTTCATCTCTGTCTGTAGGCAAGTAATCTGCCCCTGACGTCAGTCAGGGCTCTGCATGTAAACCAGCACGGTCTCTCCCGTGTGAGCAGCACGTGAGCTGGGTGAAGCTACCGCGGGGCTCAGTGCAGCCATTTCTAGTGGCCTTAGGGGGAAGGGAGGGAGTGCATCTTCTGAGCCAGTTGCCTTGGCGTCATTTGAGCAGTCGCGGTTGGAGCTGCCTCATCTTGCTTTGGTGCTTTGGTGCCTGCTGCTGAGGGAGAGCCCAGCCAAGCCAATGCAGTGGTGTGCATGAGAATGGTCCCCACAGGCCCCATGCTTGGAGCTTGGTCCACAGATAGCAGAGGAGGCGCAGTGTTGCCAGCTTTGAGCCTAGCTCTTCCTGCCTCATAGTTGTGGCTCATGATGTGGGTTGTCAGCTATGGCTCCCATGCCTGCCCGCCTGCCTGCCCGCCCGCCTGCCGCCTGCCCGCCCACCCGCCCGCCTGCCACCATGCTTCTTACCATGATGGACACACACACTAACCCTCCTGAAACTGTGAGCCCAAATAAACACTTATTTTGTAATTGTTCTGGCCATGGATTCTAATCACAGCAACAGAAAGGGAGCCAGGCCTGGCAGTTTTCTGCTGTTTGGAGTGACTCCGCTAAAAGGTGTGGCCATGCCTCTCCGCAGCCCCCACCTGCTGCCTTCATTTCTATTAGCAATGACAGCTCCTGGATGCATTGTCCGTTCAGAGGTAGACCGGTGGCTGTCCACGAGTGGTCCCGGGAGACCCAGTGCCCTGTGTTTGTGTGGAGTTCCGGCCTCTCATTATCTCGCCTGAGGCCGAAGGTGGGCAAGACCACCTTTGTCTCCAGTGTGTGGCAAAGGGGCCGCCAGCACTGAGCGTGTCACTGAAGTCACTCAGACAGTAGGTGCAAACAGGCAGGAACCTCAGTCTAATGCCAGTGTCCCCAGCACTGGGCTCAAGATTCTCCATCTCACTGCCCTGCCCTGTCTGGATGTAGAACAGCACCACATTTGGAAGGGAGACTTGGAGCGACAAATTCTAGATTTATTCTTATCTTTAGTTCTAGGCGGGGGAGGGGGGAAATTATGTACACATGAGAGCAGGCGTGTCCTCGGAAGCCAGAAGAGAGGTCAGATTCTCTGAACCTCAGACTGACGTGGGTGCTGGGAACCAGACTTGGAACTGAACTCTGCAAAAGCAGTCTGCGCCTAACCCAGGGAGCCGTCTCCCCAGCCCCTAGAAGAAGCATTCCCCCCCAAAAGGAGTCAGCTCCTGAGAGTCTTAGTATCACAAAATACTGCAGAGATTGGGAGCTGGCCTCCAGTGTTGTCAAGTCAATGGGTTGACGATTATTCTCCCCCTGGGTGCCGGCCAATGGGATTTCTCCATGAGAGCATGCGCAGTCCCTGTGTGTGTGAGTGTGGCGGGGGCTCTTAAGCAGGACCGAGATCTGGAAGAAGTGCAGACAGTCTGGAGAGAAACCAGCCTGTCAGTGTGACCACCAGACTGCTGAAGCAATGGACCTCAGAGAGACGGAACTTCTCGGGAACCTCACGCTGGGAGGGAAAGGGCATCAGCAGAGGGGGTGGGGCTGGGAGAGAGATTTCACACAGCTCTGACAACTCAGAGACTCCCGGAAGGTTGAGAGGATGGGGCTGGAGCCCTAGAAGGCTGGGTCTGTGGTGAACGGGGCAACTTCCCGACCAGGACTGCTTAGACAGACACGTGCTGGCCCTTGCCTCTCCTGTTATCTCGCTTTGATTCTGAAGGACCCCGAGGGAGGGTGCCGGATTTCTGCGCCCTCCCCACGCGGCCACACTGAACAAAGCTCCTGTCCCCTCATTAGCGCAGCTCTTCTGTGTTGGCTTGTTGAGCATTGAGCCTGATGCAGGCGCTGTGATGTTGGTAAGGACAGAGGACTGTATAGGCGGGCATGCCACAGAACCCTGCAGAAACAGAACTTGCCACTGGCTCGGGAGCACTGGAAAGGCTTTGGGACTTTTCGCATCTGACCACTCAACCGTCTGGAGCTTGCTGAACCTCTGGGACACTGTGGGGATTTTCGTACAGAGCTGGGTAGAACAGGTCTCCAGGTGCACACCACCGACCCTGGCCTCAGGCCTTGCCAGTGGGGGATGCTGTGGATTGGGCCCAGTTCCACTAACACAGCTGTTAACCCGCAATCAGCAGCAGTGGTGTCAGCGTGTACTCCTGTACTCTGGACTAAGCACTCCTAGTGAGGACCAGTGGTCAGTTCTGTGACCTGAGCTGGAGCCTCCATCCTCACTCCTCCATACAGCCACACCGACGTAGCTGTCCCTACAGCTGCCAAGGACCCTTCTTCAGACATGGACAGCTGAAGTGCTCGGGCAGACGTGAGCGTGGCAAACATGGTGCCAACAGGCTTTGCCTTTCCCTCCCCACCCCACCCCTTGCTAAAAGACAGATTACACTCCAAAGGCTGGCCACCAAGGCTCTGTTCCCTTATCTGGCCACTTCCTCCCCCGAGGCTGACCACCAAGGTCCAGCTATCAGAATCCCCTTCTGGCTGCCCTAATTAACACACCCGATCAAAAGTAAACACCCATCCTAACATGGTTTCCCATTTTACCTTTAGAAACCGCTGTTTTCCTACGCGCCACATCCGTTTCCTTTCCATCCAGAAGCAGCTGGTCCTTTGTCCTCTGGGACAAATACCTTCCTCCCTCTCCCAATTTCTTCCCCTTCTCCCTTATCCTCTGTCTCCTGTCTTTGTCTCTTATTCCCTGCCCTTTGTCCCTCTGGGGCAAATATATCTCCCTGTGGTGAGACCTTGGTTATGTTGTCATGACTCTGGTTCTTTCATCAGCAACAACCACAGTGTCCTGGCTTAGTTTTCATAAACGAGTTATCGGAAAACTACAGCTCAGAGAGAAAATGTTCAATCTTCCTCATTGCGAAACCTTATTGAAGGCACTGGAAAACGTAGTGGTTACCCATTCTGGTGGGGCATTTTCTGCCTCGTCTTTGTGATGGATCCCTTCTGTCTCTGCACTAATCTTACCATTTTCTTTCAGCTCCCAACGTGACATACCAATTTCCAGAGTTTTCCACCTCTGCTTCACCCCTGTCTGCTCCCCACCACGGCTGCGCTGGCTGCCCGTGCTGACCACCACGTTAGTGAAAGACATTTCATGGTTTAAAAACAGCAGAGTGTCAGGGAGCATCCGCAGCTCCTCTTCCACAGAGGGGAGCAGTGTCCAGGCAGTCCCCAAGCCGAGGTCGCCTGCAGAGACATTAGAGGCCTCAGCCTGTCCCAGGAGGGAGAGCCAGGCTTGCTTCCTGTCCCATGTCCCGTTTTAAATGAGTTACCTGGGGTACACTTAGACATTCCAAGGAAAGGCTAATTTGGTGCCAACGTTAGGAAAATGGGGGGTCAGAACGTTTAGAAACTATTTGGTAAACTGGTAACCCCTAGAACCATTTTGATCGTCATGTTCAAAGCCCAGCATTGGCAATTCTTATAAACTAGCTGCAGCCTTAGTTCAGAAGCTATGTCTGTCACAGTGTCAGCATCAAGGCTGCAGCCTAAATGTGTGTACACGTCAGGAGCTGAAGTAATGGGAGAAACGGTGATTAATAAAACCTTGGCAAAGCAGAAACCGTATAGAAACGATTCCTCCCTCTTAGTTACTCTTCATGTGTGAGTACATTGCTTCTCTGTCACACCGACCAAACGGTGTTAACAGATACAAGTCAAGGGAAGAAGAGTGTGGCTCAGCCACAGCCCCATGCTCTCAAACAGAACACTGAGTGTGTCACAGAGAAGTTGCTTCACTTGAAAGACACGGAACGCACAGGAGAAACACAGGAAATGACGTGAAAGGACGGGAGTGAGCACAGGACACCAAGACCAAGTTCTCAGCACAAAGGAGATTTATTTCCCTCAGAGGGATGGAGGGCAGGGAATAAGAGTCAGACAGAGAAAGAAGGGAAAGGAACAAGGGAGAGGGAAGGGAATATTTGTCCCAGAGGGACAAAGGACGGCCTCTGGATAGAGAGGACACAGACATGACCCATAGGCAATTGGCAGTTTATAAAGGCAAAAGGGGAAACCCCATGTTAAGATGGTTGGTTAATTTTGATTTGGAAAGTTAATTAGGGCAGCCAAAAGGGGTCTTGTGAGTGGAAGACTTTGTGCTTTGATAGCCGGACACTGGTGGTCAGCTTCAGGGGGAGGAGGTGGCCAAATAAGGGAACAGACCCTGGTGGCTGGCTTTAGGAGTATAGTCTATGATGTGGCATGGGAAGAAGACTAGGGGCAAAGCCAGTTGGTGCTATTCGCTCAGGCCTGCTAGAGCCAGGGGCAACACAGCCCCAAGAACCCGCCTCCTACATCTGCCTCCCAGAGCTGATTCGATTCTGGATCCATCAAAAAACCATTTCACCCATTAGGCCAGAGTTCTGTCTCAGGAAGCATCACCACAGACACAGCAGTGTGGCCCACTAACCCCCCAAGGTGGACAGTCACCATGAGCACTACAGTGGGTCCGCAAGATCCACTAACTCCAGTCCTAATCCAGGAGTCCCAGGTTAGGAAACTCTCTACGCAGCTCAGATGTCCATCTTTGTGACGAGTGAAACACATTTCCAGTCTTCGCGTTCAGTTATTTACTTACACTATTTAACCATCATGAGATGATTTTCAGAATATGTGCTAATTCACTGTCATCTTACTGAACTCTGAAACGGGAGATTCAGACACATGAAAAAAAAAGAGAGAGAAAGAAAGAGAGAGGAAGGAAGGAAGGGAGAGAGAGAGAGAGAGAGAAGAGAAGAGAAGAGAAGAGAAGAGAAGAGAAGAGAAGAGAAGAGAAAGGCAGCTGCCAGCGGTCGTGTGGCAGTCATCTTGCAGACGCTCACAGCTTGACGCCCTGCAGTGATGCCCTGCCAAGGGAGGCAGATGGCAGGGCACACGCACCCAGTGCTCTGCAGCCCCCAGCACCTGGGAACAGACGCAGAGCCACAGAATGCGGTTGAGGAAGGACAACCCATGACTTGTGAGCAGCTGTCCCCACGTCTGCACCTCCAAATGAGGAGGAGGGCACAGGCACCTCAGCCCAGCTCTGCGCCTGGAGGCTGAGCCCAGAGAACACTCTGGCCTGGCTCTGAAGATGAGGGGCTTGATAAATGGAAAACCTGATCAAAACTCCCAAATAATGTAGCGTTTGAAAACCTCGCTCCCACATGAGCCTCAGAAAATTCACTGCCACTCCAGGCTGGAGCCAGAGAATCGCTGCTTTGCTGTGCACGCACGCACCAGTATGGCTCTGGGGAAACCTTTCCAGACAGAGGTGGCATGCCCTCCTCATTGCCCCTTCTGCTTCTGGCTTGTAACATGACACAGTATCAGCTCAGTCACTGTCAACTGCATTGAGCCCTGTGCAAAAGGCTTGACTCTGTGACGCTAAAAATGTCAGGTAGCACCCAGCTTTCCTGATGCTCTGTCGTCCTTAAGCCACGATTTTCTTGTCCTGTTTCATATTGCCATTTTGTAATGTGAGGCAGAATTTAGCCCGAACCCATCCATCAAAATAACCTACAATTTGGAAGCCGTGTGAGGAAGCTACATACTTAACAACCACCCATCAATGGCAGCCTTACAAAGACAAGCCGGAAGCGAAGCACAGTGGACAGATTCGCTTATCAAATACGATGAACTGCACTTATCAAATACAATGAATCGCTCTAAGGGTTTTGTTTCTTTAAGACAGGACACACTGCTGAACTCAGGCCGGTCTGAAACTCCATATGTCACCCAGGTTGGCCTTAAGTTTGTGGCAAGCCTTAGGCCTCAGCCTCCAAAGGCTGGAATGAAACATCATCCAGGTTATAAACTGTAATTAAATGAGGAATTCTGCATTATAAATTTCTTTTCTGAACCAAAGGAGGCTTATCTATGAGTGTGACTTTTCTTGATACTTTCTCAAACCTCTCTGATCGTTTTACGGTTTCTCACACTGTTCAAGTGGTAAAGGAGAGACTAAAGAGGATCACGAAGGAAGTGCTTGCTAAAGAGGGGTCAGTGTCACAGGAAATGGTCATGTTGAGGCACAGCTGCTCCAAGAAAAGATTTTGCCAAACAGTCTACTTTTTAAAATAAAAATCACCGGACGCTTTAAAAATACTAGAAGGATTAACATCATTTCAAAAACAAACGCTTTTGTGGTGGAAACACAGGCAGGGCTGCCACTCCAGAGACTCCATGACTTGTTCCCATGGTGGAAGCCTGCTTCGCCGCATTAAACATAGCTCCAGACAGGTATGAGCATGGGGTCTGCTATTCACGTGTTTGTGTGACGTAGAGGTGTGTGTGTTCGCGTGTATCCCCGAGGTAAGGAACCTCCCTCAATTGACCTCCTTCCTATTCTTTTGGAAGCTGGATCTTGCAGTCAAATCCAGAGCTCACGGATTCACTGATTGAGCTGGTCCAGCTCACTGCCTGCTCTGGGAAACCCTGCCCACCCGGGAAGCCCCGCCCACCCTCATCTCACCCTAGGTCTTGCTGATGTCCTGGGCTAGGAGTCTTGAGGACAAAATGACAGCTGCCCATCTTTTGTTCTCCTGGGTATTCCGAGTTCTACTTGAACCCCATCTGGCCTCTGCCAGCTCTTCCCTCCCTCTCCCACATCTCTACAACACATCTAGAAGATTTTCTTTGTGGGTGTGGGAGGGATCCAGTCCCAGGGGCTCCTCTGTACCGGTTCTCCGTTTCTCATTTGTTTCTTCTGGCAGACATTGGACTGAACCTCAGCTGTGCTTTGATCTCAGCCAACAGCCTGAGCTGATCTCAGCCGGCATGACCAGCCCAGCTCACGCTTAGCAGTGTGTAGCCGGCTGCCGTGATCACATTATAAATGTGACGAACGAATGGCTTCTCCATCACCCTAATGGGCTATCACACTGGGGGCTCATATTTTAGCTCAGCTCATCGATGGGGCTTAAAAAGAAATAGCGTGTTACAGCTGTGGCTTTTAAAGGCCTCCCTCCCCCGGGTTGTAAATGTTCTCTGCACACTTGCTATGCTTTTAATAATTGAGAACTGAGCTCTGAAAGCCTCCATATCCAGGCCCAGGGGACCCGTAATCAAAGGAACATAATCAGATCCATGACAGCATCTCTCAGGCGCCTCTGGAGAGCCATAGACTCTGTTCCAGGAAAGGCAGACCAGTCATGACACAGCTGCCCGGGGCCTGGGCGGTGCTAAGCTTCGGGCACCTATCCCCGTGCAGGTCTCCCCACTGAGAGAGACAAGGGAGGCGGTTTGACGACAGCTGATGTGATGGTGGTTTTGCTAGCCTTTTGATCTTAAGATCCTTTATTCCAGGCTGGTTGGGTAGAGAGGGCTGTCACTGAACAAGGGGCAGAATAGCTCTGTGGACTCTGATGTCCATCTTCACTGTCAGCTAGACCAGATTTGGAATCACCAAGGGAGACGCCTCTGGATGTGTCCGGAAAGGTGAGTTGAGGGAGGTTCTGTGTAGATGAGGGTTCACACACACAGCCTGTCTTTTGTGTCACACTATCACACTACAGTATGGCCCTTGCACAAGACCCGCTTATGACTGCTGCCCGCTCATTGGTTCAGCGCCTCTCTGCCACCCCGTCCTCCTTAATCAGACTTTAAACGTTCACTCAGCCCGATCCGTTTCCTCCCCAGTCACGTCCTTCTCTTGGATCTCTGCCGGCGAGTGAGCTCCTCTCCCTGTGATGTGTGCAGACTTCTTTCACAGCTGTGATGGTAGAAAGCGCCACGTTTGTTAGTTCTGAGGTTCTGGAATCGAGCTCAGGTCCTCAGGCTTGCGAGGCCGGCTCTTACCGACGAGTCTATTTCCCTAGCCCAAAGCCAGATCCTTAAGGCAAATACCCTCGTTGCCCAGGTAAAGGCAGGGGAGAGAAACAGTCTTGGCTGTGTTACACACACAAGTATATTCAACTTATAGAAGTAGCTTAGCGGCTGGAAAGACAGTGCTTACGAGCACTTGTTCTTGCAAAGGGACCCGGATCCAGTTCCCAGGACCCCCCTGGCAGCTCAAGCCATCTGTACCTACAGTTTCAAGGCAGCAGACACCCTCTTCTGCCCCGCAGGTGTAGCATGCACACAGCACACATCCACACATGCAGGCAAGACGCCCACACAGGAATATATATCTTTGTTTAAAGGACACGGAGTGAGTGTGTTTATTTTCTGTGTACTTTCCTGTCCACTAAAGTTTACAGGGTGGTGGCTACCTCAAAATAGTTTCATGGCCTTAGATCGATTATCAGTAATGGGTACATCATTAAAGAGACAAAGATTTAAAAAATACAACAGATTTACTTAATAAAAGTTATTCATGGAGGTTAGCCTTCCACTGTGAGTACAGATGTGTTTGTTTTCTTCACTTTGTTGTCTGCATCCTTTGGGTTTTAGTAGAAGTATTAAAAAGGCAAAAAGACATCTCTCATGGTTTCTACTCCAAAAGAGCAAAAGCCACACACCCTCCGTGTTCCCTGCTGGTGTCCATCCGGGGCCTGGCCCAGCATCCGCAGCACTTGCCTTCATCCTGACTGCGAGGTTGTGGGGCTGATTTGCAGAGAGAACATCCATCTCTGCACATGTCCGTATGCATGGTTGGAGCCACAAGAAAATAGCAAGGCCCTACAAGGCGTGGGTTCTGCAGAGGCCCTCGCCAACCCAGACCTCTGTGTTTGTACAGGGAGCCGCGAAACCAACCTTTCGCAGCTGAGGGCTGCTTAACCGCAGCAGGTGCTGCTTGGAACAAAGCCCTTCTAAAGAGGACAGAGCCAACGGTCCTGCTAACCCTCCCCAGCACCAGCCGCACAACACACATGCTGAAGAACCACCCAGGGATTCCTCAACAGCACGTCCCAAGCGTGCCTCAGAGGAGCTGGAGGCAGGCGACGTTGTCCGCAGGTTCCAGTCCCATCTAGCCCTTTCCCAGGCTTCCTCTTCTCACCGCAGCCCACCGCCACCATCAATTTCCTGTTGATTCTTATTCCCTTGTCCTGGGCAGAATGCTTTCATGAGCGCACAGCCACGCATGGGGGCTACCTTGTAGTCTGAAGCCAGTTTTACAGAACTGCACCCCGCTTCCTTCCCTTTGTACAGGAGATTCCAGAAGTGGAGAGAACGCTGCAAAGACTCGGTAGATGAAAACAGGGAGGGTGCTCACCAGAGCACCTGTAAGCAGAGCTCAGTGGGTGGCAGCTGAAGCCATCCCCATCCCGGGCTGGCATTTCCTGTAGGCTCCTCATCAAGCGATGGGCTAACAGCTGTGTGCTGAGGCATCCCAGCCACCATCAATGCGTGCTGGCCTCACAAGACTGTGGCCTTCACCGTGTCACGGCACAGTAGCGAGCCGGCATGGGGCCTCTGTGCCCAGCCTGCCCTTTCAACGTTAATTGTTGTTAAATATACCCAGGGGCTGGGAAGAGAACTTGGTAGTTCACAATACTTGCTTCTCTTTCAGAGGACCCGGGTTCGTCTCCTAGGACCCACAGCTCACAACCATCCAGTTGCAGAGGAAGCAGCCATTCAGTCTCTGAGGATGGCACACTCGAATGGTGCCCGTACAGACTGATGGCTCACACACATACACACACAGGAAATTAAATAAATTTTAATTAAAAATGATGTGGTGTGGTGTGGTGTGGTGTGTTGGTGTAGTGTGGTGTGGTGTGGTGTGGTGGTGTGGTGGTGTGGTGTGGTGTGTGGTGTGGTGTGGTGTGTTGGTGTGGTGTGGTGTGGTGTGTTGGTGTGTGGTGTGGTGTGGTGGTGTGGTGTGGTGTGTGTGGTGTGGTGTGTGGTGCACGTGTCTGGGTGTGTGTGTGTGAATGCCATGGCAGAGGTCAGATGAAAGCTTTGTTATGAAAGCTTTGTTCTCCCTTTTGTGTGTAGGTGGGTCTGTGTGACCTCATCTCTCCGTCTGTCAGAAGGAAACCACAACTTGAGACAGGAAGGTGGGTCTGAGGAGACAGTCTTGAACTTTGGTTCATTTCCCCCAGTTGTTCCAGATGTGGCCTGACAAGACAAGGCAACTGCTCTGAAAGTGCCCACCGGTTCACCTTGCTCAGCTTCAGCAAAAATTTCTTTAAACTGAACTCCTAGTCACATACTGAAAGGGTCTCGAGCCACTACCGAGACCGATGACGGGAAACAAGGGGGAGGGGAGACTCGATCCTAGCCTCCAGCTTCAGTCCCCTTCTGTGGAGCAGCCGAATTCACGCTGTTTCTACGGGAGCGCTTGATGAGCACAGGAGAGAAGCAGGGGCGAAGGGCTCTCTGAGGCTCCTGTGACCTCCCCTTGTCCACAACTGGCCCTTTCTACGTAAGCAAGTTTTGGGTCTTGTCACTGTGTATCTGACTTGCCTTTTCACAAACAGGCATAACTGTAGCTCGCTGGAGCCTAGCTTCCAAACAATTCCTGAGACAGTATCTTTTAAATGCAGTTTTTATTTTTCTCTATAAAATTTTCAAGTGCTACTAAAGTTACTCTTTGGCTCCTCTTCTGAAGGGAAAAGAATCAGAAGCCATGCTGCTCAGGGCTAAGCCTGCAGCTCTGATGTCAGCTGAGCGCGGTTCCAAGCCCCAGCTTGGAGCAGCCTGTGACAAGAAAAGTTGCCAACCTCTTTGGGCTCACGGTCCTTATCCACAAGCTCACTGCAGAATGTCCTCAACCGCTACAGTTGGTTCTTTCCTTCTCTCTCTCTTTCTCTCTCTTTCTTTTTAACTGTAATAATGTGTACATGATATAATTCAAAGAAACCATATTTGGTTTTGTGGTGGTTTGGATCTTTTGAAGCAGCATTTCACACAAGCAGTTAAAGCTGACCCAGAACTCACTATTTAGCTCCGGCTGGCTTCAAATTCTGACCCCCTGCCTCAGCTTCCTGAGTCCCAGAACTAGAGGTGTGTGCCACCACACCTGGCTGGAAACCGTACCTGGAGCTTTGATCTCCTCCTGGGCCAGCAGCAAGGCAGGCTGAGACACGTGACGGCAGCCTGTGCGCATCGAATGGAGTCAGGCCTCCGCTGTGTGTGATGTAGCTGTCCCAGCTGACCGCTCGGTGGCCTGCTGATGCCCACAGCCAGCTCCGGCCCCGCTACCGTGGTGTGTAACCTGGGCATATGAACACCGTAACTCCTAGTATTCTCGAGTTGTGATACCTCTATGGAGATGACCCCATCGTTTACTTCCTGGGTGATGTTCAGAGAATTAAGGAAAACAAGAAATTAAGGCACACATTCTGGTTCCTAGCAAGTGCAAATCACTAAGTATGAATCGTCGTAAACATGAGAGTCCCATAGCGCCTCTTAAACGAAAACACACCATTGAACAAAGGAATGAAAGAGGACTGAACCCCACCGAGAGTGCCAGCTGGCCCATCCCCGAGGGCGGGGGAGAGGGGAGATGCAGGGACAGTGGCTGCAGTCCCCAGGATGGAACCAGCCCTGGCGCTCAGTCCTGCCCTGTGCTTGAGTGAACGCTCCCTGAGATGGACCTTGAAGTATGTGTCACAGGAATCGGCCTGTCACAGGTGGTGGCATGGGAGTGGGTGTTTGAGGCCTTTGAGCAGTATATGCAGGGATGAAAGTACTCCTCCGGGCAGCTGGCAGACACCTTCCAGGGGGACCCAGCAAGACAGGATGGTTTTCTTCCCATTTTCCAAAGCATCATCTCTCAGTATCTCATGCCAGAGCATCTAAGCGTCAGCCAAGAGCTTTGAAAAGTGTTTTGGTCCTGGTGACTCATCGCTACCATCCACTAATCAAATGCCGTGACTTGTTCTCATCCCTGTTGGAACTGTAATACAGACAGACGGTGTGTGTGAGAGTGTGTGCGAGCATGCATGTGCATGCACGTGAGCATGCACACGCGCTCAAGCAGACATGCCTCGCTGCACCCGAGACTCCCTATGTGCAGAATAGACGGCACTCTTTAAGCAGGGAGAGCGGCTGCTTCCGGGAGAGCCGGCCGCAGGGGAACGACACCAGTGCTGAGCTAAACGACCAGACCCGAAGGAGGCAGAGAGCCAGACACTGCGCTGCTTCTGGTTTGGTTTCTTTTTAGTGGTTGAACACAGGGCCTCGTGCCTGCAAGAAAAACACTGCTTCTGAGCTATCTAGACATCTCCATGCATCACACTGCCATTTTGTGATATGGATCCAAGAAAGTATTATTAAAACACATACCTCAGTGCCATCACGTAAAACTCTAGGAGCACCTGGAAATAGTTATGAACAGCGATGGTTCTTCTCTTGACCTTGTAGTGGGGGAAGGAGTGCAGAGTGTGAAAAGCCCCTCTGACGTGATCTCTCTCCTTTGAGCAGTTGCAGCTAAGCTCCGTGTTTCTGCCGTGATCATGTCACTGCTAAACATTAAGAGACAATCAGGGACTGTGAAGACCTTCCAGGGCTTTTTATGTTATCTTAGCTTTTCCCAGATCTAAAGCTCAAGGACTAGCTTATTCTGTTTTTGGATAAAGATGGAAAGATAAATACGGAAGGTTGAATAAAGATGAAAGACAGCTTCACTTGTCACCAGTGGGTGACAGATGAACACAGCATGGAGTGTCCAGGCGGGGGCAACAGTGTTGCTGAAGCAACTGGACCAGATTTACACAGAGTAACTGCTACGTCCATATCCCAGCCAAGAGTATGTACCCACAATGCTATTCCAGGTGCGTAAAATACAACTACAAATCACTGATTTGTAAACTACGGAAAATAGAAACACGCTCAGAACAGTGTTCACTCTGGGGAAGAGGAGGAAAATGATGAAGAGCGAGATGGAGCCGTAAGCAGACTCAGCTCCAACTTTAAGGTTAAAAAACAGCAGAGTAAACTGTTGACAGGGTCTGGGAGGTGGCCCAGCGGCGAAGACTGTCCTCCTCTGTGGAAAGCCGGCTCACAACTGCTTCCAACTCCAGCTACACCCAACTCGTGCACTATAGCAGGAGTCACCTCAGGCGTAGCCTGTCCCCAGGCCTGTGTGGCACCCATCTGGTGATCTCAGGCTAGCTCTCTATCCAGGCCCCATGCCACGGCTCTGGTTGTCATGTCCGGCTCGCTTCTGGGCCTGGGCTTGCGCAGAACCTGCTGGTGGTTGTCTCGGGTTAGCTCCCTGCCCCAGCCCCCTGGTGCTGGGCTGGTGGCCGTCATGGAGTGTTATTTCAGGCACTGTCCCGACGTTCACAGGTCAGAACCCTGAGTAGACAGCCCCTCTCCTCTCTGCTACCTGCTGACACGCCGTGACACAGCCCATCTTTGTTTTCCTAGTGAATGCAAAGGCATGAAATAGCCCCTCTCCCTCCCTGGTGGTGCTGGCTGCTTGAGGTGTGTAAGGATTAAGCTTTTCTGAAGGAGTAGCCAACGAGCATGAGGCTTGTGCTGGAATCCAGAGGCACCGCCAAGAACGTGACCTTTTACCCCTCTGCTATGTTCTGAGCAGTGGGTGTAGCTGGGACACAGGGTTGGAGAGACAGTCCTGGAGTGATTGGATCACAAAGACAGGCACAGGCGGGAGTGGAAACAGCCCACAGCCGCCACCATCCTCCTGCCAATGCACTTTGCCATGGCGCTGAGGGGAACGGCCTTCAACCTTCTCCACTGGGACAGGGAAAGTGTGCCCTGTACGGAGAGACGTCCATTTTTGCTGCTTCCCAAGGGTTTCCACGCCATGTCCAGCATGTGTTTAAAAAGAGTTGTCAGAGCTAGAGTAGAAGGGGACAGTTTGCAGAAGGCGGCGAGGTGCGGGCCTGGATGAGAGGGCAGCATTGCTGTGTGTGCAGACGTCAGAACAAAATCTCCATTATTCTGTTCACCGACCTAAGAAGTGCTGACTGGGGTTTCTGTTCCTGTGCTGGACCACCGGACACAGGCAACCCAGGGAGGAGAGAGTTTATTCCGGCTGACATATCCTGATCACAGCCTGTCACTAAGGAAGTCCAGGCAGGAGCCCAGGGCAGGGACTGCATCAGGGCCACAGAGGAGTGCTGGTGGCTGGCTGGCTCAGCCTGCCTTCTCCGCCAACCAGGACCATCTCCCAGGGGTGACACAGCCCACAGACCTCTGAGGTCTTTCTGACGCAACTCACCTGTGTTGTCTGGAGAAACCTTCATTACAGCCGTCGTACTGTCAGCACGAAATCCAGCTCCCACCACAAAGAGATCAAGATGTAGTTCATTCTGGAGCCAAATATGGGTGAGCACGGCCAAGAAACACGGATTCAGGTTACCCCAAATCCCGTGCTCCAATGTGAAAGGCATTTCATGAAGTTTCTAGAGTGACAGGAAGTTTTACAGTACCATGAAGACACTTTCCAAATACACTAAGCAGGGATCACAGTGAAGCTGAGAAATTGGCAGAAAATTGGGGTTTTGCTAAGTGAATTCCAGAAGTGTTTTGTCTGTAGTCAGGACACTAGGTCCCGCCTGGCAGGGGCAGGCTCGTGTGCGGTGATTGGCTACATAGTAGGCTAAAGATCACCTAGAGAAACTGTAACTAGGTTCTGGACCTGCAACATTCTAACCTCTCCACAGTCTTTGAGGTTTTGGCAGCTGATCAGCCTTTGCAGACTGAGTCCCTAACACACAGCAGTCAAGCTTTGAGCTGCGGAGCCCTCGCAGCACGCTGCTAACAGACACTTCAGGAAACACCCAGACTCAGATCTGAGACTACTGTGTTACAGGACCGGAGGACACCGAGTCCTCACAGGCCTTGGTTTCCACCGGATCTTTCCCTGCAGAACAAGGGCCACCACGCCACCTCCTACTTTTTTTCTCACAAGGAAGCTTAGTCTACTTTCTATTATTTACAACTCATTCTGTTTGACACAACAAACGGGGGCAGGGGAAGCAAGCAGATTTTTACCTTCGAGTCAACTTTCCTGTAAACATTTTGTTCCCCCAAATGCAGAGGCGTTTTCTGTCATTTTCAGGTTTGGTCAGCCTGTGACCAGTGTGTAGAATGGAGAAGTGAAATAAATAGTTGAACTAGATACCGGAAAGGTCCCCTGCCACTCTGAGATCCGGTAGCAGATCATAGGAAGGTATGAAAATAAAATTGTTTTACTGTTTCAGAAATAAAAAGCTAATTCGCCTCCAATTCGCTGGAAACATTCCTGACAGGATGTGCGGGCGTGTGTGGCATTACAGGGAAGGAAGTATTTGGGAGAAACTGGGACAGATTTTACACTGATTTATTTCTTTTATTAATGTGATGCACAAAAGGTCCACAAGATTCTGTGGTGAGTGGAAATATACGCCCAAGTAAACTGTAAGTAGGTTTTATTTACTTATGGAAAGAAAATAACTTAAAGTTAAGGAAGAGGAGGAGAAGGAGGTGGAGAAAGAAGAACAAGAACAGGAAAAAAAAACAAGAAGGAAGAAGAATTAGGAGAAGAAAGAGAGGAAGAGGAAGCAGAAGCGGAAGAAAAGAAAGAAACCAGGAATTGGCCGTTTTCTGCGTCCTTCCTCTTGATCTCACTGCCAACAGTGCCCCCTAGTGGTGATCTGGGAGGAAGGTGGAGGAGGGGAAAAACATTACCGGAATTTTCACGAAAGCGTGAACTTTTACAATCCCGCGTGGTAAGTGAATGTTATACTTGGCAAGGAAAAATGACTCTTTGCAGAGGTTCACAGCGGCTAGCTTAAGACACGGGCGTTTCCACGTCGGCTTCCCCTGGTGGCTTGCCTGAGCGCGCGCCCACCCGCGCGCCGAGATGCCCCCCAGGAGGCCTTATTGGGGCGTATCTGGGTCACGACTTCCACGCTGTGCCTTAGAAAGAACAGGATCCGCTTTATAGGGGATACAGTCGCTCTCCCTGAACTTGGGCCTCAGCCCCAGTCACTCCCACGAGCCGCAGCTTCCCACAGGACACAGCGTCCCTGCAGGAGCTCGCCTGAGCCCATCGCCCAGGCCAGGCCGGTTCCTGAGGATGATGCAGCTCTCAGCCCACACGGGCCAGTCACCACAGCGGCTGGGTTCCGGGATGAGGATGCTCCGACGCTGGCTGTAGATGAGCGACAGCCGAAGGAAAGGAGGAGGCGCCGCTCTAGCTCGGCCAGGCGCTGCTGGCGCTGCTTCAGCTCTCAGCTGGGCTCACCGCTGGCGGCCCGAAGGCCTTGCCAGATCAAGCGTCCTCCGCTACTGCTGCCAACTCACAGTAAGCCCTTCACACAAATGAAGGTCTTTGAGGACCCACGAAGTAAATGGCTGGCACTGTCAAGCAGGGTAACCAGGGTAAACTGAAAACAAGAATGTGAAGATTGCAGGATGGCGGCCTGTTGCACCAGTTTCTCAGAGCGTCCTCCACAAAGGGAGTCCTACCTTATTTCACCCCACATTTGGCCCCTTTTATCTAGAGCATTTGAAAAATCCAAAGCAGAATAATTGCCTTGTACTTTAGGAGATGTGGGTGTTCTATAAGAGTTTTCAATTCCAGCTGTATCCTCTTTGGTTGTTTTCAACGCCAGCGCTCACAACACTGGCACTGGCTGCCATGTTGGACAGATCTGGACATTCTGTCACTACAGGGACTGCCTGCTCACAACTGCCCGTAATGCCAGCTCCAGAGGGTCCATGCCCTCTTCTGGCCCCCTGATGGCATCTGTGTCTGTCTGTCTGTCTGTCTGTCTGTCTGTCTGTCTCTCTCTCTCTCTCTCTCTCACACACACACACCTTTTTGAACCATCCTTAAGCCACACACTCCAGCCTCAGACTGAGCCAGGAAATGAGCGAGCTAGGTTTTGACATTTGTTGGCCCAGGTCTCCCGTAAGGGAATCTGATTTTCCAAATAAAATAAGCGGTTTCTCTCATCTGTTTCTAATCTGCCTTTGAAGATGTTGTGCTGATGGATTCACGCAGAGATGACGCCCACTTTCTCTCTGTCATGATGTTTGTGTAAAACTCTTCAGTGATGGGACGCCCACAAGCTGCCGTACTGAGCCATCTCCAGAGTTCCTGCCCACTCTCACGCCTGGGGGCTCTCCTCTCCCATCATAACACTGCTGACATTCAACAGAACCCCTCCCGCAACAAATGCTGTGACTAGTATATGCTCCCAAGGCAGGCTGGGAAATAAGACCAGAGACTTCTAATACTCGGGGGGGGGGGGGCTGTATTATTTCCTTAAGGCCAGGGACACTCTCTCAAAATGTAGGAATGAAAAAGCAGAATCCATCTCTAAACCTTCCTTCCCCCAGCTGCCCAAAAAAACGCAGACCCCACCTTTCACTTTTGCTGTTTCATATAATGACATTTTAGGTGTGTTCAAAAAGACTCTTAAATACGGGCGGGCTCTTTGTAAACCGTGGCGGATCTGTGCTCTGAACCCAGCACAGCCTTGTGTGTGCTTGTGTGGTATATGTCTTCATTACACTGACACAGGCGGGCCTTGCTGTGCCCGGCACAGGTGGAGGTCAGAGGGCAGCCTGGAGTCTTTTCTCTCCTCCCGCCCTGTGGGCTGCGGTGCTGAACTCCGGTCACCAGGCTTGGCCGCAGGCTCCTTTACCAGCTGAGCCTCCTCGCCGTTCTGGACTTTAACTTCTGAAGCTATAAACATTAGAGCTGGTGATATCTATCGATTGTTACTGAATCGCAGGTGAGTGTGTATGGCCGTGTGAACCCTGTGTGCCAGGCTCTGGAGAGAGGGCTCGGCGTTAAGAGCTGGCTGCCCTTCCAGAGGGGTCAGGTTCGCTCCCCCGCCCCCACAGGGCAGCTCGCAACCATCTGTAGCTCCACCTCCGGGGATCCTACAACCTTTTTTATGGCTTCAGTGTGTGCATGCGTGCAGGCAAGACACTCGTTAATACACATGAAAAAATTGATTGTTTGTTTCAAGACAGGGCTTCTCTGTGTAGCCCTGGCTGTCCTAGACTTGATTTGTAGACCAGGCTGGCCTTGAACTCCCAGCGATCCACCTGCCTCGGCCTCCCAGAGTTCTGGGATGACCGGAGTGCGCCACCACGCCCGGTTATATGTTTTGATTACACACAAAGTTACATTTCTTCTCACAAACACATTATTTACTCTGAAGAATGAGATGAAGCTAGAACATAGGATCAGCTGTTAAGCGCTCTGACTGCTCTTGCAGGCGAACCCCGTCCAGTTCCCAGCACCCACACGGCGGCCTGCACCCCTTCCGGTTCCGGTGCTTCAGCGCCTCTTTCTGGCCTCTGCAGGAACTGCCCGCATTCCGTGCAGAAGCATACACCCACTCGGGCAGGCCTGCAAGCGCACGTGCCCACGCACACACACACGCATGCGAACACACACACGCACAAGTTTAAAACTAATAAACATTTTTGAAAAGAAAAGTGAAGACAAATATTTTTATTTATCGTCACTGTCTTTGTTTTCGAGAGCTTAAATAATTTTTAACCAATTTGCCTAAGATCCAAGAAAATAATAATGTAAACCCAGCTCACATCTCAAGACAGCCCATGGTGCTTCTCAAGGCTGAGCGTGCTCTCGTGCTCTCGGCACACAGTAGGCACAGCATCTATTCGTGAGGGCAGGGAAGCCGAAGCACACAGTGGGAAGCCCATTGTGCCAGCAGTCAAGCCGGAGATAGGAGACTCTGCACAGTATGGTGTATAACTCAGAAGTTTTCAAAAATGCGCGCGCTACTTAAAATAAAAAATACACCGGAGAGATATTTATTCTCTTCATCATTGTTGGTCTTCCTATTTTAAAATATATTGGTTGTAGGAGACACAAAAATACCAATGAGGTTTGATGGACAAATCTTCCTTCTTGAGGGATAATGAATAGTCTCTATAAACACTTGTTTATCCCGGAGGGAGCGTTTAACCTTTCCCCCTTGAGGGTGGGAGCAGGAGTTGATTTTCTCTGCCAGCTGGACCACAGGCTGTGAATGTTCAGTCAAGCATCGCTTGAGGTGTGTCTGAGAGGGTTTTTGGGTGGATTCACTCGGAGAAGTAGGTGTTATGCAGCCGGCCCTCCCTGGCACAGGAGCCTCATTCCTCAGTGAGGGTCTGCAAGAGCAGAGAGCTGAGGTGACAGCTCTTCCTGCGTCACTAGCTGGCGGCCTCCACAAGGTCACAGTTCACAGAGGAGCTCTGCCACACCTGCAGACTTCTCCCCAGTCTGTTCTTTTATGTTAATCATACATAACAATGGGCCCGGCTGTGACACTTTCACCACGTGTGGTTTTTGATCACGTTTATCTCATTGCTCTCTCTTGCTCCTTCCAGCTCCCATTGGCCCTCTCCCTCTCCCTGACCAGTTGACTCCACTTTAGGTTGGCTCTATGAGGTTTTGCCCTTTCTAATCAGAAGCCAGGTCAATGCTTGGAACAAGAATGTATGTAGGTGTGCTGAGGAAGGGAGGCAGGCGGTGTCTGATGCCCCTGTAAATAGAGCCAAGGGTGAACCAGTCATGAGCAGTTTACTCAGAACTCTGTCTCCTCCCTCTGTTCTCGTCCTTGTCAGGAGGCCCTGCATAGGGGTAGAGGCCCTTGATGATCCTTAACATTAGCAATCCCAGAGGGAAAGAGGGCCTCCCCTCTGAGGGTTCAGGGAGAAGACCTTAAAAAGCGTATTCATTGGAATAACTGGAGTCATTTCCCCCAAACCTGACACAAACGCTGAGGCTAAGAGTGAGGGGAAACGTCATTAGAGCTGACTTGTGTGTGCCGGGGTGGGGTGGGAGAGGAGATTGATTGAGCACTTCTGTAACACAGAGCTGGGGCTCCAGGGTGTGTGTCAGGGAGCGTCAGGTCTACTCGAAGCATATGGCCTTCCTCTGGGCAGAAGTGTTCTGGTGCCAGCATAGGGCTGTGTGGGAGCGTCCTGGATGACTACGACTTCCAGCCCCGAGAGCCTTCCTCCGTCCTCTCTGTGGGCCCTGAACTGTTTTTGTTTTACTCAGTTTTTAGTAGTTTTTTGTTTGTTTGTTTGTTTGTTTGTTTGTTTTTGGACTAGTCATGGTAGCATATGCCTCTAATCCCAGCACTTGAGAGGTAGGCAGACCTCTGTGAGTTCAAAGTAGTCTGGTCTATGTAGAGTTTCAGCCAGCCAGAGCTACACAGCGAGGCCATGTCTGGAAAGTAAAATAAAGATTCAGTTTTTTTTTTTTTTTTTTTTAACTTTATTCACAGTTCCCATCCTCCTCTCTTCCTGGTCCCACCCTCCCTGCTTCTCCCTCCTCCCACTCCCCTATCCCTCAGGAAAGGGCCACGCCCCCTACCAACCCCAGCACTTCAGGTCCAATCAGAACTGAGCTCATCCTCTTCCATGGTGGTCTGCCAAGGCAGCCGCACCAGGGGCAAGGGATCGAAAAACATGCAACAGAGTCCATGTCAAAAACAGTCCCTGCTCCCCTTAGTCTACAGGAAAACCAAGGTACCCATCAGGTATGTATATGCAGGGTTTAGTTTATAGTGGGTATATGTTCACGGGCATGTAGTGCCTACGGGGGCCAGAAGAGGGTGCCATATCCTCTGGAGCTGAAAGGTGTAAACTTCCTGATGTGGGCACTGCGAACTGAGCTCATGTCCTCTGTAAGAAAAGCAAGCGCTTTAACCACAGAACCACCTCTCCTGGCTCTATTTTACCCACTTTAAATAGAATGGTGTTATCACTCTCCAGCTTCAGATAAGTCAGCCTCTTAGGAATAAGATCTAAATCTCCCAGATGGCCCAGAAGCCCTCGTGTGGGAAGGCCCACCCTGCGCAGGCGGGATCCCATTTTGCCTCCGCAAGCTCCACTCCAGCCACCCAGCTTCTCTGCAGGCTCTCTGGCATGCCCTGCTTTTCTCAGCTCAGCCCTTCCTTCCTTCAGATTCTTCATGACATATGCCATGGTTCCTCATCGGCAGTACAGTCCTAAAATGAATTAATGACGTGTAAATAAAGGGATAACTCTGGCAAGGACCGACAGTCAAAACTGCAGTGACACATGGCAACTCGGACACTCATGACAGTGGTAAACACAGGGATAGGACCCAATGATCTGTGCATGGAATGTGTTGAAAAGAAAAAAGACAGAATATTAAAAAATGCATCCAGGGCATGAGAGAGGTGGCTCAGTGTGCTTACCGAGGGTCTCACGCCCCCTTCTGGCCTCCATGGCACCTGCACTCATGTCCCCCCACACACACAGACACATAAACAGAAGTAAATTAAAATGTTTAAGTGTTCTGTTTTCTCGGGCAGAGTGGATTGCACACAGGTGTGGGGAGCTGGGCCTCTGAGAGAATGGAGTCCAGGCTGGCTGTGGGCTCTGCTGTGGGATCCTGGCTGATGCTAGCTTTCCCCAAACTAGGACAGCAACGGGGGTTGAAAAAAAATATTGTAGACAGAAACCTGAGGTAATTTTAGTTTTATTTACACAGGTTGTTCACCTTAGACACTGGAGTCAGTCTTAGGCATTCAAACAGCCCTGTAATGAGTACATTCTCTGCCATCCTTTCCCTTGGTAAACAGCTCACAGAGACACTAAAACACAGGCTTTCTGAGAGGAGCCAGTGTTTGTGTCCTGCAGCACCTCCTTTCGTCCACACCCGCACTCTGCCTCACATAAAGTCTGGATTGTTGGGGTCACGCTGAGCTCAAGGAGTGCCAAGCTAACTTGTGTTTCTGTGTTTCCCTTTCTGGGGTGTGCACCACTCCAGGAAACCTACCCCAGCTGCTCCCTACCTCTGTCAGTTTCCCCAACAGCACCCAAGACAACAGCGAACTCTGGACTCCAGCACTTTCTGCCATTTCTTGAATAAAGCCAAATGGAGGTCTCAAAACTAATTTTGATTGCAAAGCATAGATAATTGGCTTTTATTATTATTATTTCTTAAATCATGTCTATCTGAAAGGGATGTTGACAGAGGGGAGGTGGAGGGTGCCGTTAGCTTTCCCACAGATCATCCCAGCCTCAGTGTTGGTAGCTGGCGCTGTCAAAATGACAGGATCCTTGACAAAGAGGCCAAAGAGGTGAAAGTGGCCAGGGAGGTGGGAGAGGGGCTGGGAGGAGAGGAGCTGAGGGTGAGGGAGGAAATGAGGAGACAGAGGGCTGGCTGCCTGTGTCCACAAACAAAATTACATACATGTAAAAAACTGTTGTTTCCATGAAACATTTTCAAAGAAGTGTGCAAACGAACTCTAACTTTTGATAGAAACGAAAGAAATGAATTCTGATAGGCCTACAAACGGACGACCTGTACGCTCTCCCCATCGTTCAAATGTGAAATAACTCACAAGCCGCCTCCACCATCGTTTCTGGCTGTCCCCCACACTTACACACCACTTTGCTCAGCAAGGAGACCTATTTGGCTCTGAGTTCACACCTTCAAGCCTGGTCTCTCTGGAGAGTAAGCTGCATTTCTCAGCTGGTTCCCTGCTGTCCCCTGCTCTGAGCCTTAGGGGCCAGTAACTTCCCAAGCCCCGCCCCTTCAGGGAGGTGCAGGTTCTACAGCACGACGCAGGCTCTGTACCTACCTGCTGACAGTTGCTGGGTCCTGCCCTGACCAGGGCTGTGTTAGAGGCCCCTGCTGTCACCCACGCTGGTTTTTTTTTTCCCTAGAGAGTCAACCATTGGCTTTTCCTGCCTCCCTTCTTCCCTCCGTTCCTCCCTCTTTCCCTCTCTTCTTACCTCCCTCTATCCCTCCTTTCCTCCCTCCCTTTTCCCTTCCTTCCTTCCTTCCTTCCTTCCTTCCTTCCTTCCTTCCTTTCTTCCTTCCTTCCTTCCTTCCTTCCTTCCTTGCCTTCCCTTCCCTTCCCTTCCCTTCCCTTCCCTTCCCTTCCCTTCCCTTCCCTTCCCTTCCCTTCCTTTCCCTTCCTTTCATCACCACAGAGTGTTCCTCTTTCAAATTTTTGGTCCTGTTATTTAAAAAAACGAACTCAAAAGGAAACTAATAAACATTTGTTGGAATCAGGTAGAAAAAGAAACCAAACAGGCTCTTAAGTTCTTGGCAGCTGCCATGAGGAAGGAGATGGGAGGCAGAAAGAATATAAGTGGAAAATGGACCTTGGAAGGTGACTCGGGCTTATGAGAAACAAGAATGAACCCGGCATCCAGGACTTTGCTCCGGGTAGTTTTTATCCAAGGGACAGAACGTTGCCGGGTGACAGGCTCTGTTAAAGCCACACTCCATCCTTGGGCCAACCAAAAAGGAAGTATTTAACCCTGGCGTTGGAGTCTGCGAAGAGTTGCTCCGGGTTGTGCCTGAGCTGGAAATGAGCACGCAGCTGCATTTGCTGCTGTCAGTTTTCCTTCAGGTTTTATTAGCTTGTACCAGCTCAAAGCTCCTGCCATGGATCGCGCCCAAGTCCTTATACCATATATGGGAAATCTCTTAACAAGGAAACGCTTTGTCTGTCCAAACATATCTTTTAGATGTATGACTGATAACCAAATATGTTGAAAGCCTCTAAAAATGATTAAGTTTTTTTACAGATAAGCAACAGTTTAATGCCAGGAGGTGGTGGTGGCAGTACCTTGCATGGAACAGTGCCCCAGGGTGTCTTTCTGTGCCACCTCTAGGCCCAAGGATAGCTCAGACAGTTCCCCCGTGCAAAACAGAGAATGCCCTAGTCATTAGCGCTTGCTACGGCCTGAAATACGCTGCACAGCTATAAGGTCCATAGTTACTACAGGTGTGAGTGGCCCCTCTAAGGCTGCAGATTTCCCCAGAGAAGCAGCCTCACTCCGGTCACTCCCTCGAAGGTGTGTGTTACAAGTCCTTTCTCTCGGCTTCACGCTCTCACATGTGTCATGTGGACTTGAGGTTTTCTGAATTTAGTTTCTAAAGTTGTGAGACAGCAATGCAGCCGCAGCTCTGGAGGTTGGACGTCTCAGGTCGAACGCCAGCAGGCACGGGCAGGGTCACTCCTGAGACCTTCGCGTAGGCTTCCAAATCGCCGCTTCTCACCGTGTGCGCGCGTGGTCTTTCTTCTGGGCACCCATGTCCATATCCCACCCTCCTCCTCTTGTAGACTCAAGCCACATAGCATGGAGCCCGGCCTGGGGGCTCCATTTCACTTTGTTTTATCCAAATGCAATCATCACCCTACAAGGTATGGCCGTAGGATGATTTTTAACAGCAGTGTGAGGTGGGGCACACAAGGGTCATCACAGAGCAGGCTTGGTTCAGGGGTGCTGGACTGAGTACCCTCAGCTGACACAGGAAGAGTCTCTTCCTCAGCCCCGGAGAGTCCTCAAGCCTTCTGTAAACAATGTCATATAATCGTTTTTGACACTTAGAGTCTTCCTCTGAGCTGAGAGAATGGAGACGACAGGCAATCTGAGATGATTATCTCAGGGTCTTACTGAGGAAGGCAATGTGCTCAATGAGGACATTTAACATGCATCTTAGCTGTCACCATGGAGACCCACAGGTCCTTTATGTACCTCTTCTTCACTGGTTTCGCTTAGCCTCTGGCCTCCTGACAACTCAGAGATGTCTCAGCAGTGACCTCTAAACGTAGATCTTTCCTCCCCCAAACAAGCAGCTTCCAAAGGGGACAAGCAATGGATGCGCAGTTTTCAGCTGACACAGATATTTGAACTTTATATTATTATTTCTTTATTTTTTGAAATTATAATTACATCATTCCCTGCATTCCTTTTCCTCCTTCCAGTCCCCCCATGTACCCCCCGATGCTTTTCAAGTTCATGGCCTCTATTTCTTTAATTGCTGTCAAGTATATACATTCACATATATTGGGCTAACTGGAGTTCTCTGGAGAAACAGAATGATAGAACACACATATACATACCTATAAAGGAGATTTATTGGAGTGGCTTCGGGCTGTGGTCCAGCCAGTCCGATAATGTCTGTCTCCAGTGGAAAGTCCAAGAATCCAGTAGTTTGTTCAGTCCTGGAGGCTGGACATCTCACTGTTGTGCAGGCTGTGTCAGTGTCCCGACTCTCTGATGCAGTGAATCCAAGCAGGCACAGAGAGGCTTCCTTCTTCTTTGTTCTTTCCATAGGCTGTCAAAGAACATGTGTCTGAGATTTAGGGTGGGTCTCCCAGCCTTAACTATGCTCCTTTTCATCATAGCTCTGCACAAGATCGACCACTCACAACCACGTGATACAGTCAGCCCTAGACGGTCCTGAAATCTCCCCAGCCAATGACACTATCCAAAAGTCTTCAATTAGCCTCAGGCACATTCTTGGGACAAAGGTAAAGTACAGTTACACTCTTAGCCAGCATGTCACAAGAATGGTCTGTGGCCTAGCTGCTAATAGTGACATTGCTGCCCTCTAAAGCCTGTGAGCCAGACCTTTATAACTCAAGTCAGTATTAGCGCTCCTGTCTTCTATGCCCCTGCTAGGAAGCTCCATTAAGCTGTGCTGAAAGTGCTCAACCAGTTTTCTAGTCCAAAATCTCCAAACAACAGCATGGTCAGGCCTCTTGCCACAGCACCCCACTCCCGGAACCAACTTCTGTCTTAGTCACTGTCTGTTGCTGTGAAGACACAGCACGACCAAGACAACTTTTATAAAAGAAAGCATTGAATTGGAGGCTTGCTTGCAGTTTCCGAGGCTTAGTCCATTATCATCATGGTGGGGAGCAGACAGGCATGGGTTAGGGTTAGAGCAGTAACTGAGAGCTTTACATCCTGATGTGGGCGTAGGCAGTATGGGGTGGGGAATGGAGAGAGACAGAGAGAGGCTGGGCTGGCCTGGGCTTTGGAAACCTCAAAGCACACTCGAACATTGACTCCAACAAGGCCACACCCCCTCTTACAAGGCCACACCTCCTCCAACAAGGCAATTCCTCCTAATCCTTCCCAAACAGTTCACCAACTGGGGACTAAGTTTCCAAACATGAGCCTATTGGGATCCATTCTCATTCAAGCACACACACACACACACACACACACACACACACAACCTGCCAGACTGCTTGGTCTTGATAACATTTCCTGTGCGTAAACGTCAGGGCTGACCACTTGGTACTGGATAACCCACTGATGTGTTCTTTCCTAGAGAAGAACATCTCTCCTGCCCCCAGCATTCCTAGCTGTCCACAGTTTTCTCTCTAGGGTTGAGGCCCCTGGAGCTTCCCTTCCATGTTAGCATGTCTGATGCAGGGGTTGTCATCTAGTTCTTGTTTAGGCAGCCGTGATGAGGAGACATCTCGGCTATAGACATCTCGCCTGTAGCCACTCTGGTGCTTCTAGGAGACACTATCTTGCAGCAAACTTCCTGTTCCTCTGGCTCTCGCTCCCGCAGTGACCCCTGAGCCTGAGGCGCAGTTGCTGGCTGTAGGTGGCTTCACTGGCTCCACAGAGCTCCTGTTCTCGGCATCTTCATCAGTTGTTTGTTGCTTTGTTTCATTTTGGGTTTTGGTGATGCTCTTTCTCTGTTACATAGAGAAGCCGCCTTGATGAGCAGGGAGAAGCAGCCTTGTCTGTGGGAACAAGGACAAATATTTATACTGTAGTTAGGGAATACGATGCTTAGAGAGCCTGTTCTAAGTTCTCCTCCGAGACCCATGACCTCACTTGCTCCGGGTCGATGACTAGGTTTCCAGCACTGGCCATGGTTCCTCTGGTTGAAGCAGGGCCCTCTGGGCCTTTTAAAACTTTCTTATTTACCAGGCGTACAAATAGGTGACAACGAAGCTGACACTTCTTTGGTCAGTAAAGTGCTTGCTCGGGACCGTCACACGCACACACCCTCAGAGGGGTCAGCTACAGGGAGATGGCTTAGAAGTTGAGAGCTGCTCCCAAGGACCCCACTTCAGTTCCCAGCACCCACTGGGGGAGGTGGAGGAGGCCATCTTCTGACCTCTGTAGGCACCAGCTCACAAGTGGTAGGCACTCACCAGATGTATATAACTCAAACCAAAAACAAAATCTTGTTTAAAAACTGCACAGTACTAAAACTATTGGAAAAGGTGTTCCATGCCAACATTTTACGTTTACATAGCTAATTCAGAAAATGTTTGCATAACACCTCTGTCTGTTTTAATTTAATCAATGTTGGTTAAAAATCGGTAAAGTAACATTCACGGCTGTATGATCGCATTTCCTCTACAGGAACAAAAAATGACAACTAATAAACTAACAAAGCTCACTCTCAAAGTCCTGATACCAACCTCTGTGTTAAGGCTATCAGTGATGGTGACGCATTTGCCAGCAGGGGGAGCTCTTTTCCTAAAATCCAACGCGCTAACTTTCTTTTCTTTCTTTCTTTCTTTCTTTCTTTCTTTCTTTCTTTCTTTCTTTCTTTCTTTCTTTCTTTCTTTCTCTTCTTTCTTTCTTCCTTCCTTCCTTTCTTTCTCTCTTTCTGTCTTTCTTCTTTCTTTCTTCTCTCTCTCTTTCCTTCCTTCCTTCTTTCTTCCTTTCTTTCCTCTCTTTCCTTCCTTCTTTCTTTCTTTCCTTATTTAATTATTTCTTTATTTCCTTCTTTCTTTTTTCCTCCCTCCTTCTTACTTCTTTTATTATTATTGTTTACAACTGCATAGTCCTAAGCTGCCCGTTTGAAAGCGTTTGAGGTATTGCTTTCACTCTGAAGTGGGGTCGCTGAAGGAGCTCTGGGGTTATTTAGGACTACACAGATGTCACGGCAGAAAAGAACTTATAAAGATGTTTGCGGTTCCCGCTTTTAGTCTGAGCGCTTCGCACAACCTGGCGGACGTGCCTGGATTTAGCCCAGGCTGGAGGAGGCGCTGCGGTTTTGTGCTTTTTAAGTCCGTCTGGGGTGCATGTTTGCAGATAGGACCTCGCTGCGCGGCCAGAACTCTGAATCCTCCCGCCTGCGCGGGCTCCGCTCGCTGTCTTGCAGCAGCCCTGGCGGGTCCAGACCTCACGTTTCGCCGCTGGGAGCCACCCGCATCCTCTGCTCCGGGTCTCCTTGAAAACTTCCTCTCCTTTTCGTAGAAAGCAAAGATCCAGGGTCAACTGGCCGGGCGGCCCCGGTCTCTGAAGGCGAGGGGCGTCCTAGAGGCCTCTCGTGTTATTAGAAATGTGTGTGTATGTGTGTGTGTGTGTGTGTGTGTGTGTGTGTGTGTGTGTGTGTGCACATACATATGTGTAGCCCACGCTGCCCTGGAACTCGCCGCGATCCTCCTGCCTCAGCCTCGGCGAGGCAGGGTGCTCCGCGCGGCCGCCGCGCCCGGCCCGCTCGGGACCCGGGACCCGGGACTCCGCCCCCTCGTCCTGCGGGGGCGGGGCAGGCGCGCTCCCGCCCAGGTCGCCGAGGGCTGCGCCGGCCCACTATGCAAACGAGCGCCTGCGGCGGCCAATCGGAGGCCGGCGGGGCGGTGACGCGCGCGCCGAGCCCCGTGGTATTTATAGCTCGTATTTAAAGAGCCCTGGGGAGTCTCCCGCTCGCTGGGCGGCGGCGCGGAGCTGCGCGGTGGCGGCGTCCGCGGGGAGGGGCCGGCCCGGGCGGCGCGTGCACCGCGCGGGAGGCTCCGTGCAGCGTCTCGCCCTCGGCCTGGCCCGCGCTCCCGGACAGCGAGCGAGCGAGCGAGCAATGAATGTCGCCTCCTTTCTCTTCTTTCTGTTTTTTTCTTTAGACGCTTTGGGCAGACTCTCGCTCTAACCTAAGCTGAGCTGTGTATCACCGTATGACCCAGGCTGGCCTGTCCTGGAACTCTGCGGAACTCCGGCCTCTCAGTTTGCAGACACTGCAGGCGTGCGCCGTGACGCCTAGCTCGGCTATACACACGTCTTTAGACATGCATGCATACATCTGTGTTACACATACTTTTAATCGTTTTCAAAAGCCAGGGATTTGGACTCCCAGGCCAGAGCAGAGAATTCGCTCCGACCCCACCCCGGTCGGAGTGGCCAGCAGCGGGGTTTCCTGGTGCAGGCTGCTTGGAAGCCGCCTTCCTGGGCGGGGGGAGGGGAGGACAATACGAGCTGGA
The DNA here is from genome assembly GCF_030254825.1 of Meriones unguiculatus. Taxonomy (NCBI): domain Eukaryota; kingdom Metazoa; phylum Chordata; class Mammalia; order Rodentia; family Muridae; genus Meriones; species Meriones unguiculatus. Next base: position 130,804,917 of record NC_083353.1, on the reverse strand, counting down.
GAGCCAAGAGCGATTAGGGGGCGGGGCTGTTGGCTAGGTGACCGTGCGCTCACGGAAAATAAGATGCAAGATAGTGGCGGTGACCGACCCGTTTCAGGCGACTGACCTCCAGACTCCGCAGTGCGAAAGCAGGAAGCGCATGACATCAGAGGACGGAGGAGCCCTGAATAGGACCTGGTGTCTGCAGAGCTGGCCGGCTTCCTCTCTCCTCCCCCTACACGCTATCTTCCAGCAGGGCCTGGCCTGCGCGGTGGGCTCAGGCCGGGGAGGCGCTGCGCGCGTCTGGCACGCCCTGGTCCCTGTTCACCTGCGTGCACAGACCTCCCTCATTCTAAAGACGACCAGGCCGTTAGAGGGGTATGCAGGGATCCCGTGAGGGGGCTGGCCTAAGCGCGGGTCACCGCTTCCAGAATACAGGTTTCAAATGCGGAGCGCCCCACTGGTCTGCAGGACAGAGCTTCTCAGTCAGCCCGGCCTGGGTCGTTACCCTCCGGGGACCGGATCGGGTCTGGTCCCTTCTCCCTTCTTTCCTTACAAAGGTGTCTGAGACAGATCTGGTTCTGTAGACTGTGCCGGCTTGGAGCTGTGTAGCCCAGGCTGGTCTCACTGTGAGAGCCTCCCGGGGCTGGAATTAAAGGTATGTAGCAGGGTCCGCCGTCACTGTGCACAGAGACAGGAGAAGCTGGATAGGACTTTCCCAACATCTGACATCTGGAAGATCCGGGCTGGGGCCTCACCTGATTGCGGCTGCCACCGGCAAGGTCACTCCACGGTAGCCTCACCGGCTGTCCTCTCAGTCCCTCCCTGTTCCACCCCGAGCAAAGTTGAACGCAAAGGCGGTTGCTCCAGCTGGTCCCGGATCAGCCCAGTAGACAGCGCTAGGAGTGCCTGCCACCCAGGATCTCAGCATCAGGCGAGCTGAGCCCAGTTTACAGATAAGAAAACAATTCCCAAACCGGCCAGACCAGAGTCCACGACGTTCCCGAAGCCTCTTAGCTGCTCTTTGCTCCTGAATCTGGGAGGAGGGCCATGACCCTGGAAGGCAAAGGCCTGTTTTCACCCAGCTCTGGGCTAACTGCAGTTAGGGTAGTCCTGGGTTATCATGAGAGTTGTCACGGGGTCTAACCTGAGTTAGAAGAACGGTTTGGGAAAACAAGATGAACTGAGCTAATTTCCCAGTGGTCTTGAATTTGTAAAGGTGTCGAGTAATGTTGCTTAATGATTAAACGCTGGGCTGTGTTCTGTGTAGCATCTCCTCTCTCCACAGAGCCTAGAACAGCGAGTGGTGCTCAGAATTAGCTAGTAAGTAACCCTCAAGGTCAGATAAGAGCGTGTGCTCCCCTCGTGGCTGCTGGACGAGCACAGGCTGGACTAGCCTTGCTGGGAGGATGGGCTGTCACGGGGATCCCGACATTTGAAGGAGAAACTGTGAGACCACAATCGTGAGTAATGGAAACGAGAGCTCTGGAAAGCCGCCATCTGATTGTAACACTGGCTGGACGGCCCTAGGCAAGGCCTGGAGCCTGAGGCTTGGTTTCCGCATCTGTGGACTGGAAATTAACCTGTCTCTCCTGCCAGGGGCCTCGCTCCTGAGGTCTCTGCCGTCTCTTCCTCCCTGTTCCCTTACACGCTAGAATTTCTTAAGGCGCCTTCCCAAACGTGATAGTCCGCACAAGCTCCTGGGCTGTTTGCACCCACAGCTCCCTGTGTCTGAGAGTGAAGCGTTCAGAGGGCTCATGCACAGGTCTGCAGCTAGAGGGGTGTGACCTTCAGGAGCCCTGCTAGAGGAAGTGGGTCTCCAGGGGCGGGTCTTGGGGTCGTATAGCCCAGCCCCACTTCCCGTCTGCATTTTGCTTCCCGGATGCTGGAAGTGTGACCAAGTGCTTTGTGCCCCTGCTGCGGTGCCTTTCACACCGAGGTCTTCTGTCCCTTCTCTTTTTAAAATTTGTATTTAGTCTTTGACCTTTTCAAACATTTACACACAGTGTAAATAGGCCACATCCATCCAGCACTAACTTCAGCAACCCCTAGTGCCGCCGCCATCTCAGGCCCAACTTCCTGTTTTCTTGCTGCTGTTGATAACCCCAAGTCCAGGTGGCTGCCCACGTGCACACAGGTGCAAGGAGTCCACTGGGGCAGGTGCAGCCTTCTTAAGCCGTAAACCATGTTAAACCCTTCATTTCTTAGGTTTGGCAAACTTCTCATCCTCCCAGAATGGGGTCCACACCTCGCTGCTCTTGGCCGCACCCCACCCTTCTGCCTTCCCGTACCCCTCCCTTCTGCTGTCCACCACCTTGCTGTTTCTGAGCCTGGCACTTTCGGACAAGGATGCTGTCTCTCCTCAGGATTCCGTCCTACACCCTCTGATGTAGTAACCACCGATCTTTCGCCCCTGACCTTTGCCTAACTCCGTTTCCACAGCGGGAGCCCCTCCGCTTTGCGCAAAAGGCAAGTGAGTCACCCTCACAGCATCTAAGCACCAGAAACGGAGTGTCTGTATTTTCTGAATCTGGGTTCTGGTCTGTCTGGAAGAGCTTCGGTCACACTGAGCCACTGGCAGGGACAGACCATGTGTGTTGAGGTGGATGAACGAATGGCTGAGCAGTGGGCCACAAGTCCAAGGGCAAAGAGCTTGGCCTGTCTCGCCGCTGTCTCCCAGGCGCCGGGCACAGTGTGGGGAACAGAGCAATAGATGGTCAAGCAGCTCTGGCCACACAGACTAGGATGAGAGGGTTAGACAAAATGTGTTTAAGCCCCGGGGACATAAAGGCACTGAGTGACTCCCAGTTGTCTTTCTGCTTGCTAAAATGGAGCATGGAGGTTGTCATCTGCTGTTTGAGGCCTGTCACCCTTGTCACCTACCAGCCCCTGAATGAGTGGAAATGGGAGGTGTTTAGAGCTGGTTCCTAACCCTGCCTCGTTGCCATCACTGGCTTAGGGAGATGTTATTGTTTCTAAAGACACTGTAAGAAACTTGGCCTGAAAGCCGGGTGCAGTGGCATGCGCCTTTAATCCCAGCACTCGGGAGGCAGAGACAGGCAGATCTCTCTGAGTTAGAGGCCAAGCCTGGTCTATAGAGTGAGTTCCAGGACAGCTAGGGTTACACAGAGAAACCTATCTCGAAAAACCAAAAATAAAAAAACCAGTAAGTTCACCAAGGGTCAGAGAAAATTGTGCAAGGACAGAGTGTTGGGCCAGCATGAGAAGAAGGAGTATCCTTAGTCACGCCTCCAAGACCCACAGATGACACAACCGGCTCGCCCAGTGTGGGGTGAAAGTGGTGGCCCCACAGGCTCAGGCGCTGGAACACTTGGTTCCCAGCTCTTGGTGCTGTCCTGGACGGTGTGGCCTCTTCAAGAAGCAGAGCCTCCCTGGAGGAAGTGGATCACTGGGGATGGACCTCAAAGTTTTATAAACCAGTTTTACTTCCTGTCCATGCTTTGCTCCCTGATGGGGACAAACGTGATCCGCTTCACCACAGCTCCCACTCTCCACCGTGGCAAGCTGCGCGCGTCTCTCACGGATCTGACGGAAGCCCACCTTCCTTTAGTTGCTTTCCTCGGGAGAAGTACTGACAGGCCAGCGTTTGAAGCCAAGGCCTGTGTCAGGGCTGGCTCAGCAGTCAGTACTTGGACGATTAAAACACATCTTGCTGATATGTTCTCTTGCTCCGACATTGACTCCAATGCATATACTTACTTTTTAAATAATTTGAGTCAGGGAAGTGAGATGACTCAGCAGGTAAAGGCCCCTGCTACCAAGCCTTGTCTGCTTAGTTTGACCCCCAAAACCTGCCTGAATCATAGAGCAGGGAATCGGTGCCTACCTCTCCCGTCTGATAGTCCCATGCTGGTCCACACATGTATATACACACACAAAGTAAAGATAAGCAAATTAAAGAATTGTTTGTCTCTCTGATTTTTTTAGAAAGACACTAGGCCACCTCGCTGATATAATTTTTCTTATCTAAAAGGCATGTGATTTCTACCTGTCAGGCACTTTCTCGAACTTTAATTACTTTATTAATTTTCTCTTTTAAGAATCTAATGAAGTCGGGGCTAGAGAGATGGCTCAGCAGATAAGAGCACTGTCTGCTCCTCCAGAGGTCCTGAGTTCAAGTCCCAGCAACCACGTGGTGGCTCACAACCATTTATACTGGAATCTCATGGATAGACCATTCATACATAATATAAATCAATAAAATCTTTTTAAAAAAATTAATTTAGAACATGGTTGGTCTGATAGGAGATTACATCCAAAGACCACCTAGTTCTGTGTGATCTGGCTGGAATACAGACACTCCTTTAATCCAGGAGACAGAGTTGTACAGATCTGAATTCAAGGACAGTCTGGTATAGAGTAAGTTTCAGGTAAAGAAAGCTTAGGTCCAGGCCCGGTGGTACACACCTTTACTCCCAAACAATGAAGGTAAAGTTAGTTTGTAGAAGGAAGCATCCTTCATGGAAAGTGATGTCTAACTCAGTGGCAGAAACAGTGACAAATCAGAAAAAGACTTGACAGAATAAGATATGCCCAGCTCTCAGGAGAAGAGAGAGGAAAGGGAAGCTATTTAAGGGAGCAACACAGAATGAGACAGAGAAGTAGTCAGTTTTGCTGAGAAAGTTTTATAGAGAGAAGTTGAAGGCAGGAGGAGCCAGAGATCAAATTGCTGGAGTTAGTTTGAGACCAAGCAGAACAGTTCTGGGGCTGAGAGAGAAGCCAGAACAGCTGAGCTGAACCAGCCAGCCCAGAGCTCAGAAAGAACGAGAAAGGGGAGCTTATTCAGCAGTGAGTCCCAGAGGCTGGAAACATTCTGGGCCCAGGTTAGACTGCATGGAGGGTGGAAGCTTCCAGGACCAGGTCAGCAGACAAAGGCAGCAAGCCTTCAAGACTGCAACTGAAGCAGGAGAATGAAAGTTCCCGTTACACCTCACGTATGCCTGCTGCCCACAAAAGTCAGACGAAGGTGTCAGAGCCTCTGGAATGACATTACAGACAGTTGTGAGCCACCTTGCAGGCGCTAGAAATCAGATCCAGGTCCTCTGCAAAGGCAGACGGCACTCATAACCACTTAGCCATCGCTCGCCCCTCAGGGGGAGTCCCAGTCTCCAACGGTCACCCCCACAGCGCTGTCTGATATGAGCAGCTAAATCTAGTGTTTACGAGTGTCTACCTACTTAGTTATATTTACCACTTTCCAGATGTGACTTACATCAACGCTCACTACCGTTTTGCTGTTGTCTCTTTTTAGTCATGTGTGGTTTTTTGTTCCTTTGTTATTTTTGTGTGTTCTTTGGATGTTGAACTTTTTTTAAGTTCTTTTCACAGGGAGCATTGAGAGTGTTGATCAGAGTGTCTAGTGGATCAAACCATCCTCAAATTCGCGAGTAGCTGAGAATGGCCTTTCCTTTCTGGTCCTCTTGACCTCACCTTCAGAGAGCACGTGCCGCGCGTTCTGTGGTGTCGGGGATTGGACGCACGCTTCACACATGGAAGGACAGCCCTCCACTAACCCAGCTCCTCGGCAGCGGAATTTGCCCCCTTTGCAGTGTGCAGCCCAATGAACTTTGACCCACGCACACTTGTGTAATGACAAGTCCGATCAAGGTTCAGAGTGTTGGTGCTCAGTAGTGGAGCACTGGCCTAGAGTGCACACAGGGTCCTGGGTTCAACACCCAGCCCTGCAATCTAAACAGATGAAAGCGTAAGGTGTCTTCACTCTGTCCTCCACCAAGCTCCCCAGGGTTTTGTAGTCCCCACCGTCAGGCCTTGGCCAGTACTCTTCTTAGTCCCCATAGTTTTTTGGCTTCCCCCAGAAAGGGGCTACGTGATGTCATTAGAAATGTTGTTGGAGGGGGGGGGCTTGGAGAGAGCTCAGAGGGTAAAGCGCTCTCCCGGAAGAGTGAGGACCTGGCTGTATCCATACAAAGACTGACAGGCTGGGTGGCGTGTGCTGACCCCAGCGCTGAGAAGGCAGAGGCAGGCCCCAAGGCTCACCGGCCGGCCCGCTAACTCATGCTCCAGGTTCAGTGCAAGGCCCTGCCTCAGAGCATGAGGTGGAGGGGAGCCACTTGGGGACCCGCCTCTGCCAGTACTCAACAGCCAGAGAAAACCAAGAATAATAGGGCAGAAAATGACTGCTGAAGACAGCCGGTGTTGGCCTCTGACTACACACATGTGCACGTGCACAAACAAATACTGCCTTTGGCCAGGCTAGGAGGCAGAAAGGTTATCGAGTTCAAGGCTGGCTTGGGCTGCAGAGTGAGTGTAGGGTGAGAGGGAGTGGTGCCATGGCTGCCGTTCACTGCAGTGTGAATCCAGATGTTGACACCAAGCTCTGTCCACCAAGTTATAAACGCGGGGCTGGCGCTGGCACGCGTGAGTATCTTCCTTGAGGTTTAACCTTTTCTCTCTTCAAAACATTTACATTACCGACAGTCAACACAATCTCGTGGAAAGATGTTTTGGTACATTTCCAAAAGTTTAAAAAAAGAAAAAAAACAACAACAAATGAACCGAAAACCTAACTAAAGCACATCTCGTGTGTCTGAGAGAGATCGTTGAGGCGCTGGCAGCCATTTGTTCGTCAGTGCTCACAGCTGCTCTGTTCGTAGCAGCTGGGAAATGGAACCCACCTAGGTGCCCGTCGGCAGGTGGATGGAGAAAAGAAAACACGGCCCCCCTGCACACGTTTATATGGTGTAAAGAGTCAGGCAGCAGTGACATTCGCAGGAAAATGGGCACAACCGGAAATCACTGTTTTAAGGGAAGTAAGCCATGCTCAAAAAGATAAATACCGCATTTTTTCACTTCTACGTGAAAAGAAGGTGTGTGTGCTGTGTGAGGGAGTTGTATGTGTGTGTGTGTCTGCATGTGTGAGGTGTGTGTGTGTGATGTGGTGTGCCTGTGTGAGGTGTGTGTGTGTATGTGTGTACATGTGTAGGTCATAAAACAGAAAGGGGATGGGGAGAGGGGAGGAAGAGGTTGGAGAGGCAGGAATAGCCCAGCGGGGTACACAGGCTAAGAGAGCAGAAAGGGGAAAGCAGACTGGGGAGGGGGCACACACACCAGGAGCCTCTAGGGAAGCAAGTGGCAAAGTGCTGGAACAGAACAGCCGCTTGGTTGTGGCCTCACTACCGGAACACTCTGCTTGGCGCCCTCCATTCTCCGTAGCAGGTGGGCTGTGTGCCCACTGACCCGCAGGTGGGCTGTGTGCCCACCGATCCTGCATAGCTGCCTTGGCTACGCTCTAGGTCCACCATGCTTGTTACCCGAGCATGGGTCCGCAGGCGTCTTCCTGCTGAAGTCCCCCCGCCCCCCCTGATGTTGTGTTTCTCGGGAGAGCTTCAGCTTTGTGCTTGGGGGTGTCTAAGGGTTTGTGCTTAGCCCTTGCCAGGAGGGGAGAGGACGCTGAGCCAAGTTTGCTCAGGAGGCGGCCAGCCTTCTGGAAGGCCTGAACCTTCACACTCAGTCATTGTTTTCCAGAGGGGGGTTTGTTGGTTGGTTGGTTTGTTTGTCTGTCTGTCTGTCTGGTTTTGGTTTTTTGGTCCCATAGCTTGTGTTAAATGTTCACTCGTGTCAAATGCTGCCACTTAGACATCATCTTAGGACGGCTTTCTGTCCCACTTCCCAAAGCCCAGGCTAGCTTAACTTTCTCTAAAACCGTTATTTTGAAGAGCCCAGTCCTGTCTTCCTCCACCCCAAGCCCTCACTTTGACTCCTTTGAGCGAGGACACCAGTGCTCAGGAAAGCAAATATTAGCACAAATCCTTCCTTTAGCAGTTAGCAGGGTATACAGAACTAAAAATACTCTGGTAGCATGAATTTTCTCAACAAATGACTTTGTGAAAGTAAACAGCAGAGTCCTAACACGCAACAGCAGCGTTGTTGTCCAGTGTGATTTTTAAAGGCTTAGGGCTGTTTAGCTTAGGACGGCTCATGGGTGGGAAGGGGGCACCGCCTCCTTGCTGCCTTGTGTGCTTTTGAAGGGGAAATGAACTCAGTTTTCCTGCCTCGTTTTCCGTGTGTGTGTGTGTGTGTGTGTGTGTGTGCACGCGTCTGTATATGAATATATGTGTGAGTGTATATGTATGTGTGTGCAAGCACGGGTGCCCCTGGGAACCTGTAGACAGGACAACTCGGGGAAATCAGTTCTCTCCTAACATCCCTACCATAGCGTGGGTCCTAGGATCAAACTCCAGCCAGCAGGTTAGGGGCGGGCTCCTTTACACGCCAGCGCTCACTTGAATTTTCACTCAGAGTAAAGAAAACAGTATCTAGTTTTCTCTGCAACAGAGTTCTCTTATGTCTAATTATTAGGAATAAATGTGTCTGGAGAGCACTCACTTCTCAGAATTAATGGATGGAATTTCACACCCTAACATTGACTTGGTATTGCAGAAGAACAGATTGCTATGCTTTGTAAAAGCTCTTTTTTCACTACCGTGTGTGTGTGTGTGTGTGTGTGTGTGTGTGTGTGTGTGAATGTTGTGGTGGAGGGCACACATGCAAGCGCACACACGTGGAGGTTAGAGGATGACACTGTGGAGTTGGTGTTCTCTCCCACCCTACAAGGATCTTTGCGCACTGAGCCCTCTGCCAGCCCACACTGCTGTGCGTGTAGCTGTTGACCGTCCACTTCCTGTCAGCTTGTGTGTCGGCTGAGGTGTCTGTAACCGACCGTGCGGAAACGTGTGTTTCTGAAACCTCTACAGCCGTGAGGTGGGGTCAGGAGTGTGCAGCAGGAGCCACAATCCCTCTCAAGAGGCTGGAGGCTGACCTTCACTGAGGGGACAAGCGCCCTGCACACGCAGTGGCAAGCTGGTGGCGGCATCGACGGGCTTCAGGTTCCCTCTCATGGCAGCACTAGAATAATGTGATTTCCAGTCTCCAGACTGTGGCAAAGCCTTCTAACTTCAGAAACACGTATCTTAAGGGCTGAGGACACAGCTCAGCGGTGGAGCAGTTGTGTAAGCTGACACAATGCCCTCCCACAAACATACACACAATTACACACATACATAAAGATACATACACATACACACACATGTACCAACACATACATATATACACTCATACAAATACACATATACATTCATGTATACACTTCCAGGTACATACATAAATATACATACATATATACACATACACACACATACCACACACAAATATATACAAATACACACATATGCACACACATATGCATGCATGCATAAGCACACAAACACATATATACACACACTCACATACATACATTTATACACATACTCATACACATGCACACATAGACACATATATACACTCACATACGTACACACATACATAAACACACACACACACACACACATATATACCCATTCACACACACAGTTGTCTCCTGGTTCCACTTAGTGGCCTGGTTCAGTGTAAGAAAAGACCAGAGACCTGAGCCCTGGATGCCATGATTATGAAGGTCTTTGGCTTCCATGGCTTAAACCATAGGACTTACCGATTCTTTTTAATGGTCATCAAAATACAAGAGCATTGTTGTCTTTTCAAATATAAAAGTCCACTTAGATATACATTTATGTTTTCACAATACAGATATTGCTTTACAGTGAAATCCTAATGGCAGTGCACATCTATCTTAGCTTCCCAGGCCAAGGCTGAGCATTGAGAACACCCCAGGACTGCAGCTGGAAGGCTGAGCATTGAGAACACCCCAGGACTACAGCTGGAAGGCTGAGCATTGACTGGAAACACCCCAGGACTGCAGCTGGAAGGCTGAGCATTGAGAACACCCCAGGACTGCAGCTGGAAGGCTGAGCATTGACTGGGAACACCCCAGGACTGCAGCTGGAAGGCTGAGCATTGACTGGGAACACGCCAGGACTGCAGCTGGAAGGCTGAGCATTGAGAACACCCCAGGACTGCAGCTGGAAGGCTGAGCATTGACTGGGAACACCCCAGGACTGAAGCTGGAAGGCTGAGCATTGAGAACACCCCAGGACTGCAGCTGGAAGGCTGAGCATTGAGAACACCCCAGGACTGCAGCTGGAAGGCTGAGCATTCACTGGGAACACCCCAGGATTGCAGCTGGAAGGCTGAGCATTGAGAACATGCCCAGGACTGCAGCTGGAAGGCTGAGCATTGACTGAGAACACCCCAGGACTACAGCTGGAAGGCTGAGCATTGACTGGGAACACCCCAGGACTGCAGCTGGAAGGCTGAGCATTGAGAACACCCCAGGACTGCAGCTGGAAGGCTGAGCATTCACTGGGAACATCCCAGGACTGCAGCTGGAAGGCTGAGCATTGACTGGGAACACCCCAGGACTGCAGCTGGAAGGCTGAGCATTGAGAACACCCCAGGACTGCAGCTGGAAGGCTGAGCATTCACTGGGAACACCCCAGGACTGCAGCTGGAAGGCTGAGCATTGACTGGGAACACCCCAGGACTGCAGCTGGAAGGCTGAGCATTGATTGGGAACATGCCCAGAACTGCAGCTGGAAGGCTGAGCATTGAGAAAATGCCCAGGACTGCAGCTGGAAGGCTGAGCATTGAGAACACCCCAGGACTACAGCTGGAAGGCTGAGCATTGACTGGAAACACCCCAGGACTGCAGCTGGAAGGCTGAGCATTGAGAACACCCCAGGACTGCAGCTGGAAGGCTGAGCATTGAGAACACCCAGGACTGCAGCTGGAAGGCTGAGCATTGAGAAAATGCCCAGGACTGCAGCTGGAAGGCTGAGCATTGAGAACACCCCAGGACTACAGCTGGAAGGCTGAGCATTGACTGGAAACACCCCAGGACTGCAGCTGGAAGGCTGAGCATTGAGAATACCCCAGGACTGCAGCTGGAAGGCTGAGCATTGAGAACACCCCAGGACTGCAGTTGGAAGGCTGAGCATTGAGAAGACGCCCAGGACTGCAGCTGGAAGGCTGAGCATTGACTGGGAACACCCCAGGACTGCAGCTGGAAGGCTGAGCATTGAGAACATGCCCAGGACTACAGCTGGAAGGCTGAGCATTGACTGGAAACACCCCAGGACTGCAGCTGGAAGGCTGAGCATTGAGAACACCCCAGGACTGCAGCTGGAAGGCTGAGCATTGAGAACACCCCAGGACTGCAGCTGGAAGGCTGAGCATTGACTGGGAACACCCCAGGACTGCAGCTGGAAGGCTGAGCATTGAGAACATGCCCAGGACTGCAGCTGGAAGGCTGAGCATTCACTGGGAACACCCCAGGACTGCAGCTGGAAGGCTGAGCATTGAGAACACCCAGGACTGCAGCTGGAAGGCTGAGCATTGAGAACACCCAGGACTACAGCTGGAAGGCTGAGCATTGACTGGAAACACCCCAGGACTGCAGCTGGAAGGCTGAGCATTGAGAACACCCAGGACTGCAGCTGGAAGGCTGAGCATTGAGAACATGCCCAGGACTACAGCTGGAAAACTGAGCATTGACTGGAAACACCCCAGGACTGTAGCTGGAAGGCTGAGCATTGAGAATACCCCAGGACTGCAGCTGGAAGGCTGAGCATTGAGAACACCCCAGGACTGCAGCTGGAAGGCTGAGCATTGAGAACATGCCCAGAACTGCAGCTGGAAGGCTGAGCATTGAGAACACCCCAGGACTGCAGTTGGAAGGCTGAGCATTGAGAAGACGCCCAGGACTGCAGCTGGAAGGCTGTGCATTGACTGGGAACACCCCAGGACTGCAGCTGGAAGGCTGAGCATTGAGAACATGCCCAGGACTACAGCTGGAAGGCTGAGCATTGACTGGAAACACCCCAGGACTGCAGCTGGAAGGCTGAGCATTGAGAACACCCCAGGACTGCAGCTGGAAGGCTGGGCATTCACTGAGAACACGCCCAGGACTGCAGCTGGAAGGCTGGACATTCACTGGGAACACGCCCAGGACTGCAGCTAGATGCACAGATCTTGGGAATGTGAAGGTCACATCAGTTTTAGTGAGGGGTAGTTTGCAAGATCTTTTTAGAATGATGTCATCTGTCAAAAGTTAGGCATGGAATTCCATCCCATCCCCAGGGCTCCGCCTGTCTCTCTGGCTCTCTTTGGGGAGTTCTGGCTTTCTCTTTGGCCTAAGGAAGCACGAGCCTCCTTGCTGGAGCAGAAAAGTGGAAACTCTGCACTTGCTCTTTCTTTTCTCCTTTGTTCCTTTTGCCTTCCTTCTTCTCTCCCTTGCCTTCCTCTTCTTTCCTTCTTTCCCTTCCCCCACTCCCTTCTTTCTTTCCCTTTTTCCCTGTGCTGGGGACAGAAGCCAGGCCCTTTGCCTACAGACCGCACTTGCTCTGCCTCTGCGATGCCCCTCCCCCATTCACCGCCATTCCTTGTGCTGCCATGCTAGCAACATAAGCAGATCCCGGGATCTTCATCCCGGGATCTTCCTCTCTTTGTGTTTGCTCCCAATAGGGAAAGTCTGGAAGGGTGCGTGGCCAGCTGCTAGTGCAGGAGAACAGAGGACAAACGGGTGTGTTTGTGCCTCCTCCTTGAACCAGGGCCTCCATCGGGTGACTGCTCCTCGTCCTAATCAGGGGACCTGCCCTTCCATGTGCTGCTTTGCCCACGGAAATTGCACTGGCCACAGTACCTGAGTCCGTGGGGACCCTTCGGCCCAGGCCTGACGAGCCAGAGGACATTCTCTGACTAATTCCTGTTGCTCAGAGGTCCACTGAAGACATCTACAGTGTGAAAACATGAAGATTATCCTCAGCCTCCTGGCTCCATTTCACACCTACTGGAAAGAGAGCCGGTCTAAGAACTGGAGTTACAATACAAAGAAAGGTTGAGAGGAAACTGAGGTAGTCATGAATCCTTGTCCCCAAAGATCCCGGCACGGGTCCCCATGGCCGCCACTCTTAGCCTGGGTTGAATGACTGAATGGGACTCCCGTTGGTTTAAGTTGCCTCTGATTGGACTTGTGTTAATTACATGCTCATACCCTAATTAGCATCTCTTGAGAAGGAGTTAGGGAAATAGCGCTTCACATTGTTTAAAATATTTATTAATATGATTATTACTATCATTATTATTATTATCGAGACAAGGTCTCATGCATCTCCAAGTTGGCCTGAAACTCACAATGTAGCTAAAATGGCCTTTGAACTCTGATTCTCCTGCCTCCACCTCCCAGGTGTTTGCATTACAGGTGTGTACTTCCACACCCAATTTCTATGACGCTGGCAACCAAACCCAGGGCTTCTCTCGTGCTAGGCCAGCACTCTGCCAATGAAGCCACATCCCTACCCTTCACAGTTTTCATATCTGTTTCAGTTTCAGTTTCACACAGTGATGGTATTCATGGGAGTTTTTACTATGAGTGTCAGGAACTCCACACAAACATAGCACAGAGGGGTGGGGATTAGATCACATGTCCATGGGGGGGTATTGGATCACGTGTACAAACATAACAGGAAAACTGACCTAAAAACATGGGAGTAGAGGAGCTAAGTGTCATCAGATCTTTTCCTGGGCCCTTCTCCTCAGTGGTGGCTTCCACGTCTGCCCAGGGGGGACATGGATGCCAGTTTCAGGTTCCAGTTCTTCTCAGGTACCACAGTGTCTGAGAAAAAAATCCTCCTTCTCAACCTGGGTCAGCAGACACGGGGTCATGGCAGTTCTTGGACAGTTACTGTCACTGCCCACGCTGGTTCTCGGCTTCTGTCGTTGACCAGTTCCTGTAGCCAAGAATCATGGGAGAGCAAGTAGTTCCCATCTGGAGCCAAGGAAGGCGCTGTTTCAGTGAGAGGCCAGGCAGGACTCAGTAGGTAGACGCAGGAGGATCAGGAGTTCAAGGCTAGCCTTGGCTACATAGTAAGCCTGAAGCCAGCCTGGGATTCATGAGACCCTGCCTCACTTCCCATCCCCCCAAAAAGTGAGAGTAGCTGGCCTTTGTAATGAAGACCAAGACATTACAAGAACAGCATCTATCTGAATATATTTGTGTATATATTTTATAACAAATAGATACTATCAAATCCATCACTGTACATTATATTTTATTACATGTTAAGTAATACTGAGCTATATAATAAAATATATAGATATATTTTGGTTTACATTAAGTGATTTCCCCTGAAGTGACATCAAGTGTCAGTATCAAACCCCAGAAAGCATGCAGTTTTATTACTGTTAATACAATACACCATTTCGTGTCCTCTTGGATCAGGCTTCCTATCTCCAATGATAATGTGAAGGGATACAAATACAGTTCTCGGGGAGATAAGTGTCACGGTGTGACCCTATGGCCACTGAGCCAGAAATAACTAGTTATCTGGAACCCTCTATTACACTTGTAGGACCACTGTAGGGTCTCCATTCCCTGCTATTCAGAACCGATCCAAGACAGTTACACTACTCACCTCAACAATAGCCAGGGTGGGGCTGGGATGTGGCGGAGCTTTGGGGTTCATCAGCACAGCCGTGGCGACATTTCCATCATTCTCTTTGTAGTGTGATGAAAAGGGAATCCTTTCCACAAGCTTACCCTGGCCTGCTGGACGGCCGTTTAATTCTAATGGGCATGTTACTTATTGAGTACCTGTTTGTTCCAGAGCGTCTGCAGGGTACAGAGGTGGCTGTGTTCCCCTGGGAACAGCTCAGTTTGCCCTCTGGGACACTGCATGCATTGACCTTGCAGTGCTTCCCTGGGAACTGAAGGAAAAGCAGGACCATGGCATCAAGACGATGCAAACTGGCTCCATCTGTCTCGAGAAGGATGCAACAAAATATAAAACGCTACAGAGTCAAAGCTCTTGAAGAGCCCTGCATGTAGAATTGTTTGTCTGGCCTGATTTGTCGGACAGAACAAAGGTGGTGATGATGGAGAAGATGTCGATGAAGATGAAGATGTTGATGAAGATGATGATGATGTTGATGAAGATGATGATGATATTGATGATGATGATGATGTTGATGAAGATGATGATGATATTGATGATGATGATGATGATGATGATGATGAAGATGATGATGATGTTGATGAAGATGAAGATTATGTCAGTCCCTGGGGAAGGCAGTAAGAATAGCAGCTTCAGTCCTACTTGGAGAGCAACCTATGCCCCGAGGGCAGGTAGGCAAGGTCTCAGGTAGGACAGACACTACCTGGCTGGAGGTGTGCCCGAGCGTGCAGTAGGGGGTGTGGTGGGAATGAACAAGCAGGCACATCTCAACCCTGCTCTACCTGGCTGGGTGCCCTTTGACCTGTGTTATGTAACTCTCGTAGAGCTCCGTTTCCTCACCTTAGCTTAAAAGCGTGTGTTACTAAATGCATGTTTAGACACATATCTGCATATTTCATCACAACGAACCATCTGCTTGCCTGTGTGGGTTACATAAGAGAAGGGGGTGGGAGGCAAGGCTCGGGCAGAACATTCTGCTGATGTCTGTTTAATTGTATTTCTACAATTCTGTCATAAGAGATCCTTTCCTGGATGAGCATGTGGTTTAAAGAGAAAGCTGAGGGATTGGAAGGAAGATATTGGGGTACTTAATTGGTCGAATATTTTGGAAGACCATCTGGCAGATGTAGTAGCCATGCTGCAACCGGAGACAGGGTTCACATTTCTAAAGCTTACATGAGGGACCTCCTTGTTGCTGGCTAAGGTCCTCTCTGCCCAAGGACACCACTGCTTCACCTCACTGGAGCCTGTCCTAAGACTCCGCCAAGGGTCACCCCGAACTTTCCCATTCCCACGCCTAGCCCTGCCCGTTAGCGTTTAGGAGGCAGGAGGTAGGGGCACTCAGAGAACTCTGGAGCAGACGGCAAACGGTTGCTTCAGTTACTACAGGTTCAGACTTTAAAATGGAGCTGACGCTGGCGGGTTGTGACTGTGGGATGGTGCAGACATCCTTGCACGACTGTTGCCTTCTAGAAACTGGTCTCCACTTAAAAAACAAAGAGTCAGCCTTGGAGATGGCTCAGCAGGTAAGTGTGCTGTGTTAGCCAGGGACCTGAGTTCCGTCTCAGGAGGAGGAGGAAGAGGAGGGGAAGGAGGACGAAGACGAGGAGGACGAGCAGCTGCAGCCATCAGAGGAAACCTGTGTGGTGATTAGCTCTGCCTCTAGGCGTGCATGAACCTTCTTTGTGTGTGTGTGTGGATGGCTGTGCCTTGTATATGGGAGTCTGCACATGGAGGTCAGAGGTCAATGTCAGGTGTCTCCTATCACTCTCCACTTTTTTTTTTTTTTTTTTTTTTGATGCGGGGAGGCAGGGCCTCTAACTTAACCTCACTGGGCCAGCTCTGGATCCCTTAACCTCACAGGTTCTGAGCCAGAACTGGGAATGTGCCCAGAGAGAGCCTCTGAGGGGGACGCAGCCAGCTGCAGGGCCCTCCGAGCGTGGCGTGCTGCAGCAGGGACCCTCCATGTGGGAACAGCTGCAGCAGGGCCCTCCGTGTATGGCTGTGTGGTGGGCTGCAGCGGGGCCCTCCGTGTGGGGCGGGCTGCAGCAGGGCCCTCCATGTGTGGTGGGCTGCAGCAGGGCCCTCCATGTGTGGTGGGCTGCATCAGGCTCCATGTGTGGCTGTGTGGCGGGCTGCAGCAGGCTCCGTGTGTGGCGGGCTGCAGCAGGCTCCGTGTGTGGCTGTGTGGTGGGCTGCAGCAGGGCCCTCCGTGTGTGGTGGGCTGCAGCAAGTGGGGCGGGCTGCAGCAGCCAGCTTGTTCTCCTGAGTCCCGGCCCGGGAGTTCTGCTGTGCGCGTGAATTAGATTCATCGTGGGCCTTCTCCTACACCTGCAGAGGCACGTCAGCTGAACCCCCAGATCTACTGAGAAATGCTGGGCATCTGCTTGAGTCCTTCCTTCCTGTTGAAAATAGATATTTGGTTCTGAGTATAAAAACAAGACATTCTCCAAATCGGAAATTTGAAAAATAAGTAAAATGTAAGCGTGTGTCCTCAGGGGGTTTATAATACACTGTTTCTCAGGGGCCAGAAGACTATGGCTCAAAGCTTGCTAGGGGGACCCAGAATCCGCTCTTGCTAACTAGAGACTCCTGTGACACCTCATGGCTGGACACTTGCCGTACATTTTATGGTAGCTTGTCCGTTAACTATTATTATTTTTTCTTCAAATATCGTTGTAGAACCCAGTCTCTCTAGCTGAACAGCTGTGCCCGCTTGCGAGCGCGGCAAGCTCTGTCTCTGGCTTGTGGACAGTTAAAGGTCCCTGCTGGGGGTAGGGAGGGTGGAGGGGGAAGGGGCACCGAGCCCCTGGCTGCACTGGCCCCTCTCCACTGTTTGTAAGCAATCAGCCTTAATGGTACCAGTCCTTGGATGTGCTCAAGTGTATAGGTAGGGCGGTTAACTGAAGAGGGCAGTAAGATGCGAGCTAAGGGGAAGCTGTCAGCCCTGGAAGTGAGCCCAGGAAGAGTCATTGGTCCCCAGGGGGAACCTTGGTGGACACTTCGGTTGTCATTGCAACCAAGGCTTTGAGGAGAGAGGCAGAGATAAGCGGATCTCTGTGAGTTAGAGGCCAGCCTGGTCTACAAAGTGAGTCCAGAACAGCCAAGGCTACACAAGGAAACCCTGTTGGGGGGGCGGGGAGAAGGTGGACCAGAAAGAAAAAGTTTTTAGGAAAGGATAAACATTTTTAGGGAAGGAATATTCACAACAAATGCATAAAAGCAGTTGCGGTTCTGGAAACGTCTGTCTTATAGAATGATTTGCAGGCTTCTCTGAAAGACATTGCAAGTTTCTATTGAGTTAATGTTGTACTTTCTTCATTATCAACTAATGGTGGCTCTCTTCATCAGGTGAATAAAAGGAGCAAGATAAACTCAGGTCAGCTAGAGAAAGCACTGTCGGGGGTTCTTGGACTCTGCTCCTGCTGATTCGGGAAGCAGTGTTCTTGGAGTCCAGGCAGATGTGTCATGAGCGAGGTGGCATGGCTTAGCCCTTTGTTTGGTTTTACTTCCCACGTACCAGCCGTGGGGCGGGTGGGTGTGCGGCGGTCTTAGGCTCTGGGGGCAGGGTCGGCAGCTGGTGCTCCGGCCCGCACCAGTCCCTCTGTGGATCGCCAGCCCTGCGGCTTTGAAACAGAGGTGGTAAACAGGGTCTATTCTGCAACTGACAAAAGGAAATTAAGTGGACAGAGCTTATGTCAGGGGATACAGTCTGTCATGGTGGGAAAGGCGTGGTGGCAGGGACCCCAGGCAGCTGGAAGTCAGCCAGCAGCTGCTGTCTCTATCATTCAGGCTGGAGCCCCTGCCCATGGGATGAGCACCCCATTCTAGGTGGGTCTTCGCTGCTCAGGAAGACTTCTCACCCAGAGCTGTGCCTCCCGAAAGATCCCCAATCTAGCCACGCAGACAGTGGGGGTGAAGAAGGGACCATCTGCAGGTTCTCGCCAGGCTTCTTCCACCAAATACCACCTTAAAGGGGAGAGACACATGGAGTGAGAAGATAGTGTCAGGGGAAGCGGAGGGGGTCTGGGCAGTTGTGCAGAATATAAAATTTAGCTTTCTACAATATGTATGTGCAAGTTTTCGTATAAAAATGTGTTGTCTGGTGTGGGATCTTTAGTTCAAAGCCGGTCTGAGGTGCACAGTGATACCTTGTCTCAAAACAAAACAAAACAAAACAAAACAAAACAGAAAACAGGGAAGGGGAGGAGAAAGAGGAAGAATGTTAGGGTTTTAGGGTTTTGTTGTTTGGTTGGTTGTTTTGAGTAACAGGGCCAAGGAATGATGACAACAGATGGCCAGAGAGAGATCCATCTTGGAAAAGGGTTATACAAAAGGCTGCCCCTGAGCACGGATGGAAAGAGCTAGGCCGTGACAGCCCAGCTTTAGAAAGGGCACAGGACATGGTGTGGGACGGATATGCCGCCTGTGGCAATGAGGAAGTGTATTGCACTTGGAGGCTAGCCTGAGTTATAGAGGCAGGCTGCAGGGAGGACCTGGTTCTGGAGTGTGGGTGGGTCCTGGTTTACCAACAGAAAGATAAAGATGCTCCCCTCCCTGTGGCCTTACCCTGAGACCAGCTCTCCTCAGGGTCCTCACAGCTCCCTCTGCGGCTGCCTTATGCTTTCCAGCCGTTTGTGGGGAGAGCTGGCCTCTCGTTCTGATTTAGAGGCTTTCCTACTCTGTCCTCTCCTGCTTGAAGGAGCGACACAGCTACTGGGGTCTGTTCTTTTGAAATAGGTCCTCAGGTAGCCCAGGTTAGCCTCAGACTTGGGATGCAGCCAAGGATGGCCTCCAGCTTATGATCCTCCTGCCCGCACTGCCTGAGTGCTAGCGTTAGAGGTGTGTGTGTGTGAGCCCCTGTCTGTAGCTGCTGTGTGCGCTTCTGGGGACGGAACCCAGGGCTCCATGCACGCTAGACAAGCGTGTTCCCAACCAAGCCTTCCCCACCCCCCTCTTAGCTAAACTGAGACCCACTGTGATTATTTCCTCAGAGGGATTCTTCTTCACGCAGATAAGTGAGAAAGGACACACACCCGGCTGTTGAGAACAAAGAAATAACTTGAGGCAGGAACCCAGTGTTCTGGGAACCTTGCTATACATAGACAATGCGCACTGAAAATGGTTACATGTGGCAAACCGGCTTGTTTCGCTGTGGACACTAGAAAACGCAACAAGGAGCCGCTGTAAGAACCTGGACTCCTGCTCTCTTCACATTTAGCTCCTCAGACGGGCTGGTGCCCTGGAGTCAGACTAATGTCTGCCTACAGCGGCTTAGTGACCGCTGTGAAGCACTAGGGACTCTCAGTGTCTGTTCATCTTATTATTTTAGTTTACTTGTCAGTAGATTACTGAGCCCGAGCGCTGCGATGCAATCAGCAGATGCTCCGGCACAGAGCTGCCCGTAGCCCTTTTTTATTTTACCTGAAACCAATCACCCACCTTGTGGGTAGCTGGACCGTGGGCCTGGACCATTAAGCTGTTGGCCAGTCCTGTCAACTTCTTTTTTCTTTGTTGTTGTTGGTTTTTTGTTTGTTTGTTTGTTTGAAATCGGGTCTTTTAATGTGGACCTGGCTGTTCTGGAACTCGCCACACAAACCAGGCTGGCCCCAAACTCCCAGGGATCTTCCTGCCTCTGCCTCCCACCCAGCCACGATGTTGTCTTAAAGCAGTGTTTTCACAACCTTCCTAATTCTTCGACCCTTTAACATAGCTTTTTCACAAAAATAAAATGGTTTCTGTTGTTTCTTCGTAACTATAATTTTGATGCTGTTATGAATTGTAATGTAAATATTAGGGTCGCCAGAAGGGTTGAGACCCATAGGTTGAGAACCACTGTTAAAGAACTATAGGACCAGAGCCACCAATTCGGTTTTAATCTTTATTCTGATGATTTCTATTACTTTGTGTATGTATGAAGTACACACATGCCACTGTTGTGCATGTGCTATGTCACATGTGGGGGTCAAAGGACAACTTGTGGGAATTCTTTCTCGCCCATGTGGGCTCTAGGGATTGAATGCTGGCTGTGGGACTTGGCCCACTGGTTGTTTTTTTTTAATTAAATGAATTTTTTTTCTTTTTTTTACCTGTTGTTAAACAGTCATGAGCAAAGATCACAAAGACATCTGTGCTTGAGAGAGACCAAGGGGAATCCATTTTGTCTGGAAGGGAAGAGACAAGGCTGAAGAATCATTTGTCAAGAACCTCACCTCTGGGGGCCTCACACACAGTGCTGAGGGACATATGACCCACACACATACACACACAGTGCTGAGGGACATATGACCCACACACATACACACACAGTGCTGAGGGACATATGACCCACACACATACACACACAGTGCTGAGGGACATATGACCCACACACATACACACACACAGTGCTGAGGGACATGGTGACCCCCCCACATACACACACAGTGCTGAGGGACATATGACCCACACACATACACACACAGTGCTGAGGGACATATGACCCACACACATACACACACAGTGCTGAGGGACATATGACCCACACACATACACACACAGTGCTGAGGGACATATGACCCACACACATACACACACAGTGCTGAGGGACATATGACCCACACACATACACACACACAGTGCTAAGGGACATATGACCCACACACATACACACACAGTGCTGAGGGACATGGTGACCCCCCCCCCACACACACAGTGCTGAGGGACATGGTGACCCCCCACACACACACACACAGTGCTAAGGAACATATGACCCACACACATACACACACAGTGCTGAGGGACATAGTGACCCACCTTGAAACTTTTTCTTTGAGAAAGGGTTTCCCTGTGTAGATCAGGCTGGTCTCAAACTCACAGAGATATGCCTCTTCCTCCCAAGTGCTGGGATTAAAGGCATTTGCTACCACCACCTGGCTCCACCTGGAAACTTAAGAG
Source organism: Meriones unguiculatus (assembly GCF_030254825.1). Taxonomy (NCBI): domain Eukaryota; kingdom Metazoa; phylum Chordata; class Mammalia; order Rodentia; family Muridae; genus Meriones; species Meriones unguiculatus. The sequence continues at coordinate 130,783,579 of NC_083353.1, read as the reverse complement.
AAAAATACTCAGCATGAAACAATATGAGCCGAGCTGTATCTGGTTGGGTATTTTTCTTTTTCAGGACTGAGCTAGACCGACTCTAGACTGAGCTACAGCTTTGCATGTGAACAGGCTCTCTGCGCTGAGCAACATGCCCAGGCCCAGCTGGGGACTTGCTTCCAGACACGACTGAATGTAAGGAATCTGGAAATGAGGGGAAAAAAATGTTTCTTGATTCCCTGGAGGAACACCCAGCTGGCCTTCCTTAGACAGAACATTGATAAACTGCACCTTTCCACAGAGATGGGCAGGGAGATAATTTATTCATGGAAAGTGTGATTCTGGCCAGCCTTTCAGAACTGACATGAGTTCTCTGCGGCTGGCAGCGCATGTGTTAGATCACGCTCTTACCCGTGGGACCGACCGGAAAAGGGAAGTGAGGCTTTCATGCTGCCAATGACGTGTTCCATTTCAGAGATGCGTCTGAAACCACCTGCTCAGGCCGTGCTCCTGGGAAGCCAGTGTGGACATGGTCCATAGAGCATTCCCACTCTGGTAGGTTATGGAAAGTCCCAAGGGAAACACACTGTTCTCACTCTCCCATAGTGCCCTGGGCTTACTCCTTCTGATGTACTAGACTCTTTTCAGTCTCACGATGCACTGATGAATTTCTAGTGTGTGTTTGTGTGAGCCTGCAGGAGAACACGTATGCCCAGAGCTCTCCCCTCCCAGGGCCGGGATCATGAACCGGAGCCACCACAGCCAGCTTTTATAAAACATGGGTTCTTGTACAAGTACTTGACAGACACCCATGCACCATGTTGAAAGGCTTTTATATATATATATATTTCTTCGGTTGGTTGGTTTTGGTGAGCATGTGTATAACTGTGTATGGGCACGGATTTGTGGGCTCCGGCGGCCGCTGGATGAACAGCACCACCCCTACAGATGTGATGGACCGTGTTAGAAATGCTCTGTGTCCTTCCAAACTCTTGGCTCCTGTTGCCACTTTGAAATATGAGTACAAGCAGCCAGCAGCATTACGAACCCAGCGTACGCTTAGCCCTCTGAGTGACGCGAGACACGAGGCTCTGTGTCCTTGCAGTACCAGGAAGACGTTTTGCATTTAACTTTTTATGTTATACCAAGAAATACTCCTGACATCTTCAGTGGCATTCTGCACTGTTATTGAGTGATTCTTCTGAAGCTTTAGCTAAGAAAAATATATCTTCAAACCAGGCAGTACAGGTCCGGCACCTAGAAGACTGAGGCAGGAGGATTGCCATTCTGAGCTTCCTAATGAGTTTGAGGCTAGCCTGTGCTAACATCAAGACACTGTCTCAAAAAATAAAGTCTTCAAAACTTCATCTGTAAAAGAAGAAATGGGTGTTTGTGGTGTTTCAGACAGAGTGCTGTAAGGAACACTCTGCTTCGCTCGAGCTGGTGCTTGCAGTAGTACTGGGAAGCAGGGCTAACCTCTGACTTTAGGAGTCCTGGAACTGCTGCCAGGAAATAGCTGGGAAGTGTCCGGATGGTCGGGAAGGCGTGTAGAGAGAAGCTGTGCTGGGGCAGAGGTGGGTCAGTCCTGGAGGACGCCAGAGGCTCACGACAGACCAAAACACTGTTCCCGAGGAACAGCCGAGTGTCAAAGTGAACGCTGGGACAGACTTGCAGAGGAACCGCTTTCCCACTGGGCCCTCAGTCTGCTGACACAGGCCTAGGAGAATTTTCACCTAAGGGTCTTGTTATCAGAGCAGAAAGAGTAAGGCACCCTGGAGGCTCAAGGCGTGGCTGTGTGGGTCACAGTGCAATGTTAGACTTCTCTCTGGGGCTTGGTCTTCATACGTACTTTAGCTGACGGCAACCCACACCTAACATTTCCAGCTGCAACCTGTCTAGAGTTTCAGGCTCCAGTGAACTGGTTCATCAGTCTTTCCAAACACATCTCATACCGTTTCTTCCACAATGTCTCCCCGTCGCTGGAGAGCCGTCCTTCGTGGGCCCTCTGGCCCATCCCAGCGTTCCCTCCCCCGTGCTCGGTCCACTGCGGTCATGTGCCCTTTCTTGCTGTTCTTACAACTGTCCTGCTTCAGCCTCCTGCACTCTGGGAGTCCTGTCAGCCCCAGAACACAGCTTCCTTGCCGTTCCTCAAGCATGCCTAGCAATTTCCTGCCTCACGACCTTTGCATTGGCAATTCTATCCTGGGAATACTGTCTCCTTATCTCTGTGACTTTTCCATCCACGCTTAGGTTTGTGCACAAATGTCACCTTTCCCAAGGAGTTCTCCCATCTAAGGTAGCAGCCCCTCCCCCCTGCACACTGAAGTTACCAGCCCCCCCCACCCGGTATTTATCACTTGTCTAATTGTGTATTCATCTTTTAATTAACAATGTTCCATTGCATATGAGAAGCCTTTGATTACAAGGGGAAGGATTGTTTTTGTGATAGGAGCGAATGCTGCCAATCACAGCGTAAATGAGACCTCACAGCCGGACTTGGTGGCAGTCAGTCTTGCCTTCCTTTTCAGCTCCCTCTCTTGCTAGAGTGCAGACTCCTGTGGGAAGTGGATTTCGCAGGCTTGGCTCACAGGGATTACAGGGCGTATACCAGAGGCCTGAGAGATGCTTAGATGTTCACTGACTGGATGTTAGGGGGGAAATGAGAAGGTGAGTGAGAAATCCTCCTGTGAGGAGCACAGGTCTGCTGTAATGGCCTTGAAATGGCCCTGAAATCTTTCGGGGGAGCCGGAAGGAGTTGGGTGTGTGGGCTGAATCCCTGACCCTTCAGATGAGCAAGCGATGCCTCGCTGAGAAGAGCCTCTGGGACCCTGACTGCAGAGCAGACATCCCTCCAAGACAGCCTGGGAGCACTCCTGCCTGATACCTTTCTGGACGCCTCCTCCTCCCGACCAGATCCTCAGCCCCAGTGCTAGCTGCTCAGAGAGCGACCCTGGCCCTGCTCAGTCTAGCAAAAGCTGCTGTCTATACCCGCCCGCCCCCCCACCCCCTCAACCCTGCCCTTATGGAAAACCATCTCATGTCGTTCTTCGTAGTGCTGACTACTGTATGAAATGAGGGTATCTTCTTCAAATCCACAGGAATACAATTTCATCTAAAGGAACACTGCAAGCCTACAGCACTGTCTGGGACTTACGATGTACCTCATAATTATTCATCAAATTAATGAATATGTAAGGAGTATTTAGGTCACTTTGGAACGCCTTCCCACCCTGACCCGAAACTCTTCTATGGTGGAGTGCTTTTAACCTCATTTCTCTGAGTGAGGCTACACATATTCAGAAAACTAGCCACAAAGCAAAGGCAATGCTTGGGCAAAGTTAACATTAGGCTTGTTCCTAATAGTAAGTCCTTCTTTGTCTCATGAGTGGGGTTTATTAATCTGATTAGGAACAATGCCACAGGAACAGAGAGGTTGGTTACTGGAGTGAGGGTTAGAGGCAGGCTGTGAGAGACAGGCCCCTGGCCCCTGGAACAAGATCGGGGAGGAGTCAGTGGCCCCGTGCACGTCCCGTTGACCTTTACCGGAAGCATAACTAAGGCGGGGGCTGCTCGTTCTTCGCTCTCTCCCACCAAGTAAGTGTCCGTTTTAGCCAGTGTCCACACCAGGAAACGGGTTTTCTCACATCAGGCGGGAAGCTGGATGGATGAAGCGTGCAGCTCACTGCCCACTGGTGTGCTCCGAAGCCCTGCTCCCGTCTCCTTAGGGTCAGGACTACACTGCTGCCTCAGTTCTTTCCTCTCTGTAAGCACGAACGTCCCCCAGGTGCGGGTCTCCTTTCATGCCCAGGAGTCCGAGGCGGTGTTTACTTTTCAGTGTCAATACAGCGGTGTTAGACTTTGAGAGTTTCACAGTGTGTTTCGATCCCACTCACTTTCGACTCTTTCCTCTAACTCCTCCCAGGCCCGTCCCACCCTCCCCACCCATCCCACCCTCCCCACCCATCCCACATCCACGGTTTCCTTTTGTTTTGGTTTGCATGTTTGTTTGTTTTTGATTTTTTTGTTTGGGGGTGTTTTGGTCTTGTTGTTTTGGGGGATGTTTGTTGGTTTGGGTTTGGTTTTCAGCAAACCCACCAAGTCCTCTTTATGCTTCCCCTGGGTGTGCCATGTACTGGAGCACAGTCAACCTGCTGGCAGCCACAGCCTCAAAGAAAGCCGTCTCCTCTCCCCAGAAGCCGTTAGCTGTCTTTACTGAAGACTTGGTAGGCTCCTATTTTCTTCTCCACACCTTTCAGTGATTTCTGGTTTTCACATGCAGTCTTATAAAATCGATAGACTTACAAGTGTCGTCACAGTTTTTGCCTTGGGCCCAAATTTTCTGACTCAATAAGAGAATGTGAGCTCTAGGAGGAGCCCTGCATAGTTAGTTGAAGCCTCTAAGGGGTTTTCAGGCTTCCAGCATCATAATGCTGCATCTATCAGAACGTGTAGCCGCGTGTGGCGGCGGTCATGCTTCCGCGGAGTTTGTGGCCTAGCTGGGGACTACAGCATGCGATTCCGTCACAGAGCGTTAGGATGCCGCAGTGTACAAAGGCTCACGCTTCACGCCGTAGACCATAAATATGCATAATTATTAGTAAAAGTAAGTCAAACCTCAAAAGCAGTAATTTTGGATTAATCACGTGCTAAAAGTTCATTTTTCCTAGACTCTTTGAAGGAGAATTTTGATGTGTCTGAGGTTATTCAGCCATAAATGGTAGGTTTTGTCTATAATGCCCACACTTGGGAGATGTGAGGCAGCAGGATTGCCAGGAGTTTATGACCAGCTTCGGTTATACAGTGACTATAAAGGCCCTGACACAGACAAACAAACAAAATATAAAAGGAGATCATTCCAATTTTAATTAAAGTATAAATTCTAAACATTGGCTCTGTAAAGAAGTGTTAAATTCAACTAAGATTTATTGAAAGTTCAATAAGTGATAACAGTCCTGCTTAAGGCTTCAACATTAGTTCAGTCTATTTACAGATAAATGAACCTCTTTAACCATATTAAATTCCACTTGCAATTTTAAATTATTGATCTCTTTTTCAACATTATAATTGATTTAGCAAACCTTGGTATTAAATAAATCATAAACACAAATAAATTTGCATGTTCAGTGAACTTGTAGATGTCTATTGTAACACATGCCACCTCAGTAAGATTTTAACTTGTACTCCAGGTCTAAATCCATTAACCATTTCATGCTTTAACTAGTAATTAAAGACTGACTTGTAAACTCTAATTGTCCAAATTATAAGTGCCAAAAAATGTGCAAAAAGTCCTAAGTACACACAGATTTCCTAGCACAATATACATCCACAGCATGAAAACTTCCAAGTCTTTAAAGGGTTTAAATGTGTCTCATCACCAAGAAGTGATTATAAATCCTTAGTGTAAGGAGATGTGTAACCTTACCTTTTGGATACTTTATTGGGTTCTTTTTTCTACCTCCCTCTTCCTTCCAACCCCCCAACACTAGCTAGGAGAGAAAGAGGTTAGAGGGGAAAGGGGTAATGGTCTCATTAAACTACTTCCTGCTGATTAGGGCTGTGAGTTCCTTGGGGAAAATTTGATTTTCATTATCTGGATATCTCCAACCAGCAACCCAACAAACAGCGAATGCAGAGGAGCAGCTGCCTCTTCAAGGAGCCTCTAGGGCTCTGAAGAGTCCCCAGAATTCCAAATGTAAACTGTCTTCAGCTGACAAAATCACACCGCTGCTAGAGCCCAAGTCAAATCACAGTCAGCTGCTGTGGACAATCTAAAGCAGCCCCATTCCCAACACCTGGGATTAAAACAAAACTATATTCCCATAACATTTCTGTGTTTAAAAGAAAAAGAATCAAAATTCTTGCTACAGAGATGGGCTCTGAGAGGGGCCCACCCAAGGTCATTTCCTGTTTGCTCCAGCTTCATTCGGACCAGGGGCTCAGGCCAGGCCAACCGAGATTTCATGGTGGAGTTCCCTCATTACCCTAGTTTCAGTCTTAATTTCACTCTTGAAACACTTGTGCAGTTTCACTCTTACTTACACATACAGACTGGATCTCATATGAGGTATGTTTGTTTTCTAGACAGGTTTCTCTGTGTAGCCTTGGCTGTCCTGGACTCACTCTGTACACCGGGCTGGCCTTGGATTTACAGAGACCCGCCTGCCTCTGCCTCCCTGAGGGCTGGGATTACAGGCGTGCACCACCACGAGTTGAGATTTCTGATCTAGTGGAGTTTATTTTTGTACTATAAGAGATATATGGATCTAACTTCATTCTCTAAAAAGTCATCAAATCAAACCCCAAATAGCACAGCACAATCAAGCAGTGCTGCTGACGAAAACGGATACCTACCTGTTCCAACGTTTTACGTCAGACTCCATGTTCTTTTCATATGTTTTTAGGTTTTGAGCCACCCAGCCAAATCTCACACATAATAAGGTAAAAAATGCAGTGATTTCTGGCTGCATCTCATGACTTGCACAGACACCTTCTGTAGCAAGGTGGCTGCCTCTTCAGCCGCCCTTCCCCACAGCTGGACAAAAGGGCATTTTTATCTCAGTGATGGTGCTGGTTGCTGCTCTCAGGGCTGAGACCCAACACTGAGAAAAGAAGCTTCAGGAGGGGTGAGGAGGGCAAGACGTTCTGAGAGGGTCCATCAGGACAGGGTCAGCACGGCAGCCGGAGAACGAGGCAGCTAGCCGAACTGAATCCACAGACAGAAAGCAGGAGAAGACTAATGCCGGCGCCATGCTCACCCTCTGTTTTATTCTGCAGTCCAGAACCCAGCCTCTGGGATGGGACCACCCTCATTCAGGGTGAATCTCTCCTCACTTAAGCCCCTGGGGGAAAACCTCACAAACACACCAAACCCACCTCAATTACCATATCTTACTTGAAGTTTTTAGTAAAAAGTAGTATGTAGTGTTCTGTTGAGAATCCTTGCATGTGGCTTTAGCATTGAAAAGTGGGTGAGGAGTTGCAGGTTTACTAGACCCTTCTTCCCTTTCCAACTCTTTCACCCACTGTACTTCTGTCCACTCAGGCTCCAAACCCGCAAGTTCAACACCTTTCTTAAAACAATGAACTGCCCATCCTCGTTGGACATTGCTAATTGTACTTGCTAGCCTCAGACTACAGGAGAGGTTTTGCCATGAAGACAGCATTTATTCTGTAGTCCCATTTTTGAGCATTCTGGGTCTATCTAATTTTCAGGACAGCCCTCCGAGGAGCTATAATTATTCCTATGTTGCAAATAAAAACATAAGACTAAATGAGTTTATCAAACCCAGCGGTAGCACTGCAGACCCAGGGAATGAGAATTCCATTACGCCAAGCTACTTGAGACAATTTAATTCTTCATTTTACCTTTTTAATTTGTGTGCCAATTTTCATCCCCTTTCATGAGCTATTAATAGTGGCATGTGTGAACAAAACATTAACATTTTAACATCATCTGCATGTGTTTGGCCCATTCCTAAATTACAGCCACCCATGACCCAAGGATAGTGATAGTACGTATCCACCTGTACGCACTGTTGTTGACCTAAACAAGGTCAGCGCTGCTAAATGCTCTGGGTGTGTACCGTTTCCTTCTGTTTCCGGGACAGGCACTGTGACTAACGGTGACCTACGGAAGGAATGGGCTGATTCCACTGATTCTCCCAGGCTACAGGACATTTTTAAGACAGCTGGGCCAGGAAATTGAAACAGAACCCCACGGAGGTATATTTCTTGCCAGTTTATTCTTAGACACATGCCTACTTATCTTTCTTATACAGCCCATGCCCAGGTAACGGTGCGTCCCGCCAGGGGATGGGTCCTCCCACGTCAGGTGACAGTGAAGACAGTCTCCCACAGACACGCCCGCAAGCCGACATGATCTGGACAGTTCTTCAGTTGAGACTCCCTTCTCAGGTGATTCTAGGCTGTGTCAAGATGGAAGTTAGAGCCAACCAGGACAGCGCATGTATTAACTTAGCAGAATGGAAAGAAAAAGAGACTGAAATGAGAAACTTCAAATCTGTATTCTCCATCAAAATCTGAGCCAAGAACCCAATCGGGTAGTATTGACTCAGGCAGCACAGCAGAAGAGGGTACACCTTACACCCCAAGAGTCCACACCCTCAAACAGCCTCCCTCCTTGTCCTAGGCTGCCAAATGAAGGGTCTGAGTTATTTGCTTTCCACATGAGGTGAGTCAGCAGAGGGGCTCACCCAAACTCTTGCTTCTCAAATGTTTTCTAACAAAATAAATTCTGAAGTTGATATTTAGTTATGGCTAAACCCATTCAAAAGGTGGCAGCAACATCCAATGGGGTTTGTTTTCTGTCACTCAGGTTTTTAAAAGTAGCTTTTCTACACACTACCCTTTTAAACATTCACGGATTACTAAATATATTCTCTTACTGAAGCGTCGTGTGCCAAGATCCATCCCACAGACATGTTTTTATGGGCAAGTTACATATTCTTGAAAAAATTACAGAAGTACACAGTGAATGCTGCCTCCCCAAAGCCAGCCTCCACCTGAGTCTGAAAAGCACTCATAAAAATCTCAGAGATGAAAACACCCTTTAAAAACACACGTCAAACCATCCAGCCCCAGAGGAAGGAGAATATGAAGCAGAGTGACAGCCCATGCTCACACAAACCAGGCCTGTTCATTGTGTTTATAGATAAAAGTACTGTTCATCTTATTCACACGAATGGCGCTGAGTGTTCATGGTTATTTGGTGGCAAAGGCTTGCAGCTTCTAACGGGACCCTGGGTTTCAGTACCTCCCTATTCGTTTGGTGATTAGCCACAAAACTGTGCCTGTAAATTGCCACTGGGATTCAGAGAAATGGCTTACCGAGTCAGACAGGACACTGAGAAGAGGCACAGGGGCCACATTCAACCCAAAATATGCAATTCCTCCACAGGCTGCAAAGACGCTCCGAAATCTCCAGTCTGAAAGGGAAGTTGCCGGCTGCTGTCTGAGTTGTCTTTGAGATCCTGTGGTTCACCATTACATATACTGACTGGTTCTGCTCTTTCCTGTACATTTGTTGAGACCGGCTTTTACCAACATGCCTTTTGAAATCAGCAAAATGAAGTTAATTAGGATCTCAACGCTTTCATTACGGTGTGCTGGCTAGTTTATGTCAACTCGAGAGGAGGAACCTCAATGAAGAAAAAGCCTCTACAAGATCAGGCCGTGGGCACGCCTAGAGGGCATTTTCTTAATTAGTGATTGATGGGGGAGGGCCTAGCCCATTGTGGGTGGTGCTACCCCTTGGTGGTCCTCGGTTCTATAAGAAAGTAGACTAAGCAAGCCATGGGCATCAAGCCGGCAAGCAGCACCCCTCAACGGCCTCTGCATCAGCTCCTGCCTCCAGGTTCCTGCCTGCTTGAGTTCCTGTCCCGACTTCCGTTGATGATGAACCGTGATGTGGAAATGTGAGCCGAATAAACTCTTCCTCCCCAGGTTGCTATGGTTATGGTATGTCATCACAGCGACAGTAACCCCAGCTAAGGGTCATCACAGCGACAGTAACCCCAGCTAAGGCACATGGTAATATCTCTTCATGTGTGCTCTGTGTAGAAGGCTCTGGGATCCCTTACAAGTCTAGACATTGAGAAATAATTAGAAGTTTTTATTGGCCTATATTAATTGTACATAGTGCTGGGTCTCATAAAGAGGATTTCTCTCAAATTTATCATGAACTTTCACCTCCAGAGTCTCCCCTTTCCCCCACTTTTCCTTCTCCTCACCTTTAAGTTGTTGTTTTCCCTAATCATGTGCCCATAGATGTGTGTGTATGTATATATATATATTTATATATGTATACATACAAACATACATACGTAAATGATTTGTTGTATGCATGTAAAATCTAGTGTCTACAAGGAGAGAAAGCCATCAAGGTTTGCTTCTCCGTGTCTGGCTTATTTCACTTATCACATTCTCTGGCTGTGTCCATCAGTAACAAATGCGTCACCACGTTGTTCCGAGGGTCATAGAAAGCTGTTCTGTGCACGTGTGTCCCGTTTCCTTTATTTGCTTGTCAGTTGATTGACACTTGGGCTGGTCCCTCTCCCTGACTTTCGTGAATGCTGCAACAATAACCAGGAACAGGAATGTGCTCCTGTGGCGGGTCGGCTTAGGGACTCTGGGTGCCCCAGGGCGGGGTGGCTGGCTCACGTGACAGGTCTGTTTTCAGCTCTGTGAGGACCTCCACACTGAAGCCTGTGGTGGTTGCACCAGTTTCTGCTCCCAACAGCAGCAAATGCGGGTTCCTCTTTCCCCACATCCTCGCCAGCATTTGTTGCCGCCCAGAGTGACTGTAACAGAGCAAACCGGCCACCGGGGAAAGGCTGGTAAAATGGGGCAAGCGTGAGGACTGGCTTCAGTTCCCAGAACCACAGAGAAAAGCCGGTGTGACCGTGTGCTGTGCAGAAACCCGTGGGCTCAGTGTCCAGCCAGCCTAGCTGAATCCAGCAAGCTCCAGTGAGGCCAGACACGTCTAAGGTGGACCTCTGGCTTCCACGTGCACGCATGAACACACGTGGGCACACACTCACAAAGAAAACCAAGAACGAGTTTTCACTGTTTATTCACATCTGCTGATAAAAGTAGGCGTGTGGTAAACGAGCAGAGCATTTCTGCCTCCGATGACACCAGGCTGATACACACACAGCCTTTCCCAGGATTCTGGCTAGAGAGAAGAGGTGGGGGAGTTGGATCTCGGCCTGCAGCTTGACCTGTGGCTCATGAGGAAACGTCCTGGTGACAGCCTGTCTCCCTGGAGCAAAGGCCTGTACCGTGCCTGTCTGTCTGCATTCTTCCTGACAGCCCTTAACATCAGCAGACTACCGACTTGTTCTCCTGTTAACATTTCACACGAACCATTAAAGTTATCGGCCGAGCAACATAATAAGCAATGATCAAATATCAAAAAGAAGCCAGATGTGATGGCTCCTACCTGTAATCCCAGCACTGGGGAAGCTGAGGCAAGAGGGGGAGAAAGGTCACATGGAGGAGGTGGTGGGACTGGGTAGACGGGAAGATTATTAGCTGCAGACACACTTTCCTTCGTGTTCACTGAGCACAGGTGATTCAGGCTCAGTAAAGCAACACCAGCCATCAAAATAACGGTACAGAGGTATTCAGATTGATTTCATTTTAGCTTTGACTTAACTTTTCCTTCATTTTGTTGTCATAGGCAGGCCACAATATTTAGGAGTTTCCTTGTCTGGTATTTGCATTTGTTGTTTTATTTCAGTGCGTGGCACGCACTAAAGGTCAGAGGGCATGCATGGAGGTCAGAGGGTGACTTTTGCGAGCCAGTTCTCCCCTTCCTTGCTACGGTGGGATACAGGGCAAACCCAAGCTCTCAGCATCAATGGATTTTCCAAGTTCCTCTTCCCTTTTACTTAGTTTTCAAAAAGCACAATATAACGAAAGGAACTTTGAAGCCGCGGTAAAGAAGTCATGGTTTCAAACCTACAGTTAAACTCATGGAGAACTGGGTGTCACTGACTCTCCTGTCTCACAGCGTGGCTGCTGGGGATGGGAGTGTGTGCCCCTCACAGCGGGTGCCCGCTTTGAACCGGGCGTTTTGTTCCTGGAAATGCTCCTTGTGGAGAGCGTGCTTTTTAACGTCACTCACTCTTTTTGTGCAGAGGAGAGAATGTTTCTTTGGTTAGATGTTTTCAGGAAGAAATGCGCTTAGAACTCACAGTTTGGGTAGGTCTGAAATGTTTGGCCTCACATGTTTGGCATTAATAATAATAATTTATGGATCATCTTAGCTGTTATCTCTCTATATTTTTGGGTTTTTGTTTTTTTTGTTTTTGTTTTGTTTTGTTTTGTTTTGAGATGAGTTTTTGCTGTGTAACTAGAAATGCTGTGAGCTCAAGAATTCCTACCTTTACTCTCCCAGGTCCTTGTAGGCCTTTGCTATCAGACCTGACTCAAACTCTTAAAAGCTATATTTTTAAAAATCCATATCACCTCACTTTGAGAACCCATCGTCTTCTTTTGAAATTGTCTCTTATTGTTTCAAGTTAGCACACAAAGCAGAGAGGCCTCACATCTTACATATAAGTGTCATTGTGCTCTGTTCTCCCCCCCCAATCCCTGTGCTGTGATGTCGCTGGCCCCTCTCCTCCCCAGAGAGACCATCTTTGCTTTTATGTCCCATGTGTTGTGTTAACTCTTTTGTTCCGTGCTCAAGATCTCTTTCCCCGGCTCACAGTCCCTTCTACTTTTCTGACAGTCACACCTGTACAAATCTAGATTCCACATGTGAGAGAAAAGATGCACAATTTGTCTAAGAAGACATCCTAAGTATTCTCAAGTGTTGTGTTTTCATGCTTGTGTACTTATCGGGAAATGCTTTTTTAATTTTTAAAAATTACATTTGTTTTTTATATTTATAATGCGCCTATATTCATTGTATCACAGTATTTATAACTTAGTGTGTGTATGTATGTGAAGATCAGGGATAACTTCTGGGAGCTGGTTCTCTCCTTCCACCAAGGAGGTTCCAGGAAGTAAACTCAGGTCATTGGTCGCCAATGGTCACTAACCAGGAAGATTTACTGTCCCTAACATCTTTCTTTACGGTTATTTTCTTTTTATTATATAACCTGTTCTTAATGATGAGTGTTATATAAATGAGATGTTTTTAATGTTGTTTATAGAACAACACAATGAATTATCATAATTCATCCTCACAAGATATAAATTAATCCTAAGTAAGGGCTTCTTGCTGGGAAAAAAAATGACCTAAAGAGGGTGGGGACACCTGCCAAGCAAGCCTGTCCTCATGAGTTCAATCCCTGGAACCCACACAGAGATGGGTACAGAGAACCAGCTCACACATTCCTCTTCTTTACTGCACAATGTCCACACAGTCCACACACATGCAATAATAATTAATGGGCTAGCTTTACTCCTGGCTGGAAGTAAAGACCAGCTTGTTTTTGCTGGATGTTGAAGATCCCAGTCAACAGAGCATCTCTATCTGTCTCCTGGTGGTGCTGGCTTATAAAATGGAGGCTCGTTAACATCAAACAAGGCGGCGAGCCTCTGACCTAGAGCCGCCCTGTCAACAGGGGCCTCTGGCTGGGAGGACCATTTGAAAGAGGTGATGTCAGCAGTAATGGAAGCCTCGCCCCTGCTAAGCGCAGGCAGCGACGGTGAGCCCCGCTTCTGCCGCTTCCGCTTCCGTGATCGTGATCGCGCTCCTGTCTGCACGGTGGGTTTATCAGTAGGTTAGAAACTGCGCCTCGAAACGAAAGCGCGGTGGAGCCTCCTTCACTGCCCATCCCCCTTGCCTACTGCCTCGCAGCTCTCAGGGCAGACCCTGCGCTCTGCTGGGCTCCATGGGCTTGAGGGATGGGGAGAGCTGACCCCGAGCTCATCACACCCACTGGATTCTAGAAAAGAAAGTGGGGCTGCGCTTAGCGGGGCCGGGCTGGGGCCCTTGGTGGGCTCCATAAATTTAAGCTCTTTTCTCTAAAGTTCGGTCCCTGGTGTGTAGTCCTGGTGTGCTTACTTTCCAGCTGCCATCGACAGGGCTCTAACTGCTAAGCCATGTTTCTATGCCAACTGAAGCAGGGCAAGTTTTAGAAGTGTCAACCAACAGTGCTGGGCAGCGCTCGCCTCTAATCCCAGCACTCCAGCTCTTCATGAAATGCTAAATGAGTGTTGTTTTAAGGCACAGGAGAAAGGAGGCGTGTAAGATCAGGAGGCTGATGAGGGAGTTTGCCTGCGATGGGTCTCTCGGCAGCTTGGGGCAAGGAATCAGGCACAGCGTGACACTGATGGCGTTCTCTGAAGGAAGTGGCCACAGGGAAACATGGGTTTCCTGTGCAATGACCATGGCTGCCATCCACTTTCCCTGGACCTTCAGGGGCCTAGGACTTACTTCCTCTGTAGGAGAACTTCTTCACTGGGCCTGTCTCACCTTTCCAGACTTCTCTATGCCTTCATCTGTACTAGCCTTTCATCCCTGAAGCCTCCATTGCTCTCCCAGCTTGACTGCTCTTCCTTGACTCTCCCTGCCCCATCTTCCCCCAGCCCCATCTTAATGTCCTACTCTTTATATAGCTTTGTCGGGGTGATGCAGTGTTGGATGTCCACTTGGTAGCCTCTGAGCATGCCTGTGGGGCTATCTTAATTAATTAACAGATGCTGGAAGACCCACCTTAGTTGTGGCCAGCTCTAGTTTGTGTTTCTTTGCCCTTCTTTTCTTCATTGTGGCCTGCCTCCTCCCTGCCCCCGCCCACACTTCCCACCAAGATGGACTCCGTTCGTCTGAACCAACATCAACGCTTTCTCCTCTAAGTTGCCTGTATCAGGGAGTCCTATCCCAGGAGGGAGAATGACCAAAACAGCTATCAAGCCTTCACTTTGGTGTTTTGTTTTGAGTGAGATAAGGTCTCAATGCGTAGCCAAGGCTGGACTTGAACTTTCTAGTTTGAGCTCCTGTTTGTCCCACCTTCCCCTCCCTAGCACTGAGACTGCAGACATGCCTGCCACCACCGTCCTTTGAATCTTTCCGCCATCTTTTCTCTCCGCACTCTTTTGGAGAGCTTATTTATCCCATCCTGCTAACTTTCGGAAAACATCCACCCTGGCCTCCTGTCACGTTCTAAACACAACTCAGAACGTTAGGCTGCGAAGGGAGCAGAAGCTCTCCAGCTTGGAACTCCCTCCTCCAGACAGGTTTCCACCCACAGGAGCTGCGAGGCGCCCAGAGCTTAACCTTTCTTTCTCCACAGGCATTTAATCCGTGAGGAGAGCCCAGACTTAGAAACTAGACTGACTTGGGATCCCTGTTATGCAGACTCTGCAGTCATGCCCTCAGGCTATTCGCCCAACTTCGATGACTAAATCCACTGCCAGACTGGATTAAGAAATGCCGAGGGATTATAGAGCACAGTTTTGGGTGTGTTCCTGAGGGCATTTCTAGAGAGGGTTGGTTAACTGGTGTAGGGAAGGGATGTCCTGCATGTGGAGGGTATCATCCTACAGGCTGGAGTTCCCACAGAGTTTTAAAAAGGAAAAAGTACCCCCGCTTCTATTGTCTCCCCCTCTCCCCTTCCCTCCCCCACTTGCTTTCCAGTCTGCTGAGATCTGCAGACAGCCTCACTCCCACCACTGTCACTTCCCCACCAGGAAGGACTGTACTCCCGGTAACTGTGAGCCACCCCGCTCCAAAAACACAAAAACAAAGACAAAACCTATGCCTTCCTCTCCTAAGTTGCCTCTGCTGGGTGTTTGGTGACAATGTAGAGAAGGTGCCTTATTTACCAGCCTTGTTAGGACAGTTAAAAGAGCGTGTTGTTTACGAAGGGCTGGACTGGCGGAAGCAAGCAAGTGAGCTTCCTGGAGGCAGCACGCTCGTTTCTGTGTCCCTGGTGCAGGCAAGGCCCAAGGATTCTTGTCTCCAGGCTGAGAATTGCTTCCCTCTGTCGGGCAGGTTTCCTGCAGATTCTTTTGAAGATGTACCTTCATTATGCTGTTTAAACAATTTGATGATTTCATAACCCATGGTGATGATTTTAAAGAATTTCTGACTTGATTCAAGTAATTTTGAACCCCCCTAAATATAACTAAAGCTGCTAGGAGCTCTGTGAACCCCCATATGTCAAGCACTTGATTTAAGCTCATTCTAGGTTTCATCCAAGGATAAGGCCCAGGTGTGCACCACAATAAGAAAGACCATATGAATACAGAAACAAAGAGTAAATGGTTACCAGTACAAGACAGACAGACGCCTGTTCTTAGAAAAACCTTGACATAGGAAACTTGCTTTGAACACACAATGTACATTTGAAATAAGAAAACTTCTGCTTTGAATTCGTAATGAGCATATAGATAAAACCACTGCTTTCAACTTACGATAATCAAAATATCTAGTCAGATATTAGGACCAATCGTCCTACTGTAATTCCTTTTTTATGCAACGATTGCATCTATTTCTGAATGACGTATTTTTACGTACATAGAGAACCTTTGTATTAGAGAGTAGAAAACCCAAGACAGAGTAAACAGTTGTTGAGGCCACTTGCTTCATCCAGACATGTGTGTGTCTAAATGCCTGTATATATTGAATCTATGTATACATGTATATTTTATCTGTATGTTTACATGTATGTGGATGAATGGTGTCTCTGGGAGCTCTCTTGTTTTGTCTATTGATTGCATGAGTGCATGTGTGTGGGAGGTTTGTAAGGATCTGTCTGTTTTGTCTGCCAAAGGTGTACATTTTTGTATGTTTCTAAGTTAATATGTTGGGTAGGTGATAAGCAGTTCAGAGTGTTTTTTCATCCTTCTTAATTAGGACTCTACCTTCCATCAAGCTGCTGTTCACTGCTGAGCCATTAGGTTAAAAGGAACCAAGGTTTCCCTTTTTACAGCCCCTTGTATTTACAGCAAGAAACTGTCAGGGCTTCGGCTATTTGTCCTCTGAGTTAAAGGAGCCACCTGGCTTGACTGATAAGACCCTCTGCTGTCTTTTCCTTTAGAGGCTCTGGTGACCAGCAGCCCTGGGAGTTAAACTATAGGGAGAGTTAACGGGTACATATAGAACTGTGTATAGAGGGAACCCCGGATAGCAAGGTTATCATCTGGAAGTTTAAGAGAATAGCGAGGCCACCAGCCTGAAAGATTAAAGTAGAGATTAAAGTTAAAGTATAGAGAGAAACACCAGCCATCAGCTGGGGATCGCCAACGCTGCGACCCTGTGTCCCCTGTGGGCCGGAGCTGGCCTCCAGCAGGACTGTTCCCGTGTCTGACGTGTCACTGACATGCAGCCTTTAGTTGCCCTTTTGGCCATTGCTGTCACTAGACTTGTCTTAGCACCTTCCTTCAGGTTAGCAACAATTTTGTCAGTCAGATTGGTTTCGTGTGTTCTCACAGCTTGCCTAGGTGACCATGGCTTTTCTAAAAGTATTGTCCTGCTCTTACCTAGCCTCCCGACCTCACTGCTACAGTCCTGCCTTGCGCACTGCCATTGTCCTGTGACACCACATGGCACAAGCTTCTCACTGGAGACCTTCAGATTCCCTCAGCCCCTGGCTTTTTACAGCCTTCAAAATCACTACTGCAGTCCAGTGCATCAGCACATTCCTGTGATCACAGCTCTCTGGGGGCTGAAGCAGGAGGCCTGATGAGAGTCTGATGTCATCCTGGGCTACAGGTTAGAGTCACGTCTCAAAAGGCAAACCAAACCAAAAGCCTGCTGCTTTTCATAGGCTTTTCACAGCCCTTTTGAGCCCCGGGCGTTGGCCAGCCTGGTTTCTTCCATTTGTTTGGTTTTCTTGTCATTGTTGTTACTTCGGTTTGGTTTTTAACGTTGTGTATATCAATTGATTAATTGGTTTATTGATTGGTTTAGCATGCTCATGCCACAGTTTTCATGTGGAAATCAAAGGAGAACTTGTCAGACTCAGTTCTCTTTCACCTGTGTGGGCTCTGCGTACTGAACTCAGGTTGTCAGGCTTGGCGCTCTCATTACTGAGCCGCCTCTAATCCCTTGATTTTCATTACTCATTTAATTGTCTTGGTTCGTTTGTTTGTTTCCACTATGACAAGTTCTTACTATGTGGCCTCAGCTGGCCTGCAGCTCATGTAGAACCACCTCCTCTGCTTTCTGAGTGCTGAGATGGAAGGTGCCCACACCACATCAGGACTGATTTTTCTAGTACAGTGAGCTGTTATTAAGCCCTGGGTAGGATGAAATTCGCTAAGTAAACCCGGCTGATTCAGGCTCCTGCCTCAGCCTCCCTCGTACAGGACTCTAGGCGTGCACACCATGCTGGCCAGGCATGGCTGTCAGGTCCTTGTGCACTCAACACAACAGGACTGACAGCCAGGACGCGTGGAGCTCTTTTGTCTGACTTGTTCCGAATATCACAATTGCACCGGGTGTCTGGTTGCCAGGAGAGCTCTCTGGAGCCTCTGCAGCAGCCAAGCAGGTTGTCTTAAGACCTGGAGCGGCCTGAGAATGAATTAGGGCTAAGGCTTGAGAGAACTGACTCCTGGGGGTTTTAATTAGAGCTGGAGATTGCCTTGCCAAGGGGCAAATCAACTCTTACGCCAATGAAACTGTCATGCGTGGCTCAGCTGCAGGGGCGTCTTACCCTCGTCTGTGCTTGTGCCGGCGTGTTGTGCAACAGCTGAGCACAGTAAGCTTGCTCTACCGGCTAAGTGGGTGCATGCTCGAAGACCCGAGCTCCGGTGAAAGCTCCTGCCTGAGCACTTTGCCTTGTCACTTGACAGTCAAGGGGGCTTTCCGGGGGGGGCTGTAGCCAGTAGGACTAAAGATGTTTGTCACCTTCAGAGGGTGAGAAGTGGGCACAGGAGTGCACCCCTACATATAGTCTTGGCACCTGGGGAGCTGAGGCAGAACGACCTGTGGATTTTAGGCCAGCCTGGGCTACAGAGTAAGACAAAAACATGAGGTTTGCATGACAGTTCCTCCTAAATCACACCATTACAGGAAGTCTGAAGTTTCTAGAGGCACTCTCAGAGCTCTGTCAGAAGTGTGTTTACAAACTCTCTCCCTCAAGAGATGATAGTCCCTGTTGGCTTTGATACCATTCAAGACGGCATAAGTGCCTCCAGGAATCTACAGCTCTGTTTAATGGTCCAGGGCGGCTGTCAGAACAATCTCCACTCCAACATTCCTTCCTTCCTCTGTTCCCTCCCCGCCCCCTCTCCCTCCCTTCGTCCCTTCCCCTGCCTCTCCCTCTCTTCTCCCTTCCTTCCTCCCTTCCCTCATTTGTTTGTTTGCTCAGTGTATGTGTCTGTGAACGTAGATACAGACATGCACACATGGAGAGGTTGGAGCGCAATGGGCCAGGATTTCGGCTCCCACTCTACCACGTGGGTCTCTGGGACTGAGCTCTGGTCATAAATCTTGGAGGCAGGGGCCTTTGCCTACCTACCGAGCCATCTACCAAGGCTGACACCACTTCCTTTCACTCTCCCTCTTTGATAGAGCTTTTGAACAACTGGGCTAATTTGCACAATTACTTTGGGAAGTTCTTTTTTATTCAAGAAAATTCAAGTTTTAGGAACTGGAGTTATTATGTCCCGGTGTGGTAGGTTATTCCTGTGCATTGTCGCTGCCTACACAGACTTACTGATAATTTTCTTGCATATGCATCGTGTTTTAACTTGAAGCACAAAATGTCTGAGCGTGAATTACTGTTTTCATTCTTCCTACTTGGTCTTGCAGGAATGTAACTACACTCACAACTTTCCACAGAGTCCAGAAAAGGCCTGAGGAAAGCAGTATGAGGGAGAAGAGATTGGTTTGGCCCATGGATCAGAAGGTTTGGCGCTCTTGGTGAGCTGCACCATTGCTGTAGCCGAAGCAAGGTTCAACAGCTCGATGAGAAGGTGTAACGGAATGGAGGGGCCACCTCCTGGTGGCCAGGAAACAGAGAACTAGACGGAACAGGTCAAACTACCATTCCCTCCCTCCAATCAGGAGCCACCTGCACCAGTACCCACCGACTTCCAATAATCCATTTAGTTAGGAATCTGTTAGTAGATTAATTCATTGATCAGGACAGCACCCTCTGGATCCAATCACTTCCCCGAAGAGCCGCCATGTGGGGACTGAGCTCAATACATGTACCTTTTGGTAGCTGAACCATAACAGGAATATCTTCCGATTCTATTGATTTGTTCTGGAGCAGGAAACCTAAGCTGCCTCTTAAGAGGCTAGCCACCAGGACTTTGACCATGCTCCAGCGACTACATGGAAAACACAAACTGAACTTTTTTTAAATCTTTTTTTGTGGGGAGGGGGCACAAAGTTGGGGAGGCAGACCAGGGAGAACTGGGAAGTGAGAGTGATCAGGGTGTATGTGAGGTTCCCCCCAAAATCAATTAAAATATGTTAAAATGTCTCCTAAGAGAGATTTTGTGTACTGTTATAATATATTCATATATAAAGCATAGTTAAATATAACCTCATTTCTACTGTAGGTTTCTGAAGGTCCTTGTGGTGCATAAAAGGTTTCCCATCCCCACGTGGCTTTAGAAGTCGGAGCATCCAAGATCAGTCAGGACTCAGGACTACTCTGCTCTCACAGAAGCACAGGAAATGGCACTGTGTGAACCTTCTTCTGGGCAAAGCTTCTGGCTCATTAGTCTCTCGCCCCCACTGTCTGCACCGTGCATGCCCTGAGGTAAGAATTTAGCAAACATACGTGGGCTTGGAAAATGGTTTAACTCAACTGTTTAGAACTCACACTTTTAAGGAATTCTTGACTTAGTAGTATATATGCCCAGAAAGCCAGGGCAGGAAAGCTAATTCAGAGATTAGGAAAACCCTTAGGCTAAGAACAGACCAGACTGGAGGAACTGGGAATGGCAAGATTCTCACTCCAGTGACCAAGCTGGAGCATTTGAAAATCTCGGGCCAATTATGTGAACTCTGGGGACTGTTAGGAGGATGGCTTTGGCCATGTGGGTGTGGAAAGAATATCTCTTTTCTTCTTATGGGCTCCAGACCTAGTTCTCATGAATGCCTGAAATACTTGATGTGGTATTCTTTAAAGTTCTGTCAGGAGGTTGTGCCCTGGCCCACCGCCCTCAGCCTTGGGCTTTGAAAACAACCATTGTCCTCTCTTCAATGTTCTTCCTTAGTGACCTGGCTCTTGGGTACTTACAGCAGGGTCCAGAATTCCTTTTTAAGTTTCAGGTTGGTCATGTGATCCAAGAATTTTCCTCTTAAAATGCAAACGTACCAAAAGAAGCATAAGAAGAGCAAGCGTCAAGCTGGATGGTAACGCCGTGCTCCCGCTGCTGGAAAAGCGCAGGCGCTGTGTCTCTGAGTTCACTGGCCAGCTAGCCCAGCCAAGCAGGCAAGCCCCCGATTCCCAAAGAGAAGCCCTGCTTCAGAAAATAGGATGACCCTTGAGGAAGACACCACGGGTTGACCTCTGGCCCCCACCTGCGCACACACAGGAGCCCCATCTTAGGCCGGGTGGCCCCGTAAGCTGGGGCCTCACCAGAATCCCCCAGCAGACAGCGTTTTAGGGGAGACAGAGGCTGCTCATGACATGTGAGTCACCCAGGATCATCTAGACATAACTGCAGAAATCTGTGAGAGCACGTGGACTTGGCTGTTCAGCCTGGGGGTGCATGGGGCAGGCCCAACCCAACCCTCAAGGACTCCAGGCTCCATCCAGGAAACACTCATGCCAGCTGAGCCTGATAGTCTTACATTAACTTGACATAAGCTAGAGTCGTCTGAAAGGAGGGGGCCTCCGCTGAGACCATGCCTCTATGAAATCCATCTGCAAGCCATTTCTTTAAGTTAGTGACTGATGAGGAAGGGCCCACCAAGCCTGGTCTGGTGGTCCTGGGTTCTGTAAGAAAGCAGCTGAGCAAGCCGTTGGGAAACCAGCCAGTAAGCAGCACCCTCCGCCGCCTCTGCATCAGCTCCTGCCTCCTGGTTCCTGCCCTGCTTGAATTCCTGTCCCGACTTCCTTCAGTGATGGACTAGGACGAGCAAGTATAAACTGAATGAACTTGCCTTTTTGGTCATGGTGTTTTTTCACAGCAGCAGAGATCCTGACTAAGACACCAACCTAAGAAGAGAGCATGCCTGCACAGTTAAAGAGGGGACCCACAGATTTAAAGATGGATGATGAAAGATAGCTTCCTGGCTTTCCCCCTTCATAATCATAAGGTGCACCCCCTCAAGCCTTCAACCCCGCCTGAAACCCTAGAGGCCACTGTCACCAGCACATGCAAACAAGGGAGGGAAAGTCAGAGGTGAACTAGGGGGCAGAAAACAGAGTTGGATTAATTAAACTTAATGCTAACCCACAGAGAATACTGCATTCAATAGACTGGCTGGACTCAGGTTGCTGTGATTTAGCCGCATTCTGTTCTGTTTTGTTTTGTTTTACCTTGGCTCTGGCCCTTCACAATGGATTGGGCTGACTTGAAATTATGTCAAGAATTAAAATAATTGAGGCACAGGGGGCAGGGCACCTGGAGGAGAGTACTGGGACCCCTCTTGGGGGCTGAAGGACGCTCACTGCCACCTGGAGGGGGCCTGGGTGAGCCATCCTCAACGAAAGAAAACGGACCCGGAATTCCACCTCGTCCTGTCCTCCTTGGTTGGCAGCATTTTGAATCCAGGGTCTGGTGCAGGATAGCCCCCAGTTCTTCCGTTGAGAAGAAGATGGAGGAAGCAAGAGGATGCCTGATGATGAAGGCAGAGAGGCCTGGTGTGAGGCCGGTACCTGTCCTTGTGGACTCCGAGGGCCAGGGTTATGCCAGCCTTGGGCAAACACACGTATGCCAAGGAGCAGTGAGGACGTCTTACTGTGTGTGGAAGTCTGAAAGCCACGGCTGTGTGGCTTCTGTCTCATTTCCCAGGCTCAGAGCTCTTCTGGGAGGTTACCACACACTGCCCAATCCACACCTCCTCTTAGAGATCCGTCAATGCTGAGACAGCATTCCTGCTGTGAACGGGGGAGGGGGGATGAATTCCTTTTAGCTCACAGTTTCTGTCTGTCGTAGTGGGGAGGGCAGTGTAGACAGAGCGAACTGCCCAGTGGTGGCCAGGGAGCAGAGAGAATGCCTGTGATGGTTTTTGCTTTTTATTTGAGACAGTCTCACCCTTAGTCCAGGCTGGCCTCAAACTCTGGCAGTCCTCCTGCCTCAGCCTTCAAACGTTTGGGATTACAAACATGAGATATGATATCCAGGTTCCTAGATCTCTCTTGATTGTGGATATGGGTGTACATGGACCATCTGTGTGCAAACTGGACTTTAAGATTGGGGTTTGTTCCTACATGCCAAACACTTTTATTTTTCCCTTGATACAGTGTCCCTCATGGGCCTACTGCCCACACATAGGTTAAATGTCATTGGCTCTGAGCCTCCGACATCTACCTGTCTGCACCACCCCAATGCTGGACGTCATACCTGGCTTTTTTGTTTGTTTTTCAAGGCTTCTCTGGGTAGCCTTGGCTGAACTAGAACTCACTCTGTAGACCAGGCTGGCCTCTGAACTCAGAGATCCTCCTGCCTCTGCCTCTTGGGTGCTGGGATCAAAGATGTGTGCCACCACCGCCCAGACACACCTGGCTTTTTGACACGGGCATTGCTGGTTGAACTCAGGTCTTCATACGTGTAGGACAAGCACTTTAAGGACTCTAAACTCTTCTTCGTTAAGTCTTGATCTTGCTCCTCTCTGTGCATCTCTGCCTTCCGGGTTCAAGGCCTCATTTCCCGCCAGGTAAAGTACTCAGCTTCTAGTTGGGCTTTTCTTTTCTTTTTTCTCCTTACTGGATTCTTAAAAACTAATCCCTGGACTTGGGGATATGGCTCAGAGATAGAAGGCCTGTTTAATCTGTGTGTTCAAGCCTCAATTCTATAAGTAAATAAAAATATCCCAAACAAGAACCTACCCCATATGACATTACTTCGCTGCTTAACAATCCTTCAGTGACTCAATTTTGAGACTTAAATTTGTTCTCTCTCTCTCCCTCTCTCCTTGCCTGCGGCTCAGGCTAGCTTCAAACTTGCCATCCTTGCACTTTAGCCTCTGGAGTGCTGGAATGATAGGCGTGAGTCACCTTGAAACTGGGTCTGTTGTCCAGGCTGGACTTGATCTCACTGTATATAAACCATTTGAGGTTGGCCTCAAACTTGCAATTCCCCTGGCTCGGCCTCCCAAGTGCAAGTGCTAGGATTCCAGGCGTGTGTCCCCTTGGAACCTACCTGATAGGAATGAAGGTATTCTAAAGAGATACTTAGGACCTTCCTTTGGCTATGAGGTTATCAGCACAGTGAAACCCAAGAAATCTGACTTTCTTTGGAAGCTTCATGTTGGGAAAAGGAAAAAGACTGACCAGTGGTGTCAGCAAGAAGCTTGTCTGCAGGATGGATCTCACATTTGCCAGACCATCTCATGGGCCCCACAGGATCACAAAGCACAGGACAGCTTTGCCAGGACTACTCAGTCATGTTTATTGCTATTTAAACCTGAAACTTGTGTTAGGACCCCAAATATGGACCTGACAACATTGAATGCATCTCTTTTCTCTTCCTTTCCAAAAAAAAAAAAAAATTAAAATAATTGAACATGATGGTAGTTTAAGAAAAGCATTTCCAGTTTCTGCATCACTTGCATGCCTCTTGGGCAATAGTGCTTGTTAAAAAATTATTATGGGACCAGTGTAAGTAAAGGGGTTTGCCATCAGCCGAGTTTGATCCCCAGGACTCATGTGAAGGTGGGAGGAGAGAACCAGTTCCACAGCATGGTCCTCTGACCTCCACACATGTCTCCACAAGTCATACACATAGTACTAATAAGACAAAGTACTAAGATTATGAGATGGCGACCCATTCCAGGCAGAGCCATGGGCAGTCTCATTCCTGGCTTATCGGTAAGCAGCAGGAATCCTTGAGGAGGAAAAGCTGCAGAGAGGAAAGAACGCTGCCTCGATTCTAGAAGGACCACAAAGAAGATAGGGATTGGCTGGCCCTGCCAGCTGGGGTAGCCTTGGCTCTCACCAGGTGGAAAAGGGGGATAGCCCCTCCGAGCAGAGCAGTGTCTGAACTGGTGATGCATTCTACACACGGTTCTCGTCTCTGTGTCCCTTCTGTGTCCCTCGGCCTCTTGGGACACTTGGCCAACGTGAGGGCCAGGGTGACATCACAAAGTGTTAACCCCAGAGTCAGTTCAGCTGCAGGCAGGGCTGATGCTGGGACTGTCACATCAGGCCAGGACCAGAGCCAGACCAGACCTGCACAAAGCTCTGAGCTGCTCAGCTGTGGAATAATTCATTACACAGTGATGCTTAATGAAGGCATCAAGTGGAGGGCTGAGAAGGCGGGGTGGGGGGTGATCAAAAGACTCAGGTCCTCAGCCTCACTTCACAGCATCCTACCCACAGAACCTCTTCTCCAGCCCCACTCCCTCTTTCTGTGCCTTCATTTCTTCAGCCTAAGAGGACATGGCTTCATGTCTTTGAAGGAGAAGAGTTATTGTACAACAAACAACTATATAACTATAAAGGGAAGGACTAGAAAATTGGCCTAAACTAAAATTAGGAACTATTCAAAGCAGACACCCCAAAAGAAAAACAAAACAAAACGCTGAGGAATAGGCTATGAAAAATAACAGTAACATAATAAATAATAAATGCCTCATATAAAAATATATTAAGGGATGTTGAGATGGCCTGGTGGGTTAGGGTAGCTGCTGCCAGGCCCGATAACCTGAGTTTGATGCCCTGAGCCCACACGAAGGAAGGAGAAAACTCACTCCAGCAAGCTGTCCTCTGATAGCCCGCTCTGTGGCAATGCCCATCCTCAATAAATAAACAGGAAATTTTAATTTTTATATACTGAGATGTCGTATAATTTAACAAGGAAAAAGACAGCTCAAAAGGAAAATGAAAACATAACAGGAAGATCCTGGTGATAACGATCAAATTGATTTTAAGTTCAAGAGAGGTAGAAAGCAAACCTCTAGGAGAAAGGAAAAGCCCAGGACAGGCAGGAGTGGTGGCTCAGCGGGTAAGAGCATGTCTAGGAGACCTGGTTCAGTTTCCAGTGCCCACACCAGGCATCCTCCAGTTGCCTTAACCCCAGCTCCAGGGGACTTCTGTTTGTGGCCTTCCTAAAAAACGGCCCAACAACAGCAGTGGAGTGGTGAGAGCCAGGGCAAGCTCTCACTCAAGCGACTGATGGATGTGTAGAGGTGTGAACAAAATAGAGCTATGTTTCTAATAAGTGGTCACCTGTAATCCATCAGCAGACATGTAAGCCCTCCCTTGCATCTATGTGGATGATAACGTCCACAAAAATGTTATTTCTATTAACCAAAGTTGGACATGATTCAAACTCCAACCGACAGTAAATGGGCAAATAAGCGGTGGTTCAGTGTGGTTGGCACACGCCGATGAAAGGAATTCATTTTAGGTGGAGGCAGCCTTGAGCCACCTCAACAGCAAGCCCCGGAGGCTGAGGGGCAGCTCCACGAGACAGTGCATGCCTCGTCCTCACTGGACCCTCCGTGTTTTACTTCTTCCTCTGTTACTGCGGCAGAGGCCTTGAGAGGGCATAAGCTAAGGAGGGCGGGATTGTTGCCGCCCCAGTTTGAGGGCATGGTCCTTCATGTGGGCACTGTCTCCCATCTGTGGCAGCAGGAGGTGCTAGGCCGCACCTCAGGGGACCGTGAAGCAGAGGAAGAGGGATTCTGATGCTCAGCTCTTCAAACTCTGTCACTCTCTGTCTCTCTGTATCTCTCCATGTCTCTGTCTCTCTGTTTCTCTCCCTGCCTCCCTTTTTTCCCTCCCCTCTTTTTCATTCGGTTCCAAACCCTAGCCCACTCACATTCAGGGCCCTTCTCTGCTTCTCATGTAATTCCCTCTGGGTTATATTCTATTACTGCAAATCTAATGAAACTGACCATGAAAGTTAGCCAGGACCTTTAGTGTGGAGAAAACAAAAGATAGAAAAGAAAGACCTTGAGACGTGGCTCAGGGTGAAGCACACGCCTGGCGTGGGATCCTGGGTTCAATCCCTAGTTCCAGATGTGGGGGGAGTTGGGGTACAGAGAATCCAGTGGAAGACTAAGATTCTCAGGCTCAAGAAGGCATGTGCAAAATAAACTAGCAGTCTTGGGCTGGTCTTAAATCGCCTGGAGCCAACCAAAACTACAGTTCTTAATGATTCAGGAATACACAGCAAGATGACAAAGAAGCAAGACAGTGAGAGAAAGGAGGCACACATAGTCACCTGAGCAGCAGTGGCAGCTGGAAGGGGCATCCGGGTCCCTGGGAGCTGGCATTGGTCCTCGACTTAGATGTGACCACACACTCAAGCCGCTGGGTTGTGTGTGTGTGCGCATGTGTGTGTGATGCGCCTTATTGTGTGTGTGTGTGTTATGCAGCTTACTGTGTATAGTGTATGTTTTTCCTTGTTACGTGTGTTTATATTACACTTCATAACAAAAGGTCAGGTTCTCTGTTACCTTTTTGGGCTGCTGTGTAACTCTGCATGACATGTGTACGTGTGCATGCACAGTCTCTCGTGTGTGTGGGCATAGCACATGTGCATGTGGGGGGAGCAGAGGTTAGCGAGGCTGGAGTGTTCCCTGCCCCATATATTAAAGCAAGGCTCTCCCTTGAGTCCGGAGCTCACCTGTCTGGCCAGCTTGCCGGCTCATGCTGGGGTCCCTGCCTCCTCCAGTGCAGGTGTAGGCTGTGCCTTGTTGCGTTGCAGGCAGGCTAGCTCACCAAGCTGCCATTTATGTGTGCTGAGGATCTGATTCCATCTCACACTTGTGTAGTACAAGCTTTATGAACTGAGCTGTCTACCTCCTTGCCACCCCCCACCTTTTTTGTATTTTGAAAGGCGGGCACTCTTGCAGCTGGTGCCAGATTCTCTATGTACTGGATGTTGGCCTTGAACTCTTGCCTCTGTCTCTCACCTTCTGGGATCTAGGCATGAGCCAACATGCTTAGCCAATTTTAATTTTAAAGACTCTGATTCCAGCAGTCCTGTCTGCGTCAGAGGCTTTATTATGAAATAGCTAAAAGCATAAATGGATCTTGACACTATAATGTACTATGTGTCCACATAGCTGCTATTTCTGTGAATAGCAATAGACAAATACCTACGAGGGCCAAAAGGCCGCTCCTCACAGTGACAATACTGGAGTAGCACATCCCAGAAATATCACGCTCCAGGGGCAGGAGGCCACCGGCCAAAAAGCTCTACAAGAATCAACCCGTCCTGTCTGGACCAGCTCCGCCTGGAAAGTGGAAGCAGATGACTCAGCTATTTCCTTTTAGAGAGATTGACTAGCAGTGTTCACTGATAGGACTTTGCATCCAAATATGCAAAGAAGAAGCCAGAAAACTCAAGGTCCGGTTGAAGCCCAAGGAGGCTGCCTGTGAAGGAAAACTCAGAGCAGCTAAAACGGCCAGCGGCTGGCGCACAGCTGACTCATTTAAACAGCTGCTGCTTCTTATTGGCAGCTCCTCCGACCTCAGCAGTAGCAGCATTGTACACACCGAGTTTCAGAGACTCTTATCCAAAGTCCCGTCTTCTGTGGCTCCAGGGAGAATCTTAAATTCCATGCACTCTACATCTAAATTGTGTTATCTGCTGTTACTTAGAAACTAATAAAGTGGTTCCTAACTGCTGGCCTCTCTTTGCTGGTTTGGCGGAGTGAGTGCAGACAGCCATCTCTCTGGAAGATGTTTCTGTGTCTCTGGACTGTCAGACATCGAGCCTGGGAATGATCTGCAGTGCCCCCGCCCCCTCCACTGCCAACCAGCCTGCTAGACCTCTGATAGCATCTTTACTTTTGAATGTCTGAAGGTTTGGGCTGGGTAGGGCCAAAGCTTGTCCTTGTCTCCATGCATGCCAACTCCTTGTTTGATCTTCAGGACCAAGAAAAGTGAAAGTTTTCAATTCTCTGTGTCTCACTTGTCACTTATTTACTGTGATAAAAGGCCCTGACCAAGGCAACTTATCAACAAGCTCTTAATTCGGGGCTTGTGGTTCTAGAAGATTAGAGCTCACGAGCCCCAGCAGGCAGAGAGGCATGAAGAGTGTTCGTAACATTTCCTGTCTGTGTGCATGGACAGGAGCTTGTGTTCACTGCGTGTGTTCAAGGCCCAGGTGGGGACCTTGAGTGCAGGCACTGTCCGCCTTGGTTCTTGAGACAGGGCCTCTTGCTGGCCTGGAACCACGCTGACCAGTGAGTGCCAGGAATCAGCTTGGCTCCGCCTTGCCAACACTGGATTACAAATATGTATCGCCACATCTGGCTTTTACAAAGGTGGTTTGGGGGTGAAATGTGGGTCTTTAAGGCAAACACTTGACTTTTTGAGTGGCCTTCTCCCACCCCTTGTCACTCTCTTGAGTATTGTTTTGTAATGACATTCTTTTTCAACAGCAGCCAACATCTTAATGATTTTCACATTCAAATAGTACCTAGCACATAGCCAGTGCTCCATATGACACAGCTCTTTTTCCTTATCATTTTTTAATCCGCACAACTTTTTTCCCCTCAGCCTTAAAATATCCCCTTTTATCATAAATGCTAATAAAAACAGCTCCCCTGTCACTTGACCTGATGTTTTCAAAGTATTGCCTGAAGACTCTGGCTTGGTGAAAGAAGCCTTTAATTGTGGCTTCTGTGATGGGGAACCGATTCTGTGTCACATGACCAGCTAACTCGGACACTGACAGCGGCATGAACCATCATCCTAGTAAATGGCTGCGGTTTCACTGGCAAACCCTTTGTGTGAGGTGATGCTGTTTCCCTCCCTTACCTACTGCTTGAAGCCGTTTAGCTTTGTGAATAGTGGATAAAATAGATAACCAGGCCTGTCGAACAAGCTTTTCTGGCAGCACTGTGGTCCCAGGACGCGATGGAAGCCACACTATGTGCCTGGAAATGGAGCTCCGTTGGTCTGGTCGTCGGTTGCTTGTCTGTATAAGTGAAGCTTCGGGCTTGATCCCCAGCACTGTATAAATTTCACATGGTGCTGCCCGTAAACCCAGCATTTTGGAGGTAGAGACAGGAGGATTACAATTTCAAGGCCATCTTCACTGCATAGAAGGTTTAAGGCTAGCTTGGACAACACAAAACCCTGTCTCCCCCCTCACTTCCCCCCCCCCAAAAAAAAAGCACAGAATGGAAGACATGACAGTGAGATTTCCTATGGTTTAAGAAAACAATTTTCCTTCCTTTTTATAAAATCAAATCTTATATACTTTTAGCCTCAATAAAATCACGTCAGAAAATTTTTATGTTCATTATTTAATATGCACATTGAGTTGTCTCCTGTCAAGCCATGTTAAAATGAAAACCAAGCACTGGCAAGGTGGCTCAATGGGTAAGATGCTGGCTGCCAAGCCCGACAGCCTGAGTTTTCCCAGGACCCACAGGAAAGAGAGAGCCAGCACCCCAATTTACCCTGACTTCCACGTGCACACGGGGGCTGTGAGGACCATCTGGCTGAGACATCTGTCGCCCCATAGATTGCTGATTGGCCGATCTGGCTCACGAGGCGTGTGACCCTTCCTCCCACTCCAGAGGACAGGCCTTCTCTGAACAGAGGAAGACTGTCTTCCCTCAAGGGCACAAGAGTAGCTGCACTGCCCGCTAGATCCTCCAAACAAGCCCACACGCCCGAGAGAACACTGTATGCACACGGGAGCATCCACATGCACACGGGAGCATCCACATGCACACGGGAGCACCTGAGTTCACACAGGAGCACTCACTTGCCCACACATATAACACGCAAGAAAAATAAAAAAATACATATTTTAAGAGTATTAAAAATATAAATAAAGTCCAAAACATTGTGGTGAATTCTCTTCCTATACTGGCCATTTGTAGGTGATCAGATTGAAAGATTTAGGGCTTGTGGGCTCCAAGCAGCTCTGTCTCACAGCCCCAGCAGCCAGCATTACAACTCTTCTATCACACTTGGCTTATGGGGAGGCAAGCTTTGGACACAGAGCCAGGCCACATCTCTGTCATCTCTACCCTATGCCTTTCTCTGCCTGCTGGGTTAAAACAAGGAAACCAAGGCTATCCCAGGTGCCAACTGCAGACACAGCACAAGAGATTCCAAACGGTGACATCACCATCCTCTCTGTGTGTCACCTGGGATGGCATTTCCCAAAGCCCCGCGGCAGACGTCCACCTTAGGAGAGTTATGTTCCAATGGTATAAATCAGTCTGTGGCTGGGCAACCGCACCACTTCTCAGAACACGGAGACCCAGAACTGCCCTGCTGAGGCAAACACGCCTGGCAGCCCCAGCCCCGGAAACGGGAACCAAAACAACACTGGAGTCCATGAGGATGAAAGAAATTGGCTGTTTTTTAGGCCAACACCGTGGGCATTTTGTGAAGTGGAGTTGGGAGTAGTAGGAATTGCAGAAACGTGCAAAAGTCATTAGCTACCACGCATCCTTTGCAGGTATGGCCGCCACACCTGTGGTGCCAGCACATGGCGGGGGAGGGGGGGCAGGCTGAGGAGAAGCTTGCCGCACGTTTGAGGCCAGCCGTGGTGTCCTAGTTTGCAGTCTAGTATGGTGATAAAATGCCACGGCCAAAAGCAGCTTGGAGAGGAAGGGGTTCATTTGACTACATGGCTCATGCGCAGTCCACCACAAAGGGAAGTCAAGGCAGGAGCCTAGAGGCAAGAACTAAATCGCAGGCATGGAGGAGTGCTACGCTTTCCAAGGTCAGCACTGACCATGGTGAGCGGGGCCTTCCCACGTCAATCATAATCAAGAAAGCACCTCACAGATGACCTGCAGGCGACCTGATGGAGGCATTGGCTCAGCTGCGGGCTCGCCCAACCTGGATGACCTAGCCTGTGTCCAGCTGATAAAAATCTAAACTGCACTCTGAGCTACGAGGTGAGCCAGGGGCCAGCCTGGGCTCTGCAACAAGGTCCTGCCTCAGAAGATCAAAGCGATTCAAACAAAGAAGACTCACCTCACAAGTGTGTGAGTATTTAATGTTTCATCCTTTGGTGCTAGGGACAGGTTGCATGTTTTAAACTTAATATCTGGAGACATGAACCTCAGTTTCATTGTGGCTGTGTTTTACCTATCTAATTATACATCCAGATAGTGTTTATTTCCAGAGGCTTCTCACAAGACATGAGACCAGCTTTGGGGTTTGGAGGGAGCTGCTGGGAAACTCGAGGCTTGCCTGGTCTCTGCTCTTCATCTCCCTACATGGTGAACATTTGGTGTTCCCAAGCCCATGACATCATCGCCTATTACACCTTTGCAAATAGTTCTTGCATTATCAAATGGGAGCAGAAAAATGAAAGGAGGCAAAACAAGACCGCAGAGACTTTCAAAGAATCATATTTGCTTTTCAACTTAAAAACATTTTGACTGTCCAGCCTGGGATTGAATTTCATAATTAGGTCATCTGTGAAGGTTCTTAGTGTTTACCGTGGTATTCTTGCTGGGATGTTTTATGCAGAGAAACATAAAGAGAATTCATTTTCTATTGTCCATTTGTAATAACCCCTTGCTTATTCATGGGAAAAAAATTAAAGTAAATGCCTCAAGGGCTAGAAACAAAGGTCTTTAAAACCTCTCTCCTCTAGAAATGCATCCAAACAGAAAATTTTTACTTACATGCAAAAATGTTAAAGTTGTATGACATCAAAGCAGGAAAAACTATGCAAACACATGGGAAATGTAAGAATATTCTTCACACCAATTCGGTTCTGTTCGATTTGATCAAATAAATTCAGTGCAGAAGACAGGGGAGGCTGACACGGCCATGGCTGAAGAAGACAGCAGCCACAAGACTGGTAGTTGAGGACTGTCTCTGCCTGACATGAATGAGACCTCTTCCACACAGCCCTAAAGCTGGTCACAGCCAGGCTTCCGGTCCCTTTCACCTCTCCACCATGCGTTAGTAACCACATGCTCCATGACATCCCGATGTCCCTCACATCACCACGCTGCTGTCTGCCCAACGTTTTGTTCTCGGTGTATTCAAACTGTTTTAAGAAAGTTTAAGCCGGGTGCAGTGGTGCACACCTTTAATCCCAGCACTCAGGAGGCAGAGGCAGGTGGGTCTCTGTGAATTTGAGGCCAGCCTGGTCTACAGAATGAGTCCAGGACAGCCAGGGCTACACAGAGAAACCCTGTCTCAACAAAACAAAAGTTTATGGAAAGCAAACATATATCCTCAGGCAGGCATTTCTTTATTGTAGCACATTTATTTTATCACAGCCATTTATCTGTTGGTGACAGTTAATCTTCACTGTCAGTTTGACAGGATTTAGAAGCACAGCTCCGGGCGGGTCTGAAGGTGTCTCTAAAGGTTCAATCCTCTCTGCTTCCTGGCTGCAGGCACAGTGTGAGACCTCAAGCTCCTGCCCCATGCCTTCCCGCCACGATCAACTCAGCCCTCAAACTGTGAGCCGCAATAAACCCCCCTTCCTTAACTTGCTTCCTTCTGGTGATAGGAAAAAGTAACGAACACACTTTCTTTTTATGTATCAAAGTAAACTGCAGTCACAGGTCATCTTCCCACCTCTCCACACACATGTTCATGAGCTCACAAATTTGTGAGCTTATAGTTTCCTATTAGGTAAAATGTATATGTGGCTGGGGATGGCTCCACGGTTCAGAACACCCACTGCACTTAGAGATGACACGGGTTTGGTTCCCAGCACACACATGAATGCCCTGTAACTCCAGCTTCAGGGGATCTGATGCTCTCCTCTGACCCTCACATACCTGCCCTCATGTGTACACATACCTACACACAGACACAGATGCACAGATTCAAGAAGCTGAAGTTGTACTGTTTTTGAGCATAGACAAGCGTATTGGTTCCTTCCCTCATTGTTCAATGGTGTACTCTGTATACACACAACAACTTGTTTATCCATTCTCCAGTTGACAGGGACTCAAGCTGTCCCGTGTGTGGCCATTGCTAGTGAAGCTGTGGACAGGGACCTGAGCTGTCCCATGTGTGGCCATTGCTAGTGAAGTTTTGATCATCCCTGTGCATGGTTTTTTTGAAGCATGTCTTCATTTTTCTTGGGTAAATAGTTGAACTGCAAGGTCCTGGGATAGATATACATTTAACTTTATAAATTACATGCAAATGTCCTTGTAAGTAACCACCAAGGTTGTTCTCTTATTTTTACATTTCTCTCCTGTGGGGTTTCCAGTTGCTCCTGGCTTTTGATATGGCCGAAATTCTCCTGTTATCATTTCTGAGGTGTGTGCAGTGCT
The DNA here is from genome assembly GCF_030254825.1 of Meriones unguiculatus. Classification (NCBI taxonomy): domain Eukaryota; kingdom Metazoa; phylum Chordata; class Mammalia; order Rodentia; family Muridae; genus Meriones; species Meriones unguiculatus. Next base: position 130,749,804 of record NC_083353.1, on the reverse strand, counting down.
TGCATGGCTCCATGTGAATTCTCCAGGGAGGCTCACGCTGGGACGTGTCATGTGATAACTGTGTTTGGTTCCTTCCTTTCAGGGTGTCTGTTCAAACCTTTACCTTTTACTTATTTGTTATAGGAATTCATTATAGTCTTGTTTCACAGTCCTTTTCCAAAACTGTAAGCTTAGGTATTTTTCATTCATCTTTAGTGTGTGTATTTATTGTCTTTTGATAATTTTGTGGGATTATCAATTTTGTGAATAATTTTATGGGATTATCAAATTTTGTGGAGTCTAAGTTATACAAATTTTCTTTCCTGATCATTGATTTCCACATCTTACTAAGGGACCCTTGCCTGTTCCCCAGTCACAAACATACTCTGTTTCCCCTGAAAGTTTCTTGGATTTGGCTTCTGTAGCTATGATAAAGCACTCTGACCTAAAGGGAAGGCAGATTTTGTTTGACTTATGTATCCAGATTTCCATCCATAGCTGAGGAACTTCAGGCAGTAGCCCTGAAGGAACGTATCTGGTAGTTTGTCCAGGCTTAGGGCACTTTCTTCTGCAGCCCGGGACCGGCTTTCCCAGGGAACAGGGTTGCTGACCATGGGCTAGCCCCTTCCACAGCAATTGGTAATCAAGGCAATGCCCCCAACAGACCGGTCAGTCTGATCTGGGAAAACCCTTAGTTGGCCCTCCCTTCTCAGGTGACCATATCATGTTGATAGTCAAAGCTAACAAGGACAGGCATTATGTTTAGACAACAATCCCACTTGATTTATTTTCTGGGTATGGTGTGAGGTAGAAAGTAGGATTCATTTTCTCCCATATTGATAGATGATTTTTTTTCAAAAGCCATTTATTGGCAAGAACCACCTTTCCCCAGTGATTGCACTGGTGCTTTGTGGGAAATCAAGCCACCCTGTCAGCAAGAATCTTTTTGGTGCTTATCCTCCAGAAATTCTAAATTATAAATGTTTTGCTTTTTTACAAGTTTGAGCTGTAAGTCCTTTGTATTTCTTATAAGCAGGTATTAACTTCTTTTAAAAAATTAACTGGATTATTACCTTAATGTTATTAATCGATACATGAGTTTTGTCTGTGTGGGTGGTGTTTATTTGTTTGTTTGTTTTGAGTCCCTGTGTGTTTTTATTTCAGGGCTTTCTTGTAGGCTGGGCAGACAGCTCCATTGGTAAACCTCCTGCTATGAAAGCATGAAGACCTGACTTCATTACTCATAACTCATGTAAAACAAAGTGTGTGGTTTGAATGAGAATGGCTCCCACAAGCTCTTATATTTAGATGCTTAATCCCCAGCTGGTGGAACTGTTTGGGAAGGATTAGGTGGATTAGGTTGTGGGTATGGATTAGGAGGTGTGTCGCCGGGGTGGGCTTTGAAGCTTCAGAAGGTTCATTCTCTGATCAGGGATGAGTGTGTGAACATCACCTAATAGAGCAACTGATACAGACTAAGCTAGTTTTAAATCTGTATTCATTAAAATTTTTATTTCATGTTTACCGTATAGTAGACAATGTATCTTAGCTGGGAACTTAGAAACAAACCTATATAGATAAGTGAACAAAAAAAAAAAAATCAAAGATGGGTCCTAATGAGATGACTTAGCATTTCAGAGCATCTGCTGCTCTTCCTGAGAGCCGGGTTCCGTTCCTAGCCCCCATTTGATCACTCACAACCATCTCTAAATCTAATTCCATCCAACACCCTCTTCTAATCTCCATGGGCACTAGGCACATAGGTGATGCATATACATACATGCAGACAAACACACATGTAAACATATACAAATATAAAATAAAAATATTCACAGATAATGTCAAATAACACAGAGATAAAAGTGGGAGCAGAGGGCCCTGGGGAGCAGGACGTCATTACTTCAGCCTGGGTGGCATGAGACTGAGGAAGAGGCAGCTGAGCTGAGGAAAACAGAGCATCCTGAAAAGGTCTGAGGAGCAGAGTTATATGCACCAAAGCACAGGAAACACAAGAGCCCCGAGCGGAAATCAAGAACCCGGAAGGAATAGTGACCGAGCAATTAAGTGTTTCGAGCAAGGAAAGTGTTAGTGAGAACAGACTGACGCTTGACAGCATGAGTGCATGTCATTCTGTCAGAGGGAAAACGGCGTGAACAGGGTGTGCTACCCAAGTCAAAGAAAAGCAGACAGCAGCGGGGAGCACCACTTTGCCGAAGCAGGAGTCAGCACGCAGGCCTAGGAGAGAGCGTGTTGCAATGAAAAGGCATTTGATTAGGCATTCATGGCGACTGAAAAGGTACTCAGTGAGGTCCACAGAGATCAGTGTGCCTCGTGTGGATGAGGTGAAGCCGGAGAGCAGCCGAGGAGGTTCGGGCGCCGTCAGGAAGGGATGCATCGGGAATGGCACCGTCCAGTGACGGGAGGTGTGCGCTCGGGCACTGAGAACAAGGAGGGAGGGGGGCACACAGGCGTGCAGGAAATGAAAACGTCCATTTTCAGACACTTGTTAAGGATGCAAGATGTGTGAGGCCGGTGAGCGGACGTGCCCTCTGCAACCCAGAAGGGTCAGAGGTAGAGTCCTGACTATGCCAGGGCATCAGAAACCACAGGGCTGGAGCAGGGGGCAGAGGGACAGGAGGCGCCGAGGAAGGAGGAGCTATGTGACCAGGAATCCTAGGAAGATGGATCACACAAAGGACGGGCAGGAGGCCAGCCTGTGAGGAGTCGGGCCTACCTGGTGGCCTCAATCTGTGGCTACTTTAGAGCATAGTATTCACAGCCACATTACTGCAGCAGACGGGGAAGTGATGGCTGGGAACAGCAGCGACCTCAGATGCCATCTGAGGATGCACAGCAATCCACAGTGACCAGAGCGGGTTCAACGGCAAAGAACGAGTTCGTTAGCTGATGCCTCCTCGAGAATGGTATTAAGGACGTCTGCATGCAGATGGGAACGTGTCAGCCCAAGGGTGACAGGCAAAGGAAATGGCACACATCTGCTCACACGGGTGTAGGCATGCCCAGTCGCCTTGGCTTGCGGGTGTGTTTGTGCTACTCGTCCCTGATCCTCACGTGCGTTTGTGACCACCGTTTCCTTAGGTCTTTAATGAGCTCGATGTGCGAGTGCCGTGTAGCTAGAGGCCTTCTCCTCGTCTGTGCTTCAGGTTTTTAAGCAGGGCCTCTCCCTGAACCTTCGCTCGGTGATTCAGCAACACTGGCTGGCCAGCGAGCCCTGGGGATGCCCCGTCTCTGTCGCCCACGCTTCCTCCCCCAACACTGTCCTGCTTTCACGGGCGTGCTGGGCACTGAATTCATGCCTGCATGCTCGCACGGCAGGCCCTGTACTGACCATCTCCGGAGCCCACTGTGGAGGTGGGAGAAGGGGGAGGAGCTGTCCCGACCTCAGTACATTTCCCTGCAACTTACCAGAAACCTAAATCAGTCCAAAAAGCTGGAAAATTATAAATATGCAATAATTACGTCATGAGATTGGGGACAATTAAGTGATTTTCTTCCATGTGTGTAAAGTTTTTAGAACAGAACCTGACATGACGAGGCTCGTTATTACGTCCCTGTTACTAAAGGCAACTTCCATTGCGTCTAATTTAGTTTTTACACATTTACTCCCCAAGGGCAAGCAAACATCTCCTATTTATTTATTTTTAAAAATTTAGATTTGTGTGTAAGTGTTTGCCTGAGTGGGTAGCTGTGTGCCTAGAGACCAGAAGAGGGCATCAGCTGCCCTGGAATTGGAGTTACATGAGGTTGTGATCCTCGATGTGGGAGCTGGGAACAGAACCTGGGTGCTCTGCAAGAGCAGCCAGTGCTCCTGACTGCTGACCAACCTCTCTAGCTTCACATTTAATAGTAAGGCACAGTCTGAGGAGCTCAGGTGCCATTGTGCCTGTGGATTGATAAACATATACAAATGTTTATAATTTAGAATAGTGTTGGGCCCTAATAATCTTCTCACAAGTATTCAGGTAACATTCTCCCAATGCCAGCACTTTATGTAACCATGGCACATTTGTCAAAAGTATTAACAGAACTCTGATGCCGCCAATTTTCCACCAGTATTCTCCCTCTGGTCCACAACGCTCTCCAGAGCCACACGACACTCATGTGTCTTCCGGTCTCCTTTCGTGACTTTGATGGCCTTGATGGTTTAAAACAGGATGGATCTGGCTGATGTTTCCTCACGCTCAGCAGTGCCGGTTTGGGAGGGAACCCTGCAGACGTGAAGGGCCATCTTCACGTGGTGGTGTCAGAACGCCACAGCAGCGTGGCTGCCACCGTCAGCCACCCTGTCTCAGCCAGGCTTCTCCACCATAAGCTCTGAGCAATTCTTTCTGGAATTATTTTTATTTTCAAGTGGTGAAAGAAAGTCATTACTTTGAGTCCATACCAAGAAGAAATAAGCTGCAGCTCTGATGCAGGAATACAAATATTCATACAGCCATGTAGCGTGTGTGTGTGTGTGTGTGTGTGTGTGCTCGAATGTGTACGTGTGTGCGTGTGTGATTGTTGTTTTCTCAGACTGTAGCCAAGCATGAAGCAGAGGATGGTCTTGAACACCTGACATTCCCAGCTCTGCCTTCAGAGTGCTGCATTGCTGATGTGTGAGGAATTCAGCATGTTTAGTCCTGTAAATTGACCCAAAGGCTTTGTGTGCATGGTAGGCAGACGCCCCACCTGAGCCGTATTCCTGTGAGAATTCCTGAGCCAGCCCTGTCGTGAGAAAGCTGTGGCTTCCCATGCTTGGCCCCCGTGTGTTCGTGTGTTGGGATAGGGTGTAGGCCCCGGAGAGGTGAGGCCTGCAGAGGCCCTCTGGGGACTTGGCCCCAAAAAGGTCTGAAGTCGTTCCCCTGTCACTCCTGAGTCTGCCTTCTCAAAGCACCTGGCACAGGTGGCTGAACTTTTTATCTGGTGATGCCAGGCGTCCCGAGAGCCGCGCTGATGTTGGTACTGTGTGTTAGGTCTCAAACCGGGGACGGAGGGCAGCTAAGGTGCTTGTTAATTTATCAAAGTGGATGCTGGCCGCCATTCTCTCAGTGCCTGGCTTGCTCTGACCCCTGGACCCGCACTCCCAGACCCCGCATAACGCAGACATTACGGCTACACCGCTCTCTCGACTTCCTGCTCTCCTGGTCCCCAACTCCTGTCTTGGTCTCCCGGTCTCTTGGCCTTTCTATTCCCCTTCTCCCTTCCCCCTGCTCTCCCATGGCCTGCTGGCTCAGTCTCTCAGTAAGGCCTAGTAGCCTGCACGCTTCCAGACACCTGCTTGCTTATATGCTCTCACACTTACGTGCAGTAAACCTTCTCCATACTTGAGGCATAGTTGTGTCTTTTTGTTTGTTTGTTTTCACTTGTAGTGACCTTCTTAATAACTGTGAACCTGATAACCTTCTTTCCTTTACAGTGACCCAACCTCAGGCAAACAGAAATGGACAATGGTCCACACAGACTCCTACAATCGGCCTCTCAGTCTGGCTTGGAAGAACCCACAAGTTCTCTCTAGATGTCACGTGTGTTGGACTGTATGCCATCCATGCTCTTCCCTGACCTCCCTGACCCCCATCCCTCACTCCCCTCTGGCTCTCTGAGGCCTGCATGTTGCCTGTTGCCAGGGGAGCTCGGATGCCCTGACTCAGGGTTGGAAGGTGCCGGCCCTCCTGACCTCACTCTGAGACGCACATTTGGGCTCTGCTTTCCTGGGCAGAGATGACTCACAGCGTTGTTTGAGGACCACTGCCTCATCCGTGTTCACTGGATATTTCCAAGTAAGACTTAGTGATATCTGCTGGTCAGCAAAAGTCAAGCTGAAGGACCACAGGCGTTGCTGCGCTGACAGGAACTATCATTCCTCGGAAACTCGGCGTGTCCCGCCTTGCACCAAAACAGTTCAAGCCGACCTCCATCCATCACTGGCAGCAGGTTTCCTTCAGACTTGCATGAGCTACACTCTCCAGCAGCAAGTCGGTCTCCTGTGCTTGGAGGAAGGGGGCTGAGGTCAGTTATTCAGTCAACGAACATCAGCAATGAATCTGTCTCCTTCTTGCTCTTCCACTCTGAATATATTAAATGTTTATTTGTATGTATGCACATTTTTATATGCATGTATACATGTTACCTATACACGTATGTAAATACATATTATATACAAACACATCTTTAAATATATACGTGTATGTTAGTGTACGTGTCTATCTTCCCTCTGAGAATATTACACATGGTAATATTCTAAGTAGCTAGATAAATGATAGATAGGTAGAAAGTAGATGATAAACATGATGGGTAGACAGATGGATAGACAGAGAGAGATATGATAGGTAGGTAGACAGACAGAGATATGATTATATAGATAGATGATAAATAGAGATGATTAATGATGATTATTGGTAGATAAATGATAGACAAACACCTAATTTTGTTGTCCTGATAAATGGTCTGAATTTCAGCCCCCTCTGGATTCTGTGTATGGTGTTTGCCTATGATCCCTGTGGCTGTCATGTCGTGTCACACTTGCGTTGGTGTCTTGAGAATCTGGCAACTTGCAACTTGCCATTTGCAACTTGCAAAATGTCAGGTGGAAATGATGCATAACTTTTAAGCTTTGCACCCAGATGTAAGAGGCTTTCTCTTTGGTGAAGACCCTGCCTTTGATGGAGAAAACATATTTAGTGAAAGAAAATGGGAGTTGTGAGGAAAGTGCCCAGCTGTGACACACAGGTGAGTGAGTTTTTAGGCCACTAGCATTTGTTCCGCAGTTCTTCCCCTTTTCTGTGAATAGCACAAAACACTTCAGAAAATCTCTTTGCTTTGAACTCGAAGCAATTGGTTCTAGTTAGAACAACCAAATTAGTGGTCAGTGGAATGGTCACGTAATTCATATCCTACCAACAGGTTTTTCCCTTCAGGCTCTCCCAGAAGCCAAGGTTTGGAAGCACAGGACTGACACACACACAGACCTGCTGGTGTGCGACTACTGTCATGGGGTGGCAAAAAGTATGCCACATTAAGATTCCTCTCAGTTTCTTGGTTGCTCACTGAAGAAGTAGTTGGGCGCCATCTTGTAAAGACACTCGCAGTCCCTTGAAGAAGCACCTATGGGAGGTGACTACGGCCACGTGCCTGCAGCCAGTGCTAGTGTGTGTGGTCCACTGTAGAGCTAGCTCTTCCAACCCACACAGACCCTTTGGATGTCCCCACAGTGGTGAGAGGCCTGATCTATAACCCACTGTCCGATCATTCCCCGGCCAGATGGTTGTGGGCTGCCATGTTAGCGCTGGGAACCAAGTTCAAGCCCTCTCGGGGAGGAGCGCGCAGTCTTACCTGCTGACCCAGCTCTGCAGTGCCTACGTTCTCTTCTGAAGCCCAGTTCAACTTCCCATTCGATGAGTCACCAAACGGTGTGAACAGCTGGTCGCTGACGGCACTGGCTGCGCCACCGAGGCTGGTAACAGGACGCCAGTGGCGTGGTTCATCGCCGGTCCTGATGTCAGGCCGACTGATGGCGGCAACAGACCCGTTTCCGTGGCCCCCGCCTTAGCTCTGGTGTGACTCTGCACCTTCTCTGTGCTTGATTTACTCATCTATTCCATAAGTACCTCAGGCAAGTATACTAATAAGATGACGTGGAATTTAAGCAAACCGTTGAATTTTGAGTGGCCAAGGACCGGCTGCTGTAGTTGGGACATGAAGTCACATCACCTGTGGGCTCACAAATTTGAATGCTTGGACCCCGGCGGGACCCTTCCAGTTTGGGAAGGTTGTGGGACCTTCAGAAGGTGGAGGAAGTGGCCACTGGGGACAGGCCATTCTGCTTTGGAACTGGGTCTCTCTTCCCATCCACACTTCACTTACTGATGCAGTGTAGACACGTAGTGGCCTGCCTGTGCCAGCACGGCCTCACCCGTGGAAGTCTGATGCCACGACTCCCTCACTGTGACAGACAAGTCCTTCTAGAACTGGAAGGCAGGAAACTTCCTGCCATACGTTGTTCTTGTTAGTGTGAGCTCAGTCAGAATCACCAACACCCGCATGCAAACAGCAAGAGACGTTTGGTCATGTCTGGGGTTTGAGATCTGTTGAGTTGGGTTTTCATGATGATTTCATTGTTGGAAAGAAGCTGAAAAGAAAACCTTATCAATCAGATGAAACTGGTGTTTTGAAATGCTCTTTAGAAAGAATACAGAGAAGCTTGGGGTGATTCATAAGTATAAAAATGATAATGCTTCATATTTGAAAAGCAATGAATGCTTTTCAGGGAATTATAACTATAATCATAACTCAATTACATAATAGATAATATGTGTGAATAGTCTATGAGGTAATGTCTCTTTCTTATCTTCTTCCTAATCCCTTGATTGTACAGCAAAAAAAAAAAAAGCCTGAAACATTGGAATTTTACAACAAAATCAAGTTCAATGTCTGATACATATGAATATCTGTATGACAAATCACTTACAAATATTTCTCTGCCAACCATTGTGTGCAAATTGAAGTTGGCAATTTACTTATGGATGTGATGAAAGTTCTCTCTCTAAGTCAGTACTGAAGGATTAACCCAGGACTGGATGTTTGATAGGAGTTAACGTATGGCTTCATCCTGGTGTATGGCCTGCCGTATTTCTTATATCCACACATTAAACCTGTGAAAGGCTCCCATCACCCACAGTGTTTAAACAAAGAAAAGAATGAGTACGGTTTCACAGAACATGAGCACACTCAGGAGCTGGATTTGAGATTCTCTCTCTCATGAGAGTTTCAAACTCTTTGTTATACTATGGAATCTTTCTCTAGCAGAAAATATACCTGTGCACATACAAAATTCAACCCAGCAAAATGGGGTTCTCTGGGTGAGTGGCTGGTTTTGTCGATTTGATCCTGGTCCTCTTTCTGCCTTCCCGCTTCCCTGTAGCATCCCCGGTTGGGAAGCTCAGGAGGTATTTCATGATCCCTTCTCACTCTACTTTTTTTTTCTGAAGTCAGCAACCTTCCTTCGGAAAATAGACCAAACCATTCTCTCCTCACAAAACAATTTGGCCCAAGTGGTTCACCTTAGACCAAGCTTTAGACGTTTCCGTGTTACGTAGGTTCAGTGGTGATGGCGGCCGTGGGTGTGGCGGCAGGAAGTACAGCCATGTACGTTAACACCAGGCTTTGTCTACATTCAAAATTAGGTAATAAGGCTTGGGGAAGCCTTTCCGGCTAAGCACCATTGATTCCAGCAGCCTGTGCTGCTCCCATGAAAGCATCGCAGTGGCCTGGAGAGATGTTCCCCGCACGTGTGCTGATATGTTCTTGCTGTCCTCTGGGCTGCTGAGGGGACAGGGAGTGGACATAGGCCTAGGATGAAGCGCTTTCTTCTGTCTTGCAGAGTTTGCGTAGGAAACATGCTGGGAGGGTCAGCTCTGGGTAAATGCAGAAGTGGAGGGAAGAAAGACAGGAAACAGAAGCCATGAGTAAGCAAAGCCACAAGACAGAGAGAAAGTGAGTCGGGTCAGGAGTAGTAATTAGAAAATTAGCAGGTACAGCGAAGCAGATGCTGCGCTGAGTCACGGGTGTGGCGAGGAGCCAGGTCTCCTGTGAGGTCATGGGAGAGGAGCTGACTCCACGCACTGGAGATGTTCCTCAGGGCTCCTCAACTGCTGCTTAGCTCTCCATCAGCCAGACAGTGAGGCCCTCATCCGTTTACCTACTTCTTATGCTTTTAAGCAAACCTGGAACAGTTTTTGGGTGAGTGCTTCCCCCTTCTTTGCCTCCTCAGGAAACCTTCACAGCGCCTGAGGCAGAAAAGGTGCTCCAGACATTGTGGCCTTGGGGTTTGCAAGGAACTCCTCCAAGCAAGACCCAAACCTTCAGACTAATTCTCAGATCCAAGGCCACATTTATTTTGGAGTTTTGGTTAGGAGACTTCTTTATCTAGCTTTCGAGTGTGGGGCAGCGGGTTTAGGTGGGGCCCTCCTGTGTTTGCTTGCTTGCTTTTGCAGGGAAGTCTGCCTATGTCCTTCTAGGTGAAGCCCCAAACTGCACAAATTTAGGTATGAAAACAAGACACACATTCTGACAAATCAGACAATGAGAGATCGCTTATTTTAAATTATTTCCCCAATATTATGGGCTGGGCAAAAAAAAAAAAAAAAAAAAGTGAACTGCTTTAATAATAATAGAAAGACTTCTTAGAATTCAGGTGGTCTCAGGGGACTGTGTTTCTCCTTACTCTGTACTGTTTAATAACAACTGACCATTTGGAGGGAAGGGCTAGGAAAGAAGGGGTCATAACGAGATGTAAAGTAAACATAAATTTTTTAAAAGAGAACTTAGGTTTTTTTTGGTTACTGAAAATGGTGTCTGATCTGAGTAAGCTCCCCAATTCCAGTAAAAACAACAACAAAATAGCAATTTGAATTCTAATAAAGGAGAAACTGTATCCTTAATTTAGGTATTTAAAGAATAGGGGACAATTGAATGAGAGAGGGAGGGGGGAAGTGGAGGAGAGAGCTGAGATGGAGGTTTGCAGCTTAAATGACGTGTATTCCTCACGGCGTGCGTCACCGTTGCACACGGCACCCTCAAGCGTACTGTGACCCGTCGTGAGGCTCATCAGAGTTTAGTACCATAGCTCCCTGGTTGCCTCACGTCTGTTCTGCTCTGTGAGGGCGGGGATCCGTGTCTGCCTTGTTCCTGATTGTCTACACCGTCAGCCTGACACCCAGCACTCCTACCTGTGATCAGCCCCCTGAAAATTTGCTAAAACCCCATTAACAGTCATCACTGGGCCTAAAGACATAGGTTCTGGGACCAGGCCCAAGAACATGGCTATCTGCATAGCAGATGCGATGAGCTGAATTTGAAAATATGTGTGCAGCATTTGCCTTGACCCTTGAAAATATTGCCTTATAATTTATAATAATATTGAGTAGTCTCCCATAACAATGAGTCTAAGTAAATTTCAAAACTAGGAAGATGTTTTACAAATAAAAGTCAAAGAGAATTCGGTTGTGTCTGCGCTCATTTTGAGCACAGCCTGAAGCACCGCAGGAGGCCGGCTCGGGACAGTCTTTCTCTATCCCGGTTGACTGGCTGGCTCTTCCCACAGCAGTGAGTCACTTGAACTTACTCATTTCTAGGTGAGTTCAGCTGGCCTGGGAGCAAGCATGCCGGGGAATCTGAAGTATTTGCTTCTGGTTCCTTCCAGCCTTCTAAGTGTGTTAGCTCCCTTTAAAAAGGCCAGGATTTCACGGCGACACAGTCAGTAATTCCTAGGATAAGAACTTTCCTTTTCTAGTTCTGACAGGAGTCTTAGGTAATCTGGGTCCTCTAGGGGTGTGGCCACCGCCCAAGAGGCGCTTGGACAGATGACACAGAGACTGGGAAGCAGTAGGTGACTGGCCTGTGCGCCCAGGAATGACAGGCTTTAATGACACTCGGCGGCAGAGCTGGGGGCAAGGCTAAGAGCTGACATTCGTTGAACAAGAAGGAGGATTAAAAAAGTTACTGCAGCAAACCCAGAAAATGGCTCTGCACGTCAAGTTCATTTCGGAGAGAAGGACATTGAAAGCCAAGTAGGCTAAGCCACACGCTCAAAGCCACACTTATTCAAAGATGACCGAATGGAGTCATTCCTATAGTTGCTTTCTTTGCAGGGTGTGGGACTTGAACCCAGGGCCTTATGCACTCTACCATTGAGCTACATCTGGCCCAGTTTCCACAGCTTTCATGTGAATCTAGAACGCTTCTAAAATATAGCATTAGTTTTAAAAATCAGATTAAATCAAAGACTGGGTAGAGACTGAGCGGGGGGACCAGAGAGATGGCTTGGAGGGTAAGAGTGAGTTCAAATCCTCAGCACCCATATAACAAGCCAGGCAAAGTCCCTGTGCTTTGTGGCCTCAGTGTTGTGCAGCGTGGAACTGGGAAGAATGAGCCTTTATACAAGTGCAATCTAATTTTCGGGTGGAGTGTTGCCTGCTGGCTCTTTATCCCTCGATTCAACCTAAGACAAAAATGTGTTGAATGAATGACCTGTGCCTTCCTTTTTTCTGGAGGCCTCTGGGAAACACAATGGGTAGATATTATCAATTAACTAATGATATCTAATAATTTGCTGCTAATTACGTGGCTACTGAGGCTCTGTTGGCTTTCTTCCCTGTGTTGTCTTAGCCTGGGGCTCTGCTCATAGGCTGCTGCTGCCCACATCCAAGCAAGGCCCTGGAAACATCCTCACAGGCATCCCCAAGGTCCTGGGTGACGGTTAATCAGGTCAGGTTGGTAAAGGAAATGATCCATCACGGACGGCCAGGTATCGTCTGTGCTCCAGCTGTCACCACACGGCACAGAGGTGTGTGCTAGGACTGGGCTGCCACATCGTTGAAGAGCAGGTTGGGGGGTGCCAGGAGTGCATTGTTCACGCACCCACACACTGGCCCTTTAACCTCTCTGCATTCACAGCGTACTGCCTATCACACACTTCTTAAAAAAAAATTGCTCTTTCAAATGGATAGATATTTATAGAAGACAATTGAGAAAGTCTTTACTGCACTTTAGATAGGGTTAGAGAGACCATTAATACAGGAACTGTGACAATTTAAAGGAAAACCTGAAGGAGCTCAGACCTTGGTGAGAAGGATGGGTAAAGATTGCCTGTCACTGGGTACTTCGCTTGGTGGCTTCATGATAGTGTGAACCAGAGCCAGGCTCTCTGATGGCCAAGGGCTAAGATGGCTCCCAAATGGCCAAAAACAAAGATGGCTCCCGGATGGCCAAGAGCTAAGATGGCTACCGGCTCAGCTCCAGCAGAGACCAACCACATCAGTTCCGTTCACAACGTACCCTGAGCTAACAGGAGCTGCTCCAACTAGGTGCTTAGTAAATAGCCATCACTTGCAAGAGCAAGCCGAGTTTTTTTTTTTTTTTTAAGAATTTTAACCCTAATCACTCTAAAAAGGAAAAAGTCAAAGAAAGAAAGGAGGCTTTCTGGACTTTCTCACTCTCCACTACCTTTGCTCGTTATTTCTGTTTTTAGAAGCCGTACACTGCTTTATTGTTATAAACATAAAAACATTAAGTTTAAGAAGAAGTTTTTCTGTCTTCAGTTGTGTGTGTGTCCATGTGTGAGTTCACATGATTGTGCCATATATATGCATACAAATGCCAGAGCAGTGTTTCGACTGTCTTCCCTCATCTGTCTTACTGCCCTGAGCCAGGGTCTCTCTCACTGGAAGCTTGACATTTGAGCTAGGCTATCTGTCCAGAGAGTCCCCTGACTCTGCTGCCCCAGACAGTACAGGTCCATTTGAACCCCGGTCTTGATGTGTGTACAGTAGATTCTCTCACCACTGATCATGCCCTTAGCATTCACCACCCACAGTTTATCAGCTGTAGTTCGGGGAGCAGCCTTCTAAACATTTCCCATGTACAGATGCAAATGTTTATCTATTACGAAAATAGGATCATAGACTTTGAAAATCTATTTTCACTTGACAATACATTAGAAAAAGTCATATCTCTAAACCATAATCCTAAGTAGCTGCATGACAGTTATAAATATTGCTACTATGTCACATACTAAGCATCTCTAGGGTCTGCTAAATCTGTGTCTTCTTAAAAAACAGCTAGGGCTATACTGAAGGGCAATGTTTTAAAATTAGTTATTTGAAAATTTCATATACAGAAAATGTCTTTTGAGCATCCTTTCCTCTACCTCTATCAGGATCCACCTCCCACCTGCTCCCTCCAAACTTTATGCTTTAACTCAATTTGTGCTACCAAACACACACAGGTGTGGGCTACCCACTGGACCATGATTGGTGCTCTAGGGACCGCACTGTTAACAAAAACTGACCCCTCCCCCTCAGCAGCCAGCCACTGTCAACGCTCCTCAGCTAAAAGCACGTGAGGGGCCTGAGCCCCTCCCCACCCACGCTGGGAGGTTGACCAGCTGGATTGTGCGGCTGCTCTGAGTTCACAGGTACGGCCGTGCTGTCATGTCCAGAAGCCACCGTTTTACTGCACTCCTACCAACCCCTACCTCTGGCAGTCTCTCTGCTCTCTCTTCCTTGGTCTTCTCTGAGCCTGGGTGGGGATGTGAGGGGCCATCTCATCTGTGGCTGAGATGGCACAGACGCTCTGTCTGTGCACTTGGGCCAGCTGTGACTTTGTCTGCTACCCAAAGAAGCCTCTCTGCCGTGGACAAAGCTGCTGCACCCTCTACAGAGGGCAGTTTGTGGCTCCCTCCATTTAGCTAAACAATAGTAGTAGGTTGATCCCTGTGGCCTGAGTATTCCCAGCTGTGGGTTCTTGGTCAGATTTACAGGACGAAGTGTGCCTGTCCTCCTGAAGAGCAGGGCGCAAATCCAATCAGAAAGTGCCACCCTTGCATCCAGAAGCATTTCTCCGGTAGACCAGATGTTTTTGTAGCTCTCAGGGTTCACATCTGGGTAAGAGTGTTGATGCTCTTCTCCCTCAGCAGCCTGTGTAGCATGTTGTGGGTGACTTTAGCAGGACAAGACAATGATACAGAGAGTTTAACCTGATTACTGGAGATGGCAGCTTTCACTCTACAAGCCCTAGGCTCTTCACGAGGGCCTCAATGTTGGGTGTGGAGGCTCACTTCCTAATCACGGGACTCAGAAGGCTAACACAGTAGCCTTTCTTTATAGCGTGGACTACAAGATGAGACCCTATATCAAAACAAAACAAAGGCCCACTGAGCCTGTGAGCATCAGTCACCTTGTCCTGGCCAGAAGCCCCACCTACAGAGCCCCTTGTCTCCGCCCACTTTTTGTTTGCCTAGCATTACTAAGTGTTATCGTTTCCGTACTCCGTGTTTTAGGGGAGCCTCATCATCCGTTTTTCATCTACACCCTTGGCCTTCCTTTATCTCCATCTCTAGCCAGAAGACGCAGTTCTGACAAGTAATCCCATCACTTCACAAATGTTCGTGCCTCTCCGTGTGATCCACCTCCTTCTCGCACATTGGTTTGGGCCTAGCTTCCATGGGCTCACTCCCTGAGCCGCTGAAAGAGCATCTAAGGTTGTTACACGTCCCTCTTAGGCCACTCCTCCAGGTCTGTTCAGCCGACATTCTGAGCACATCTTCAGGTGCTGTGCAGACCTCACTGGCTGAACGCCTGCCTGCCACACCCAGCCTGGTCCCATCATGAGGTGACTCCCAAAGACTGGGGGAAAAATCGGTCCCATCTTGAGGGGACTTCCAAAGATTGGGGGAAGAGGTTTGGTCTTTTTGGTGTGCCCCAGGCTGTAATGGTGCGGGAAGAGAAAGGAATGAAGTTTCTACTTCCCAGTAACACCAGTCGGTGCAGGAGACGACTGTGTTGAATGGAGTTTGCTGTGGGTGTGTATCTGTGACTTTCCCATATCTTCAGGACTGGTCTTTAAAATGGCCATTTCATGCTAGAATCTATCATTGAACTCCAGATATAAATTATCATAAATCATTTAAATGTCTGACTTCTTTTTTCTTAACCTCTGGTGGGAACATAATCCATTTGGGGCAAGGGTTAGAGTGGGAGAGCCAAGAAGAGGAAAAGGAACAGCGTAGAACCTTGGGGACCCATACCTGAAAGAGGGTGTGTGTGGCTCATGCTCTTGCTCACTTGAAGAGCTTGAAGGGAAGTCTCCTTACCAAGAACACATTGGAAAGGAGCAGCGTGCTTGCCGACTCTTCCTACCCTGAGTGAGCGAGGAGAAGCGGGGGCCATTAGCTGTGCCCCCTCCTTTACGCCTTGTAAAAGGATAATTGCTGTTGCATTATGAAACTGCATTGGCTCAGTCCAGCAGGAGAGAAGTTCATTGTTTTAACAGAGAAAAGCATCTCCTAACCAAAGCTCACTGTGCTGTTTGGAACTGTGCGGAGTCCTTCCTCCTGGGAGTAATTCACAGTGACGAGGATGGCTCTGGATTTAAGCATGCTGGCATCTCCCAACGGAGCTGAGGTCCAGATGGCGTGTGATACTGAGACTCCTGAATTGTCTTCTGATTGCACAGGGTGTTAGTGGATGCGCAGAGTGACAGAGTTGAATCTGCGAATAACAGGTAGTGTTTGGTAGTTAAGCAGAATGCCATTTAGGGCATTAAGGTTATTTACCTTATCACGAGGGAAAATGCTGACCCAGAAGTACAATTCGGTGTAAGGATGTCTGCCTCTGTTAATGGTGCCAACGCTACAAAAGAGACTAGTCAGGACAGGGAGACTAGTAATGGCCACATATCATGCATGGCACCAACGACTTAAGAGGGCCACAGAGGCCAGTGTTCTTATGGTAATGAGACACTCTGTATGGAAACTGCATGCATGCTTCCTGAAGTCAACTCTAAGGGCGGAAGATGGTGGATTGCCAACTGGAGAGATGGCTCGGTGGTCAAAGGCCCTGGCTGCTCTAGCACAGTACCTGAGTTCAGTTCTCGGCACCCATGTCAGGCAGCTCCCTTCTCTGACTCCAGCCCCAGGGGACATGATGGCCTCTTCTGAATATCAAAGATACCTGCACTCATGTGTATATTCACACACACACACACACACACACACACACACACACACACACAAAATTTAATCTTTAAAACATTAAAACAAAACTGGTGGCTTTTATTCAGGAACAAAGTCACTTTGAAGAGAAATTGTATCTCCAATGAAGAGGCAAAATATCCATTTCCGTAATTTTGGAATGCGTCAGGCTTAGCTGTGGGCTAGTGTTGTTCTGTACGGCCATAAACATTTTCTCTCGTCCATCCCCCCCACTCGCCCTGTGCGAGCAGCCTTGGCTATAATGGAAACCAACCAAGCTAAGACTCTGATAGAATGAGGCTTTTCTTTTTTCTTTCCACACATTGAGGTAATCAGCAACAAAAAGCTATAATATCAACTGTCAGGGTAAAGTCATTCGTACATGATAATACGAAATTGAGTAATATTTTTATGTCAGTGTTTTGTGCTTTTATGAACTTACTTCATGGTGCTTGTTCAGGGTGGTCATTGCTAATGGAGCTATGCTCATAGACCTATGTGAGGAAAGTTCACTTCTGGATAATTCCTCTCAGAGAAAGGAACTTTACAAAATGCATGCCTGCAATTTGGTGAGAGAGGCTAAGGAAGACCCTTTATACATGGGAAAAATGTTTCTCAAAGACCTGCTTTCTGGGCAAAAGCATTTCATGTTCTAAGTATAGGGCCCTGTGGTAGACATGTGTGCTGGGAGATAGAAGGGAACAGCACATTCCTCAGAGGAAGAGAGGAAGATGAAAGAGACATGTGCTAGGGAGCCCCCTTTTCTAAAACGGTGCCGGCTGTACCTTCACGTGGCCCAGCTGGATGGCCACCACGTCTGCGAGACGAGAAACTCACGAGGTCTCAAGGCCTCTCTCCCACCCTCACGTCCTCTGCATCGTGTGTTCTGTGCTTAAAAGTCACCCGGTAATTATGTCAGCGTTTCTCATATACAGAGGAGCTCCACGCTTTCCTGAGACCTTGCTAAGAGTGTGCCTAGGATTGTCTGCAGTGGAGAAGGCGGGACCCTGACAATGACCCCACCTTTGCTCCCACTTCTGCTCTGACTTTGGCTTTGAACTACTGGCTGTAACTACAGCTGAAGACTGAAACTACCTGAACATGAATGTTACGAAGAATGTTGGGAATTCTCCTTGGAAAGGAACAAATACCAGATAATAATTCGCATGTTTTGCCGAGTAGGATGGATTTATATGGAGTGTGTGATCTAGGTACATAGTAACATATTTTATTGGGCTTCTACCCCGTTACAGTATTGGTCCACTCTCTGTGGAGAGCAAAATCTGAGTGGAGTAAGCTCACTTCCCCAGGACTCAAAGTCAAGTAGGAGCACAAAAAAGCAGTGTACAAGCAAAATAGCTTTAGGTCTAATGAGGAGTTCTGATTCCCTAGTGTACTCATGGTCCCAATCAAAGTAAAATAGCTTCAACTTTTCCTCGAATGAATATATGTTTCACCTCACTTTGGGTGGTCTGACCCTTGACCTCTGCTCAACACAGGCATCTAGGTGGCAAGCTGCTCAGTGGCCATTCAAGTTTGCCTTCCAGTCTTAACAGGTGGTGCTCCAGGAGAGCACTGCTAAGTCACCAGATCTCAGAGAACCAGAACAATGAGCAACTAGTGGCAGGTCATTTGAGGAAGCAGACAAGGATGACTCCCTAAGCAGGTGGCTGGAGCTTCTGAGGGTCCCAAGCCCCACGCTGCCCCAGGGAGGACAGTTTTGTCACCAGCTGATGTGACTGCCACTTGTTCTGTCTTTGCCTGCCCTGCAGAGCATATGTTCCTCTTTATTAGAGAGTGGCCTGGGTGTGCCTCTTCTGTGCACTCTAAAGAGCCCCTTCCAAACCTAAGGGACACACAAAAGAGTGATGTCATTAGCAGCAGAACCCTTTTCTTGCTGGTGGTCTCAGCACCAGACGGGAGCCACACAGATACTGGAACGAACAAGAAAGGCCAACAAACAGAATGAGACATAAGAGGAGTTATTATTATTTCATTCAGAGAATCAGACATAGGTTTTATGCTGACAGCGTCATCTGGACCTTCAAGTGAGAGGGTGCCTCACTGGAATTGAAGGAAAAAGTGCTCCCCTAAAACAACCTGAGACAAGGCCTTGGAAGCTGTTTTTTGAGGTACAATGCTATCCTGTTTCAAAAGCCACATTAAAAATCCCAGAGAGGACACTGCGCCATAGTTGTCAAAGGATTATGTAACAACTTGCCCCACAGACCAAAGAAATTGGTACAATGGTCAGGTCCTTATCCTGTGATGGTTCATCTTCACTGCCAACTTGGCAATTAACCAGAATCTGAGCATGACATTTCTAAAGAGGTTTAACTGATGCAGGAAGACTCAACCCTGAACGTGGATGGAACCGCACCCTGAGGTGGGATCCTCGGCTTAACCAAATGAAGACATCAAAATAGAGGGAGCATTGAGCAGCATCGCTCTCCTCTCTCCGCAGCCTCACACTTCTGCAGCCAAGCCCTCCTTGCCACGGTGGACTGTGCCACCCTCAAACTGTGAGCCAAAATAAACCCTCCCTAAGCTGATTTTGTCACGGCGATGAGAACAGTAAAGACTGCGCCTTCTTTTCCTGGTGCTGAAAGGCTCAGAGAAGAGTCAGGTTTGGAAATCAGAACTGCAGGCTATGTGGTGGCGTGGGCATGTAATTCTGACACTGAGCTCGAGGACTGAAAGATCAAGGCCAGCCCCCACTCTGTGATAGTTTATCTTCAAGCAAGGCACCTGAGAGGAGTGTTAGGAGCAAATGAGATTAGATTGGAACAGCAGGTCCAGGCTGGAATGCTCATGCAGATATCTATGCTGAAGGCAGTTGTGGATTCTAAACAAGGAAGAGACACAGACAAAGGGTTTTCAGCAGAATCTGAACAGAGTATGAGAGTGAGAAAAAAAAAATCACAGCTTAGAGGAGCCTGCTAGGAACCCAGTGGGAAAGCCTGGGTGAGCTATGGCCTGTGACTGCCAATGTAAACTGCCCGCACTTTCCATATTTCAGTTGGGAACTGGTGTTGGTGCTTTGCATTGCACATTTTTATCATGTATTTATTGCAGCTCTTGGTGGTGAGTTAGTACCACGGCAACACCACACATAATTTACAGCCTCGAGGTGGCACTTCAGAGCCACGCTCTGACAGCTCAACTGAAGGACAACTAAGAACCACTCCACACATTGCGTAGCTGTGTGTGGAGACGCTGCTGAATCCAGAAAGGTCTCCTATTCTCACCAGTAAATGCAGATTTTTCCTGGAAACTTCGAGAATCTGAACAAAAACCAAACCAAACAAAAACTCTAAAAGCTGTCTACCTTTGGGGTCTTGAGTTTCCTGTGTTCCTGTTTTGGCATATTACACTGAACCATTTGGGGTTTGTAACTCACATTTCACCATCAGTCCTGCTCACTGCCAAGGGTCATGTCTGGCTGTCTAAAGTCACACTTGTGACAAATGACTCTCCAGGGTTTCACTCTAGAAAGTCCTGAAAAAGATGGCCCAACAGTTTGTTGGGAACAGGCCCGAAGCCTTCTTTGTATTTATTTTACAGAAAAAGAGTCCGACAATTTTCAGTTTTCTCCTTTGGAGGGGCACAGATGTTTAAAGATCGCCATATTCATATGTACCCTCCCCTTTCAGAATGAACACCCCATTCAGGAACACTATGGTGTGCAAGGCAGCCATGGAGGAACTGTGCTAGTCATAGCCTCGAACATGAGTTAGAGCGTTCAAAGCCCAGTCAAATCTGAAGGACTTTAATATTAGCTATAGTGACTTATGAAAATCCTTTCAACCTGGGCTAGAGAGGTAGCTCAGGGGTTAGGAGCCCTGGCTGCCCTTGGCTCCTAGCACTCATGTGGCGGGTCACACGTGGCTGTCGTTTCAGTCATGTAACACCCTCTTCTGTCCCACATGGGCACTGTATGCGTGTGGTGCACAGACACACATGCAGGAGAAACACATAAGCATAGAAGAGAGCTTTACAATCAACCAGCCACGGTCGCAACACCTTGCCTGGCTGCTGGCTGCCGGCTTTACAAAGCTGTCGCCATCCGTGGTCAGCGTGTGCAGGGAACACTTGTCACATACTCCCCAGTACTCACACGCACGTGCGCATACCCAGCATACGACACATACTCTTCCTTTTTATTTCGTTTTAATCTCTATATTCTAGATTATCCTTTCAAACTCTGCCAAGACTACACAGATGGCGTTGTCCACACCATGGGGCCTTGTACAAGAACTTACGCAACAGCTCTCCACTTAGAAGATTGCACTGGGGCTGAGGATACGGCCAGGCAGTAGAGCGCTTGCCGAGTATGTGCAAAACCCTGGGTTTGAGCCTCAGCGCCAGATAAACCAGGCACAATGGTGCCCACAGCACCGGGACTCTAGATAGATGTGGAGGCAGAGGGTTCCGGAAGTTCACAGGCATCCTTGGTGATGCCAGCTCAGGCTACTTGAGAGGGGAATGTAAAGTTATTTTGGTTACTGAAAGTTTACTAATTTTGTTTGTTTTGCTAAAAAATGGTTTTAGGCCAACAGCTTTTCTAAATCTTAAAGGGGAAAGAAAAGTATTCAGAAGAGGTTCAGAAGCACTGAAGTCACCCCACATGGGAGCATTTTCCTGTTTGTTGAGACAGTCTGATGGAGTGTTTTGTCCTTCATTGTTAATGGAGTAGTTTGTGTCAGGAGGACTTTCTGGAAACACATATTCATGCTGATGAACCATGCTTTCTTTGACCATGTTCTTACTCATTCTGACATATGTCAAACTGTAGGACTTAACTGTTTTTCATTTCACATTTTTTTGTGACTGTTGTATGTTCCAGTGGTGAAAAATCCACAGTGAATAAAATAGATGGAAAAATATCCCCCAGGTTAATTTCTAGTACGAATAGGACAGACTGTAAGCAAATAACTAAATGGTACATACATATTGGATGACAGATGGTGATAAGTTCTTTTGAAAAAGAAGTGTGGAAGACAGAGTTCTGCAATTGACATTGGTTTAAAATAAAAACAAAACAAAACCAACAACAACAACAAAACAGTTCAAGTGGTTAGAGAAGCCGTTTCTGAAAACGCAAAGGAAAAATTTTTTAAAGGAGACAGGAAGGAAGGGATGAGAGGAAGAAGGAAGGAAGTGTGGGGAGGAAGGATTAAGAGAAGAAATGAAGACCGTCAAGAATGATGAAGACAGTGACCATAATACTCATGTCACAACACTGTGGCCTGCCCTGCCTGGCAAGCTCAAAGAGCCTGGAGACCCCAGAGCACCTTGTAGTCACGGCAAATCCTTGTTCTGGCCTGCAGCCCTCCTTCGAGCCCAGGAAAGACCCACCACCAGCGCTGTTCAACCTGTGGGTCGCAACCCATTTGGAGGTCGCACACCAGGTATCCTGCATATCAGATATTTACACTAGGACTCATAACAGTAGCAAAAGTGCAGTGATGAAGTAGCAGCAAGGTTACTCTATGTTTGGGGGTCACCGCAACATGAGGGACTATATCAAAAGCACCAGGGTGTTAGGAAGGTTGAGAACCACTGCCTGCCACTTGTCAGTTAAACAGCCTTCCAAGTGCACCGCAGTTTCATCTGGAAAGATTTCATCAACAGTCTGAGAAGCTGGGCCAATTAATCTTTGTAAAATACTTCAGGATGCTCGTTATTCCCGACAGATCTAGAATCAAGGGGCCGATTTTCGCGTGTTCTCCTTGTGCTTTGTCTTAGTGGTGTCTGTGCCTGGTCGCCGTTATCAACAGATGCTATATAACAAGGGCCCGGCCTCTTTGACGCTTGGAAAGCTCACTATTGAGCGGTTCTTCTTAGGTCTGGCCCTGTTTTATAGTAAACAGGTTTGAACAACTGTCTTTTGCACAGCAGTGTGGCACAGGGACTCTAGAAATTCTAGAAGCTTTGCAAGAAGTTGGCAAAGTCAAGTCTATGTAGGCCTCATTAGGATATGGAAGTATTATTCTCCTGTTCTGTTTTCATATATGAATGTATAGAAGACTTTCTGGAAGCTAGCGGTGATATCTAAACAGGGAAGATATATGGGCAGATCTGGGGTCTCTAAGTCCTTCTGCTAAGCAAGACTTCACAGTGATTTGCAAGCAAATTAAAACAATGTCATTCTTCAGAAGACTCAAAGGGATGAGTCACAAAAGAAGACATGAATGGCCTACAGGAATATGAACCACTCAGAATCCTTCATTACCGGGGAGTAGAAATCAAAACCTCGAGCTGTCTGCTCACACTGTTAGCTGCACTGTGTGAAAGGCAAGGAATGACAAGTGCTGGTGGGTGGGGATAAATGGGACTCCGTGCCATGGTCGGTAGGAGGCCAGGAAGTGCTGCCATTGCAGAGATGAGGCTTACGAAAGTGCTTCACCTATTAAAAATAGAAAACAAAAACTTCAACTGTTAAAAATAGGGCTGATCCAGCAGTCCGAATGTTGAGTATGTTGACAAATGAAATCTGTATGTCAAAGAGATAACTATTGTTTTATGTTTCTTTCCAGTGCTATGGGGGGGGGAAGCAAAGACAATGAATCCAACAAGGTGCGAACCAATGGGTGGAGAAGCAAAGAAAATGTGGTTTGTGTACAGGATGGCATGCTCTATGGTTGGGAAAAGAAGTGAAGCCTCATCATTTATGCTGTGGACGAACCTGAGGACACTATGAAGGACACTTAGTAGGCACAGAAAGACAAATGTCCCACAGTTTAAAATGTGTGGAGTCTGACTCAATGAGGTCACGACACAGGAGAGCGCATGTTGGTCACCTGAAGTCGGATGGCTAGTGTGTGGGAAAATGCTGGTCAAAGGGCTTGCAACTACAGTTACAGAGGAATTTTTTTTTTCCCCTAATGTCCAGAATAAGCAAATGTGTAGACAGAAGGAAAAGAAATGATTGCCGGAGGTTGGAGGTGCGAGGAGTCAGACAGACAGGGAGGGGCAGAGGTGAACTCATGGCTAGCGAGATTCTCTGGAGAGGGTGAAATGTACCAGAATCAACTGTGGTGATGGTCATACAACCTTGGGAGCGCACTGGAAAACACCAGACTTTCACTTTAAATGGATGAATATGTTGTAATTCTTAATAAAGCTGTTTTAAAAGGCGGGCTGGCAAGACTGAGCCGGTAAAGTTGCTTGATGACTTGAGTTCATTTCCTGAATCCCATTTGGTAGAAGGAGAGAAACAATTTTTGAAGATTGTCCTCTGACCTCCATGCCTAACGTGCACACACAAACACACATACAAAATAAATACACATACCAAAAACTTTAAAAGCTAATAGTATTTTTTTTTTATTTTTAAATGTAGTTCTCTTGTAACAGCTCGTGTATGGTAAGACACAACTTTAAGTGTGTAAGAAGACTGAGACGTCAAAAGGCCCCCAACCCACCTCTTCCCAAGCAGAGCTCCAAGAGAGCAGCGGGTTTTGTTCTGCTTATGTGTCCTGGCTACCCCAAGTGTGCAGCCTGTGTGAAGTGCTCACAGCACTGAGTGAATGAAATGTTGCTCAGGTTATATTAGCTGTTACGAGTGCAAAACTCAGTTTAGTGAGTTTTACAGTTGAGATTTAAAAATTTTTGAGATATAGGTATTTTCTTGCATTATTAATTGTTTAGGTTAGCAACCAAAGCAAAGGGTTTCTTTGGACAGGGTTATTTTATGCAAGCCTTAGAATTACTTGTGGAAAGAATTCAGAATAAAGCAAAATTGTTTTTTGTCTCCAATTAAACATCTCCACGTTAACGTACCATGGACAGGAGAAAGCATTTGGCAATCACGGTGATCTTCCAGAGAGTCTAGAGAAATTAATGTAAAAAAAGAGGTTTGCCTCATTCAGCTGGGACATGTGGATCATAAAGGAGTTCATGCTGCTGGACTCCAGCTGGTAAACTGAGGCACAAGAATGGAGCTCCCTAGGGGCCGGTGAGATGGCGCATTTAGTAAAAATGCTTGCCACTAAGCCTGATGTACCGACTTCAAGCCCAGGACCCTTAGAGCAGAAGGCAAGTGTGAACTGAGTCCCACAGTCCCTCTGACCTCACACATACCACGACACGAGCACATCCACACAGCCACACACAACAAATGAGTGAATGTTTAAAGACAGGGGAAAGCCCCACAGTCACATGTAGAGTGACAGGGCTCCATTAGTGTCATCTCGTGCATTAGTGTTGCAGAATTCCCGCATGCAGCCTAGGCACGGCTCACTCTGTATACACCTCGGCTCTGTGGCACATGCCGCCCCACGTGCAGGCCACTGTTAGCCGAACATCCCATGCACACAGGATGTTTGTGTTTGAAGAGCTGATCCCACAAATGGGACAGAAACTCCCCATCCCTGACCCAGTAATCACAGCGAGGGAAAAGACACAGAACCAGAACACTAGGCTAGTTGTAGGTAGATTCAGTCTAAACATCCCTGGGGCTGTTAGAAGGAAACGCTTTTTAAATGATCCCGGAGACTTCTAATGTGCTCAGAGAGAATTTGCATGCAGAATGACATACTGTTGCTGGGCTGATTGAACAAAGAGAAAGTCACCAAAATTAAGTGTCAGAGACCTTTTCTGAGTGGGTCTTTAGTGCCATCTTCCTCACAGCCCTTCTCAACAATTGTTCATCACTGAGGAAATTTCATTGATTTCTGTACTCAGTGCCACACAGATGACCCTCACATAGCTAATGCAGCACAGTACCGTACCAATGAAAGAAAATTAAGTCTAAATGTTTCTGCAGGAATACGCCTGTTCAGCTTCCGTATACCACCTCATCATGGCAAACAACAGCAGCGGTGGCGGCGGCGGCAACAGCAGCTTTCCAGGTTCTGCAGTCACTGGAACAAAACTGTAGAGATGTCCAACATGCTCCCTTAAAAAAAGTAAAAAAAAAAATCCCAGAAAACAGCACAATTCTGTTACTGTTCTCAATCGCCACCTGCAAAGAAAGCATCCTGAGCACCATCAGTGAAAACAGCCTGATCAAACCACTGCCACCACCAGGTTCACGATCAACACACTTTAATGGACAACCTCTGTGTGCCAGCATCATCTGGCCTTGAGGATTCTGTTGTCACTGATTCGTGAAATTTATATTTCACAGGAGGAAGCAGACAAGCAAACAAGTGGTCGAAGTAATTTCAGATATGAAAGCCATGAATTAGAAGGACAAAGCAGGGCATGGCGTTAAGAGGAGAGTAGTTTCAGGGTGTGAGTTAGGAACCAGGATGAGCAGGGCTGATTCAGACAGGGGTGTTGGGGTCATTCAGTGAATCGGTGGGAGTGAGCTGAGAAGCGACAGAGGAAAATGAGCTCTCTGGCCGTGAGAGCTGCCCTCGCCCCCGAGAAAACTGCAAACCCGTCATTTGCAAATGGCATGGACAAATTCGCTCTAACTCACAGGTCTAAAAAGAGGGAGTGCTTAGTGTACCAGGAAGGAAGGAGGCTGGACATTGGAGCCTAGGGAGGCCGTGGGTCATGCACAGTGTGGTCAGAAGTAGGCAGGAACTAGGTCAGGAGAGGCCTGGGAGTTGGATTTCATTTCCAGTCCCTTAAGGTGTCACTGGAGTGCTGGCTCTGGACACAAGACCCTCGTTGCGTTTGTAGGAGTCAGTCCAGCTTCTCCCTGTGGAATAGGGTATGCTAGCAGAAGCAAGGACACTGGTGAGCAGCTGCCTGTCTCTCCAGGGAGGCGCAACCGTGGGGCAGATGTGAAGGTGAAGAATAGATAGGGGATAGGGCTATTCACAGCTGTGTAGGAGGCGTGCCTCATTAGATGCATTCCATAAGTGGCAGCCACGGGGCATCGCTTCCCTCAGACATGCAGCTTTCGGACATCCCTGGGTTTGTCTGAGCTCACAGGGCAGGTCAATGAAGCCAGTTCACCATTCCTACCACCATCAGACATGCTGTTGCCATCCTCAAAATGTTTTACCTCAGGTCTTTTCCCATTTCAGTCTCTCCACTTGTAGCTGCCACCCTAATCTCCCTCAAACACTGCTTTCGTCATATTTACTTTGCTGATAAGTACGTATGTGTGTTCGTGGAGCTGTTGAGTAATGGCGGTGAGCTAGTCTGGTTGTGTGGGTGCGGCTCACACACCTGAGGTACAGCCCTTACTTCCTCCAGGATTTTATGAGAATCTCCTGGGCTTTAAATGCTATTAAAACGTGAAGTGATGGAATGGGAAATCAGAGTTAACTGAGCCCATGGAGAAGGTAGGGCTTGCTTTTCCCTCTTGAATGAAAGAGAATTTTGGCTGTGAGGACAAGGGGCCTCTGTTAAGAAAAAGAAGCAGTGAGGGCAAAGAGCCTCATGTGAAGAAAAAGAGAGACATACTATGCTCTTATTTGAGAGGGGGAGAAAGGGAGGAGGGGATAATGTGGAAATCATTTTAAGAGAGGAGAACATCTTTGAGAGTCTGGCAAACAAAGTCCCAGAGTGAAGAGGGTGCTGGACTAGAGATGCCCTCAAAGTTGGGTTCCAAGGCTTGGACTTGATTCCACTGGATGTAAGAAGTCATTGAAGGTTCGAGAGCAAGACTGAGACTTAGCAAAGGCTTCGCAGACATTAGCAATTATTTCACCATGTTGGGCCTGATAAGGCCTGCTGCATCTACCTGAGCCTGGCTCGAGTTTGGAGACCTGTCTTTAGCTTCTGATTTAAGAGGCGCCTCTTCTGGGCAAAAGTGATTCAGCATATCTGCCTTAAAATCAACCCTGCCTGGTAACTGTTAGGTAGAGTTTTGTCACTGGCCCACCTCTCCTTGCACTACCTAACCTCGCCCTCCACATCATCTTACCTCACTTCCTTACCCTGCCTCCTGACCCAAACCTATAAAAAAGACCGCTTTGTTCAATAAGCCGAGTTTCTGATTCGACAGATCTCCCGGCTCGGTGGTGTTTTATTCCCTGGGGCATCCAGGGAGGTTCGGGCCATCGACATTCATCATCCCACTCAGCCACAGAGGGCGTCCAGCTGGACTGGCCACCCTCCTCTCAGTTCCACCTGCCGGATATCGACCCGGCATCACTATATAATTTATTTTAGGTATTTATCATCTTTAGATAGTTATTAAAAACTTGGTATGTAACTCCTTGCATTTAGAAAATGACACACCCTGTGTGCGCAGCCTTTATGGAGTAGGTACACGGTAATCCTGACGGTGATGGTGATGTGAGAGTGGTGATGGTGGTAGCTGCTGTGCATAAACAAGACCGGGATGACAACAGCCTGTGGCCTGGATAGAAAAGAACATGTCCAAGATGTGAGACGTCAGCAAGGAAGATGTTCCAGAGAAGCATGAAGGAAGGGATATAGAAGAGGCAGACATGAGAAAACACTTGAAAATGGACCCTGGAGAAATAGGGCTCCGGGGTTAGAAGCATCTGTAGCTTTTGTAAAGGACCCAAGTTTAGTCTCAGCACCATGTTGGGTAGCTCACAACTGCCTGTAATTCTAGCTCCAGAAGAGCTGACGGACTCTTCTGGGCTCCCTGGATACAGCAGTCATGCGCACATACTGATACACACGTACACTTAAAACTAAAACACGTATAAAAATAAATCCTTTGACAATATGATTGAAGGGGCTTTGAATGGAAAGATGCACTAAAAATTAAGCTTTCCAGTCTAATGTTTTGGTGCAGTTGGGTAAGATGGAAAAATTGCTGAAGGAATTAGTTGAGAGGAGTAGGGAATGTGATTCTGGATAGTGCACTGATTACTTTTCTCGCCAGAAACACCTGTGGGAGGGTGATCTTGGATGGTGGTTTAAGGCACCACAATTTGGCATGGAGGGAAGACATGCAGCTGGGGCCCTGTCCATGGTGTCTGAAACTTGTGACACAGTTTGCTACATCTCTCCAGATCAGGAGACAGAGGCCTTGGATGGGAGCAAGGCCTGTGAGCCGGTGTCTCAGTGACACACTAGGCTTACCCACTGAAGGTTTCATAAGCTCTCCAAACACTTCCGTCAGCTGGGGACCAGGTGCTGTGAGGGACGGTCACACTCACTCTACCAAACAGAACTTAGCCTTAGTGGCAGGACATTCACTTAGAGACGGTCACAGAGACCGGCCCAGTGAAGACTAAGCGGATAAAGAGACATGGCTGGAGTTCAGCTGTACTCCACTGGCTTCAGCAAACACACATACAAGAACTCTCTGCTCAAAGAGGTGCAGTGAATAGGGCCTTCATGATTGTGCAACCCAGTGAGGAAAACAGAGAAGCCAAAATGGAATTTACATCCTCGAAAAAAAAGTGTGCAGAAGGGACAATGCGCTGACCAAGTGAATCAGACAGGCTCTGTCACCTGTGCAAACCTTCCCCAAGAGGGACAGATTGTCCTAGAGAAAGCAACAGAGATGGCTCCTCGTGTTTAAGTGTCCTGCCCTGTGTCTTGTTACTCTGGTCACAACTGTCGGGATTCGGGATTAGAACACAAAAGAAGGTTAGTGGTCTTTTAGTTAGATACAAGGTGGCCAGCTACCCATCAGAAAAAACTGCCCCACAAAGTCTCTCCTTATTGCTCAGTGGGTGACAGACACAGTATTGGTGGATCCTCTTCAGACTGTCATAGGGAGTGGACACCAGAGGCCTAGGCAGTGATAGAAGAGGCTGCGAAGAAGCACAGACGGTTGGTTCATGGACAGAA
Source organism: Meriones unguiculatus (assembly GCF_030254825.1). Lineage (NCBI taxonomy): Eukaryota > Metazoa > Chordata > Mammalia > Rodentia > Muridae > Meriones > Meriones unguiculatus. Next base: position 130,720,613 of record NC_083353.1, on the reverse strand, counting down.
TTACCAGAGTTCCAGGGAACAGATGCCTCCTAAAGAAGGGTGGGTGAGGCTTTAGAACCCGCTACCGAACCACAAGAAGCACAGTCACTCCTGCATTGAACAATAGTTTTCTGGCTGAAGACATGACTTTCGTTTTTGTTTTCTCCATTTTTTTTTTTTTTTTAATCATGGGGTCCATGTAGCCCAGGCTGGACTTAAGCTCACGATCTCCCATTTGAGTCACTGGGATTAAAGGGGACCTCGCTGACATTGTTTTCTCAGATGTCCTTATTTACGGTAAATCCCTAACATTTGTGATGTAGCACCCTAGCATTTCACACCTTCCAAAGTCCCAAGAAACACAAGGCACTCCTAGTTTGGGGCTTTGATGCTATCTGGAGAAGAGGATTCTCCATAGAGAAAGGGGTCAGGTGGTCGTCAGAGGTCAGAGCAAAAGGTACATGTGCAAGTACCTTTCCGGAGGGATCCACCAGTGGTGGCAGAGGCCACAGGTAAGCCCTGAGCACCGGTCATGCTTGTTGCCATCCCCGCTTCCTTTCCTGCTGTGATCCCGGTGCCTGCCATTGTGCCTGTCCTCATGCAGACTCTCCAGGGTCCAGGGCAGCCAGCAGGCTTGAGGAAGAGCAACCCCAGAAGATAGTTGTAGAAAGGATGGCTGCCAAGAGCTTGAGTGTCAGTGTGCTGGTGGTAGCTGCCAGGGTGTGATCACCTGATTTATTAAAAGTGAAGCCGTCTGATCTACCTCACACCAACTGTATGGCACCTGGGGGTGGGAGGACTAGGAATTTGAGTTTCTGTAAGCATGGCAGATGATTCTGGAAGCACCAAAAACTCAAATCCCCCAGCCCCTGCCTTGGGCCCTGTGGTGTTTGGAAAACAAAGATCCTGGGGATGGTGGATGCATCCTGCCCAAGAAAGCACCAGGGTACGAATGCGGGGAAGGCCAGGCATAACTAATGTGAGAACTGCTGTGGGAGTGAGCAGAGAGAACCTTCATGAGGTGAAGCTGGAAAGCAGGGTTCACAGGACCAGAAGAGGGAACTGTGCTCCCTAGCTTTGATTGTCAACTCAGCCTAGGGTTGTCGGCGAGCCAGGCCTACACTGAGGGACCCAAATGGAAGTAGCTGCATCTGGGGCTGGGGGAGGTGGGGATTCCTTGACTGTTGGTTGATGTAGGAGGATCCAGCCCCCGGTGGGCATCACCATTCCTAGGCACGTGGTCCTCGGCTGTAGAAGGAAGCTAGCTAAGTCTGAGCCTGGGGATGAGCCAGCAAGCATGGGCCCTCCACAGTTCCAGCTTGCTGTCTACCTCTGCACCCCTCAGCGATGGCCTGTGACCTGGAAGTGTAAGCCAAATAAACCCTTCTCCTCCTAAGTTGCTTTTGGTCAGAGTGTTTTTAGCCAGCCACAGGAAGAAAACTAGAACAGACACGAAGACTCATTTTTAGAACCATGAGCCAAGATGAGACCCTGTGGATGGATTAGATTTCTGCTGCTGCCAGAATTTTTATAATCAGCATCCAAGTTCTACAGAGAGCACTGCAGTCCCTTTACGATTAGCAGGGTACTGGTTGCAGAGGACACTGCATTAGCAGCTGCAGGGGAGAACAGTGCTTATCATGGACTTAAGTGGCACAGGATAAACCTGTGGTCTGATGAAAAACAACATTCAAGTAAGCACAGATTAATTTAACAAATTCACGCTTCTTATACAGCGGACAGTTTTCCAGCCACGCTAAGATGTGCTTCATCAGAAGGTGACCTCAGTGAGTGTGAAAGCCGATTGCAGAAGATGATAAAGGCAGACACTGACAGGTTTAAGGAACTCTAAGTAAGGATTTAGTGTCAGGGCTCATAAAGAGGCTGGCTAGATGGTTCATTCAGCATTTCACATCTTTACTGAATGTCTTACTTGTGTGGGGACTGTTATAGGCACTAGAACTTTAGCAATCTACAACAAGCCAGAATCCTCACTCTCATGGAGTTCATTCTTTGTTAGGGAAAACACAAGTGTTAAGAAAATAAAAAAAGAGCCAGGCATACTGCCATAAGCCTTTAATCCCAGCAGTCGGGGGTGGTGGGTGGGGGCAGGAGGAGCCCTGTGAGTTTGAGGCCAGCCTCCTCTACATAGGGACCCTGTCTCAAAACAAAACAAAAAAGCAAGGGAAATTAAAATGAAACACTAAGATAGATTAAATGTTCTGGAGAAAACTACGAGTCGTATTCAGGGACTGAGGGCAAACTGCGGTACCAAAGATGTTCTTTAGGGAAGATCGCACCTAAGAAAAAAATCAGACGTTGAAGAGGACTTAAAGGCGGTGGTTGAGCAGACACTGGCCATTGGCAGTGCTGGCTGGGGAGAGGAGTCTCAGAGGAAGAAGCCAACCTCCCCTCTTCAAAGAGCAGCCGGGAGTCAACGTGAATGCACCGAAGAAAGAAGGCAGAATACTTGAGAAAAGGAAAAAGGTAGAGTAGCAAATAAGCACAGGACCTTTATGGTTTTTGGAATGTGAGCCGCAGGGGAGCCCAAGGCAGACTGAGCGGCTCGGAGTTGGGAGCCTTCAGCCTAGCAGTGTCAGTGTGGAATCCCTTTCTTCCTCTCCCTCACAATTTCTTTCTTCATGTGTAACATAGTGGAGATGCTTCTAACTCGTGAGGGGGCTGTGATAATTAAATACGATATGTGCAAAACATTGAGCAGTTCCTTGACAGGGAGTAGGCACACTCTTTTCTTTCCTGTCTTCCCTTGTTTCCTGGGCCTCCCACCTGGTGCTGGGAGGGGGAGGCAAGGGTGCACAAGAGTGACAGCTTGCCTGGCTGACATCACTTCAGAGCCCTGAGTAACAGCTCCGCGGTGGCTGGTGAGGCTGTGCCGCCAGACCCTGGTGAGTGGGTAGGCACTGTGCCGGCACAGGCCCTGGCTCCGCGGGCCTCGGCTATGGGATTTTCTAGATGGTGTATCCATGCAGTCTCTGGGCATGCATGCTTATTGGCTTCCCTGCTGAACTCTGCGGATGTTAGCCGGATGCTCGGACGCCTTCTACCTCACGTCTCCTCGGATCTGTCCTGTGGAGCGAGGGCACTTCTTACACGCCAGCTGTGCTTGTGGTATCCCGGGCAGAAGGCCAGCCCGGGCGACACAGAGCGACCCCGTGTCAAAACAAAATAAGGGGCGGGGAGGCTGCAGGCTCCGACCGTCCCGCAAAGCGACCGGGAGAGCGGTGGGGTCCGCCCCCGGCTGCCTGCGCGCGCCCCGGGGGAGCCCCGAGGAGCGGCGCGGCGGGGCGATCGGAGCGCGAGCCCGAGGGGTCGGGGGTCGCCGCCTTCCCGGCACCGCCCCCGCGCGCCAGCCCGGGCCCGACCCGGCCGCCGCTTCCCGCCCTCGCCGGCCTCGGCTCCCAGCGCCGCCGCGGCTCGCTCGCTCGCTCCCTCCCTCTCGCGCGCGCGGCCGAGGCGGAGCGCCGAGCGCATCGATCGGCCTGCTCTCCGCGCCCGCCCGCCCGCCCGGCCCATCGCGCGCTCGGGGCTCGACTGGGCAGGCGGCGGCCGCGGCGGCTGAGGCGGCAGGGCAAGGCGGTGGCGGCGGCGGCGGCGGCGGCTCGGCCCGGAGTCCCGCTCCCGCGCCATTCGGAGCCGGAGCGAGCGCGGCGCGGGCCCGAGGGCGGCGGCTGCGGGAGCCTGAGGCGCGGCGGCTCCGCGGCGCGGAGAGAGGTAGGCGCGGACGGCGCTCGCGGGCCGCCGCCGCCGGGAGCGGAGCTCGGCGCGAGGGCCGGGCGGGGCCGCGGCGCTGAATGAAGCCGGCGCGGGGCGGCGGGCGCGGGGCCGCGCGGGCCGCCGCTTCCTGGACCCGGCCGCACTCCTTCCTCGTCCGGGCCGCGGCCGGCCCCCCGCTCCCCCGGCCTCCCCGCCCGGCCTCGGCGGCGCCCGGCGTCCGCGCCCGGCTCAACTTGCGGGGCGCGCGGGCGGCGCGGGGCCGCGGGCGGCGCGGGGCGCGGGTCCCCGGGGAGGTCGCGGCGGGAGGCGCCGGAGTGGGCGGCCTCTCGGCGCCGGGGCGCGGTGGGGGGAAACGCATCTGCCGCCGGTTCGCGGCCGCTCCCCTCCCCCACGCCGCACGGGCTGTGACATCGCCGCGGCCACAAAGGAGGAGGTGGCGGTGGCCGAACAGGTGGCCCACGCCCTGCGCGGAGAGCCCGCGACCCGCCGCGGCGAGCAGAAAAGTTCACGCGGCCGCTCTGCGTGGCTTTGTGTCGCGAGGCCGCGGGGCACGGCGGAGCCGAGGCAGGGGGCTGTCCCCGAGCGGAGCGCGGGCAGCCCGGCTCGCTGGCCTTCAAGTCCGGCCGCCCGCTGCCCTCCTCCCTGGGTCGCGCGTGTGTCGCCTCCCCTCCAAGCACACCCCGGAGTTCATTGTAGCCTTCCGGGCCGCCGAAATCCCCCGGGCCTGAGTGCCAGCCCGAGCCCCGGGCCAGCCTTGTCACAGCTCCATTACCGCCGAGGCAGGGGATTAACGCCAGGATGGCATGTTGTCGGGGGGAAAAGTCATCGGAGAAGAAATCTGGAAGAAAAAGTCTGTTCATAGTAATCCTCTGACGGGTGTCGCTCCGCAACATTGCGGACCCCGTGTGTGATAGACAATAGAGGTCAGATCTGCTCCGTAGCAGAGTATTTCATTTGAAACCGTAGGAGTCCACCGGCATCCTTGGTTTTAAGAGACGGCAGATAGTAATTTATCATTACATCTTTTTTTTAAGCCAAATTGTTGGACTGTACTCCCAGTCACACCCCTTCACTGCCTTTTGAAACTGGGTGAGGGGACCCTTTCCAGTTTATAGTCTTCCTTGAGTAAGACTTCTTTTTTTTCTGGTGGACTTAAGTATTACTTGCTTTTAAAAACCTGACGGAAGAATTTTATTTTCAGCAAACACTAGTTTGTAAATAAGCACCAGGAGATGTTTCTCCAGTCACATGTGTGATTCAGATCTGTCCACACTAGACCTTCAGTTAGCCAACACTGTAGTCTATAGGACTCCTTTACACCTGTAAAACAATTATTGAGGGTCTCAGAGATCCTTTGGGGGCCATACCAGTATTCACTATACTAGAAGGAACAGTTTTTTTTCCAGTTCACTTAGGACTAGAAATAAAATGCCTGTTGGCAATATGAATGCATTTTTAATGAAAAATAACTAGTTTTCTAAAGCAAAATAAGCATTAGAGTGGCATTGTTTTACACACTAGCAACCGGTTTCTCTCTCCATAGGAGATAATTGTATTCCTTCATATTTGCGTCTCGCATCTGCATTCTCTTTATTGTGATTACAGTGCCTAGCGAGCCGCCTGCATAGGAAGGCTAAAACCCCACTGCTTTAAAAATGGTTTTCACCTCTTTTTCTTACCACACAAAGTCTTAGGAACACTGTGGATTCCTAAATTGCTCATAATTATGTGTGAGGGTGAGGGCAAAGGTCGTATTTCCATGTGATTCTTTTCATCTATCCCGTGGTCTAAGTTTGCCATGGTCCATACAACTTGAAGGCAAACAGGTAAGTTAGGGTAGTAATGGCTCCCGAGATGGCCCAGACAGCATGCAGCAAGGAAGGCCAGGTGGGCCAGGTATGGAGGGGCTGGCTGAAGGCCTGCCAACTGTGGTCTTCTGACCTGTGCTGCTGTTACTTAGGGTCTCAGGCACAGGGGGAGGAGGACGCTGTGTTGGCAAAACAAACTGCTTTTTTACCTCTTGATGCCTGTGTGAATAACCCTTGGTCATCAATAAGTAGACTGTGTTTTGTGTTTATTTACACTATACACATACATTGACCTAGAACTATTTATTCTGTAATAAATAATTGTGGCTTTATTGCCATTCTTTTGCATCCATATGTCTCTTTATTAGTAATAATGTGTTATATGAGGGAAAGGAGATAAAATAAGCATACTCATTTTATTTCAGAATGTTTGGAATAGCTGACTAAAAAATATATCAGCATTTTCTCTGTGGAGATTGTCAATTGTATTGGCCATGCTTGTTGCGCCTATTGGGAAACAGTGTCCATAAGCAGAGAAAAGGTCCCAGGCCTTACTGAGAAACTCCTTACGGCCTTCACCTTTTTTTTTTTTCCTTGCCACAAGTAGTCTTTATCTCTGAATTTTATTCAGTTTTACTTTTCTTGTGCAGAGGTATTGTTTTTTACTACTCACATAGGATTATATATTATAATTGATCTGATCATTAATCCCAAATCCTTAAAACTCTTCTTTTTACCTTTGTTTTCCCCACAGTTACTTTATAAATTAAAATGTCATCAAATATTATCTTTATATGCTTCGCTGTCTAATTCTTTCTTTACCCACGACACTTCATTGTGACACTAGGCTCCTTTTTTTCTTTCCTATCATGGGAGAACTACAATAGCTTTAAACCAGTTTTCTGTAGCTGTTGGCTGCAACAAAGACACTATTAGGCTGCCTACTTCTAACTTTTAAAATGGAGTCAACAAGGGATACTGCGAGGGTAGGGGTTGGGGTAGCTGCCAACAGGCATATGCACTGTGCCCACAGGGTAGGGTACTGTGCAGGGTACTTGTACTGATATAGTCCTTTGAGAGCCATTAGCTGCTACAACACAGTAATCTGGCTGTTTAGATGAAACAAGGTGAAGGAAGTGGTTGCCTGTACTTGTATTAAAGGTTGACGAGGGGAGTTGTAAGTGAAGTCCAGTTGCAGTCACTGAATTGCAGATACCTCAGAGTTTTACATGTAAAAATGAGTGATAAAATACCTGTGGTAATCTTGCATGAGACATGTTCTAATCGTTTTGTTTCTATTACTTTATAAGGCCTGCTGAAAATGACTGAGTATAAGCTTGTGGTGGTCGGAGCCGGTGGCGTGGGGAAGAGTGCCTTGACGATACAGCTAATTCAGAACCACTTTGTGGACGAGTATGACCCGACGATAGAGGTAATCTGTCTTGTATTCCACATGCGGTTTGTGAAGGGCGGACAGCCATCCTTTGTATGAAACGATATCTGACCATATTTATACGACTAGACATTTATATTGAAAGTTATTTCAAGTACATGTGATGTCCTTTAGTGTCAAGGCTTTGGACTGAGTGATAGGTAACCATAAATGCAAGGAACCCCACTTCTTGAAAGAATGTCACAGAGAATCAGGTCCGGGGTGCCAGCTGTGTCCTTGCATTTGCATACGTATATTTCATGGGTTTGTAAGAGTAAAAAGAATATAGCTTTGCACTTGATCTACACCTGGAAAGTTTTATATTTATGGTGTTTGTTTGCTTTTTTTTTGAGACAGGGTATCACTAATGTAGACCAGGTTAGCTTTGAATTCACAGAGATCCATCCACCTGCTTCTGCTGCCCAAAAGCTGAGATTAAAGATGTGAACCACCATGCCCAGCACAAGTTATTCTTTTGGATGTGTTTTATTTTCATGGGTTTCTTGGAATTTTGATGTGACAAGGAGAAAATTTGATTATACTAGAAAAATAGAAGTATTTGATGGTTGATTTTTTTTTCAAGCTTAATACAGTTTGATCAGTATGATCTTCAGGATTATTTTTAGACGTTTTTCATTTCATAAAAACCAACTAAAGGCCAACTGCTAAATAATAGAATTAAAACCTGGAAGAGATCTTGAAAAATCAGGGAGTATGTCCTATTGCTGGCAATAGGTTCAAGTTTTCCAGACCAAAGAAGGGTTTATTAAACCTGCAAGACCAGCAGGAGGGGCTGTTCTTTAACTCTGCCTGTTAACTCATTTTTCACAAGGTAACTGTAATCTAAATATATTAAATTTAACATCAGTGAAGCGTGAAATAAATGTTACCTTGCCTTTGAAATAGTCTTTATTGTTAGATTATCTCTCAGGCATCTTTACTGCAGTGTCAAGACATCCTAACCCCTAGCCTTTATTCTTTGTTCTAATGTACCCTGAGGTGGGCCGTAGGTAGCTGAGACCTGGCATGAAGGCCTGCTCACCCAGCTCCCCCCTGCCGTGGCGGGTCTCCATGGCGTGCTCAGAGGCCATTCTGGGGAGTCAAACCCAGGTCCTCTGGTATGCTAGACAGTACTCTACCCACCAAGCCGAAGAAGTCAGCTCTGAAGAATTTGGCAGAAGTGCCTTTTATGGGTCTCTGTTATGTCTTGAAGCAGCAACGCCCTGTGATGGGTTTTGAGGGCATTGGTGAGCTTGGGAAAATGTTTATGTCACTCAAAACATTGAAGGTTGAATAAGTAACTGCTAGAAAGTGTCAGATAACTTTAGTAGTGCACCCATCCGCTGAGAAGGTTTGACCTTGACGTATGAATGGCTTTTACTTGCTTTCCAAGTTGAATAGGTTGCGTCAGTGAGGCAGAGTGCCTGTGCACTCTTCCTCATACAGTTGTCAGTCCAGCGCTGGACAGAACTTTGAGGAAGATCAAAAAGTTCACCTGTTCTGATTGGTATTCTAAAGCCAGCGTTACTTGGCATGTTCTACCATTTAAGCTAAATGTACAAGGAAGTTAATAGAATGCATGTGAAGTGTGGAGCTTTACCTGGGATTTGGAAGATGATTTCAGCAGAAGTAACCACCATTTTCCTTGAAAATCTGAGGGATTCCATTGTGCTTTCTCCTGTCAGTTCATAAAGCTGTATGAATATACACAGCATGAGGTCAGCAATGTAGGGGCATGATAAAGTACAGCTTAAGAAACCTTCAGCTCCAACTTGCTGAAGTGTGCCATACACCTAACACTCCATTATGTAAAAGAAGGTTGTACGTTTACATTTCTAGTCCTGATTATGATTTCTGTCAAGCCAGAAGGCTTGACTCTGGGGAGCACTGATAACCTGTGAACTTTGAAACTGACATTCCCCCAGGTAATTTAGCCATCTGGAGAAAAGTATCCGATATTACTCCTTATCTCACAAGCTGTGGTGAGTCTGAGGAAACTGACATGATGTTTTCTCTGTGTAGTTCACCTATAAGAAGGACAGAAGAGCTGAAAGAGATTTGACTGATAAAAATGCCAACTTCCTATAATACAAAAAGTTTTAATTGATGAAAAATGTGTTCAGAGAGAAAATCAGAATGAATGAGGAATCTGGGTCTGGTGGCAAATGTTACTTTATACTCTGAGGCAGAAGGATTTCTACTTCAAGGTTTGCCTGGGTTACAGAGCAGGTTCAAGGACAATCTGGGCAATTTGGTGAGACCCTGTCTTAAAGTGAAAAAGAAAAGAAGGGTTCGGGATGTAGCCCATTGGTATGAGTGCTTGAGCTTTGGAATTTGATTAGTTTCTACATTAAAAAAATGGCAGGAATTTTTTTAAAAATTTAAATAATGATACTTTTTTTTTTTTTAGTGATTTAGAATTTGTGAAAAATTATACGAGGAGGTGAAAGAGAATAGTCATTGCTTCTTTTATCTGAAAACTTGTGAGGTATTCTAACTTGCCTAAGGATATTTAGCTAATCAGTAGTAAGACTGCATTTAAACTTTATGAAAACAAGTGATATCTCTACTATGCTAAGTGAAAAAGTAGCTGTCTTTCAAACTAAAAAATTACTTAATCTTCTAAACTATTCAACAGTCTACTGTAATTTGAATTTACTAATGACTGCTTATGGTAGATACATAATAGAAAACTACGCAAGTGTGACCGTAGAACATGTTAATATTGGAGACAGTGTACAGGAGAATCACCTTGACTTCTGTTCTGAAAGATTTTTATCTTTCATGATGTTCACTGAAGTTTTTCAAAGAAATAATTAACTTGTTAGTAAGACTTGGTTATTACAATCTCAACGAAGTCCCCAAACAATACTCAACTAGAAAAGAACTACTCAGAATATCAGCAGTTCTAAGTTAAAAGCCTTATGTGCTACATAGAGCTTTAAACATTGCTCAGAATATCAAAATCATGCCCTAGTGGTATTTTTTTTTTTTTTTTTGGTTTTCAAGTATAACATAGATTTAAATTTCACCTTTTAAAAGTTAAGTTACTATGCATTATGTTATCTTTCTCTAAAGTTGTATTGAAACATTTTGACTTGAAAATAATCTCATTTTAAAAGCAGTTTTGTTTGAAAAAACTGTTGCAGTTTTCTTTAAAGCTATGTGGTCTCTTCTCCATTTTGTGAGTGCCCTCTACTGGTAACTTTCTTGCTTTCATATTAAATAACCATGAAAGTTCAAGTTTGTGTTTTTGTATTTTAACCTATAGATGCAACCTGTGATTATATCGGTTTATAAATCTATCATCGTTACTTGGGAGTCTTCTATGAAATTAATGGCTTTACATTTTAAATAGGTTTTACTCTGCTAATACTGATAGAAAGATTACTGTGTCTTCTTAGGCCTGACTAAGCAGGTGAATGTTTTTAAGAGCGGAATAGAGGCTGTGTGGAAGAGCACAAGATACATTTCCTTTGTGAACACTGGTTGGCTTAGCTTGTTGGATGAAAGGACTGAATTTGCTTGCTTGTGCTGTGGGGCCACTTTATGGACTTTGAAGCATTGTGTGTCAATAAAGGATTCTAGGAAGGGCTTGTTCAAAATGACAAATTGTGAAGGTTTTCATTTTGTACATTAGTTGTGGAATAGTTCAATATTAGAACAACCACAAATTCAGGCAGTGTATTGAGTATTGAATATTTATTTAATATGCATTTATTTAGACATGAATTTAAAAAAAGAAAAATGTATTGGCCATCAGGAAGGGAAGTCAGGGCGAGAACCTCAAGGCAGGGACTAAAGCAGGGGTCGTAGAGGAATGCTGCTTACTAGCTTGCTCTCCGTGGCTTGCTCAGCTGCTTATCTGTTCAGGACTGCCTGCCCATGGGATCACCACTCAGAGTGAGCTGACCGTTCTCACATCAATCATTAACCAAGAAAATGTCTCACAGACTTGCCTACAGGCCAGCCAGATGGAGGCATTTTCTTATTGAGGTTCCTTTTCTCAGTGGCCCCTCACTTGTGTCAAATTGGCAAAACAAAACAAAACTCAAGCAACAACACTCAGACACACACACACAAAAATACTTTTTGAAAAATGTAACATACTTTAATATTAGGAAGGATCAGCATAATTGCTAGGAAGAATATGGAACGATCTGCACAGTGCTCACTCTAGTGGGTATTATTCCAGCAGACTCTGGTGCTCAGAGAGTCTGCTTGGCATCACACACTGAAGTATAAACTGCATTCCTTTAATCAGGTAATTTACCATCTCAGACATTTTCCTGTGGGTTTAAATGCTAAATGTTTAAAATACATGTTTTAAACAATAACGCTTACTGTGGTGGTGAAGATGTTTAAAACAGAGGCTAGAGATGGCTCAGTGGACCTAGGTTTGGTGCCCAGCACTCTTACTGCGCAGCTCACGCCTGCTGGCTACTGGAGCTCTCTGGCATCTGATGCCTTCTTCTGGCCTTTTATTTACATACACTTAGGCACATCCACATAAAATTAAAAAAATAAAACGTAAAAATATCTACATTTCTGCCAAGTAGAAAATTAGTGCATAAAATTACAGCATTTCCATACAAGTTATATTTTCAAAGTGTTGGAAACGATTAAGTACGGTTGTGAGTACTAACACTGACTATCGTCCAGTGCCTAGGCCGGTCCGTGCGCATTGTGCTGAGCACTGTTTATCTAAAACCAGACGCAATTACTCCTCTATCCTTTGTGCTCTTTCAGTTTTTAAAAGTGAATACACACAAACCTAAGCATATACTCTTGGGGCTGAGGAGACAGAAATACTGATTTTACTGAAATACTGATTTTAGAGAAAGAACATGTAAGTTTTAGAAAAGTGATCAGTTTAGATCACTTTTAGAAAAGTTGTTTCAGTTAGGTAGCCCTCTTTTTAAAGTTAAAATGAGTTTAACAGTATAGATTTACTTTTGGTTTAAGGAAATTGACATCAAGGTCAAGTAGAGACTTCTATAAAACCTGAGAATAACATTGGCATCTGTAATTATTAAGACTGGCTCCATGCTCATTCAGCCCCATAATCTTATTTTGACACACACAGTAATTGGGAGGATACCCTGTAACTTCAGGAGGTTACAGAAACATGCCTTTTAGTGTCCTTGTTTTCAAAATTCTGTTTCTTTGCATTTATTCAGACTTTTGAGCTGATGGTGGTTTTATGACTTAGGAGTATTCTTAGTTTCTCTAATGTAAAGTGTTACCTAATTCGAGGAACTCAGAATTTGAAAAATAAGTTTTTGTATTCTTATAAAAAAGGGAATTTAATAATCTCACATTTTGTCATGAGAACAAAGTCTTTAATATCCTTGTTCCCCAATCAAAGTAGAAATGCTGAACTGTCAGTTTTAGCTCTTCTTTCCAGAGACGTGTCCATACATGTTGTGTTTTGACATTGTGTCTAGAACTGCAAAGACCATTTTGAGTACAGATGTCTGGTGACTGTATAAGGACAAGGTGTGCTTCTGGACAGTTGCTAGTACCCAGGGACCTGGGTCGCACTTTGTGGTCAGTAGTAGCATACTTGATGTACTATGTAAAAGAATTATAATGAACTTTTATAGCACTTTTCATTTTATGAGGGGATTTTTGTTGTTTTTAATACGCAACTGGATATTTGTCCTCAATATGGTTATATCCATTTTTATCACTGAAAGAACAATGGCTTAGGGTAGATGGGAGATGAAATAGTTTGCCATGTCTGTACCATAAGAAAGGAAGGTTATGTAGATGTCCATAAAGACTCCAGGCCTCTCTCTGACTTCAATTTCTGTCCTAAACACTGAGACCTAAAATAATATATTTATTTATATATTATATTTATATATAACATATAATATGTTTATATATAATAGATAAATAAGCAAATAAATATTTATTATATATGTTATGTATGAATATATGATAAATAAGTAAATAAATATATATGATATAAATATATAATAAATAAGATCGACCAGTTTTTCTTTCTTTTCTTTTTTTTTTTTTTTATGAGGGACTGAATAAATAAACTGTCTCTTTTTTTCTGGACTCATTATGTATGTATGTATGTATGTATGTATGTATGTATCACTAAAGCATGTCTTTAGGTCCTTGTAGGGCAACCTGTAAACATCAATAATTAAAATTACATTCATCTACATTTTGCCTCTGTTTTTAAAACATTCATCTGAAAACTGTGTAGAACAAAATAACCTTTTAAAGTATGCATTCAGTGATGGCTAATCCTTTCTCAGGGTTATCTCCATCACTGCTCTGTAGGTCCAGAATATTTTCATCACCGGAAAGGAGCCCCATACCCATTAGACTTCATTCCCCAGCCCTTCTCCTCCCAGCCCCTGGAAGCCACGACTTCTTACTGTTTGCATGAGCATATTCTTGATAGGTCATATAAATGCACTCATACATCATACAGTGTCACTTTTTGGGTCTGATTTTTTCTTTCTTCTGGACACAGGATTTCTCTGTGTAGCCCTGGCCATCCTGGAACTTGCTTCATAGACCACCTGCCTTGAACTCACAGAGATTCACCTGCCTCTGCCTCCAGAGTACTGGGATAAGAGGTGTGTGCCACCGCTGCATGGCCTTGTGTCTGATTTTTACATACATGTTTCCAGGGTTTGTCCTTGTTACAGTATTAGCATTTCATTCCTTTTTTCGGCAGGGTAGTACTCTCTTGTAGATACTCTGTATTTTGTTCGTTCATCAATTGGTAGACATTTGGGTTCTCCTTTACAGTTACTTTGAATAATAGTTCTGTTGTATATTTATGTTCAAATTTTTGTGTGACCATTTCTTTCAGTTTCCTTGAGATTGGCCAGGTTTAACTTTTGAGAACCTACTAAGTTACTGTTCACAGCAGCTGTGCCTCTTCTGCGTCCCTGCCAGCTGCCTGTTAGGGCAGCTGTGCCAGTTCGACCAGCTAAGTATTCTCCATCCCTGCTGCTTTTGCTACCTTGATAACATTCTCTTGTCTCTTGTAAGGATTTCCTTATTCTCTCAGTTCCTTCTCTCTCTTTTGTTTTTAACAGTTACTGAGGTCAGAAGTGCACTAGATATTTCCACATTTAATAAGGAGAATTAGTTAATTTGATATTAGAAGACAACACTGAAAGTAATACTTTAACATCAAGAAGTGGCCACTGTTTTTTGAGAGTCAGGGATTGCAGCAAAGATTTGGGGAATAATGGAATTAACACCTCAGATGCTTCACCTGCAGCTATTCCTGGTACCTCTGAGTGTGTGTGCTGAACTGAAGCAGTATCTAGAAGGGTGGAAAGAAAGGGTCTCCCTGTCCACAATTTGTTACAGTACTTGCAGTCAGGTTGGAGAATCCAAGTGACCGTTCCTACCCGAAAACATTTCAGAGCTGATCGGACAGGATAAAGTGCAGTGTTCCTTAAGTGCAGTGTGTAAGACTCTGGAGCTGGCTTTTGCTTGACTGCCCTGTTTTACTCCCTGCTGTTTACCTTTATTCCCGCTACACTGAGAGGCATTGAACTCTGGACTTCTGGTGCTAAGGATGGTCTTCTGTGCTTGTGCGCTTTCACTGCTGCTGTGTTGAGCGACCTTCTCTACTCTGTCTTTAAGCCAAGTCTCTTGTATGGCAGCTGCCATACACTTTGTCCTGCTTACTAACATACATTTCCATGTGCTTAATTGCTTACATGCGTTTCTTTTCCTCTGGATCTGCTTTCTCCATATCCAGACTGAGCTGGCTGTGGTGGTGCACACTTGTAGTTCTGTCACTGTAGACTGAGGCAGGAGGAATGTGAATTTGAGGTCACATACATGGTGATACTGTCTCAGAAGAACAAACCCACCAGAGAGGCGTGGCCGTGCGTGCCTTTAATCCCAACACTTGGTGGCAGCGGTAGCCCATCTCTGAGGTCTAGGACAGCCTGTTCTTCTACTAATTTCCAGGACTACCTATTTCAGGGAAAATAAATAAATAAATAAATAAATAAATAAATAAATAAATAGAAAAAGAGAGAAAACAGAACCCCTTTTTGTTTGTTTCTTTTCGAAACTGCATATAGGTTGAAAATGTTACATTGATTTCATATTTCAGTTTCTAGAATTTTGGAAGTTTGTGCAAACTTTACTGTTTGAACATCCCTAATCCAAAATTTTGGACTTCAGGACATTTCTGATTTTAGATTAAGAAGCAATAATGCCTGGCACAAAGTGTGACTTTCAGGATTGCAGTAACTGTTCCTGGAGTGCAGCAGAGTAGATAGGACTGAATTTAGAAGCCTGTTTACTCCACATTTCCCTTCCCTTGCAACTCATTGGAGACTTCTGGAAGAGTCTCATGCAGCCAGCCTGGCCTTGAGCTGAATTCTCTAGACTCTAACCTCTTACCTCAGCCTCCCAAGTGAGTTCTGAGATTACAGACATGTGTCACCCAGCCCCAGCCTTGGCTCCTCAATTCTGTTTGTTCTGTTATTATTTATATCAAGCCACTTGTATATTTCTAGCTATCTTTGAAAACTGACCATAATAAGCAGTGGAATGGTACACACCATTCTTTAATGGATTCAAATCTTGAGTGCTGGACCATTAACAGAAAGTAAATTTCATAATTTCCCTTGTAGATGTTACAGCAGTGAAAAGTTCTTTAATACAAGTTAAGAAAACAGCAAACTACTGCAGAAGTAAATCCCCGAATAACACATGAACTGATGTTTCAGCAGTGCTGTTGAATGAAATAGTCCCTGTCATGTGCGTATTGCACCGTCTGGGTGAGGTGGCTCAGTACACGTCGGCGGCTGTGATTACCATTAATAGTAGTGGGAGTCCACTCAGTGAAGGCTTCGTTAGCTTACGTTCGCTGCCTGCTGTTGCCTGTCTTTCCAGGTGATTACTCTAAAAAATGAGCATGCTGAATGTAACTAAGTTACACTAGAAACCACAAACTGTATTCTGGTCATTGAGTTTGTCTTGTCTTGAGTGACCTTCCCCCCACTATTCCTCTTAATGGTTCTACAGATAAAGTTTATGTTCATTAAAAGGTTAAAGGTGGGTAAACACTTTTAAAAACTCATACAAGTTAATATGAAAAAGACGCAAAGAGAACAAGGCGTGGCATAGCAGAATTATGAAGATACAAAGCCTAACATTATTCCTCAAATAAAGCCACAAGAGTTTTTAGCTTATCAAAACATTATTTAAAAATTGAAATACAAAATCTTTGTTAGTGATGAGTGGGTGTGTTCTCATTGTTGCTTGGGAAAGTGATGTAATGCATAGCCTTTTTAGTCACGAACTTTTTTTCTTTTTTAAAATATACTGAGTTTTCCCAAGTAAGTCCAGGCTAGTATTAAACTCATTGTGTAATAACTCAGGTTGACCTCTTCCTGCTGTGGGATTTACAGATGTGCGCCTCAAAGGCTGGCTGTTTTGTCATATCTTAACCTTTGTACCTCATTGGATGTCACTCTTGGTGATCCATAATTTAAGATACTTGAAAAACTCAGCTTTCTCAGTCTTATTCTTTTTTATATCATAAATGTTCTAAAATAGTACATATTATTCTGATTGTGTCAACATTATATGATTTGAATGAAAATACCATATATTAAATTTGTTAGTATTTTGTAATTAAAAATGACTATTATCTTATTAAAATTCATCTTTTAAAAAATTACCTTAAACTTACAGTTTTAGAAAACATTTTAAAATACTGAAAAATATTTCAACCTGGTCTCCTTGCAAACTAATACATTGGAAGCAATAGTTTTTATATGGTTTCATTTCATATAAGCAGTATCTTTAGCATAGAATATTTGCGAGATGTACAATCTTTAAGAACAATTTGTTGTGTTTATATTAATGCAATTTTAATTAAAATTATATTTAGTTTTTTGTATTTGCATAAATTTATATTAAACAGATGCCTCTATTCAACAGATATTTACTGATTTCTGCCATATTTAAGACTTAGCACTGACATGTCTTGGTGAGCAAAATAGGTGTAATCCTGCCACTTTCAAGGTTAAAGCCTAATGGGCGGTGGGCAGGCATGACCTTAACATGGCACAAAGAAAACCCTGGAAATGCTGGAGGAGAAGAGCTCTTCAGATGCTGTTCTTAAGATATAAGGGGATAGTACTGAGAGACTAAGCAGGTGACATGATAGTCCTCTAAGAGCGGTTCTCCGCTTCCCTGAAGAAGCAAGTCCTAGGAGTATAGGAAGCATACCAGTGGCTGCTGCAGACAAGACAGCCGCCATGGACGGTGTCCCAGTCCATGTGTGTGTGTGCACACTAGGGCTGACTAATGGGGGGGGGGTGGGCGCCTGAGTTTATGATATACTTGGAGAAGAGATAAATGATGTAGCACTGTGATTTACTCCCTGTGTCCATTTTTGTAAGCCCTTTTGGGATACCTTGTTAGTGGATAGCTATCATTTCCTTAAAATCGTCATAAATAGCATTGTGTCCAGGGCTGTGAACATTTGTGTTGCATTAAGTAAACGCAGCATTGCTTTCCGAAAGAAATGTCCCTCGTTTGATCACCAGAAATATTTTTGCTCCACCTGCAGTGCCTTCTTGCCTGTAGATTACATTTTACTTTGAAGTTTATACTATTTCACAGATGGGAAAAAAATGGTGCTTTTGCTGGTGAGAAGGGGACTACATAGAATAACTTTCCTTTATGTGTTCTTTTATTGAGCCGAATGAGTTTAAGTGACTTTATCTTGTCCTAATTTCCTGAGGATATTAGTAACTTACTACCTGGTGTACCTTCTTTGAAGGCAGGAAATAACACTACTTTAAAATGTGAAATATTGGTGCTTTTCTTTGCTCCATCATTAACTAGTTTTCTTGTAGAATCTTTTTAGATTGGTTGAACTTTGATAATATGTATGTTAATAATATGGTGATTATTTTTAATAAAGGGATTAATTATTTTCAGAATTCTTCAAACTTGTGAAGTTATTTTACTGGCTTACCCACAGGGATTGGCAGATTTTTCTGTAAGGGCTACATGGATCTTTGTCTCATCTTTGGGGACTTTGAGTTGCTGGTTTCAGAATCATTTAAATGTGTAAGAGCTAGTTCTTAGGGCAGACAGAAGAGTGGGCAAGATAGATCTTGGCCTGTGGGAAAGTGTGTTAAGCTTTCGGTTAAAACCTCTTGGGATTTTAGATGCCATGTTTATACAGAGTTTTGTTTTTCCCTACTTCTTCTCAATAACGTGAAATTGAAACAAAATATTTAGCATATATGTAATTTTAAGTTAGTTTATTAATTTTGTGTGCGCACACCATAATGTACGCATTGGTCAAAAAACAAATTATAAGTGTTGCTTCTCTCCTTCCACTGTGTGGCATCTTGGGACCAGTCTCAGGTTGGCAGGTTTAGTGCCAGGTGCCTTTACTTGCTGAGCATCATGTCTCCAGCCCTAAACACCACTTTTGTTGTGCTTGAGTTTTATTTTCTTTTCAGACCTGTGGCTTTTTTCCAGATCACACTTTGTTATGTAGCACTTTGGACCTTTAGTTTTTGTCAGGTTGCCCTGTCTTTCATGTAGCACAGGGACTGCATACTTCTAAGGATACGGGCTGCAGTTAAAGGAACTTTGCATTGACTGAATTTTTGACGTAAACCCATTGCTATAAGCAGGCTGTGGACTATCCTTGCTGACAACTGCATGTGGCTCAGAATTTTGCTGTCAGTACTATCAGGCAGGGATCAGAGTGGGGTCAAAGTAAGACTGCTTTCCCAGTGTCCTGGTCCCTTGGCTGGAATGTTCATCACAGAAACATCTTACAAAACACCTGCAGAGGCAGCTGGTATTTATGTTATTATTGTCAAGTTTGTAAGTTGGTGGGTATCGGGGCATACCTGTATGTCAGTACTTGGGAAGTAGAAGAGGCCACAGCATCAGGAAAACAAATTCAGGAAGTAAAAGCAAAAGTTGAAACAAAAAATATATTTAGCATAGTATTCATTACAAAAGAGAGACAAGCGGGAGCTGAATCTCTGTAAAAGTTATCTCTGTCAAGGACATGAATCTTGGGGCTGGCGAGATGGCTCAGAAGGTAAAGGCACTAGCCATCAAGCTTGATGATCTGGGCTCATTATTTATAAATTAGTTGATTTGACACCTAAGTCATCATGAATATGAGTTGTGAGAGCTATTTCATAGAATTAATATTCAATAACTTTTATTTAATATATACAATTACAAGTTTTAGTCTTTATATAACACCTGTTGTGTATGAATATGTGCTGTGAGTGTGCATGTATGTGTGTGTGTAAATCAGTTTGCCACTGGCCTTTTTTTGTTTTTTGTTTTGGTTGTGAGCCCAGCTTTTAACCGTGAGGCCATCTCTCCAGCCAAACCCACTGGCTGGTTTTAAGTGATCAGTTTAGTGGCATTATTATATTCACAGTGCTGTGTGACCATTACCGTTATTTGCATTTAGAAATTTTTTTGCTCTGTGCCCATTAAACAACAGCTTTAATTGTCTTTCCCTCAGTCCTTGGGGAACTTCTGTTGTTTTTGTCTCTCTGAGTATTTACATTCTGTGTGTCTAATATACACGAAATGTTTGCTCCTCTGATTTATGCTATTTAGCGTATTATTCAAGACTCATCTTTGTTGTAGCATGTTTTCAGAATATTTTCCCTTCTTATGACTGAACCATATTCTATTGATTTACATAATTACATTTTGGTTATCCATTTGTAATTCAGTATGCCCTTAAGTTGTTTCTGTGTTTTGGGTACAGAGTCTCTGCTTTCATTTCTGGATATACATACCTAGGAATTGAATTGCTGGACCATACAGTAATCCTACATTAGTTTTCAAAGCCAAACTGTGTTTCTACTGTGCCTGTACCATTTAGCATTCCTAGTAGTACTGGCTAACAATTACAGTTTTTCCATATCCTTCCTAATACTCAAACATGTTGTTTTCTGATTTTTTTGTTTTTGTATTTGGCCAGGGTTACATTAATACGGGATCTCACTACGTAGACTTGGCTGGCCTGGAATTTGCTGTGTGGACCATGCTGGCCTTGAACTCACAGAGTTATGCCTGCCTCTGTCTCTGGAGGTGCTTGCCAGTGGCCATCCTAATGGGCACAAAATGGCATCTCATGGTTTTGATTTGCATTTCTCTTAATGATGTCTTCAAGTGCTTATTGGCCGCTTGTCTGTTTTGGAGATTATCTGAAATGCTTTGCCCATTTGAATGGGGTCATCTATCGCTGGGTTGTTTATGTACACCTTCTGAAAGATGCGTTGTAATAATCAGACTGTGTTTCTACCTTCTCAGGATTCCTACAGGAAACAAGTAGTAATTGATGGAGAAACCTGTCTCCTGGATATTCTCGACACAGCAGGTCAAGAGGAGTACAGCGCAATGAGGGACCAGTACATGAGGACTGGGGAGGGCTTTCTTTGTGTGTTTGCCATAAATAATACTAAGTCATTTGAAGATATTCACCATTATAGGTGGGTTTAAGTTGAATATGAAAGTTGGCATGAGAAGTGATGAAAGCTTTCATTTCTTGATTCTTTGCTAATTGCTATGCCTGTATGATCGATTTAAATTTGAAAACATTTATGTCAAGTGTGCAGAATTTGTTTTACAAATGCAGCTCTTAGGGTTGCAGCAGTTGTATAACTTGTCCCACTTTGTACAGATAGCAGTAGTGCTGGCTGAGAGCAGGCCTGTCTGATGCCAGGACCTTTGTGCTCTTCCATACCCTACACTAGAGCAGTAAGGCTTTTTACCCTTGTAGATACATCAAGCAGTAACAGAAACGTGGAAAGATGGTTTGAGATGGTGCGACTCAGATGATCTTAAAAATAGCCATATTTTATTACAGGATTTCATTGGTTAGATAAGTAGTGGCCTTAAGTGGTTTCTTAAAAATACATTTAGATGGCATAAGAGGTTGAAGA
Source organism: Meriones unguiculatus (assembly GCF_030254825.1). NCBI lineage: Eukaryota > Metazoa > Chordata > Mammalia > Rodentia > Muridae > Meriones > Meriones unguiculatus. Next base: position 130,699,695 of record NC_083353.1, on the reverse strand, counting down.
ACTAGAGCAATAGCTGGTTTTTAGTTTAAGAGTGTGACAAATGGACATAAGGTTACTCACTCATTACTTGAAATATATTTTACATTCTTTCCTTCAGGGCTCACAGTCCATTACACTGCGTATTAAACACTTAGCACCCTTCCTGGCTGTGCCACATAGCAGTGTGCTAGCCTAGTGGAGAAGGGAGGAGCAGTTGCCTGGCTTGGGGGCAGTGGTTGGGAAAGCACTTTTCTGTCGCGTGTGCAGGTGAACTTGGTCAACAGAAGACGCGGGAACGCGAGCCGCTTCTACGGAGCTTCCATGCAGCGTCTTAGACATTCGCAGGGATCATGGAGGAATATGATTTTATTCCAAATTTAAAATTTATTTCAACGTTACATTGACAGCAACACGCAAAAGGACTTTTAACAGAACTCACATTGTATTTTCCTTTAGTGTTGCTCTTTTTAAGAAAATCAGTCTTCAGGGCTGGAGAGACGGCTTAATAGTTACTGACATATGTTGCTTTTCTAGAAGACCCAAGTTAATCTCCAGTATCCATGTTATACCTCTCATAGCCACGTCTAACTACAGGTTCAAGGAATTTGATATTTTTGGCCTCCACTGGCATCTGAACTCACATGCACATACTTGCACGCACATACACACACACATAGACACTCATACACATGTTCATGGTTAAAAGTTAAAACTAAAATCAATCTTTCCAATGATTGTCTTTCTGTCTGAGTAGTGCAGTAGTCCTTTTTACCCATTGTCTTATCTGATGTTTTATTCATGCTCACCTAAGTCTGAAAATATGAAATGGAAATTTAAGTCTTGATTAGCTTTTATTACATACTGTTAACAATTTTTGTTTTATTATCTCTTACTATACCTAAATTGTCAATTAAACTATACTGTTGACATGCACACATAAGAGAAAATAGTATATGAAGGGTTTAGTACTATCCCCCAGTTTCAAACATTTGTTCAGGATTCTCAGAGTATTTGCCAACAGATAGTAAGCAACTGTCCTTTGAAATGTCAGAATTAAGGAGGTGCTGATAAATGTTTGGGTAAAAAGAAACACAAACTTTCTCTTGAGACAGGGTTTCACTATGTGGCTCTGGCTAGCTGGCCGGGAACTCACTTATGAACACCAGACGCCTAGAAGTTACAGAGCTCTTCCTGCCTCTGCCTCCCGAGTGATGGGATTGAGGGCGTGTGAGCCACCATGCCCATACCTAGTGGATGAATATATTTTTAAGTGTATATAAACAAGTCTATGTACCATGGGTCTAAGATAATGTTAAGCAAAGCACTTTTGATTTGAAATGTTAGTATGTTTCTTACTGTTTTATACTGCATGTGAGTGAACCCTCTCTGTGGTGGTTGAGATTGTATCAGTATTGGAGTTTTGAGCAGATAGATAATATTTTTGTCTTCGGGAAAAGACTAAGAGAAGTGAGGAAATTTTGGCAAAGTGGAAGCTAGGATTCATATGAAGAAACTCTTCAGTAAAGTTTTGTAAAATGGAAGTTGAGGGTGAAGTTTGAAATATTTTTGTGTTACTTACATTTCTGTTTTAATTTGTTTCTTTCCCAGAGAACAAATTAAAAGAGTAAAAGACTCTGAAGATGTGCCTATGGTCCTAGTAGGGAATAAATGTGATTTGCCTTCTAGAACAGTAGACACAAAACAGGCTCAGGATTTAGCAAGAAGTTATGGAATTCCATTTATTGAAACCTCAGCAAAGACAAGACAGGTAAGTAAAACTAGAATGAATGTAAGTCTGTATTCTGCAGAATGTTTCAAATGGTTTTAACCACTAATCTTAACTTCCTAATGGCATCTTTGGGGGTATGTATGCTAGCACAACGGTTACGTGTTAATCATTTAATGTGATTCACCACTCTTTATTATCCTAGCATAGAAAATAATGTTTATTTGGCAAATGTCTGTAGAGGAATTTTAATTCAGAACATGGCTGATCTGGCAAGAGATCACATTCAAAGACCTTCTAGGTCCATGTGATCTCGTTAAAATACAAACACCTTTAATTCAGGAGACAAAAGCAAGCAGATCTGAGTTCAGGGCCAGCCTGGTAATAGAGCAAGTTTCAGGTAAAGAAAAGCTTAGGTCCAGGCCTAGTGGCACATGCCTTTATTCCCAAACAATGAAGGTAAACTATCTTTAGATAGTTTGTAGAAGGAAGCACCCATCTTTGAAAGAGATATCTACATAAGTGGCCGAAAGAGTGACAAATTAGAGAAAGACTTGACAGATAGGCCCAACTCTCATGAGAACAGGAAGAAAAGGGAAGCTTCTTAAGGGGCCATGCAGAGAGAGAGAGAAGTGTTTTATGGGGACAGTAATAGAGAGACAGGTGGCAGGGAAAGAACACAGTTGAAGGTGAAACAGGCCAGAAGGGTAGAAAAGATTTTTGGAGGTAGTTTGAGGCCAAACAGAGCAGTTCAGAGGCCTAGAGAGAAGCCAGATCGTATAAGTCAGCTGGGAGAAGAGTTTGAAGCAGAACAGCTGAGTTGAACCAGCCAGCCCAGAGCTCAGAAAGAACAAGAAGTTCTTTCAGCAGTGAGTCCCAGAGGTTAGAAACATTCTAGGCCTAGATTTGATTGTATGGAGGCTGGAAGCTTCCAGGACTAGGCCTAGGCTAGCAGGAGGCAGTAAGCCTCGGAGAAATCAATTGAGACAGACAAATAAAGGTTCCTTTTACAAATGTCTTCTCTAGAGTGGACAGTATTCTTCTCCAAGGATCATGATATTACTTTGATTTCCTTTCCTCCTCCTCCTGCTCCTCCTTCTCCTCCCCACCCCCATCTTTCTCTTACTGTGGGTCCTGGGCTTAAACTCTGAATCTCATAACTGCCCTCCAGGTGCTGGCATTACAGGTGTATTCCACTATGCCTGGTATTTTGTTTTCTTTTCATATTGGAAATTTTTCTTTTGCCTAGAGTATATTTTACTTTTAGAGTTCAAGAAATGTGGAAAATATTTATGGAATAAAGTTTGAGTTTCCTGTTTTAGAAGCAGTTTTAAAAATTTGTTTCTGGATTAAATGTTGTATTTGAAAAATTATGTTTTGGCAGAAAGTTTTTGAGGATCTCTTTATTTCGGGAGAAGGCTGTGATTAAAGTGAGGGAGTATTTATAAAGTGAATGGGCATTCTTAAAAAGTGAATTTCTGTAGTGTGACCATCACATGGCCTCTTCTGTGTACCAGTTTGTTCTCAGTTGACTGAGAGTTTACAGAGACTTGATATTAGACATCACTTGGCTTCACGGTAAAGAGCTGTTTCATTCAAGTCCGTCCCACACTCCAAAGTGAGGTTTGATTCTACTTCTGTTCCATGGGCTTCTTGATTTTCTTCAGAAGCAGCTCAGAAAACATAATATCTATAACTTCTCCTTAACATTTCTTATGAAATAATTCAATATTAAGCATAAGGAATTTTATTGAAAACATACTACATAGATTTTACCATTAATCCTTTGCTACTTGCAATGTTTAAACTTGTAAAGGTACCTTTCATACTAGTGAATATTGTGGTTGCATTTCACAGAGAAAAGGAAAAGCCTGAGACACGGTTGCAACAGAAGACTGTCATACTTTAATCTGCACACATGTCAGCTGACCTTATTAAAGCCAGGACGTTAGTCCAGTGAATCGTGGTGAAGCCTGTGACTTGCTTGCTTTGCCCTGTCGGGTAGGGTTGGCTTGGGAGGCAGGCTGCACTTTTAGCAGAAAGGCTGTAGAACACAGCGAAAGGAGTTTCTTGGTCTCATCTCAGTGTAGCCAAGTGTAGCTCTTAATGTCTCACCTGGTAACAGTCTGAGATAACTGCGTTTAATTAATTCATTGTTTGTGTTTGACATGAGCGCTTTAGTGTTCATTATTGATTAGAACACTACCTGGCTTCCTTTTAAAATAGCTTTCTAGCTTTAACATTGGCTTTGTGACACACACACATACCTATATCTTTTAAAATGGTTTTGCTTTCTTCATTTTTGTTTGGTATTTAGTGTTTTGACAGTTACAGCCCAGGTAAATCTCCAACTCACTATGAAGGAGAGGTTGGCCTTGAACTCTTGACTCTGCCTCCCATGTGCTGAGATTACAGGCATTTGCCATCACACCCAGCTCACTTTGTCAGTTTAAAAGGTATATGGTACAGAAACAGATGGACTTAAGTTTGCTTTTTATATAATCTGAGTCCTCTACAGAGTCATGTACAGAGGTAAGATAATATAGGAACTTCCTAAGCAGTGCTTAGCCATTCTTGTGTTTATATCTTAATTTAAGGATTTCTTTTATGTAACAATATGTGGCTAAGTTATAACTTAGATACCACTTTTCAGTGGGCTTGTTGATTTATTTAGAAATTAATTTGCTAAGTCAATAATATTTCTGGAAATTAATATTTATAACGTTTCAGAAGATTCTGAAGAGTTACTCCAAATAATTTTAGTAATTTACAATGTACATTTCAATACTTTTTTACCTTCCCAGTTTTTGTGAAAATTTGAAGCTCCTTTTGGGGAGTATTTTGTTACTATCTTGCTTGTTATTTTAATTAAGTATGCATGTCCTTATGTATTTTGTCAGTAATCTTTTTTTTTTTTTCTGCCTGAGGTTTTTTTTCTTGTTAATGAGCTTAACAGAAGCACCAAAAGAATTCTATTTACAGTAATAGGAACTGAACATTCATTCATAAGTTTTCAGAGGTATAAATCAAGGCATGGCAAATGTTTTCTGTGCAAGCCCAGATAATCATGTGGTACCTTACACATTCTTTTCCCTAAGAAGCCTTGAGCATGTAAAACTTCTTGTCAGCTTGTACCAAAACAATTTTCCCTGCCTGTATTGGCCTATAGGTTGTAGTGTACTAGTCTCATGTCTCTAGGGCACAATTGATGAGACTCTGGCAAACACAAGACCTTTAACCTAAAATTCATGAGCAGTTTTTATCATTTTAAAGCAAAATTTGTATATTTAATGAAAGAAATTATATTCTACTACTTTTTAAGATAGGGGTTGCAGAATATGTACTTTTATCAATACATGACTTGCAAACTTAAAATATATATCACCCTGCCAGTATATAATAATTACTAGATTTGTTTGTGTGCATACTTGTGCGTGCATGTGTGTATTTTGCCCTCTTTGAGACGGGTCTTTCTGTGTTGCCCAGAATGGTCTGGAACTAATGGGCTCAAGTGATCCCTTGCCTCCCCATCCCCAGTACCTGGGATTACAGGTGTGCGGCATTGTGCTTAGCTGCTTTTTGTGTCTTGTACTCCTTCCAACCTCTGTCTGAAAGGATAAAAGAGCTAAGTTTTTGCTGGTATTGTAGTATGTGTCCCCAGTATTTCTAGTATATAAAGAGTGCTACTTCACATTTATCAAGACACTTAGTCATTAACAGATTTTTCTGATTCCTTTGGACAGCACATCAGGAAAGGCTGTTGGGACTGAAACACAGAACACTTTGAGGAAGGCTGTGAGTTTGCCAGGCTGCTAAGCCCACAAGTCAGAGTGAATGGGGGTCAGGTACAGGACAAGTAGGGTTCTCAGAATAGCTGACGCAACCTTTTATCATTTGGTGGGCTCAATTTGAGCACTGTAAAGTTTCCCAATCACCCAGTACTGGTTAATTTCTTGGCTTGTTAAATTCTAGACATATATAATTAGTTGACAGAAGTCATCTCTGAAAGAAAGCTTATTATAAAGCTATTTAAGAAAGCAAAACAAATTTAAAACCTCAGGGGCCGTGGAAACAGTATTTTCAAATTTTATGAGTTAGGAGTGCACTTGTACATAAGATGGTTTATAGTTTGACAGGTTTCTTCAGGAAAAAAATTCGGGATGTGAGGTTAGTACTGAGAAATATGCTTGGTTTTGTTATGGTTTTTCCTCCCAGCCCCAGGCTCCCGGAATAATGACTCAGGAGACTCAAAATATGTTTACAAATATCTAGGCCATATAGGTAGGCTTTCTCTGAGTAGCTCATAACTTAAAATAACTCATTATACTAATCTGTATTCCATCTGCCCCATGGCTGCTAACCTCTGCTCAGGTACCATGCCTCTGTCCTCCTCACATCTTCCCTGGCTCTTTCCCAGAATCCCTTCTGCCTACTGGACATTTACCCTTTCTTGTAGGCCGTGGGTTTTTTTATTGACAGGTGTTGCATCCATACAATACACAAGAAATTGTCTCAGCGTGCTTTCTCCATTCCTTCTCTTCCCCCCGGAAGGCTCGTATTCTTGCATCTTTGTAGAGGCATAGTTGATGCTACATGTGTATGTCATTCCTTTGACAGAACTCTGCAAGAAGTGTTACAGGCTCAATGGGAACAAAGTAATTAATAAATTACACTCTTACTGAGAGTAGATAGAGAATATTGTGTGTTAACAGGTCTCTATGGGGCTGCTGCTCTGTTTCCATAGTCTCAGTCTGCTTGGAGTTGAAAACATTGTCAGATATCGTCGTTTAAAAAAGGAATTACAAGTAAATATAGTTAAAATTAAGAGCCACTACTAGTGGTAGGGCAAGGATAAATAACTGTTCTCAAGTTCTCTTGATGTCAACTTTGAAGCATATTTTCAAGAAACTACGCAAAAATGTGGTAAATAATTTTTAATGAATTTAAATTTCCTATTTGTAAAGCTAAGAAAGAAAGTTTTTCTGTAGTAACTATTTCTTGTTATTAATTATCTTGGCCACTGAGATCCCAATACTGAATTCTTGGTGATGGGCGGCTGTCTCTGTAATTATTAGCTTCCAATTTTCTCTCTGCATTGCTGGAGACAGAAATCAGATATTCTTGTATCGGTGATGGGGATGCTGTCATTGAAACAGCAGACACATCAAAATGATTTCAGAAGTATCTTACAATCAAATTTTGCTTCTGTTAAATTAGAGGACAAATGCCCTCTTTTTCCTCCCTTCATAGCACAGTGACCTCTACATTGGCATTGTAACTTTTTAAAAAAGGACTAAAGATTTACATTCTTTTAAGATTTTTAAGAAAATATGAGCTTTTGCCTGGTTTGTCTCTTTCTCTGTGTAAATAAATGTATGCATATATGGAGTTTTTTTTATTGGCTTTCAAAGTAAAAGAAAATAATTATTTATAAAAATATAAATTGACCAGTCATACTTTACATTTTAAATGCTTTATAAGTCATTTGTCTTAAATAACATATAATATGAACATTTCTGATACATTTTTGAGGAGCAGATTAATAGTCAAGCTTTTGCCTTGAGAATGAATGATAAAACTACTAAAGATTAGTACATACAGACACAAGTGGGGATTTTATTTAAAATGCCAACATTTGATGATTTTTAAAAGTTGAGATTTTTTTCTTTCTTGGTCAGATTAGTAGTTAGTGGATTAAATTTATTCCATTAAAATGAGATTGGGTTGGGGTGCTGGAGGGGTGGCTCCAGTGATGAGTGCTGGCTGCTCTTGCAGAGGACCTGACTTTGGTAGCTGGCACCCACCTATCACTTTAGCTCCAGGAGATCTGGTGCCTCCTTCTAGCCTCCAAAGGCACCGTACACACACACACACACACACACACACACACACACACACACACACACACAGAATATTTTTCTGTGGCTATAATAAATTTTATTATTTGATCATTTTAAATGAGTATTTTTTACTGGATGGTACACAGATTTGCTGGAAGTATATATTTTAATATGGAATCATATTATTTAAATGCCTTCTTAATTTTATGAATTTTATAGGCAAATTACTGAACTTCACTGAAGCAGTAAATACGCTGTAGAGATTTGTAAAACTTAATATGCCCTAAACAACTATAGCCTCTTTTTCTTAACTGTTGAATGCAGCAGGTGACTTACGTGCACAAACTTAAAGCGCTAGCTGTTTTAACACTGACTGCCTGATTGTCTCTGCCAGATTAAATTTACAATTATAACTTAAGGCTTTGCTGTATTATGGAAACATTGATCTTACCAATTGTAGAAAATAAAAAAAAAGAAATACACCAGTCGCGTTCTTAAAACAAATCACTATTAAAATGAAATAAATTAAGTTTAAAATTAAACATGTAGTAAAATATGCCAGCTTTCCTGAGTATTTACTTTTTTTAGAAGAATGGACATAAATATTACATCTGAAGTTGAATTTGTATTACGTACATGTAAAGTTTATGGGCTTTTGCTCTTAGATGAAAGCTTCTACTTTGTTGGTGCATTTTTCTGAAGAAATTAGCATAACAGTTATAAATACTTTGCACCTTTTAGGCTGTTGCCTAATTTTCTGTTTTGAAAAAGTTTAAAACTTTTCAAGACTATTTATGATTCTACTTGTCATAGGTTTATTCCATAGTCGAAAACCAGGAAATCTCACTGGAGGGGCTGGAGAGATGGCACAGCAGTTACAAGCGCTCTTCCTGCAGAGGCTCTGGGTTCAGTTCCCCACCCACAGGGCACACAGCTGCAGTTCACCCCAGTTAAGAGCTGATCTGTTCTGACTGTGGAGGGCACCAGGTGTGGACAGATGTACAGACATACATGCAGGCCAAATACTCATGCATATAAATACAGCAGAACCTAAAATAACTCAAAGAATCCCCGGTAGAGAACGTAAATTAAAGTGGAAGGCCCCCAGCAGTGTCGTCTGGACAGTGCTCTGCAGGCTGTGGAGCCTGTGTAAGGAGGCCAGGGTGTTGCCCCTAGTTTGCATATTTCAAATGCTTGTGGAGCTTTCTTGTTTTGGGAAATGGCCCCTGTTTAACTTCTCATTTAACTTCTGTGATTTCCAGCAGCACTTGGGGAGGTAGAGGCAGGTGGATCTCTGTGAGTTCGAGGCCAGCTAGCTCTAAAAAAACAAGTCCAGGACAGCCAAGGCTACACAGAGAAACCCTGTCTTGAAAAAAAAAAAATCAACAAATAGATAGGTAGGCAGGTAGGTAGATAAAAAATAGAAAAAAGGAAAAAGAAATCCTGTGGTAGCAGTCTCAGATGGATTTAGGGACCTAGGAATTCTGGGAATTGACTAGGAAGTATCTAACTGAAGTTGAAACTGGGGTCCCAGTTTCTGGAATCACCCTGGTTGGGACATGGGTCTTGGGTTTGGTTTTAGCAAGTCCTCTTGTCCCTGGTCTGCCTTATACCCTGTGTCTCACAGGCTGGGAGGCAGGCGTCAGGGGCGCATGGCCAGCACACATCTTTCCTGCGTCCAAGGAAGGCAGGCGTCAGTGGCGCATGGCCAGCACACATCTTTCCTGTGTCCAAGGGAAGTTCAGCTTTAACTGCAGCTCACCAAACTATTGTATCAAAACACATAAATATAGGTAGTCTTTTCCTAATCTCCCCTGATTCCTAACTAGGAATTGTTAACTCTTAATTCCAAAAAAAAAAGAACAAACCAGGTTTTAGCTCATGTTTTAAAGCTGCATCCTCAATTTTATTCAATCTAATGTCTGCTTTAAAAAAAATCTCAACTGTAAAGCTCATAATTCAAACTCTTACACATGGCTATCCCAGTAAATTACTCTTCCAAATGAAACGGACTTTAAAGAAGTTGTGTTTTACAATGCAGAGAGTGGAGGATGCTTTTTATACATTGGTGAGAGAGATCCGACAGTACAGATTGAAAAAAATCAGCAAAGAAGAAAAGACTCCTGGCTGTGTGAAAATTAAAAAATGCATTGTAATGTAACCTGGTAAGTTCAGCATATTCATTTTGGTACAAAGCAGATGTCTTTCAAAGGTAACAAAGCAGTCAGAACCACTTAGATGTATTCTGCTTTGAAGTGTTAAGAGATAAGAAACTTGTCATTTGTTTCTGTAATGAGTACATTTATTTTTTAATGTGATCATCAATTATAATTGACAACTTTAGATGGCTACAGTAGACTAGTCTACATTTGTCATAAGCTCTGATGATTTCATTAGTTTTAAGTAAACTAAGCGTTTGGAACTGATAATTTATTTTTAAGAAAATCTTATGTAAGTTTTAAGATAGCCAGCAGCTTTTGAGTAAAAAGTGTGTAAAATAATATGGCCCAGAGGTAGGAGATGGCCTGCCCAGTTAACTGTTATTGCGCCTGTGCTCTGCAGTGGGTACCGGAGACCTGGTGCCTTGTGTGCTCCTGCACCCACTTAGAAGCGGCTGCAGATCCCATGCTGCTGCTCTGTCACATTGTTACACTTTACTGATTTCTCCTTTGCTGTTTACTTGTAGCTACTGTCATCTGCTGTGCAGAGGAATGGCAGTGTCTTACTCTGTAAATGTAGTCACTGATTTACACAGTGAACACAGCCATTTCCTCTACACACACCTTGTATGGTTCTTAACACCCTCCCTCTTCTCCAGCTTTGTGGAATTTTATGCCTAAAACATCATCTTGCAAGTTTTGTCCATACATACACACATACCAACATATACACACACCATGGTACTCCTGCCTTTCCTTCAGTCCTGTCTCTTGTCTGGGTCACCAGTATTCTTACCCCTGGTTTGATTAGTTAGCTAACATGTGATCCCTTGTCTCTAAGAGTCTTCAACCCCTTAAAGTGGCCATTGTGGCTTTGTGTATTTACAATATCCTATTTTTAATTATATGGCTTCCTATGTTGCATGGAAATAGCCTATGTGCCATTCCTTTAATAGACAATAGAGTCCCGGAGAGCTGGATCATATGTGTTAATCTTTGCGTGCCCATTGCATGCTAACATTCTGGGCACATGGATACTTTGAGTGGACTCTTTCACTTTTCTGTCTAAACTAACTTAGATTGTATTTTGTCTAGCTCAGCAAATTCTTCACTCAGTGAGGAGATAAAACCTCATGTTGAAGTTTGTGCTTTTGCTGGAGGCTGTTGTTTCCTTGGGGACATGAAGCAATCGGTCAGCAGAGTTTAAGAGCAGGAAGAGATGTAGGTGCAGAAGCAGTGGGCTGTACTTGCGTGGATTCTCAGGGATTATGAACTCTCACAACTTCTATGATTGTGTAGAGCCATACTTCCGTTTCAGAAATTATACTACAAGTTAACGTTAAAATGCAATTTGAAAAGTTAAACTTTGAAATAACAGCCGTGACCAGATTTAAGTGGTAATTTTAACCTTATTCCCTTATTCCCTCACTCTTAGATGATTTTAAAATAGAATATTTAGAGACAGTCATACACTTTACATTGTATTCAAGACAAAGGTAGAAGCACTCTTCTCTAAATATCTCTTTATGCAGTTTACAGCAGTGACTGCTGTAAATATTAATGGTGGAGCCTATAAATTGAATCATTGTGATTTTAGTGCACATGGCACTTTCTATATAAAGCAAAAGTATACTCTATGATATTTAAAATTACAGTTTGGTAAATATATATAAATTAGTTTTTCATAGTCCTAGAAAAAGGATAAGTCTAAAAAAAATAACTAGCAGAATATGGGATGTGACTTTATAAGAATCCATTCCTATGAGGACAAGGAGTCCATTGCCCTGCATATATTAGCTATGACATTTCTCTAACATTGACATCATCCAAATTAGAATGAATGTAGCTGTAGCATGACATACTGTCAGAACCTGACAAGAGGGTAAATGCTGTCAGATTCTGTCTTCCTTCTCTTAAATGGTTGTATATTATTCTATCTTAAAAAGTATCTTTCTCAGGATTTTTATTTTTCTGCACCATTGTTTTAGTATCGTTGCTATTTTTTCTTCAACATAAAAATAATTTGAGGACCAATGAGATGGCTATCAAGCCTGAAGACCTGAGTTTGATCCTTCAGATCCACTTGATGAGAGGAGAGAACCCACAAGTTGTCCTCTGACCTCCACACTTGTGCCATGGCATGCACACAAACAGAAAAATAAATGCATGTAATTTTTAAACAGGATATTGAAGTAGAGTAAATAACAGAATGTGTTATTTCATAACACATTCATAAAGGGAATTCATAAAGGATAGGGAGTTAGATAAGACTCCATCTTTTAGGGCTGGGAGGCAGGTCTCATCGTGAGCATGCTAACGAGTCTGTGTGCTTGCTGCACAAGCATGAAGGCTGAGCTCAGATCCCTGGGACTCAGGCAAAAAGCTGCCCAAGTACCAGCTGGGATCCCTGCGTAGGGGTAGAGTTAGACGTAACCAGTGAGGTTTGCCGGTTACCAGCCTCGCGCCACTGAGATTCCCTGCTCCTGGGTAGACGGTGGAGAGTGGTGGAGCAGGACTCCAGTGTACTGCTTCTCCGGCCTCCACTTGAATGCACAGGTACCCCACCACCACATACCCACGCCTTACACATGTACACATGGAGACCCATTCCAAGGCTCTGTGAGTCGTGAAGTGCCATTGAGTTCTAGGTAAGTTTGCTGTCATTGGAAAGGTTTCTCACTGTGTGTTAAGGACAGCACAGCACGGAGGTCGTCTCTCTTCTCTGTCTGTCTGAGTGGACTTCACAATCTAATTAAGCCTTGACGGTGTTTCTTGTGTTATATCAGTAATGGTTTTCAGAAGGTGAAAAGCACCAGTGAGTGCGGATTAGGGATTTGGGGCAATATGTATTTATTCGCTTGTATTCAAGTAGATGATACTGGCGTTACCCAGTTTCTATTTGTTAAATGTGAGGGAGCTTCATTTCTGCTCTACATTTTTAACAATGTTCTTTGAAGATGGGTATTTATGTGACAAGTCTTGAATAGCTGTGCCTAAAAAACAGTAAGAGAGTCTTTGCAGGGTGGTCAAGTACATCGCCAGTCAGACGATTCCGCTAATCCTCAGGTCAGGGGCACATTGTCAGAGGAGCAGCATCTTACAGACAGGTGGCTTACTGTCGAAAGTCCAGAGACTTGGGACAATTGAGTTATATATATATATATGTGTGTGTGTGTGTGTGTGTATATGTGTGTGTATATATACGCACACATATACACACACATACATGGAGGCGGGCATGGAGAATTAGTGCACTAATTTTGCTAGTGCAGAAAAATTAGTAGAAATTAGGTCCTTTTGGGGAAAAAAGTAATTTGTTACACATGTGTAAGATTCTGCACCACTTGTTATCACTGCCTGTTGTAAAAGTCAGTTTGTACTTCAAACATCAGAATAGTAGGGCTAGAAGATGGCTCAGTGCTTAGGAGCACTGGCTGCTCTTCCAGAGGACGTGGGCATCCAGCACCCACATGGCAGCTCACAGGTTCAGGAACTCCTGTCCCTGGGGATCTGATGCCCCATTCTCTCGTCTGTTGGGCACTGTACTCACATGGTACACACACATGCAGGCAAAACACTCATACAGGCAAAGTTGTTTTAAATGTCAATGTCAGAATATCCATGAAGAGATACTTAATCCTAAAAGTCTGGCCCATTCAGTTATCAGAACATAACATAAACCGGACTTATTCTCTCTTGAGTACCGAAGTCTCCATTTAAAATGAAAGTCTGTGATCTGGATACCTCTAGTCATCATGTTAATGTTTTAACATTAAAATTAACATTTTAATTCTTTTTTTTCTTATATATTTTAGGGTGTTGATGATGCCTTCTATACATTAGTCCGAGAAATTCGAAAACATAAAGAAAAAATGAGCAAAGATGGTAAAAAGAAGAAAAAGAAGTCAAAGACAAGGTGTATAATTATGTAAATAGTTTGTACTTTTTTCTTAAGGCATACTTAAGTAAAAGTGGTAATTTTTGTACATTACACTAAATTATTAGCATTTGTTTTAGCATTACCTAATTTTTTTCTGGTTGTGCAAACTGTCAGCTTTTATCTTAAATGCTTATTTTGAAATGACAGTGGACACCTTCTTCTCTCTAAGTGCCAGCATTCCCTGGGTTTGGACTTCAACTAGCAATGCCTGTGGAGAGACTGAAGACCTGGGACTCTGTCTTGGGGTTTTGGTGCAGTTGGTTCCTTGCTGGTTCTCCTGCCAACTGTGAACGTTGGTGTGAACCATCCCTGCTCTGTGTTCCAGCTAGTCACTAAGTGGATCCATTAGTAATTACAGCTCCATTTGAGAACTTGTGGTTGGTTCTCCTAAGACTGAGGGGTCACAGACGTATGGGCTTCCCTTGATTCACTTCTAGCATGTCCTAGAGTTTCTCAGCCTTCGTAAGTGTAGTTGGGCTGTTCACAAAGGCTTTCTCTAGCTTTCCACTGCTATTAGTCTTGGTCACTCCCCCAAATAGTATATTTTTTCTAGAAAAGGGAAAAAATGAAAAAAAAAAAAGGCAATGGAAAATATTGAATAAAAGTCCATTAAAGTTTCATGTTAGCTAAATTACTGTAAGATTCCTGTAATAGCTTTCCCTGGTAAGGCAGACCCAGTATGAAATAGTAATGATTTGGGCTATATTTACGTGCTACTAAATTTTTGTAATAATTTAAATAACTTCAACATGTATAAAAAGTTCTCATAAAAATTAAGTATAACCCCCCCTTTGTCAGATTGTTCTTATCCTAACTTTCAAGTCTTTTTTTTTTTGAACTTATGTTGTTGAAAGTAGTTTTAATTCTGGTTGTGAAGCTGAAGATGATTGGAGACAGTTGTAACTTAGCAGGTGTTGAGGAGACCAGAGTTGTGAGGCTGGGTCCTTCGTGAACCTGTGGAGAGCATTACTGCTGCTTTCAGTGTTGGCCGTGCACTGCCTGGTGGGATGGGGTGAGGAGAATCTGACAGCTAGTGCAGTGCTTTCTCCCCAGGTCATAGTCCTACTGACAAATCGAGAAATTTCTTTTGTTTATAATCATAATAAAATAATTTTAAATAAATTTCAGTGTTACCTTCAAGGTTGAGATTTTGGGGTAGGAGGCTAAAAGAGAGTAAATCTTTAAAACAATGAAGTAAGAAAGTTTGAAAATGCAGGTTTGACTAGTCTCTCAACTCTGGCTAAACAAATATTTCTTAAGTACTTCCCAAATCTGATAGGTATTTAAAAATATCTGTCCAGTGCTTTAAGAATAGATAAGTTACCAGCAAAAAACAATCCCTTCAGTGCACTTAAAGCATTCCTTCAGATATTTGAAATGAGATGGAAATACCACTGGACCATGAGGACTGGATGTCTGTCTTTTAGAAGTCTGAATTAGGCAAATCACTGTCTACTTCATGTAAATCATCTCAAAGACTCTAACTTCACAGCTGTGTAGTTTACAGTCCGTTTACATACTGACACACCTAGTTGTCAAGCTCAGCACAGTCTGTAACTTTTACATGGATTATCATCTTCACTGCCAGTCTTGGGCAAAATTGTGCAAGAGGCAAAGTTTATATTTTGGTATCCATTCTCCAATTCAGGACTGCCCTCCAACATTAGCCTGGCCTCCTGCCTGTCTCCCACACGCCCATGGCTTAGTGTAGTTTTCTTTAAAAGTTTTAATTCCCCTCTTCAAGATTTGTTTCTGCTGTGGAGAATATTGCCTACTAAGACAGGTACATCAAAATGGCCGTATGACGTTCCCTAGGACTTAAAATAGTCCAACAGACACCGTGGTGGGATTTGAACTAATAGCTGGTTTTCAGGGCCAACACGGCAATTCAGTCTTGATCCTTTGGACTTCCTTTTTGCTGCCTGGTCCACTGGTGCATAAGCAGAAACTTTTAAATTTAGTGTGCACAGACAGAAGCGAGTCCTGTGGAAGGGGAGCTTAATCTCCATCCAGCCATCACCCTGATGAGTAGATCCCATTGTGTGACTAAGTGCAGTGTAACAGTGGGAACAATGCAGTTTCAACCAGAACGCTCGCTTTTTAAACCAGAATTTATTTACTCAGCATTTATTCAGTGCTTGCCACGTTCTGGGTGCCACCCTAGGCTCTGGGTATGTGCTGTCCCAAAGAAGGACACAGCCTTAGACAGTGGTATTGAGCAGTCCGTGCTATCGTAATAAGGCCTATGGCACGGGACTTAGAAATAATGGAGTGCAAGACTTTAGTTTTGCAGAGAGGGGTTTGGGCTCCTAATTTTTTTTTTTTTTTCCCTCAGCTCAGCAAGAATTGTTTGGTATGATTCCAATGCATCTCTTTAATCAAACTACTTTATATAATCATTTCATTTTTTCAATGGAATAGATATTCCCTAATCTATTTTTCTGAAATGTTCTAAACTATATTCATAGAATCTTCTTTGGGTGCATATTACATCTTAATGCAGTTAGTTACTACCTCCCATTTCTACACAGAGGAACAGATGTACTTCAGGAGCTGCAGTGCGTAATCAGTATTTTTAGTGTTTCTTGGCAGTGAGTTAAAGTAGTGTTGATTAGCATTATGTAAATTTTGAGTTCTGTTACTTTTGTTAACAAAGGTTTTTGTAGTGATTTAAAGGGAAAGAATCCTAGAAACATGTTATCTAGTTGCTATAGCCTTAAAGTCCTTGTTGAAGTTAAAAACCAACACTAAATTACAGTCATAGGCATTAACACACTTGTGGGAAGAATATAACAGTCAAATACAACTTGAGCAAATATTTTCAGTCAGGAATTCTAGGCTCTATTGACTGAGTCACACTGCATAAGAAATTAGATCTTAACTTTTACAGGTTATCAAGACCTTTGCCACCATTGCACAATTTTGTCCTAACATGCATACATGTTCTGTGAGGCATGTCAGAAGTTACAGTTTGCACAAATTCATCTCATTTTGTATTCCACTGATTTTCAATTTTTTCCCAAACAATATGTATTTAGAAAGGTTTTTTTTTTGTAGGCAATAAAAATTTAAAAGTAATCTCCATTTGTTAAAAAAAATAGTGGTTTCTTAATAACTGTGTAGTCATTTTTTAAAGCCCAAAAGTTACTTTAAAGGTGAATTTATACTTAATAACTTCTGTGTAATACTGGTTAGCATGAATTCTGCATTGAAAAATTGAACAGATATACCCAGTAGCTGTAAAAAATATCAAAATATGAAATTATTTCTAAAGAAGTACATTAGTTTTCAAAGAATAGTTATTAGATTGAGATTTGTGGTTTAGTTTAATAGTTTGAAGTGCCTGCTTGGGATGGTGGTGGGCATTTTAGATGAATCTGGGAAAAGTAAAGTTATCTGCAGAAATGCCAGTTTCAGACTCCGCCATCCCCAACCAGCTGAGTGGGCTCTGTGCTGTTTCATCTCCAGGTCTCCAGCTCCACTGTCTCATGATGTCTTCTTATTGAAAACACTTCTGCATTTTTATTTGAGTGCCAATTTCTTACCAGTGCTATTTCTTAATGTAACATGTTTACCTGGAATGTGTTTAACTATTTTTGTGTAGTGTAAACTGAAACATGCATTTTGTACATTGTGCTTGCTTTCTTGCTTTCTTTTTTCCTTTTTTCTTTTTTTTGTGGGACATATGCAGTGTGATCCAGTTGTTTTTCATCCTTTGGTTGCGCTGACCTAGGGAATGTTGGTCATATCAAACATTAAATTTAAAAATGACCACTCTTTTAATTAAAATTAACTTTTAAATGTTTATAGGAGTACGTGCTGTGAAGTGATCTGAAATTTGTAATATTTTTGTCATGAACTGTACTGCTCCTACTCATTGTAATGTAATAAAAATAGTTATGTGACAATGAAGTATGTGCTTTCTTATTTTAATTGTGGTTATGGCTCTGATGTATAGCTTCAGGTTTGTTAGGCAAGCACTGCACACTGAGATGAAACTTGAATGTCTGTATGGTAGTTGATAGACTCCTTTAATCAGACACTTTTTGCAGCTTTTGAGTTAGAAATGTTCTTTATTTATAAAGTTGCTAAGAACGTTACATAAATGTTTAAGTGTTCGCCTAAACAGTCCTGTCTGGGCTAGGTCCAGTGCCACATTAGCTTGGTTACAGGTAGACACAAAGTACACCAGCTTTAACAGCACAAACAGAAGTGTTACCACTCCTCACATAATGACAGTCATCCGCTGAGCATCTCAAGGGCAGAGTCCCCTTCCTATGGCTTATTTTGATAAATGCATTCAAATCATTTTGAGGTGTTTGTAGAGAGCCTTGAAAATGTACTTCAGTATACTAGATACACTAGATGAGGTAAGAAAAAAAAAAGTTCCACAAGCTAAAGAGTAAACCTGTCAGAACCCATTTGCAGTAAATGGAGAAACAGACTAAGAATAATTGGCTGTAACATGTTGAAAAATTAGGTATATTTTCTTTCAAAACTGTATTTTCATGAAAGGTGCTGTTACACTTTGAATAATGAAAGGATTATGGGTAAAGCTCTCAGTATCAATGGGTTCAAACCTATTTTAGTACAGTAGGGCAGCTTGGTTTTTTAAACCTGTATCTTGCCATTTTAAATTGAATTATTTTATAATAGTTGGTACACACAAACAACTGGCACTGACTGTCAGCCAGGCTGGTAGCAACAATTGGTTAGTTTTTGGTATCTGAATAGTACCGTTGTTTCATAGCTCTGTATTTCCTAAGGAAGTATAAGGCCTCCAGCTCCTTCATTACAAATTCTCCCCGTGCAATAAGCTCTTTAATCTTCTCTGGGTCCTTCACATCCTTGTTTTTAAGGAAAACATTCTTCAAACGCCTTTTAAAATAGTCTGCTCCTTTTGGATAGTCCCGTCCAAGATACAGCAGCTTTAAAAAGAAAGAGGACGTTTCTAAGCAATCCATATTATATAATAACATGTATAAAGTTGGCAGCATAATTACTTACATTTTTATACAGAGTCAGAACTTCTCCTCGTAAAGAATTGGCCATTTTCACTTAATGTGGAATTCATCCACTTTTATATATGACATACCTAAAGAAAAGGAAGATTTTTTTTTTTTTTTCCAAACAACTGCATTGAAACCTTACAGAGTCAGAGATCTTGCTTTTGGGAAAGTGGCAAGGTTGTTTTTCACTTCTGTGTGCAGGCATGCACTTGCCTGAGCGAGTGGAGGCCATGACCTCAGCTGTCAGTTTTCCCAAGCTTATTTGAGATGGTCTTAGTTGCTGCTTTAAACATCTGGTCCTTCACTCATGGACTCCCGTCTACGATCTCCCTGTACCACACTGGGGTTACACACAAGAGTCTTTACAGATCTTGCTTGTGTGAGTGCTTTTCCCATGGAGACCTCCTACGCCCTGAAACGGTAACTTGTGCTGAGAGTTTTTGTAATCTAGGCACTGGCGTCACGCCACTCTAAGCCTGTTTCCAAAAGGAGAGCTGTCTGATCTGCTATCAAGGCTAGGCTTGATCATTTGGAAGACATTAAGAATCCAAATCTAGAAGGCTGTTCCTAGGGGAAAGTTAAAGACTAACAAACGGGCTTGGGCCATCAAAGAGGCCGGCACCTAATGAGAATGCACAATAACAGACAGAGTAAAGGGACACTTGGAAAGAATTCCACAGTGAGCAGGCAACATCCATGGTGTTGACCAGGCTTTTATCCTTAGGTGGCTGGAGCTGCCAAGGAGAGGAGCCTGGGGTAGGCCTCATTAGACCCCATTTCTGACCACTCACATTACATCTTTATCAGCTAGGCACAATTCCATTGAGTGCCGTTAAGGCTGGTGATACCTCTGGCCACCTGATTAGGTACCTGCCAGGACTCTGCACTGTAAGATTTCTTCTTCCCAGGAAACTAGTTTATGTAGTAGCATATGGATCTACAAACTACCACGTGGATAGGTTATTTTAGGAAGCAAGACATACTAAAACAGTGGTTCTCATCCTTCCCAATGCTGTGACCCTTTAATACACTTCCTCATGTGGTGACCCAACCATAAAATTATTTTTGTTGCTACTTTATAACTCATTTTGCTACTGTTATGAATTGTAATGTAAATATCTGATATGCAAATGGTCTTTGGTGACACCACAGGTTGAAAATCACTGTTATAAGCACAATGGGAACTGTTTGTTTGGGTCCCTTAAATACCCAGTGAAGGTGTGCACCTGTAGATCCAAGTGATGTACGCATGTGTGTGATTTTTATGTTGACCTTTATGTAATCTGGTTTTCTCACATTACAGGATTTATTTTCATTTTAGCTTCCTGTCAATAATTCTTTTTTACATTTATTTGTTTACTTATTTTATTACCATTTATTCACTCTGTATCCCAGTTGTAGCCCTCTTCGTCATCCCGTCCCATCTGCCCTCCATCCCTGATCTCCCTGCCAATAATTCTAACACTCGTGTCCAACAGTGAACAAGCCAGTTCCTGTTATCCTCAAGACACTCACTTTACTGGATCATCACTTCTACTATGCCCAAATTCTTAGCACTGTCACCATCTAGCATGTTCTCTTCAGTTCTTCCTCCTTGTCCTGGAAGGCTCACCCTGCCCTACCTCCAACAGCCTGTACCGCCACCCTTTTGGGCTAGGCTGTGCACAAACGGCTTTTACCTGCAACCTGCTTTTCTTCTTTGGAATTCCCAAGGGATCCCGCCCTTCGCAATCCCTTCTTTGGCTGCTGACTTTGCTTAGTGCCGCCTAACAACTTTTGGACTGAATTATTCAAGAAAAACAAAATTTCAGAGTAGTTTAAAAAAAAGATCAATTGACAGTTATTTTACAATTAACTAGCAGAAAATGGAGATTCTCGAAATTATAGCATAATTTTCAACCAAAAATAACTGGGCTGAGCTGGGTGGGGGCGAAGATAGAGGAAGGCCCTGAGTTCAAGGAGAGTTATAACTTAAGTTACATAGTAACACCCTGTCTTAAATACTAATAATCTTGTCGAATGGTTTTGAGTTGTGCCTATTTAGGACTGAGGTTTTCTATCATGAAACAGTAGTAGTGTACAGATCCTAACTGATTCTGCTTGTTTCTCTACTGAGAATGAAAGTGTCCACTGAGGTTTTCTGGGGTTAAGTCATAGTCACCTATGTTCTCCAGCTTCCAAAGTTTACTGCCATCATCACCTCTTCCTTGTCCCTTTTAATTTTATGTTATTCCTGAAGATTTAGTGAAATCTTGGAAGGTGAGGAAACCCAGTTGTTTAACCCATGATATTGACAATTTTGAGGATAGGGACAGACTCATTACCAGGGTGGTCTACCTTGTTGAAGAATGACTTAAAACTACGTGGTTTAAAATTATATAGATACATAAAAGTTGACAGCAAATTACAGCCTGTTTAATGTCTGCAAAACAGCCTCATTTAGTTTGATGTTTATAATTTGTGAAAGCTTTTAGAGACCTGGCTTAGTTGTCCTTCACAATAGCTTTTTCACAAATTATGAATAATAAAAGATTCGCCCAGCCCCCCCCCCCCAGTTGACTTTCAGGAAGTTTTAGTTTATTTTTGCTGCAGGGATAAACCTTTGGCTTCCAAACTAGGAAACAATGTAAAGGCTGTATGAAGTCTTGGAAGTTATGAAGAGTGTTCGGCAGAAGTCACCTACTATTCTGAGAGCCTGGATATGTGGGAGGAGCTGCCATCCTTTTTCCCCAGGGACTGTGGACAAAGGAATTAAGATTCTCTAGAGTGAAGGGATCGCCATTTTAGTAGGACACTGTCATTTCCTAGGATGAGGACTTAGTGATGTTATTCTGCCTCGTGAGGTTCAAGTGAACTTCAGGAAAAGCTGAAGGAAAATGGAGACAGAGGCAGTGTATTACTTGTTTCTGGGGTCTGTGGACTGCACTGGAAAAGCTATCCGGACAGATTTCTCAGTACCAGAGGTTGTGAAAGGAGATGGAGCCTGTACAACCCTGTTTGGAGGTGGGGATACTAGAAATCAGCGGTTCCCCCCCCCCCCAAAAAAAAAAAAAAAGCCTGCATGTACGTAGACTAAGGAAACAGCCTGGAGTCTTCGAGAATGTAGTCCCACACCATGGGGTCTAACACATCGATACTATCCATTTCCCTCTTTCTTAGGAGAGGCTGGTAGTCACTGCTGTAAGATCATTATTCTTCCAAACTGCATCCTATTTAGGACTGAGGTTTTCTGTCATGAAACAGTAGTAGTCGCTTTGTTGGTTAAAAAAACAAAAGCGAACTACTGTACTCGCCCACTGTGATAAGCTAAATTTGAATTTGCATGCAGTAAGTTTTTATCTCATTACCTAGGTTTGGAGGGCAGTAAGGTCGTAACTGTTACACAACCAAGAACTTTAACCCATAAAAACTAGCTGTCAGAGCCACTTCCAAATAGAACAGTCAGTGAGCGTGTACAGGACAGAACATCAAATTGTAAACTGGGCAAGGGATAGGATGTAACTGAAGTACTTCATCTTGTCTTGTTTAATGGATTAGACAGGTCTTAAGCTGGTCAAAAAACTGACTCGGTTCCTTTCACTTTGCTGGTCTAAAGTGCCATTTCTTTATATGGGGAGGGGCTGAGATTCTGAAGATTGCGCCACTACAGAACAACAGTCGGTGACCTTGGGACTGCAAGGGCTTACTGGGCCTTAGACGCCTTGTTAGCCCGGGACTTAATTCAAGTCACTTTAAACTCGTACGGGCAGCTCTGGGGGAAAAGGGCGAATGTTTTGCACCGAAACTAAAACGCCACAATCGGCGAAGAATCTGTTTCACTTTAATCTCAAGGTAACGACCCTCTTGGAGCCCCTCTGCTTCGCCTAAGCGACCCCCTGGCGAGCCACTCAGAGCGGTGGCTCCAGCGAGTGGCGGGCTAGCGCCGTTCCTTCCCCGGCTCCCGCGGGAAGAGCTCGCCGGCGCGCAGGCGAGGGGCAAACCCCTTTACCGGCCGCGGCGGCTCCCGGCCGCGCCCAGCCCTCAGGGGGAGGCGGACGACGCCCGCGGGTCCCAGGTCAGCCCGGCTCCCGCGTGGCCCTCCGCTCAAAGCAGCGAACCGCTCTGCCCAGGCCCGGCCGCCCGCCCCGAGTCGTACTTCACCACCTGCGGCCGCGGGATCCGGAAGACAGGTCGCGCGGGCCGCCGCACTCCGGCGCTTTGCGACACCGCGGCCGTAAACGCTCCGACTGTCGCAGCCCTTGGGCGGGGCCGAGAGTCGGGCGGGGTGGGGATGGGTCTCCAGGCAGAAGTGGGAGCCACTCGAGTCAGCCTTCCCTGCCGGGGGCGGGGCGTCTGACGGAAGTGGGGCGTGGGCAACCAGTCCGCGACAGGGGCGGTACTCTCGCCGGAAGACCGCAGTGCGGCTGCGCGGGCGGGCCTTAGCGGAACGCCGGCTCTGTGGTGGGCGTGGCCTGTCGCCCTGACAACCGGGAGCGTTCCTGCCTGCAGAGTTGAGACTTTCCCCCAGGCGAAGGTGCTGCTTCTCTTCTCCCATGGTAAGCCAGGAGAAGGAGGGAAACGGGAGGGGGCGAGCGCAGATCTCGCCCCGGCGCTGCGGAGGGTGGTCAGGCCGACGGGAGGGCAGGAGGCCGACAGCACAGTCCCAAGCCAGCTTCTCTCCAGTAACTAAACTGGAAACTTGGTCCTGCTCCACTCACTTCTGCATGTTTTGCTCTCTGACTGCAACCCGTCAGGCACGTTTTCGGAGCAGCAGCGGTGGCTCACTCTGCTTTGAACCTACTTTGTGTGGCCCTTCGTCGGAACCTGACCGGTTTTGCTTCTCGGTGGTCAGCCTGCGCTCACTCAATATAATAAAGCTTGCCATTTTGTTTTTCTTGTGTTCCAACTCTCACGTCTTCGCCAGCTCAACGGGGAACTAACGACGAGGGTCGTTTCCCCTTCTCCGTCAAGAGAGCGTCTGCTGTCTCACTCAGGGGACTTGGAGAATACAGTTACTAATTATGAAGTGCACTCGCTAAGGGAAATTCAGAGCACATTCTTTGTGTTTGCTGGCTGGAAGCCAAAGACGCAGGAGAGACTATGGCAGCCCTCCTGTGGCAGGCAAATAAAGCAGAGTAGCTGCCACGGCAACAGCGGGGGCATCTGAAGCAGAGTAAACAAACTAAGGGTGGGAGAGAGGAAAGGAATGGTGCTTTCAACCGCTTTTAAAATATAAATATGGATTTTCTGTAAGTGGCTGGAAGAAATGGGTAATGGAATCCCCTAGCAAGACCCCCGTAGGCCCTAAACCAAGTTAAGACTCTGGCAAATTACAAGAACAAACACTCCGTCGAAGAGTGACTTTGAATTTCCTTTTCTTACGTCTGCATAGCACTGTTTCTCAAAGACTGACCATACAGCACCGTTTCTCAAAAGAGCCAGGTTTGGGAGGTTTATTTAAAATGTGGGTTCCTGGGAGCCACCACTTCAAACCTACTGTCTCTTACGGTTTCCAGGGAACAAAGTGCCATAAACACTTAAACAGCAGAAACTGCCTGCCTCGCCATTCCGGAGACTGAGCATCCGAGGTCGGGGTGTGAGCCTGGGGCCAGTGATTTATTCAGATCTCTCTTCTGCTTCAAACAGAGCCTGTGTGTATAACAGCGCACCCTCACTTTTCCACACGATGCTTATTTTCTTTTTGAGGCTCTGTATCCAGGAATCCTCTTCTTACACCAGTACCAGCCATATTGATCCAGAGACTCACCCAACTCCAAAACGAGGTCATCTTAATTGTTGAGATGCCCGCGGAGCATTTTTCTAAGCAAGTCAAATGCTGACACACCAGAAATTAAGATTTTAGAATGTGGATTCGAAAATACATAATTCAGCCCCTCGATCCAGGGAAGTATAATGCAGGAAGGGAAGCAACTACATACATAGGTCCAGGAGTACGAATTTCTCAGAAAACACATCAGAGCAGCTTCTCCTGGTTAAGCCTTGAGAACAGTCACCCTGCTTGGCGGGACTTATGCTTATATAAAAGATAAAGGTGGTTTAAAAAAAAAGCAAAAACAAACAAGCAAACAAAAAAGATAAAGGTGGAACTTTGCCCAAACCTGCTTCATGGTAGAAATATTAGTGAGAGATTTAAAATATATATATATGCCCATGGCCTTTAAGATAGGCTCCTTGAGAGGGATGTTTAACATAGTCCGCCATGCAGTGTTTGTTACAAGATGGAAATGTGCTAACATTGTGAATGGGAGTACTATAGCAGGATAAAAACCATGTGTGAAAACCAAAGAGAGCAAAGCCCCCACTGTTACTCTCTCACCAGGAAGTGTCTATGGAATGAAGTTCTGAAATGTGTGCACCTTTCAGGAAGATGCCATTCAGTGTGTGCTACTTTTACACTTGTGTAGAATAATGCTCTTATGCATTGAAGCAGTATTTCCTGTGTGCAGCTCTTCAGATATGTGAAATATGTAACCTGTGTTCACAGAGTCTCCCACAAATTCTTTACCAGAATGGACACGTAAGACTGCTCAGGAATTCACAGATAGTATTACGGAGAAATACTTGTAATTGTCAATCAGTAGTGAAATACGGAGCTTTCCAAAAAGAGCAGAATGGCTTTCAACCATGTGGCTGGACAGTCTTCACTTTATCGCCGATTGGCAAACTTTACCAAACTTTACACATGATCTTAGCCAAAAGGCCGAGAAGCGATGATTGGCAAACTTTAAAAAACTGAGTTCCTACCCATAAAAGCCATCAATTGTATGTAATAGAGATGTTCTTTTATGAGACAGCCCCACATTTGCAAATTTGAAGTAGTACCAATAATCAGTAATTTGTGGGGATTTGGGGAATCTTCAACCAGTCACTTTTTGACTGGCTTTCATTTTGTAAATACCTTGACATAAGTGTTGTCTACCTCAGACTTCCAGTGAAATCTTGTGGTTTTTCCTGCATGTACTTTTAGTTTGTTCTGACTTCTTTTTACAGTATCTTTTCAGATTAAAGTAGCTAAAGACTCACAGAAAAGATGCAAAGGCGATACAAAGTGCATTACCCTTGGGCCCTTCTCCCAGCTTCTCCTAATTAATGTTTTGTTTTGTCTTTGTTTTAGTTTTTGTGGTGCTTTGTTGAAAGTATCTGAATTCTTTGTAAAATGTGTTCTTTTGTTTTCCAACTTTTTAGGGTCCCAAATCAAAAAAGGTAAGTAGAAATTATTTTTTTCAAAATAAATGGTTTTTATGAACATATTGTACAAATGAAATTCTTATGGAATTATAAAATAATTTTCTAATTATTTATGGTTTATTTAATTTACCAAGCTCACCTTTTAGATAATAATGATTTTAAATAATGAGATAATTCTTCACAATTACAGATGTATCTCTCATTTGATGATATTTCTAGTTTGAAAAAGACAATCTTTATGAATTGCTTTTACTTCTGACCAGTGTCTGCCTCTGAGGATTCAGTTTCTCCTCCCCTGTAGAATACTATCGTTGGTTAGGCGTCCTTTGATTTGTTTCAGATAAACATACAATGTAGCCATAGAGCTGCTGCAGCAAGAACTACAAGGTAACGGATGTACTTGTGCTTCTCTGCTTTTGTTTGTACAGGGCAGAAACTGAGGTGGGACAAAGAAATACTACCCCTATGCCTGGGTGTCTTTTTCTCTCTTTATTTTGGAGATTGATTCTTTAAAGCAGAAATTTTAATCTCCTAATTACAGGCCAGATTTAGCCTACCAACAGATTCTATTTTACTTGGAAAAAAATTTCTTACAAAAAACATATCAGTTCTCAAGTGTGTCATAGTATCTCATACCTGTAATCCTAGCTGCTGCGGTGGTTAAATAGGAAGATCAAGAGTTTGACACCAGCCAGGGCCAAAAATCCCCTCATGTATGGCCAGACATTCCCATTCCCCAAATAAAGTATAATAAAACAATTTAAAAGCAGTCGCCAAAAGTGCGTTCTAGTCGTGAAATAGTGAAGCTGATCCCGTTGGGCCTGAGGTCCTGAGGTAAATCAGCAGCGGGTGAGGCTCAGCAGAGGCCGCCTCCTTCAGCAATGCAAAAAGCATCTTTATCTTGCCAAGGTCTGCCTGTGGTCAGAGCTGTTTCTTTGTTACCTCCCTGACCACAGCAGGAGGCTTAACGTACCTGCTTTAAATCATATCTCACTAATGTGTTCTCCATAAATCCCACTCCCTTGAAAAATCAGTTACATTCAGCTCTCTGCACCCACAGATTAAACCAAATGTAGATTGAGTCCTTTTCAGAAATATGACCAGAATGTTGGGCATGGTTGTGCTTTCTTGTGATCCCAGTGCCAGAAGGACCACAAGTTCTAATCCAGACTCAGCTACACAATGACCTTGTCTCAAAAAAAAAAAAAGTGATAATGGGGGCTAGAGAGATGGCCCAGTGCTTAAAAGCACTTGCTGCTCTTGCAGAGGACCTAGTTCCCAGCAGCCACATGGTGGCGCTCAACCCGATAACTCTAGTTCAGGAGATCTGACACCTCTGATCTGTGAAAAGCAGGCATGCACCTGGTGCACAGACATGCATGCAGGCAAACACTCACATGCATATGATTTTTTTTAATTAAATGTGGTAAATAAGACACTGTGTGTCTCAGAGAGCCAGAGGAAACCATTTGGAATGTTTCGGCGATAAGGACTGTTCGTGGAATCACGTCTGCAGTGAGCAGGTGCAGGCATTTCCGTGGAGTGTTGCTGCCTGGAGTGGGAGTGCTGAGTTTAACGTCTAGGGTACACAGAGGTCGCAGGCAAACACTGCTGCGTTATGTCTGGACTTGAGGCTGTGAACCCTGGCTGTCATGGGGTCCTGTGGCTAGGGGACATGCTGAGGATTGACTGTCTGCTCTCTGGGTTCTCAACACGTGTATGAGAATGTGCCTCAGCCCTACGTCTTTCATCATGTTGCATATGTGCACGTTGGAGGGTGTGTAGACATGCCAAGGCACACAGGCAGTCAGAAACCACTTACAGGAGTCCATCTTCTCCCTCTACCATATGGGTCCTGCAGACTGAGCTGAGGCTTGCAGCAAGTGCCTTTACCTCCTGAGCAGTCCTGCTGGCCCATTATTTACTATCAGCCTGTTAGCTGTGTATGGCCAGGAGCATGTCGTCTGGGGCCTGAACCTAGGGCCTTGTCTAATCGCAGGCTTTTCCCATGCACCCCAGCCCCCTGATTCAAAGCCTTCAGCTTTGGCTTATTTTCTGACCAACTCATAATTTCTTATCCCATTTGTACTAACCTGTGTTCAACTACGTGGCTGGTTACCTCTCCTCTGCTTTATGCATCTGGCTTCCTCTGCGTCCAGGTGGCAAATCTTTTTCCCCTTTCCTGACTCTATCCTAGAGTTTCTCTCCCTTTCAGAGTCCCAGCTTCAAATCCTGCCTCAGTTTATGGCCATCAGATTTTTATTGACAGGCGATGTTTCCACCCAGAACACAAGTGATTACCCCTACGTCTTTCCACTTTAGTCCAATAAAAGGCTCCTTCTCTAACATTAATAGAGTGTACATAATAAGCATCATTATAAAAACTATCAGGTAAGAATTACATTTACAATGACCAGTCCGTGTGTCTTTGCCCCCTTGAAGAAAGTACCATACTATCTTGATGAGTCCAAAGTTCTGTACCTAAATCACTTTCTATCATATCTTGCAATTATCAATCTAGAAATATCTTTTTAGATCTTAAAACACTTTCTTAAATACTAAACAGCTTAAGCTTAATGTGAGACTATAACTATCTAGTCTTCAACTTATCAGAGACCTGCAAAGGGTCAATATTCCCTGAGTAAACAGGAAGTGCAGAACAAGCAGCTTCCTAAACTGTAGATACAACAGAGACAGCTGGCTGCCTGGACAGTCACCCTAGATTCCTTTGCAACATTGGAACGTCCATCTCTTCGGTCTACTGGTCCAGAATATCTGACAGACTTTTTTTGTGAAGCGGGAATTATAAAGGACTACCTACCTTTCTTGGCAAAGCTCAGTAGTCGACTTTTCTGCTTCCTGTTTGTCCAATTTGGACAGCATGCTGTCTGCATTGAGGCAAGGGCAGTTTCTCACCCAGTGGCCAGCATGCCACATTGAAGCAAATTCCATATGGAAGTTCTTTGATGCCCATCATTTTCTTTGAAGTATAATGGGGGTGCTGCCAGGATCAGAAAGGTCTTACAGTCAAAAAGGCCTTTTATTAATAAAACATCTTTAAATGTCATATTCTGCAGATCTCTGAGGGTTTTGAAGACCATCTATCTATCTAAAAATTTGCTTGTTTCTAACTATTTACTATCTATTAAATCTAGGAAACATAGTTCTGTAATTAACTAAACTAGTATCTAATACTAAATCTGAATAAATACTAAATACTAAATACTAAATACATAAATCTGACTATTAACTTGAATTTCTTAATTATCCCCCCTTTTGTCTTTTCAGCCCTGCCCTCTATCACTACTTCCCCCTTTCTCCTATAATACTAGGCAGGAAAGAAAGAAGGATAGAGGGAAAAAAGAAAGAAAAGGAGATCCCTGAATCCAGCCTCCCTTACTTTGTTTCATTCCGGATCAAGACCATTAATAACTTATGACCAGCCCCCTTTCTTAAACAATGACAAACATCTGTCACCCACCAAATGACCAAAACCCATCCCATCTCTTGGAAATGGGACATCATTATCTAAAATTGCTTCCTGCTATCTGGGGATGACCTTTCTTTGGGGGGGGGGGGCTAAGAAGATTGGGATATTGGCCAATCTTAAGAAAGCTGGCTGTATCATTTGCTGTCCAGACTCTGCATGATGGGAAAGTGCAAGGCTTAACTGAAGTCCTGGCTGGAACAGCCTGAGAGGCTAGAACAAATGGGGTCAGCCATTTTGGGGTTGTTCTGAAAGAGTTTTGATGAAACAGCTATTGGGGCAGTCTAAGGCTGTATCAAGTAGAATGCTGGGATGAATGTGTCTCAGTGTCTCAGCATCTTCGAGGGTGAGTCTTGTCAGGGACACTTTAACTTCACTGGTCCCTGGTTGTTTTTCTCTGTGAGCTTATAAACTTTCAAAGGTAATATACATTTCTCTATCAACACATGTATGGAATGTGTGGTGTGTACAGCTCAGCTAAAGAGGATTCTTGATTCTTTGCCCTTTGCTTGAGCAGATAAGGCATCTTTCTTTATAAGTCGATTTGGATTGTAAAACCAAACCATAGTATACATTTTTATCTACGCCTTATGAAAGGATGGCATGATAAGTCCTGAGGACTCTGTAGCCAACAAGAATTATTGGCTATGCTTAGTGAGACATTCATGTCTCAGCCTGTCTCAGAGCTGTTTCCATGAAAAGGGATCAGCATATACTTTACCTGTTTTGTTGTTCGTCTTGGTTTCTTCCTTTATGTGTGCTGCCTAGATCTTCAGGAAGCCTTCCTCAGTCAAATCTAATCCTTGTTAATTTTGATGGAATCCATAGCATTTCTTCTCCTATTGAAACAAAGGCAAAACCTCTTCCCCAACACAACACATTTTCTCTCTTCCATTCTGAAGTTAGGACATCCTTAAAATAGATACAGAAATGTCTTCAGGGTTTATAGATGTTCAGTTTCAAATTGCCATTAGAGGTGTTTTACTTGCTTCTACAAATTGGAAGTTTAAAGGTTATGTGTAATGCTTTATATTATTGTTTTTCTTGTTTATTTTGAGACTTATTTGTGCAGTGCCCAGAGTCTATGCTGGCACCAGTTAGCTATCTTGCATATTGAATTGATGTACATTAAAATTGGCTTCATAAAATCTGAAATTATTTTCCTAATTGCTATTTTTAAGATTTATATTTTAAATGTATGTGTCTGAGTGCATGCCTGTGTGATTTTATATGCACCATGGGTGCCCAAAATGGCCAGAGGAGGGCATTAAATCCCCTGAAGCTGAAGTTACAGGTGTTGTAAGCTGCCTGACATGGGTCATGGGAAGAGCAGTAAGTGCTATTAACTGCTGAGCTGGCATGTCTCCAGTGGCATCTAATTGGTATTTGAAGGGAAGTAGTCTAAAGTAGCTTAGGAGTGTGCTGACAGCCTGTTTAACACTGTGGTCTTTGTTAAGCCTGGTGGTAAGAAAAAGATCACCAAAGCTGAGCGACTGCGCCTGCTGCAGGAGGAGGAGGAAAGACGCCTGAAGGAGGAAGGTACTGAATGCCCGACTGGACCTCACAGCACACAACATTAGCGACTTGATGACAGCCATGCAGGTTTCAACAGGCATTAATTTTGTCAAGGATTCTTAGAGTGCGCTCAGAAAGACACAGTTACCTCTGCACCAGAGTAGGGCCAGATAGAGCCCAGAGCTCAGCATAATTCCCTTTCTGACAAACAGCTGATCTTTTGATATTTTACCCCACACAATATTTGGGCTGTATTGACATTAACAAAAACAATCATTGCTTATCAGAAATTCAAATTCAGCTGATCAGCCCATGTTTTTAGTTGCTGATATTGTCAGGCCTGATGTTTATAATATACTAATGAAAACAGGGACATTGGTGCCGATTGTGTGGTAAGAATTCTGAACCTAAAATTTATTAAGGATGGGAAGTACACACTAGCAAAAGCTACATACAACAGCTTGCCTTCTTTTTAAACCCTGAGGTTTTCTTTAAGATTTATGCTGTTTATTTTTTGTTGTGTCGTGTGTGTGTGTGAACGCGGGTATGCACAGTGATTTCAGGTGCCCATGGGGTCAGAGGTGTTGGGTCCATCTGGAGCTTACAGGCAGTGGGCTGCATGACGTGGATACTGGGAACTAAACTTGGGTCCTCTGCAAGGGCAGCCCATGCTCTTAACTCCTGAGCTCAGCTTCCTGATGTTAACAATATCTATTTGCTAGTTAAACTAGAAATCCCATTCAAATTAAACAATGATAAATGTATTGGCCAATTAAAAATGCTAGCGAGTGGTTTTTAAAGTCTGCATGTTCCTGGGGGTTAAGACTGTTAGAATCCAGTGTTTGTAGATTTATATTCAGGCTTTTCTTTTAAAGGCTCTGTTGACCTTAATGTATACTTTGTCTTTTGTAAATAATAAAGCACATTCTCTTGATTGCTAACTGGTTTTATAGATGTGTTTATTTACTGGACATTCATACTTTGCCATGCATGTGGAAGTCAGAAGACACCTTGTAGGAGTCTTTTCCTTTCACACATGGGATCCAGAAATCAAACTTGAGCCACCAGATGGCTTGGTGCCAAGTGCCTTTGCCACCTGAGCCATCCTGCTGGCCTTTATAAGTCCTTTTTAAATGACTAAAAATACAGTCCCAGGAGCTTGGGTTTATCTCATGTCCTTCAACATACATTTCATGTATTTCAACACTTCGTTTTGGGTGTTTTTATTTATGTGATGAGTGTTTGCCTGCATGTATGTCTGTGTTCCACATGCATGCAGTGCCTGAGGAGGCCAGCAGAGGGTGTTGGATGCCCTGGAACTGGAATTATAGATGGTTGTGAGCTGCAATGTGTGTGCTGGGAATTGAACCCAGGTCTTCTGCAAGAGCAGACAGTGCCCTTAACCACTGAGCCACCTCACTAGAGTTGATATTTAGTATTTTATTTTAAATAGTTTGAGCAGGAGAAGCTTAAGGTAATAGTTTTCTGACAGTGTTGACACCAGTTACAGACTTTTGAAAATCTAATTTCCCCTTAATTAACCATGATAGAGCTGCTGCGTGGCTTAAAATCATTATCAAATTGCTATTATTTTACATTTATTTTAATTCTCTCTCTCTCCTTGTCTCCTTCCCTCCCTCCCTCCCTCTCTCTCTCTGGTGTATCTGTGTGTATGGACCATTGTGGACCTCCTTGTTGGGAGACACTGAGTCATGTCCTCTCTTCTAAGTTGATGGATATTCATTGTTCACAGAACTGCTTTCCAAAGTTTATCTTCATACAAGTATATAATGTATTTGACTCATGAATTTCTTGGCTGGAATGTGAGCACTTTTCTCATTTCTGCCACAGAGTACAGGCTGTGACCCTCATAAAAGGTTACACTCTGTGTTGGAAATACTCCGAGCATCCTCAAGAATCTAAAACACTGTGGTTGAACCCCTACAGTTAATTCTTGATTTCTGTTTGGTTCTTCAGAGGAGGCTCGAGTGAGATTTGAAAAAGAAGAACAGGAAAGGCTAGAGAAACAACGGATGGAAACAGAGAAATGGCGTCGGCTGGAAGAGAAAGTAAATAATGTGGTGCAGCCCTCTGAGCTGCTCCCCCCCCCTTCAGCTGCAGCCCTTCCCATGTGCCCCGCCCTTCCCGTGTGCCCCGCCCTTCCGCAGCCCCGCCCTTCCGCAGCCCCGCCCTTCCGCAGCTGTGAGTGTGGGGCGTCGCCTCTCACGGTTTCAGTTAGGGAAGTAAGTGTCATTGATTTAAACAAAACAAAACAAACCAGGGGCTCTATCTGCCGCTCTGGCTGTTCTGGAACTCTGTGTAGACCGAATGGCCTCACGCCTCAAGTGCTGGGACGAAAGGCATGTGCCACCTTATCTGGCTGCTTTGCTCATGTTTTAAAAATCTTTTGAGCTTAACAGAAGACACCTGGGTTCTGAAGGTAATGTCAGCGTTTTGTTTGTTTCAGCAGATGCGTATGAGAAAAAGCTCACCTTGCACAGACAGATGATGGAGTCGGGGGGGGGGGGGAGGGTGGGAAAGATGAAACAGGGCCAGAAGATGGCTCAGATGGCGAAGTATAAATGCATGAGGTCGTAGCTCTACATGAAAATCTAGCTGTACTGGCTGCCTAGAGCTCCAGCCCTGGGAGCAGATACTGGTGGATCCCTGAAGCTCATGGCCAGCACATGTCCTGGCATGTGAGATGGGAAAACATCTTGCCAGCTTTTCAGACCATTGTGGTGTTCTTGGGTACTGCCTAAACTAAACAAATGGTGGAGGCTGCTGCTTCCTTTTTGTGACAGGTGTGCTGTGTTGCTGAAGCTAGGATCAACGTTCAATCTCTGGTGGTCCTCCAGCTCAGCCTCCTGAGTAGCTGGGACCACAGGCACATGCCACCCTCTGAAGCTTAGTGGGTGATCTTCCAATGTGGAATCTGTGGAATTGGTGGGCACATTTACTACCCCCGAGCAACCAGGCATTGCTCTGTAACGCCCTGTGTTTGCTTAGAATATGCGGGGTCAGTGACTTACTTGCCTCCAAATGAAGAGTCTAGTTCTCTATCAGAACATCACGCGTGTATGAGGTGTGGTGGCACATGCCTTTAACCCCAGCACTTGGGAGGAAGAGGTAGCCTAGTTTTCATAGCAAGTCCCAGGCCAGCCAAGGCTACATAGCAGACCCCAGCTCAAAGAAAAACAGCATGGTGGCATATTCCTTTAATCCCAGCACGTGGGAGACAGAGGTGGGTAAATCTCTGAGTTCGAGGCCAGCCTGGGCTACAAAGCGAGTTCCAGGACAGCCAGGGCTGCACACAGAACCATGAATGAATGAATGGAGAAAACAATGCCACCTATGTCATGTCCTTGCCGATCAAACCAGAGGTGTTAAAAGACTTACTGTTCATCACATGCAATTTTTATCAAAGTGTTTGCTTGATGCTGAACCGTATCATTCCAAACAAACATTTTGACTTCTATTCTTGGCCTGTGGTGCTTAGTCCATGCATTTTTGAGAGCATGTCCACTGGATCACTCGAATACCACACAGGTGATCGCTTGGACACTGTTGCCTTTGACGTGGGTCAGAGTGCTCACTGCCGTCTTCCCGTTGCATCACACGAAGCATAAAAGGTTGGATTCTTGGGGTTAGGACTTGGCGGGTGAATACTGCCCTCTGCTCATCAGGATGTTCTTGTGTACAGCCCATGCCCAGCTAGTGCAGTATGGGACCATTGCTCTGCTTCACACTAATTGACACCTCGAGTCGGATCAATTCCACAGAGCACAGCGGCAAATCGTGTCTCACAGTGTAAGAGCCCACTTGGAAGCTACATCTCAGTATTAGCAGTTGCATCCAACCTAACAACTGTGTATATTGGAACTCTATGTTCAGTCACATGAATTTTAAATACTCCCGTGAAAGACACGAAAGGGCACTCAATGTAGCCCTTGTCTGTGGCAGGATCTAGAAAGAAGAAAACAAGAATTTGAAGAGCTTTCCTTCCTAGAGGACTGCTTTCCTGAAGCGGAGAAACTGAAACGGGAAACCAGAGCGCTGGCTCAGGTAAGGGCTGGCTGGGGTGAGGGCTGAAGGCTGGCTTGGGTGAAGGCTGGCTTGAGTGAGGTGCTTCCTTTCCTCTCTGTAGCTCATACTTCTGGGATCATGAGGGAACTATAGTCTGGTACTAATTTTTATCTTGGGAAACTTTATTAAGAAAAAATTTCAGCTGGTATGGTGGCTTAGTGGTAAAAGCGTGCGCTGTTCTTGGAGAGAACTGAGCCCAGTTCCTAGCGTCCACTATCACAGGCTCACAATCACCTGTTACTGCAGCTCCAGGGGCTTCTTTTGTCCTCTTCCGGGCTCTGAACACACTGCATCCACAGAAAGACATAAATACAAATAAATCCAAAAATCCCTTATTTGATAGTATACTGTTCAGGCAAAATACATTGATGCGCTTGAAGAAAGCGGCTAGTGAAGGGACACTTGGACTGTTTGTGCCCCTTCACTCTTCATTCTTGGAATCTTAGCAGCTCATTTTAGTGGGCTTCAGTGTACTCCACTTTACATATATGTAACTGAGAGGTGTGTGCGAGCCCTGCCTCAGACAGATCTCTCGGCACCATTTTCTCGGTGGGTGGGGCTTACGTCATGTCTGAGCTACATTCGAAGGAGCAGCTTATATCGTATCTGAGCTGTTTCAGCAGCTCTCAAAGCATCTTAAGCTGTTCATTAACACATCTGTGTGTCGTTCCCCCAGCTGTGATTGTTATGACACGTTTAAAAATATACCATGTATGTGACAGATTTAATATGAAAGATATTTATCTGGGGGAAGGGAAGCAGAAGAGAGTTAGGACCTGAGTGAGCTGTGGGGAGAGAGAGAAAGGGATGGGGGGAGGATGCCTTGACAGAGAAAGAGAGAGAATGGAGAGGAGCGTGAGGGAGAGAGAAACATAGAGATAGAGAGAGTGTGGCAGACCAGTTATAGCTGAAGTCCGTGGCCCAGATGATGTCATAGGACCAGGTACGGACATAGGACGTTGTCAGGACCCTGAAGGTCCCTAAGGGCAGGCCAGCTGAATTGCCTGCACAACATAACAGTGATATTGAATGTCTCTACTGTCACTGTTTGGGTGAATCTCTGAAAGGTGAGAAACTTTAGTGGTACAGATTTGTGCCCCCAGCCTAGCAGTCGTCAGCACCCCACATTCTGTCAGGCTCCCTGAGACACAAAAGTATTTAAGTCATCCAGTGAACAGCCCAGTGCCCTCTAAGCACCCCTGTGAGAGCACAGTGCCACTTCCAGTCACACTGTCATGACAGCCTGGCGAGGAAGCCAAGCCGAAAGCCAGGGTAGGCTGAAGGACCGCCTGTCACCACACTGAGGCTGCAGAAGTGTCCTGGAAGGAACTAAAGTCCATGATAAGGAAGTGAGTCAACCCTTATTACCAACACAGAAAAAGCCCAGCCCAG
The DNA here is from genome assembly GCF_030254825.1 of Meriones unguiculatus. Lineage (NCBI taxonomy): Eukaryota > Metazoa > Chordata > Mammalia > Rodentia > Muridae > Meriones > Meriones unguiculatus. The sequence goes on along the minus strand of NC_083353.1, from coordinate 130,663,374 downwards.
CCCACCACTCTAAACAAGGTCTAACCCAGACCAAGCCGGCCCACCACTCTAAACCAAGGCCTAACACAGAGCAGCCCACCCCCCCCAAACCAGGGCCTAACACAGAGCAGCCCACCACTGCAAACCAAGGCCTAATGCAGAACAGCCCACCACTGTAAACCAGGGCCTAACACAGAGCAGCCTACCACTGTAAACCAGGGCCTAACACAGAGCAGCCCACCACTGCAAACCAAGGCCTAATGCAGAGCAGCCCACCACCTGTAAACCAGGGCCTAACACAGAGCAGCCCACCACTGTAAACCAGGGCCTAATGCAGAGCAGCCCACCACTGTAAACCAGGGCCTAACAAAGAGCAGCCCACCACTATAAACCAGGGCCTAACACAGGGCAGCCCACCACTGCAAACCAGGGCCTAACCTAGAAGAGCCGGCCCACCATTGTAAACCAGGGTCTAACCTAGAAGAGTCGGCCCACCATTGTAAACCAGGGTCTAACACAGAGCAGCCCACCATTGTAAACCAGGGTCTAACCTAGAAGAGTCGGCCCACCACTGTAAACCAGGGCCTAACACAGAGCAGCCCACCACTGTAAACCAGGGCCTAACGCAGAGCAGCCCACCACTGTAAACCAGGGCCTAGCGCAGAGCAAGGCTAGACCACTTGAATGTGAAGCTCAGGAGGAGCAGGAGCTGCAGAAACAGTCTGCAGCCAGTAGAGGCTGACTCATGGCATTCTTGACTTCATAGAGTACATGTGCATTAAACATAAAGTTTGTGGGAAGCAAATCCTCAGATTTGGTCTGCATCCATGCACTCAGGAAGCCAGCATGGAGTTTCGCTCCAGGAGCAGCTCTGGCTGGCTCCTGAGGCCCTGCAGCCAGTGAGCTGCTGAAGGCTGGGAGCAGTGAGTGCCCCTGGGCTATAGCTGGCAGGCACTCCACGTCTCTGCATACAGTGTTCTGGTAGATATGAGGTCATGCAGCCGCATCCCGAGAGCCGTGAAGGGAGCGTGGAGGAGGTGGAGCGGTGCCACCAGGCGCTGTGAGGAGAGAGCTTCCTCCTGCTCGTAGCTCCAGAGAAGTGAGGTGGAGAGGCCTCTGGTCAGCTGTGTTTGCTGGCTCTGGGTTAGAGCTAGAGGCAGGCTCCAGGCTGGTTGGGTAAGCAGCAAGCTGCTGGCAAGCACCGTGGCTCTGTGTGGACTGAGGCCGGACCATCCGCTGGATGTGGGAGGGACCACTGTGGTAAGGAGGCGGTCCCAAAGAGTTTAAGGCTGCTTATGTACACAGTGATGGCAGGAAGATGGCAAGGAACTGACTCACGCATTTCATTGCAAATTACGGTTTCAGCACTAATAAAAGGCGATAAAATCAGAAGTAGTAATCCCATATACAAGGAAAACATATTGTGGGTGTATGAAGCTAGAGGGAATGAAAGATGATCTTAAAGAAGAGGGTTTCTTTTTTCTTCTTGATCTGAAGTTGAATGGCTGTGACACAGAAGATAAGCATACAGGGTAGAAACCACTCAAGTTCTAGTGCTGGCTTTTAACGTTGAGACTGTCCAGGCAGACCCCTCGACCCCTACAGTCAAGCACTGAGGTGCCTGTCTGCCAGCCTAGCACTGGTGGCCAGGGCAACAGGATCTCGAGCTCCAGACTAATTTTGGGACCTTGTCTCAAAAACAAAACAACAGCAAGAGTCAGAAGGGCCAACCCCTACATCTGGGAAAGGCATGCCAGGCTAATGAGGCTTATTTGTCCTGTTAAATTATATAGCCAGTATTGTCATATAAGCAATGTTAAGCCTTTGAGTTAATGACTATATCATTATGTTTTTCAAAAATTATACAGTATTCACTGAAATCTGAGTCCTGCTGAAATGCTATCAGTACCACTCAAAATTCTAGTTCTCTTCCAGTGTGCACAGTAGAAAGAACTGCGTTTATCTGCAGATAGCCTGGTAGTACAGGGCTTGCCTGTTAACAGTATGAGCCCTAAGGCTCGACCACCACAAAAAGGAAGGGGAGGGAAGGAGAGAGAGTGAGTATGAACCCAGCTGTCATGTGAGGAGTGATTTGATTGTTCTAAAGAATTCCCACCAGATCCCCAAGGCCAGCCACGCTGTCTCCTCAAACAGTTAATTTCTCTGTGTTGACATGCTTCCTGTTGAAGACTCAAGGCAAAACCCCTGACCAGTGCACAACTACATGTAACCCCAGGATTACCCCAAGTGTGTTCTGGTAACAACCCCTGGACCCCTCACAGAGAATCGGATGCTTATGAGACAGCTGGTCCAACATCAGGCAGAACAGGAGCTGGCTGATGGCCACGGGGATTTAACCTGTTTTCCTGCTAGGTCAGCTAGGTGCAGAGGCTGATGGGTAGATAGCTGATGAACTTGTTGGGACTAACCTCCACCACATGCCCAGCGCTGTCCTGTTTAACAAGATGTAGAACCAAAGCTACCTGTGGGGCTGTGTGGCCCCACGCGGGCACGGGCAGCTGCCTCATCTTTTCTGAGCCATCAGTCTTCTGTCATTCAGAGCTTTGTGTGTAATTCATCATGAATTAGGGACGGTGTCGCAGATTCTCGAAAAATAGTGATGAGGTGAGAGTCCCAGGAGGCTGTGGTTTATGGCCAGGTGATGGTTTGTCAGGCCTGTCATCCCGAGAGGACAGAGATGCAGTGGCCTGTCTCTACGGCTGATGGCAGGCAGCCTGTCTGCACAAAGGGTAACGACGAGTGAGAGAGGATGAGAACCTCCTTGCATGCTGTTCTCACAGTTTCCACGCAGGAAAACTGATGTTACAGCAGCAGTGATAATGCTCTTCTGAAGTGTCCCCGCTGTGGGGCATTCCTGGAGAGATTCCCAACAACACACTGCACTGATTTATTTACAATGGGACCGTTGAAGAAGGTGTTAAATACAGTGGCCCGGGCCTGTCACCCTCGCTCCTCTCACAAAGATGAAGGCTGGGCAGCGCTGTCGGTTAGATTGCCTCATCAGTAATGCTATTGAGGTTGAAAAGGACAAACTCCAGCTTTGAAGATAGCCTGACTGTGGGTGAAGTCCCCCCACAACCCCACGTGCAGCAGACAGGAGCCACCACTGCAGCAAAGATGACTCTTGAACATTTACTTTGATATGTATGAGTGTGTCTGTGTATGTGCATAAGTGTGTATAGATTCGTACCACATAAGTGCAGCTTTGACACTGGGAGGTCAAAGAATCCATGTGATTCATTTCTGGTAGATTTTGGGAACAAATACGCAATCTCCCTCAAGTATGCCTGTACTGAGGAAATGACCCTGAATTAGAATGTGTAAGTGCAGGGGTTGGAGGTCAGTTCAGTGGTTAGAGACACTTGCCCTGTAATCATAAGCACCAGAGCTTGGACCCTACAAGGACAGCATCCTCTGCAAACACACATGATGCCAGCTCAGGGAGGAGGCAGAGCACAGAGGACACCAGGATTCCCAGCCCGTCTCCCGCAGCATGATGCTAGATTCAGGGAGAGACCCTACTCGGAAGAAAGGCAAAGAGTGGTAATGATACCTGCTGCCCTCTTTAGCCACTGTTTGTGGACACAGACACAGACACACACACACACACACACACACACACACACACACACACAATATTTAGTAAATAAATAAAATATAAAAATTTAATTTAACCAGAATTTAGTTTAACCAGAAATTATAACTTTGGCAACAATGCAACTGTTAGAAGGCCAGTGGGAAACTGAGCCTTAAACAGGACATTTAGAGTTTAAGAAGTGAAGTGTGATGGCGTGCACGTTTATGTGACAACGTTGTGAAGCGACCCTCAAACACCAGTGGCAGCTGCGAAGGGAAGGAGAAAGTGCGAGCCTTGGCTTCACAGGTGGGCTCTGACCAGACAAAAGTGAACCGCTCACACGACCTCACAACAAATACACGAAAGTAAGCAGACTCCGTGTCATGCTGAACTTGGAGACTGGAAATTACTGAGGTGGAAAGGATTCTGCTGGGCTAGGAGTGTGGGGCACGCCTTTAGTCACAGCATCTCTGAGGCCAAGGCCAGCCTGGTCCACACGGGGAGTTCGGTGCCATCCAGGACTACGGAGACTGCAACTCTCAAAAGCAGGAACGGGTGTGTGTGGAGGGGAAGAGGGTGTGTAGCTGGTCATGTATTTTATATATTGCTGGTCGCTTCAGCTGGTCATTTTATATATTACTGGTTGATACAATCCATAGTTTTTGTGCAAACTGTGGCAATTACTTTGAGGTTTCAGACATCCAAAAAAGCAATTTAGGGCCTGGTGAGATGGCTCAGAGGGTAAGTGTGCCTGCCGCCAGGCCTGGTGACCTGAGTTCAATCCCTGGGCCCACAGACTGGCTCCTGAGGGTATCCCCTGCCCTCTGTGTGCACAAGGCAGAATAGACATGTCCCCTCCCCTGTGAAAACCCTCTTTGGCTATGTGACCCTCACGCGTTTGTCTCTCCAGTGGAAGCACTATATCCTGTGTGACGGGAGCCCTGACCCCTCCATAGCCCAGGAAATAAACACATTCATCAGCCTGTGGGAAGAGGAGACCAATGAGACCTTCGAGCAAGTGGTGGAGAAGAGCAAGCTGGTGCTGTCCGTAAGTACTCAGGAGTGGCCAACGCCAAGCTTGAGGCCACTCGCGGTGACCGTGACGGCCCTGAGCGCAGCCTGAGCTTCTCAGCCCCATGACCCATCTCACGGAGCAGAGCACGGACACTGAGCGCAAAAGAGCACTGCATGTGTTTAAGGAGCTGGCGTGGAGCCGTGCTGGAGGCTTCTTCCCAGCTGCATCTGTTGCTCTGGCTTGAGTTTTAAGTGTGCTCTGGTGAGTGCTGGGAGTTTTAAGAGTTGGGTTCTAGTGGGAGGAAATGAGATCAATAGAGTATGTTCTTAAGGGTGATGCAGGGATCCTCTTAGGCTTGGCACTACTCTGCTCTGCCCTTCCCTCCCCCTTCTCTCCCTCCTCACCTTTTCAGTGTATGGGCTAATGGCTCTCCCTTAATCGCTCTCCCCGAGACTGTTTGATGTACGTCATTGTGCTCAGATTTACCTTCTTAGGCCCTGTGTTAAGAGTTTGATCCCACATGTGTCAACATGCCTTCCAAGAATTGCCAAGGTTACCTGTGCTGCCAAGCAACCAACTTTAAATTGGGTTTGCAAACTTTCTTCTCGGATGAGATATTCTGGCATAATGGCTCACCAAACATAGAAAACGGGTCCTTACACCCGTTACAGCTAGATGAAGAAATACCCAGGGTACAATATGTGAGGAAGGCGGGGATGGTCTCCTGTGTTCTCTGCGTGTTCTGCATGCTGGGCAGCCTGATGTGTTCACCAACTAGAAGGTTCTCTGAACCCTGTCATTAAGGGGGTGTTAAGGAAGCATCATGGTGTATGCAGGGTGAGGCATCCCTCAGGCTGAGGAGAGCAGTGGCCACCCCCACCCCCACCCCCACCATCACCTGTTACTTCGATGCCCTCCTGTCCTCCGAGGCACCTCACTAGCGTAAGCTCACACACGGCTGAGGTTGACTTACTACAGAAGCAGTTTCTTCCACCCCGGCCCACAGTCTTGTTAAAGAGCCGCAGAGGATCAACTGAGATGCTGTCAGCTGCTCTCAGCTGCTGATGAACAGTGCTGAGCTGGCTGCTGACAGCTTTGTGTCCAAGGGGTCGGGCGTGTCCATGGGAATTCCTTGCAAGAAATTTTTCTTTTTCTCTGTGACCTTAAGTTACAGAAGATGGGAACAGATGTCTTTTGATCTAAAGTGACAGGCCATCCCTTTCCACGTCCCTTTGCTTTTTCCAGTTGTGTGATGTAATACTCTTTCCATTTCAGTTGATTAAGAAGCTAAAGTTAATTTTGCTGGAAACCCCAGCGAGCGACCTGGACAAAAGGACTGTCACACAGCACCAGCAGTCTATCCTGCGCCTGCAGGAGCTCCTCAGCCTGAAGGTGGACGTGGCCACAGAGCTGCTTCTCCGAGTATGGGCAGCACCTCTCCTCCAGCAGCCGTTAGCAGGCCATTAGCAGGCGGCCATGTCCTACGGCAGCGCCGTTAGCAGGCGGCCATACCATGGTCTGCCGACCTCTCTAAAAGCCTTCAAACAGTCCGGGACAATGTAGGAGCTGTGCTGGCGTGATTTAACAGCTGTTGATATTTTTTTTCTGAAGGGATAAAACATTATCAGCCAAAAGCTCATTTTCCTTATATTTGCCCAAAGTTTACTTTTAGAAAGTAATATGAGAGCTCCCTTGTAGATAATGTAGCTCATATAGATATCAATTACATCCTGTTTTTCTCCAATTTTTATTTTGGAAGCATTTAAACATGAGATTTAAAAAGTGTTCCCATGTGTGCTCTATGGGAACAATGAATTTTCAGCTTTATCTATAATTTATAGATGAGCATCAACATTTTAAATGTTTTGTGATATTTTATTTTGTCTTATACCATTCAGAAGTTTGTGTGTTATGTAGTTTATTCCCAAATATTTCAGCAGTGATGATAAGATCCAAGTAACTGTCAGAACTCTCACCAGCTTCCGGCCTCTGCCTTGCTGACATTCCAGGAAACACCAGACACTGGCAGAGGTCCTGGGGACCCAAGCTTTGGTCCCCACACCCGGCAGTCCTTTAACCATTGAGCTGGCTTCTTGGCCTCTCAGATTTGTTTGTTTGTTTGTTTCCAGAAAGATTCTTTGCCATTTTGATTTAAACTTATTTTTACACAGATTATTCTTTTAATAGTCCAAGGAATCTGATAGTGATTGTGTGGATTTCCTAGGCTATAAGGGTGTCTGAGGCTCTTTTATGTCTTTCTCTTACAGCAAGCCAGCACCTTAGCGGATTTGGACAGTGGGAACATGGAAAAGATCATCCAGGATGAGAACATCACCCTGTATGTGTGGGCAAACCTCAAAAAGAATCCAAGGTACCGCCCTTGCCAGTTGTCCTGCCTATGCCACAGACAGCGGCAGATAGCAGCGCGGCTCGAAGCCTCATAATTAGTCCTGTAGGAGTCACTGTAACCAGTGTCTAGTACAGCCATGACTTCGCCTGGTCACATGCGTGTGCACATGTGCACATGTAGAAAAAACACCTGTGTACATAGGAAATAAATAAATAAAACTTTCAAAAATTTTAGGTGACCTCTCGCCCACCTCATCCCCTGCCAAAACTGCCCTTGAACTGGCGATTCTCCTGTTCAGTTACCCCAGTGCTGCAGGGTCACAGGTGTATGACGTCAGGTCTGGCTCTGAGCTTCTTTCTTAACATTTCGTAAAAGAAGGGAACAAAATATTTTCCCACTTATATTTTCTACAAAATGCTGTGGTTTCTAGTGACTTCAAGAAAATGTATCAGCTTTTTTTGTTGTGAGAATTCAACAAAACATAGAAGGAAATTCATCTGTAGGAGAGAGGACGCTGGCATGCTTTCCTGCCTAAGGTAGCATGCTTTTCTGCACACGCTGGCAAGCTTTCCTGCAGCGGGCACAGGCAGGTCTGACAGGGGAGGGCTGCAAGGATCAACAGTGCTGACTGGCTGAGTGCCCAGATGATATCAGTGAATGGCAGGCACTGAGAGAAGTCTGCAGTGGGTATGTTTGGAGAATCATCAGCGATAGGCCAGTATTTTCAGTGACATAACCATGACATATGTTCACACACATGGAAGGGTCATTTGGACCCTCTTAGAGTTCATTCAGGGAGGCCTCTTCCTCTTCCTTCTCACTAGGAAAACCAAAACTCATGCTGAATCCCCAATAAAGCAAGCAGTAACTGAAGCTGTAGAATGACCAGGAAAAAGGTCTCAGTAGAGCGTGAGAGGCTCCCAGGAGAGACAGAAGCGTGGGTGGGCTGGACTGAGCGTGAGAGGCTCCCAGGAGAGACAGAAGGGTGGGTCTGGAACCCGGGAGTGTTCTGAGAAACACTGGGTCCCAGTGCTGCGGGTAAGGTGAGCACAGGACACAAGATCATTGAAACAGACTCCCTGCAGTGTGAGTGTGCAGTGTGAGTGTGCAGTGGGGGCGTTGATGTGAGTGTGTGGTGTGGGTGTGTGGTGTGAGAGTGTGGTGTGAGTGTGTGGTGTGAGATCCAGATCATCTCCAGGCTCATCCTCTTCGTTTCCACCAATTAATTACTGGCAGGTACCGAACTGTGAAATTCTCTGGAACAGAAATTGGGTTTGAAATCCCAAGGATACTGGCTGCAAGTAACATTGCCCTTCGGCTCCTGCACACGCGCTATGATCATGTCACCCCCTTGTGCCCCACTGCCTTCGCTGAGGAAGCAGAACAAGTCCTCGAGGTTACGGAGCATCTCGAAAAAAAAGAGAGTACAGAAAAGGCCGTCACTGAAGAGAAAGAGAAAGCCGAAGAGAAAGAGAAAGCTGAAGAGAAAGAAAAAGCTGAAGAGAAAGCTTCTGACGAAGAAGAGCCTCCTGAGATCATAGAAGAGCAAGAGTTCAGCATAATCCAAGAGGAGGAGCCCAAATTTGAGGAGACTCCAGAGCTCACTGAAGAACAAAAGGTAGGATACTCATCTGTCTGTCTGCCTGGCTGCCTGTGGCAGCATCTCATACTGCATAGCAGGCTAGGTAGCCCACGCTTGCCTCAAATTTACAGCAATTCTCCTGCCTCTGCCTCTCAAGGGCTGGGACTGCAGGCATGAGTCACTCACCTCAGGCTGACATCTTGTAAGAGTGTCTGTTTTGCTCTGTGCACTAGAAATTAGCAGCAGAGAACACCGGAAGTATTCTGAAGACTTATCCTGAGCAAAAAGAAACCATTTGAAGCCCCTGTGTTGCCGGTGCCCTGGTTTCTAGTGTGTCTCTCTCCCCTCTGTTCAGTCAGTGCGCATAGGCACCGCAGCCACAGCCTCGAGGTTCTGCAGCTTTGTGTTCCACTGGCTGCTGCGAAGTCTGGAGGCCGGGGTGTGAGGAGGCCGGGGTGTGAGGAGGCCGGGGTGTGAGGAGGCCGGGGTGTGAGGAGGCCGGGGTGTGAGGAGGCCGGGGTGTGAGGAGGCCGGGGTGTGGAGCAGTCGCTGGCCTCGTCAGCACCTTTGGCAGCTGGCCCTTGAATAGAAATGGGCAGCAACTGCTCGTGCAAACTGGAGGGGTCTGTTTTCTGCTTTCCCCCCCACTGGCTTTCTAAGATTTGTTTTTGAAACCTGGTCTCACTATGTATCCCTCATTGGCTCTGAACCAGCTCTGTAGACCAGGCAGGCCTCTAACTCACAGAGATCTCTGCTTGTTTCTGCCTTCCAAGTGCTGTAATTAAAGGTGTGCACCAGCAGGCACGGGTAAGTGGTTACCTTAACTGTGTCTCTTGGGAATAAGGAAGAGAGTGATAAATCAGGACATCCAGAAGCTAGCTCTGCCCAGAGGACCTGCACACCCTATTACAAATTACAGCAATCCTGTCTGCGGTTGGCCTCTGCATATCTTCCAGCTGTCGAGATCGTCATGGTGCATGCTATATCAGAACAGCTTTTGGTGTGAACAGCTCTTTCTCAGCTCAAACCCACTTTGTCTGCCATTGCCCACTAGAGTTTTGGGGAACTTCAAAACCTCAGCCTGAGCACATAAGACAAGAAGTATATTGATCTTATCCATTTATTTTCTTTAAGTGTGGAAAGAGTTAAGGAATAGACACTATGTGAATTTGAAATAAAAATGTCATTTGGGCCCTGAATGGCTCGGTGGACAGAGGTACCTGCAGGCCTAAGTTGCTCCACAGGGCATTACACTAACTTAAAATCTGCAAAACAATAATTGGAAGCTATGTCACCTGAGCCATGGCTGGATTTTACAAAGCTAAAGCATTCTGTCTCATATGTACAACTCAGTCAAGGTGGCCTCATGGACTCATTATTGGTCGTTCTATCCATTTGGGTAATTTAAAAAACAGTTTCAATAAAAGATTTTGCATTTAGTTTTAGTTATGCATGTACCTTCGGGTACTTGAGCACAGTACCAAAGGAGGCCAGAGGAGGATTGCAAGAACCCCAGGAGCTGAAGTTACTGATGATTTTGAGTTGCTTCACTAAGGTTCTGGGAAACAGCTCAGATCCTCTGGAGGAACAGCAAGTGCTCTTACCTGCTCTGAGCCATCTCCAGCCCTGGGATGATTTTATGTTAAAAGCTTAAACCTATGAATGCATAAACACACTAACAGGACTGTGTGGTGGGCATTCACACTGGTTTCAGCAGACGGTTGCTTTACTCTCTGAACTTGAAGGACCAAGCTTAGAGACCCTGGACCCTAAGTCTGAATGGCCATGGAGAGCATGGCTAAGCTTGTCTGCCTTTGTTAGTTTACTGTTCAGTGCTGCACTGGGCAGTTTCTCTTTGCTGTGATGATTGAAGAAGCATGAAGATTCCAAATGGCATCCTGCAGCATACCCGAGACGATAGTCAGAACCCTGAAGCAGGAAGCTCCAAGGAGCTTCCTAAGCTTCCCCAAAGCGTGAGGCTGGAATTGCTTTACACCGATTCCTGGCACAGTCTGATCAGCATGAAGATGAGAGATGGGCATTTCCAGGAGACACCCTCTCAACACATTGGGCACATGGTACTGCCGTACCTCCAGCCTCCAGTACATGACATGGTGAGGAGGAAATGTGTAGGATGTCCACAGGCAGTGCCACGGACCAGCCCAGTCAGATTCCCTGTGTCCGTGGGGAACAAGGCTCTGGACAGGAAGACATGGTTTCGGCGATGAATTGACAGACAGAGACACCTTGATGATTTTGGCTCTGCTGTAATTTTACTGAAGTCAAGCTGATAATTTTATAGTGATTTCACAAAAAGGCACCTTAAAGTTGGCATACTTCCCAGAACATTTAGACTTTTACCAAGAATACAAAGTTTACATTTTAACATAGGGGAGTGCCCACAAAAAATCTTGGCCTGAAAACTTTTGATCAAAGCAGACAAAGGGAAAGAAACCTCAAATGCAGTTTCATTATTGCTAACCAATGAAGAGGAAAGTCAGGAGCTAAGTCAGATGCCTGCCAAAGTCTAAACACACCTTTGTCAACCATCCTCCCATATGTCCTGCTAAAGATTTATGATCTTCCCTAGGAACAAGACACTGAAGGGAGGGGTAAACTCGTGCCAGCTGTACTTCTCATGCTATTTTTTCTTAAGAAGGAGCCCATTATTTTTTCACTATTCTTATAATGCTTATTGATACTGAATCTGATTTATTACTTTTCTTAAGCTTATTTTTTTTTACATTTTATTCTTGTTAAAGCATTAAATAATTTACTAATGATAAATTTCTTTTTAAAGTTAGTTGTGCTATTTCAGGAGTCACAGAGAAAAATAAAAAAACTCATTAATCCAGCCCCACAACTGTAACTGAAAAAGCATAGAGACCCTAGACTGCGTCTTTTTGACTTAGGTGGTCGGGAAGACCTGCCAGTGGCCTCCAGGGAGCGAATTTCCGAAGAAAGCGTGTCTCCTGCCCTGTAGCACGATCTATTGATATGCTACACTGGCGACGCTGGAGTGGGGGTGGCAGGGCAGAGGTGCCCAGGCAGGATGGCGCTCAGAGCCTTTGATGGGGGGCTTGCTCCCTGGTGGATTAAGGGGACCAGGTTTCCGTTGAAGGCTCTCTAGAGCTGTGTCCTCCTCACGCTCCTTCTCTGCACCTCACACGCACTCCTTTCCTCGCCACCCGGACACTTGTACAGCCTTCTGCTCTCTCACTGTAAATCTCAGAGCTGTGAACAGTGCTCATGGCACAGCCTGGGTGTGGCTGTCTTAGAATGTCTTCTGTCCGACAACCTCGTTCAAGACTTTTGGATCCAGCCTCATTCGGAGTTTTGGGAACTGGGCAGGGTGAAGCCAGACCCTCTGCTGGGATGTAGCACAATCAGCTTCCCGCCCAGTTCCCAGGACCCCTCCTTCCCTCTGCAGCCTCAAGCTCTAACCGCTCTGAAAAGCTATACTCTCTACTGTCCTCTCAGTATCCTCAGCTTCCAAACGTCCACCAGAAGGGCCCACTGAGCTCTGCGTACAGATTTCTAGGCCTTCTCTGGCCTATAGATCCAGCCAGCTCCATACCCTCCCAGCCAAGTTCCAGAGCTGCTATCTCGAGGCCGAGCTGCTTACAGCCACTCCTTGCACTGTATTTTCTGTGCTTGTTTTCACTGCTGGGAGAAGATGCCAGACACAAACAACTTAAGGAGCTAGGGTTTGTTTCATCTCATAGTATGACTGGATAGATACAGTGCCTCCCGAAAAGGCGTGGGTACAGTGCATCCTGGAAGGTGTGGCATCAGGAGCCCCAGGCAGCTTCTGCAGCCAGGCAGCCAGGAGAGATGGAGTTTTAGTGCTCAGCTATCTTTTATTCTTTCCCTTTTTATTTAGGTTGAGACTCCAGCTGATCAACTCTGTGGTAAGGGTGGAGCTAGTCAAATTGACAGTGAAGATAAATGTAAATTTGAAATTAATTCTCTTACATTAAATGACATTGTAGGTTTCTTTTTCATGAGCTTATTAAGAAGTTGGCCACTATGCTGGATATGGCGCCATACACCTTTAATCCCAGCACTTGGGGGGCAGAGGCAGGTGGATCTCTGTGAGTTCAAAGCTAGCCTGGTGTACAATCTGAGTCCAGGACAGCCAGGGCTTGTTACACAGAGAAACCCTGTTTTGAAACAAAAAACAACAAACAAAGAAGTTGGCCACTAAAGGGCTCTTAAGAACATCTCTTGGTTTGAATGGCTTTTAAAATATTGTAGCTGTAGTCTAAATTGTTCATAGCATAACGTATTTAGAAAGGCCTAATTTGAGTGTGGCATAATTATGAGAAATTACTCAAAGTAGTGCATTCTAAATAGTGATTAGTTTCCAAAATATTTTATCACCCTGAGGAATAAGTACTTAGACAAGGGTCTTTGAATTGAAAGTTCAAGTTACAAAAGTGTCTCTTCAAGGAGCTTTGACCCGGAAATGTAGCCCAGTGGAAAGGTCGGCTGGCATGCGTGTGGCTTTGGGTTGAATCCCCACCCCCTTTAAAAGAAAAATTGAGCAAGCATGTAAGAGAGTTAAAGCCAATCGTGTGCCAACAATCCTGTTCATGAACGCACGCACACGCACACATGCATATACGCACACCATGCACACATACACACAGTGTACATGCAGGAGCACACATGCAAACATGCCAACTCTTGGGCAGGACCCGATATATGGAACTCAGCCTGATCTTGCTTTCCTTTGGTCATATGTGTGTTAGGTACTAGAGAGTGAACCTAAGATTCTGTATATGTGACCTCTGTGCTCTCCCGTGTATGTGACCTCTGTGCTCTCCCGTGTATGACCTCTGTGACCTCTGTGCTCTCCCGTGTATGACCTCTGTGCTCTCCCGTGTATGACCTCTGTGCTCTCCAGTGTGTGTGATCTCTGTGACCTCTGTGCTCTCCCGTGTGTGTGACCTCTGTGCTCTCCCGTGTATGTGACCTCTGTGCTCTCCTGTGTATGCGACCTCTGTGCTCTCCTGTGTAAGACCTCTGTGCTCTCCAGTGTGTGTGATCTCTGTGACCTCTGTGCTCTCCCGTGTGTGTGACCTCTGTGCTCTCCCATGTATGTGACCTCTGTGCTCTCCTGTGTATGTGACCTCTGTGCTCTCCCACTGAGTGATCTTGGGAGTTTGTTGCTTTGTTGTTTGTCTGAATTCAGTGTTTTGAAACAGGATCTCATGTAGCCCGGGCTAGCCTCAAATGGCTATGTAGCTCAGGATGACCTTGCACTTCTGATTCTTCTACCTTCACCACTGAGTGCTGGGATCACCCTGTGTTTTGCAGTGCTAGGGCTTGAACCCCTGTCCTCCTCCATGCTATGCAAGCACTTTTCCCCCCTGGGCTACCTCTCCAGGCCACTGTCTTGTCTCTAGTGAGCTTGTCACAGAGGGTGACAGTGAGCTGTGTTCTGGGTATATACTGATGCGTACTGAAGCGCCTGCGTGTGAGCTTAAGACACAACATAGATCACCAAACCAGCAGCTTAGAGGGTTTCCTGGGAATGCTGATATTTAGGGTAAGTGCTAGAAGATGCTGATGATGAGTGGGTTTGTTCTTTCGGTTTGGTTTTTGAGAAAGGACCTTACTCTGCTCCAGGGTGGCTGGCATGCAACTTACAGAAATCCACCTGCCTCTCTCTCGCTAGTGCTAGGATTAAAGGCATGCACCTCCACACCAACTTTGATGTTAGATTTTTTAATGGGTTAACTTCATGGATTTCAAGTTATCTGATATAGTACCAAAACTTGCCCAAATTTCTAGGCTGTTCCATGGACGGACATCTACCTTTTTCAAATAGAGAGTAATTTCCAAGGATGAGGCGGCCGGTGCTCACAGCTTCCTGCTTTGTTACAGGTTTCCTTTGAGGAAGAAGAAGATTCCTTAACCGTCAAACATGAACTGGAGTTGAAGTTGCTCAGTGAAGTTGTATCTGCAGGTATTGTGGCCGCATCCTCAGTGTGTAATGGAGGCTTTCTCACAGAAAGAAGGCAAGAGCGAGGCGTGATGACACGTGCCTTTAGTCCCAGCACTGGGAGGCAGAGGCAGGCAGATCTCTGGAAGTTCCAAGCTAGCCTGGTCTACAGGTCAAGTTCCAGGACAGCCAGGCTACACAGAGAAATCTTGACTCAAGAAAGAAAAAAAAGTAAGGCCATTGTAGAAAGAAATGTGTTGAAGGCAGAAATTCTTCACGGTCCCTCTCCCAAGATAAGTGATGCTAGCCTCCTGTTGGGTGTCTCTCACTGTGTACTGTTTGTGAAAGCATATCAGATAAAATACTTCTATCAACAATCATGTTTTTCTACTCAGGATTAAGCTATGTACCTGGAAAAACGTCCTCGGCAAATGATATTCAGCGTTGATCCCAGATCCATCCGTAAGCTGCCTTATCAGCTAAAGCAGCTGCGCGGTTCACACATACGGGGGAGCATTATTTCCATCCCTGTTGCTAGTGAAATCAGCTCTGACTTCTCTGCACTCACTGCTGCAGTGAACACTCATGAGCACACATGTGGATACACATGCCGGAGCCCGGCAGTCTTGGCCTGGCAGGCAGCGCTGAATGCCCCTTGGAAAGGTGAAGGTGCTCATATGCCTGGCTTCTGTCTGATGGCGTCTGTCTGTCCTCCTCATTCTCACTATGCTTTTTCCACATACTCCAAGTATATCTGCTATCACACTTAAGTCTTTGTAGTCTTCTACTCAATTATCTATATATCCTGAGGCAGTGTCTCACATAGCCCAGGCTGGTCTCAAACTCTGTGTGGCTGAAGATGACCTTGAACCTCTGATCCAACTGGCTCTACCTCCCCAGTGCTGGGATCACAAGCATGCCCCTGGCTTTATGTGGTGCGGGCTTGAACTAGGCCAGCACACTACCTGTCAGCTACACTACTTGGGGGTCCTTGGAATGTCTCTACAGCCTATCCCAGGTGAGGTTTTGTTTTTCTCCCCTAGACCCATGATGCTAGAGTAGGCTGAGGAACTTCTGTCTTGAACACCACAATCCCCTGTGTGGTGTCCCTCAAATCAGAAGCATCATCCCATCTAAATTTGGGCAGAGTACTATTTCTGGCTTCTTTCTGGGCCAATAAATTATAACTGAAATATTTTTAAAATTTAAGGAATGTTTTTTATTAAGCATGCACGAAAGAGAGGCCCCGCTTGATTTATTTTGCATGCTCCCATTAACTTCCAGCACCCGGTCTCCAGAGGCTAAACTCAGGGCCCTGCTGGGCCTCTTTCATGGGAGCTGACTGAGAGTACACACCATTGCCTATCTCCGCGTCTTACCGCCTGCCGGTACTGCCAGCTCTATGTGCCTGTCATTCCCCCTCCAAGATCTATAGCACAGCTTGAACACTGTGCAGATTTTGTGGTTGAGGAAACCTGGACAGGATATATCAGCCTTTTCAGGGAGGGTCAGGGCCACATTGCCTAGTCCTGGATAGCCTAGCACTCACCTTGTGGACCAAGCTGGTCTCAAGCTTGCATTCACCCTCCTGCCCACACCCCGAGAGCTGGGCCTGGAGGTGTGCACGCTCCTGAATCAGTCCGCGTGTCTCGGACAAAGCCTGACCACTCACTGCTCAGGGGCATGTTTCTAAGTGGTTGGCTTTGTCTTGGTGAATGGTGAGAACAGCCGTGCTGACTGCAGCTGTCCCCTTGGCTGTGCACACAGATTGCTAGATCACAGACTCCCCACAGAATTCTCACTTCATCCCTTCCATGGACTTTTCTCTGACCTGGGCCTATTTTTGTTTAAATATCCATATTTTGTATGGTACATGGGCCAAAATATGCTTTTCCATCATGAACTTCCTACCTACCTTCTTGGGATTTTTAGTTTGATAATGTCCAGATTTAAGGACTAAGTTTATTAATTATCTCTAATAATAATTTATCTTTTGGAGCTTTTCTATTTAGCCATTCTAGCTTCCAAAAGCGAGACAGAGTCTCTATTAATAAGCTTGAGTCTCGGTAACTGGGCAGACACCCATTTATCCTAATCCTCTCAGGGTCTGGCTACTTCCCAGGCACAGCCCTGTGTTGCCTGACATGCTGTCCCCTCTGGGCTGTTTCTCTTTCATCAGGCCACATACTTTCTCTCTGTCTCCTTCTTCCTCTCCCTCCCTCTCCTCATGGTCCCTACCTGAGACCCCAAGGCTGGGAACAGAAGCTCCACCCACCTCTCTTCTGCCCAGCTACAGGCTGTCCAGCTTTCTTATTAACCAATCAGAGGTTATTGAAGAGCAAAGTTTACACAACATTGATCGTGTGTGTGGCAATGCCCTCATCCAGACTGCAACCAGATTTTAGGGCTCAGAATTAAGCACAAAGCACCAGACCAACCCCCAATTATCAAATTTTTATCAAACTGTTTGTCTTTTAGGAGATAGAGTTTTACCAGTAGTATATGCTCATTATGTGTAGCCTCCTACAGTGATAGTGTGTGTTGCAAACAGAGCCCTTCCTACCCTACCACACATGCATGCACACACATACACGTGTGCACATATGCACACACACACCTGCTCCCGCATATAGGTGGCTAGTGAGACACTTGGAGAACTTTGTGCAAAGTCTCCTTAAGCAATGCCGGGATCTTGTTTTTATTCCCTCCTGACATACCAATGCTCTCTTTTCTGACCTGCGCTACCTGTGGTTGGTTTTAGCACAGATGCACCTGATAGAGAAGGCGGAGGAGCGGGAAACCAGCAAAGACCATGAGGTGGACTTGTGCCACTTCGCCACTCTGGGGGGAGTGTACCACCTGGACATCCTGGAGCTGCCCCCTCAGTGCAAACCAGCGAACGGCTGGATGTTGGTGGAGGTAGGAGACTCCAAGTTTAAGTTACAGGTGAAATTGTGTCACTTTTACTTCATTTCTTGTGATCTCAGCATCTAATGTGCATTAATCCTATTTTTCAGAGAAAGTCTTACCTATTAACTTCATGGTAAACCTCATGCTAATGCCCCAAAGTGTTCTTTGGTCCCCAGGGCTGCCAGTCTCCACCAGAGCTTGGCAAGCTTCTGCCTCTTACATGGCCAGGTGCATTTTCACCTTGGCAGGCCACGTTGACCGAGAACCCCCTTTTTATCCCTGAAGCCTGGAAAGGAAAGGAGTGGGCACGCCTGTGTTCTAGTCCAGATGTGCTTGTCAGAGCATCAGTGGGGAGGTGAACCTCCTGCCTCAGCCACTGAGTGCTAGGATTATAAGCACGCACTGTTCTACCTAATTTATTTTAAAATATCTATTCCCAATACCTGGGAAGAAAGCTGAGTCCTTACCCATGCTAGGCCAACTGACCATTTGAGCAGTGCCTCTCAGAAATTTACAAAAAAATTGAAGTCATGCCAAAATCTTAAGTCAAAGGCTTGACTGTGAGTAAGGCCCTGTGTTTGACCCCAGGCCCCAGAAAACAAGCAGCCCCCACTTGTCCCCTCAGCGTCACTTGGCGCATCTGGCTTGGCGGTCCCATGCTCTAAGCATTTGGAGAAGAACTTCCAGGTCTGTGCAGACACTTTTCCCCTGATCACTCCAGTAAGATCTCAGTAGCGCAGGTGTGCTGTGCCCTGCTCTGCGTGCTATATGTGTTCCTAGGTTTTATCTGCAAGATTCTTTGTGCCCACCCAACTGGTTGAATTCAGCCCTTCCGGTCCCTTTCCCCTGTGAAATAAGAGCAAGCCTGGGGGAGACCATGTGGTCTGCACACACGCCAGAGCATGCAGCATACAACAGGGGGTGGGGGTGGGGCAAACTAAGACAGTTGTCCATTTGGGGCTGATGGTATAGCTCAGGGGTGGGTGCTTGCCTAGAAAAAGACATCCCTCAGAGAAGGCACCTTCAAGACGGTTCACATGAAGGCTCAGCCGGAGCCGGCGCTGCTCTGGGATTCCGTCAGTGTCCTGCTTCTCCTCTCTGTGCTCGGCACCTCACAAGAATCCCCCTGCACAGCTGCGGGACTCCTGACAGGGCCGTGCACTCACTGCGAGGCTCTTTCTCGACTCTTCCGTGAGAACATTCTTCTGGGTTTTCAGAGCCCTCATCTTCCCCCGTGTCTTCTCTCCATGTTGACTCAAATGAGCCATAGCCCTGCCTTACCTCAGGGATCTGCTGTCATCTTGAGGCCTCCACCCTCCTTCCTGAGCTGCTCCGGGCACCAGGCACCGAACCTCTCGTCTGTTGCCCTGTGCCCTCCATTGAAATACCAGCCTGAGTGACTCTGGGCCCCGTGGGAGGTGCTGATGTTGGTGTGAGCTTGAAGTCTTGCAGTCTTGGCCAGGTCTCCTAGCTGCACCATGGTTATCAGTTCTGCTCAACATGGGCTTCTCGTGAGGCTTGACATGTAAGTGGTGCAGAAGACATCTCAGAGCTTGACCCACGGGCAGCTCCGCAGTGACAATTCAGGTTGTCAGTGCCCCCTCCCCATCATTTATCTCTAGGTTTTCTTAAGGTGGCTCCTAGATGCCTGTGTCAGGAGCACAGCTTGACAGTGATATGCGTGTCTGGCCATTGCCACCACCTTCTAAATTTCATCATTCTGGTCACTTTAAAAGATACTCCAAGACGGATTACAGAGGTTTACGTATCCTCCAGAAATCATAGAAGAACCGGATCCAGAAAATGCCTATCCACCCCTAGAGATCACGCTGGAGGTCCATGAGAATGTCGTCTTCTTTCAGGACCCTAAGGTCATAGCGTGGGATGCTGAAGGTACAGCCTCAAGCAAGAGTGCAGTGCAGATGAGGGCGGTCCCCTTCCAGCCTCCTCCTCCTTTCCTCCTCTTGCTTCCTTCCTCCTCCCTCCTTCTTCCCTCCCTCCTCCCTTCTTCCTCCTCCTACCCTTCTCTGCCCTCCCTCCCTCCCTTCTCCTCCCTTCCTTCCTCCCTCCTCTTCCCTCTCTCTCTCCTCTTCCCTCCCTCCTTCTCCCTCCCTCTCTTCCCTCCATCCTCCTCTCTCCTCCTCCCTCCCTCTTCCCTTCCTCCCTCCCTCTTCCCTTCCTCCCTCCCTCTTCCCTTCCTCCCTCCCTCTTTCCTTCCTCCCTCCCTCTTCTCTTCCTCCCTCCTTCTTCCCCTTCCTCTTTCTTCCCTCCCTCCCTCTCTCTTCCTACCCTTCCTCTTTCTTCTCTTCCTCCCTTCCTCCATCCCTCCTACCTCTCTCTCCTCTTCCCTCCCTTCTTCTCCCTCTCTCTTTCCTCCATCCTCCTCTCTCCTCCTCCCTCCCTCCTCCTTCCTTGCTCCATCCTTCTTCCCTCCCTCCCTCCATCTTCCCTCCCTTCCTTTCTTCCCTTCCTCCCTCCTCCTCCCTCTATCCTTTTTCCCCTCCGTCTTCCCTCCTTCCCTCCTTCTCCCTCCCTCCTCCCTCCATCCTTTTTTTCCCTCCCTCTGCTTTCTGCTTACACCTCAAGAGACGACTAGTCTGTTTCTCAACATGGCTGCCCCATCTTAAAAGTTCTGTTCATGTCATACACCCTTGATGACATTGGTCATCTGCGCAGTGTCCTGAAGGAGAGTTTACTAATGACCAGCGCCAGACACCTATCTGGTTATGTGTTAGACTTGCAGCCATGCTGTTTGGTAAAGTGTTTATTTGAATCATTTTTTCATGTTTTGGCTTGCTGAGTTCCAGACTGACCTCAGACTCGGTATCTTCCCACCTCTGCCTTCCAGGCCTGGGGATACAGGTACATGCTGCCGTGCCCACTGCTTCTCCCTGAGTCTGGATCTTCAGCAGTGACCTCTAAGAGATGAGGCATGCTGCTTCCTGTCTGAGAGCACTTCTCTGACAAGTATAGACAGAGGCAGACCCTTAGCAATGAATCTGAAAACGAGCATGGGGGGTACACAGATGGGTCTTGTTGGGAGGGATTTAAAAAATGTCTCATTGGATCAGGGTCATGGCTGCATGACCCTGCATGGCTGCATCCAATTCCTAAAAGCAATATTTATGTTTAGAAGCAGGAGCACTTTACAGCTGCTTTAAGCAGTGGTGACAGGCTAGAGAGATGGTGCAGGGTTAAGAGTCCTTGCTATTCTTGCAGAGCACCTTCAGGGCCCCTCAGAACCACCGGTAACTCCAGTTCCATGGGAGCTGATGCCCTCTTCTGGCCTCTGTGGGCATTGCATGCAGTTGGAGAACATACGCCTATGTGGACAAAACCTTTAGCTGGGTGGTGGCAGCAAGTGCCTGTAATCCCAGCACTTGGGAGGCAGAGGCAGGTGGATCTCTGTGAGTTTGAGACCAGCCTAGTCTACAGCATGGGTTCCAGGACACCCAAGGCTACACAGAGAAGTCCTGTCTTGAAAAATACCCAAATAAACAAACCTTAAAAAAAAAATAAAACCGGTAAAGAGCCTCTATATAGCTAGGGAAGAATTATCTAGGAAGAATGGCCATGTGCTCACGGGCACAGGTGTGTGCTCATGGGCACACGTGGGGAGTTTCAGGAAGGCAGGGGAGAGGGGCTGAAAACAGGGAAGAGAAATGGCAAGGGAAAGAGACAAAGAGTGAACCAAGCCTCCGTCCAGTGTTGGGCAGAGTGTGTTGGAGTCTGGGCTGGACCCTGGGGGCAGGGACCTCCCAGCAGGGTAGGGGCAGGAACGAGGGGTTTTCACACATGCCCTGTGCACTTGGGTGCTCTTGCTCATCAGTAGTATCATGTCTTCTCTTGTGAAGATAAGGTGTGGAGAACAGATGGCATCAACAACGTTTTTTATGACCGACATGGCAGGCTCATCACCTTCACTCTGGATACGTTGGGCCCTGTGACCCTGATGCAGGATGCCCACATCCTTATGCCCTACAAGTCCTGGGAGCTGAGACCCCTCCAAGTGAACGAAGTCCTTTTGACCGTGACTACGGCTTTCACTGAACTCCAGATCCATATCAAAGTGAGTGACTTCTCAGCTGGCCCTGGGGTAGGTAGCCCAGCAGCAAGCATGAGTGTAAGATGTCCCTGCAGCTCTGACTTCTAAATGAAGTTCATGGAGTGACCAGCAGACAGGTATAAGGGTAAGGCTCCACCTTGTTTCCCCGGCTCACGAGGGACAGGTCAGTCAGTACAACAAGACTACCTCGGGAAGCTCAGGGTGTTTGATGTGCCAGGAATGGCAGCCTCACTCTAGCTTTTAAGGCTCATCTTGCTGAGTGAGGCCAGTGCCCTTCGGAAGTACACAGCCCTAGAAACCCCAGAGAAGTGGGTTTGTGTTGCAGGGCTGGAGGCAGGGACAGAAGATTCACTGTGATGGGCCTAGAGGACTCTCCCAGCAGCTGGAGCTGCTTTAACTGATGATGAGGTGTGACCCTGTGGTTACTTACACTCACTGCTGAGTTTTGTGATATGCAAAAATCAGTTGCTTTAGAAAGAGCTGGAACTCCATCTGAACACAGCAGAAAGACTAACAGGCCATCGGGCTTCAGAGGCACAGCACAGGCGTAGTGTCAGACCTTTAAGCACTGTGCTCGTAGATGCAGGAAGAGCACTGTGAGCTCCTGGGCAGCCAGAGCCACACTGTGACCCTGTCTCAAACAAACAAACAAACAAACAAACAAACCAGCAAACTCACTAAGTGAGTGGGTAAGTGAACGTGGGCTTATTGGACAGCTCAGGATTGTCACTATGATAAAGGCTCCTCAGTTTGATAGGAGATGGTTGGCTTTCCCGTGAGAGCACAGGGTATTGCCTGGCCAGGCGTCGAGTCAGGCTCGCAACCACCCCATCCCACAGGCGGAAGACGCTGTGCGTGACTCTCATCTGACGGGCAGAGTGTTCGTTCATGTGCATGAAGGCAGTAGTGTGTGTTCAGGTCAGGGTTTACAGGCTGCTCAAGCACGTGGTAACTAACCCTTAAGATGCAGCTGTTCCAAACTGATGGGCGCTGGAATGGAATCATATGCCGGATTTTGACCATTTGATATGGAAAAAAAAAAGACTCCATTTTTACACTGAATAGATGCTGATATCTCTTAGCTATAATAGGACAAGGAGCCAGTACTATTAACATAAGGAACACAGAAGCACAAACTCCATACACCTTCAAAACTGGACAGTTTATAGAACGTGCAAGAATAATCCCTGCGAGTACAATCACGGTTGATTTATTGGCTATTTAATTCAGAATGAACACACTGTGCTGTCATAAGACATTCCTCCTAATCTCTCAAGCACCCAGGGGGAGCCTGGGAAGTGAGTGAGCTGTCTCGGTGGTGATGGGACGCTGTGTCAGGACACCCAGATCAGGCCCAAGACACACCAGACACATTAGTTAGTGCCGAGTGGCCTGGGGGAAGGCCAGACCTGGAAAACTAATGACTGTGTCCTTTTCCCTTCCGAACACCTAGGAAAATCTCTGCATGTTAGCCTCGATCAAACTGGAGAACCGAGACCACTTGCCTCACTTAAAGGGAAAGTGGATGACACCCATACCCTTCATCCTGGCTTTGAAGGAGGCGGGGCTGAACATCTTCCCTTCTGTGTACTCCCATTTTTATGTCACCCACAACAATAAGGCAAGAATGTGTCTGTAAAGTTGATGCAGTGGGAACCTAGAATGCTGTTGCAATTCAACTTCATCAGGAAAAGATCGGAAGCCCGGGGTTCCCCTCTAGTTCAGTCCTTTCCTTAAGAACCGTTGGAGCAGGCAGACCGGCCACCTGCACTGCCGCTGTAGCAAAAGCGGTTTAGTTCAGGAGATCCTGGGTGTGCTCTGAAGGTCCTGGAGAACAGGCCCTGCCGATGGCTCTAGCATCCAGCCAGACAGTGGAGTGCAGGTGCTTGGTAAAGCCCACGCTCGTAACCAAAGACACAGGCGCTCCGGTCACAGAGGGCACGTCTGTAAGCAGACGAGTTCTGTGCCAGAGAACACACATGCTGCCTTCTAGGGGCTTTCCACTTGTCAGTCCTGACCCTGAGGGTGTGGACACGAATGCACAGGTGGAAAAGGCCATGTCAGTGACTCTGACACAGTGAACTGTGCTTCCCTCCCTGCTCTGTCCCTGTGCTGGGAGTGACATTCTAGCAGAGAGAGAAGCACGACTGAAATGGTCCTACACACTAAAAAGGCCAGACGAAGAGTAAGGCAGTGTGAGTTCTCAGCAGGGTTTGGGGAGAGCCTGGACTGCAGTAGGTCAGTTCACAGGCGTCGGCTCCCAGCAGCTCCTGTGGATGCTGTTTGCCTTGGGGAGTGTGCAGAAAGGGAAGCCAGTGCTTCCCTTTGAGAGCAGAGTCACAGAATCTGGCTTAAATTTGAAACGAACCCTGCAGTGTCAGGACAGTCTACAGAGGGCTCTGCCGGGGAGGAATCTTGACAGAAGCCAGGAAGACTGACTGACTGTCTCCCGTGGACAGGTGTCCCTGTTGGAAGTGAAGGCCTATCGGCAAATGGCTCTATTAAGCTCGGCCTTCAAGTTTGGCCGGAGCAGATGGAACACAGTCTCCAACACCACAAGAGTTGTATTTCAGGTAAAGTCTGCAGAATCCATGACACTACCTTGCCTTGCAAAGAGAAAGCGCTCAGGAACTGAGTGCAGCCTCCTCCCCCTCACAAGGAGGTAAAGGCGGAATGTTGTCAAATGCCGAGTTCTAGCTAGGCAGACCTTTATTGCCTACTACCCTTCCCGGTGCCATAATGCCATGACCTCATGTCTGTGTTGACTCAGAACAAATGGGAACGCTGTGTGTGTGTGTGTGTGTGTGTGTGTGTGTGTGTGTGTGTGTGTGTGTGATAGAGAGTGAGAGTGAGTCCTCTGTGGAGGCCAGGCCTTCCACGTGACTTCTGACACCTTTTTCAACCTCTAAGCTGACTGCCTTTTTCTCTGAGCTGGGCGGGAAGCCAGGATTCCACCCCAAGGCTCAGCGAGGACCCCACTGTGCTCTCAGAGCAGAACCTGGGCGCAGAGTCAGTGCTCGGCTACCATTTGTGGGTCCACACACAGACGCTCCGTAAATACCTCCATGTGTGGCTTCACGGCATGAAGCAATTCGGAAGTGCGGCCACACACCACTTTCAGCAGATGGTGGCCTTGCTTACCCGGTGCTAGGGCGGCCGAGCCAGCCTGCCCTACACTGGGAGCTGCCCCCCAGCCGGGCCATTTGGGCCCCCACAGCTCCTTCCCTTGGCGTGTTTTGGTACTCCCAGAATTCAAACTCTTCCCAGGTGAAGGAAGGCCTGCTGGAGGAAGCGGAGGACCGGCTCCTCATGTTCAACGGCGAGAGAGCGTGGGTGCTCGGCATTAGGGAAGACAGCTACGTGTTCATGGACACCCTCAAGGAGGAGACGGAGTTCCACTCCACCGTCTATCACATGGTGAAGGACTTCGCCTCCCCAGAGGCCATGGAGAGGGTCAGGTGCTCCGACTGCCAGTTCATCGACGCTGTCTGCCACATGCTGCTGTCCATCCGCGTCCTCAGCTACTCCTAGTCCTCAGCTACTCCTCGACCCCTCGACCTCAGCTACCCCTCGACCCCTCGACCTCAGCTACCCCTCGACCTCAGCTACCCCTCGTCCTCAGCTACCCCTCGTCCTCAGCTACCCCTCGTCCTCAGCTACCCCTCGTCATCAGC
This sequence comes from Meriones unguiculatus, assembly GCF_030254825.1. Lineage (NCBI taxonomy): Eukaryota > Metazoa > Chordata > Mammalia > Rodentia > Muridae > Meriones > Meriones unguiculatus. Next base: position 130,638,250 of record NC_083353.1, on the reverse strand, counting down.
TACTCCTCATCCTCAGCTACTCCTCATCCTCAGCTACTCCTCATCCTCAGCTACCCCTAGTCCTCAGCTACTCCTCATCCTTAGCTACTCCTCGTCCTCAGCTACCCCTCATCCTCAGCTACCCCTCGACCTCAGCTACTCCTCGACCCCTCGTCCTCAGCTACCCCTCAACCTCAGCTACCCCTCGACCCCTCGTCCTCAGCTACTCCTCATCCTCAGCTACCCCTCATCCTCAGCTACCCCTCATCCTCAGCTACCCCTCGTCCTCAGCTACCCCTCGTCCTCAGCTACCCCTCACCCTCAGCTACCCCTCGACCTCAGCTACCCCTCATCCTCAGCTACCCCTCATCCTCAGCTACCCCTCATCCTCAGCTACCCCTCGTCCTCAGCTACCCCTCACCCTCAGCTACCCCTCGACCTCAGCTACCCCTCATCCTCAGCTACTCCTCATCCTCAGCTACTCCTCATCCTCAGCTACCCCTCGACCTCAGCTACCCCTCACCCTCAGCTACCCCTCACCCTCAGCTACTCCTCATCCTCAGCTACTCCTCATCCTCAACTACTCCTCATCCTCAGCTACCCCTAGTCCTCAGCTACCCCTCACCCTCAGCTACTCCTCATCCTCAGCTACCCCTCATCCTCAGCTACTCCTCATCCTCAGCTACCCCTCATCCTCAGCTACCCCTCATCCTCAGCTACCCCTCATCCTCAGCTACTCCTCATCCTCAGCTACCCCTCATCCTCAGCTACCCCTCATCCTCAGCTACCCCTCATCCTCAGCTACCCCTCATCCTCAGCTACTCCTCATCCTCAGCTACCCCTCATCCTCAGCTACTCCTCATCCTCAGCTACCCCTCATCCTCAGCTACCCCTCATCCTCAGCTACCCCTCATCCTCAGCTACCCCTCGTCCTCAGCTACCCCTCACCCTCAGCTACCCCTCGACCTCAGCTACCCCTCGTCCTCAGCTACCCCTCGTCCTCAGCTACCCCTCGTCCTCAGCTACCCCTCACCCTCAGCTACCCCTCGACCTCAGCTACCCCTCATCCTCAGCTACCCCTCGTCCTCAGCTACCCCTCATCCTCAGCTACCCCTCATCCTCAGCTACCCCTCGTCCTCAGCTACCCCTCACCCTCAGCTACCCCTCGACCTCAGCTACCCCTCATCCTCAGCTACTCCTCATCCTCAGCTACTCCTCGTCCTCAGCTACCCCTCGACCTCAGCTACCCCTCACCCTCAGCTACCCCTCACCCTCAGCTACTCCTCATCCTCAGCTACTCCTCATCCTCAGCTACTCCTCATCCTCAGCTACCCCTAGTCCTCAGCTACCCCTCACCCTCAGCTACTCCTCATCCTCAGCTACCCCTCATCCTCAGCTACTCCTCATCCTCAGCTACCCCTCATCCTCAGCTACCCCTCATCCTCAGCTACCCCTCATCCTCAGCTACTCCTCATCCTCAGCTACCCCTCATCCTCAGCTACTCCTCATCCTCAGCTACCCCTCATCCTCAGCTACCCCTCATCCTCAGCTACTACTCATCCTCAGCTACTCCTCATCCTCAGCTACCCCTCGACCTCAGCTACCCCTCACCCTCAGCTACTCCTCATCCTCAGCTACCCCTCATCCTCAGCTACCCCTAGTCCTCAGCTACTCCTCATCCTCAGCTACTCCTCATCCTCAGCTACCCCTCATCCTCAGCTACCCCTAGTCCTCAGCTACCCCTAGTCCTCAGCTACCCCTTGACCTCAGCTACTCCTCGTCCTCAGCTACTCCTCATCCTCAGCTACTCCTCATCTTCAGCTACCCCTAGTCCTCACGCCTGTGTAGGAGCCTGGGAAAAGCCCTTATGTCTGGGAGGAACTGGGTATCTCTCCAAGTGCTGAGATATCAGATAAGCTACAGATGACCTAAGAGCACTCTATCCAAGCTTCTCTGCAGAAAGATCTGAATGGTCTTTATTTTGATATATTGCAATAAAGAATCATCTCTCCCTCTCAGGAAACTCATTAAAATAGCCCAGGTGGGCTCTCCTTCCTGGTGGGACGGACTCCCTGTGCTCCAGTTGGGGAATGAAAAGATGTCAGCTGCTCTGAGCACCCTAGTTTTGCACCACAATCACTAGAAAGTTACTAGTTTACAAATCTCAGAGGGAAACGCTAAAACCAGAAGGGACAGTCAACTGTGGGGCAGTCACACTGGCGGAGGCCCGTTGTGCCTGAGTCTAGTAAATGGCCACAGGACTTGCTCCAGAGACGGCCAGGTGTCCCCTTCCTGCGAGGGGGCAGCCTCCACAGCTGCCTGGAAGAGTGGGCCTGTGAGTAGGCTCATCAGCGCCGCACACAGCAGGATGAAGACCATGGAGAGCCACAGTGCTCTGCTGCTCCTTGGGAAGGACGCCTGCAGGTGAGCTGCCCAGGAGGCCACTGAGCTGCAGCTGTGGGGGACACAAAGAAGGGGAGGTCACACAAGGGGCTGAGGCACCCCGCCAGCACTGCCTTCGTGCCATGCCAGGACAGGATGGAGGAGCCTCCTGGTGTGGGCACAGCCTGCTCCCCAAAGCATAGGCACTGACTCCTGACCAACTCATCTTTTCAAAGCAGAGGAGATGCACTTTCCGCCAGACCCTGTGCCCCTCCGTGCTAACATTCAAATCTTATATCTGCCTCATTCACGTCTGCATTAGTCCGCACTGGGCCCAAGCCGGAACCTCCACTGTGTCCTTAAAGCAGCCGCTGAAGCCAGAGGCCGGGAGAGCCTGGGTCTGAGCCGCCTGGCTCCAGAGTCAGGTGTTGAAGAGGGTTAGAAGCAGTGGGCCGGACCCACGCCTGGCTCATCAGCCTATCAGGCCAGTATGCCCTTCTGTGAAGCCATCTGTGCAGCACGGCTCCCCTGGGTCCTCCAACCCCGCCCTCCGCAGGTGGCTTACACGGTTCTGCTGTCCCAGGGTGGGTGGCTGCTCCTGTCAGAAAGGCTGGGCTTCCTGGTCCTCCCCACTGCCTCTTCTCCTGGCTGTTCTGGGGCATCTCTGCCTCTGCAAATAAATTCAGACACTAATGACAACATGTTACACTTGTCAGACACCAGCGAGTTCACTTATGACCCAAAGTGCCTAGAAATACAACATCCTGAATGTTACTCACCAAACCTACCAGAATTTAAAATAGCCTCTCTGTCCCAGATGTAAAGTGAATAAATAAGAATTAAAATGAAAAGGAAGATAAAGTAAGCTGTCTGTAGTCTCCTGGTCAGTGACACAAGAGGGAATGCACAGAGTTTCGAAAGTCAGTCTTAACCAGTCCGAATCAATCTCCTGGATAAGTGTGTACCTCTTTAACATGCTTTAAGAAGTATGTGGATGGCACACTTCTTGAGGTGATGAATACCCAGCAGAAGTTTAGTAACATGTTTTAGTGTCTTCTATAAGCACTTGGTTGCATTTGTTTTTAGTAGAAACTTGTTTTGAGTCAGGGTCTCATGGTTAGCCCTGGCTGGCCCCAAACTTGGAGCATCCTCCTGTGTCTGTCTCCTGTGAGCAGAGGATTCCGGGCGTGCTTTTCTTCTTCTGGATTCTTTTTTGTCAGTGTTTTGGATCAGTCTAGCATGGGATACGGTTTGAGTGTCATTACTCTAAACATCTTCGTTTTAAGAGCATATGGAATTATCTGGGATGCTAAGCTAGCTGGAGCGAACTAGTATTCAGTGCCTTGGGAAATGGCTAAGCTGAGCGTGTTTTAAATAACAACCTGGAGAGGGCTTCCTGCACCTAAGCAGACTCCCCTTTGTAACTCATAGCTCCTTGTTGGATATGAATTTTGAAATCATAGCTCAAGACACCCACATTTGCCAAAGAGGATGGTGTGTAAGGAGGAAGAGGCATGAGTTTCTTAATTCTTGGTCTCTGTTTACAAAGACTTTGTAAGTCTTTGAAGGAAGAGCTTGGTTCCCCTCGGAGCTCACAGCAGATCTGTCACCATAATGTGCACGGCATCCCAGGGCGTGCAAGAAGCCTGTACCGTCTCTTCCTGGTGCTCAGGGCTGAGAAAGGCACTCGGTGACTTTAAAATCACCTGAAATGAGGAGACCCAAGGGAGACGACTTAACAGTGATTAGACAGTCGGGTAGGGTGGGGCGAGGGGAGGCAGTGACACGGCCCACCTCATCTTCTGTGCTCTACCCTCTCTGTGGAGGCACACAGCATATTTTAACTTTTTAAATTTGCTAACCAGAAGACAGACATGGTGGTGACCCCTGTAATCCTGACAGTCAGGAGGTTGAGACAGGAGGATTGCTGTTAGCTTGAGGACAGCTAGGGAAACATAGCAGCTCCCGTTGGTCAGCAAGACAAAGCATTGCCAATCAGAGACTGAAACAGCTCTCTGTTACGTGAGACAGACAAGCACGCCTGTCACAAAGGGGCGTACATCACATTTGCAGGTGTGTTCTGTGTTCATTCCCGCCTTAGCACTCTAACGTGGTGGAGATTGTCCTGGGGCTCTGGTGATAGCACACCGAGGGCTGAGAAATCCCAGGGAATTATTTAACATGTTGACAGAAGGCTAGAGGAACCACTGTGTTCCCAAACAACGGGAATAAAGTGGCTCACAGCTGAGTCTTGGCCAGCGAACGCTCTCCTCTCCCCAGAGCTGAAGCGACCACCACTTCCCACCTCAGCCCCTGTCCCCTCAGCAGGTACCGGTCACCTACTTGGCTTCACGTTTCTCATCGTCAGCGTCTGCCCAGGAATAGGTGCTAATGAACCGGTGTAGAGAGGGGCGGTGCTCGCTCTGCTTTGTGCCCAGAATTCTCCTACATAAAGGTAATGGCTACATGTTAGACAAAGCTGGACCTGCAGTCAGGGTGCACCCTCACTGCTGGCATCAATGCAGAAATTGGCCTGTATTTTGGTTTTCTCTTGTGCGCGTCCAGGGAACTCATTCCCCATACAACTGCCATGACTGAGTGGGGTTTTCACGTTTCTGCTGCTCACACTCTGAACAATTCAAAGCTTATCTCATGTGCTTGAGACCACCCCTCAGCTTGCCATGGGGTCCCAGAGGGTGGGCACAGGTCTCACTTACCAGCTGCTTGACCGCCGGCTGAATCTGTCACTATTTTCCATCCCAGGCACCTTCCAAGGTTTGAGAAATCATAAAATAGGTGTTCAGTGAAGGAATTATGTTTTTGTCGTAGAGATGAGTTTTCTTTTAGGCAGAGGACCTACGAGTGTACTTACCATCCCTACATTTCCGAGATTTCTGGGTAAAGAGGCAATGGTCACTCTCCGAAGAGAAGATGGCTAGCCAGGAGAGAAAGGTGCAATTAGAGACTTCTGAGAAGAGTATCCTCTGCCGTGGGGCTTGGCCCACGCACAGCTGGCAGGCAGGCATGCAGCAGCTGGACACTGGAGGCTCTCACATGGAAAATCACCTTTCAGAACTATTTATCAGCTCAGACTATCTCCACCAGCCTTGGATTTATAATTTTGCTGACCAAGAATGATGTTTCTTGTCTGGGTTTTCCTTCATCTGTTTCTGGCTCACACTGTACCCTTTGCTAGTGAGTCCCCACGTGCATCTGTCCCAAGAAACGTTTATATTTATGGCCATTTTATATTTTCCCTATATCTTTATAGAAGAAAAACTGTGTTTTTCATCTCTCCTTTGTTGTCTTTTCTTCTATGCTTAGGAAATCCCAGCTCCAGAGGAAGTCCATATTCGCCACATTTACAGACTCTCCTGAAAACTTTTCAATTAATACATTTAAAATTCATGGACCTTTTGCTGAATTTGCTTTAACTAACACCCAGAAAACACATACTGCTGGGGAAATAAGAGGCATCGATAGACATTCCTGTGGTGTGGTACCTAAATTGGGGTAAACATTTCTCTCTTCTCAAACGTTGCGGTAACATTTCCCAAAGTCCTTCCCCACAGCTGCTTAACACATACTTCCAGCCCGCTAAGCTACAGCAGTGCCCCAGGCCTAGCACTTACTCTCGCCTCCCTCAGCTTGGGGCGACCACCATTCTATGTGTTAGGCCCAGCAAGAGCCTAACTTGCGGGAGACAGATGAAGGGAACTCAGGAGAAGGGAACTCAGGAGTCCTAATCGATGCAATCGTAAGAGGTTTATTCAAGCCATCACGCGTTGGGGCTGTCTCTGCACTCAGACGAGAGTCAGCGGCGAGTCAGGAAAGCCTCAGGTTTTTAAAGGAAAAAGCAAGGGGACAGAGGGGGTTACAGGTCTGACAGCATGGGAGCAGATATAGGGTCTATTTTGGGCACCGGGTCTGGTCAGTTCTGTCCCAGATGTCTGGGGGATATCTGATCTTTCCTGATATATGTAGATTCAGCTACTGTTAAAGCTGGGGAAAGGATTAGTACATCCTGTGCCCAGACTAGGCCATTGTTAAAGGTGGGAAAAGCAATTTGCTCATCCTGTGGTCTCTCTGAGAAGCGGCGGCTACGCGCCTTTGGTCAAAAGGTCAGGGACTGTTTGGGAGGGGAATTAGGACCATCTGGATTAGCTGCTAGACAGTGTTATTCTGCAACCAGGTGGAGGTCTTTGCTTGTTCATTTCCTTATCTCCATCTGTGCAGAGGGCTAGGGTCAGGAGGGGCTGTCACATTCTCCTGTCCTCTGGAAAAGTACTGAGAGACTTTAGTTTGATATGGGCCTATAATTTAAAAATACAGGTTTTTATGACAACTAAAAGAAATACAAGTTATAGGGTTGGTCCTATTCTTTCATATGCAGGCCATTCTCCCGTCTCAGGCTCAGCACTGCTTGGAAAGAACATTTTTAGAACATTCATCATAAATGAGTTGTCCTATTTCAACAAATGAATGTGTCTGTTGGCCTTGAGATGCGAATAGAGGATTATATAGTATTGTATAGCTTAAATAAGTGCCACCAGGGATTAAAAACAACAACAACAAAATTAAATGTAGCAAATAAGTAAAGGAATTATAATGGTTGATTTTTCCAGTGTCAGCTTGGATGCATTAAGAACCTAATTGGGGCATCGATGAGGAGCACCTTTGGGTATGACGCAGGAGAGCCCTCCTGACCGTGCGTACCACCCTAGGCTCACCTCATGCCACACCCTCTAAGACTTTTGGCTTTTAGATCGACTTGGAGGCACCTAGGCTCTGTCCCTATCTCACTTTCCACCAGTAACAAAGTGGAGGCCCTGCGTGTTGGTGTAAGGTAATTGTGGAGTGTATACAATTTACCCTTGTTCATTCACATGCTGATTTCTCTACCCCACTACCTGGTTTCAGTTGGGACACTGCATTGTGATGCTTAGAATAAGCATCACCTGACTCGAGTTTGTGTAAACATGCCACCATTTGTTCTCTGTGTTGCCAATAAAAACAACCAGCCAATGCTGAGCAATGGAGAGAATAGGGTGGGACATCCTGGTCTGGAGAGGAGGAGGAAGAAGGAGTAGGAGGAGAGATCTGGGGAGAGATCACAGAGGAGAGGACCTGGAAACATCAGGAGAAGTGAACCGGACCTAATATATGACTAAAAAGCAAGTATAATGTGGGAAATCTGACTGGGAGGAAGCTATGAGGGCTTGGAGGCTTAGAAGGTAGTAACTATTGCCCAGCATTGTGCTCTAGGTTAACTAAATAATCCTAGTCTCTGGGTGGTGATTTGGGTAGACAGCTGGTTTGGGAATAACTGCTGTTTAACTAAAAGATAAATCAATATTAAATATTAATAATCAAAACAGATGTCAGACCTTCAGGGAGACCTTTGCAGGGGGAATGACTTGACCTTTTCTCTTGCTTGGGGACTTGACTTTCTGCTAAGGATGATGCATGGCTCTGAAGTAGAGATGTTAGACCCCAAGGAGGAATCAGGGCTGCGGGGCTTTGGGGAAGGGGTGCCGGGAAGGGACATATCTGTAGGAACCTTGAGACTCTGTTGACCCTCGTCTGCCTGCCTGGTCCCAGCTTTGGTTTAGACGCTGAGGCAACAGACTGCTACAATGGCTTTCCTTGTGCTGTTGGGCCATTTTGATTGACGTACAAACATAGCAGGAAATAGAATGGTGTGCCTCATAAACCATATGAACAGATACACCATATCTGCTGGAAATGGCGAGAGTCAAGAAGCCAGCATGGCTGCTTGACACAGTTCCAGCAAAGCTGAGTGGGTTGCTGCAATCACTGTCCATCTATCTGTAACTTCTGGGTTTTGGTCTCTGGGTATTGCATTATTGTGGAGTTTCTGCAATATGATTCATTTTATGTCTTATCCTGAGAAAATTATGTCTGAGTCTTTTTAGGAAAATCCTAAAATTAACTTTAGCCACTATTTGGAAGTCTTCCTTATGCCCTGGAGATCATTAAGAACAGATAAGCACTTAGCCAGATGAGGCCATCACTCCAGGAATCTTCTTGGGGTATCTGCTCCTGAGCTAACTCAAACAGTGTAATTGCTGCCAGACAAAAAGAGACAATTGCCAGACTCTGACTAGCCAGGAGAACAGGTTACAGATTCAAGGTTTTCTTATAGGCTTAGAGTGCTCTGAAAATGTAGTTTAAAGATGGGGGGGGGGGTCATCCAGGGTACAGCCCTAGAGAAATAATACTCAGTAAATAAAATAGATTGACTAAAATAAACCTTTTTCTACTTTATAGCATAGACAGTGAAACATATAGTATAAAAGAAATGAGGTATTAGTATTTGCTCTTCACAAAAAGACTCGTTCAGATATTTTGTGTTTGTCTAGAATGCTCTCAACTACAAGCCGGTCTACAGGCAAACTGCCATATAATGTGTTTGCTTCAGAGGACAGGTACTTCAGATTCCTTAAACTGGAGTTAAAGGGCTAGTAATAATAATAAGATCTGTTCTGTTTGTATTTTCTAATTGCAACTGAACTATAACCCTGGACATGTAATGAAAAATCAAACATAATCTACTACCCATGCACATAAATTTAAATCAGTTATGTGCCTTACCGTAAAAGGCATACAACTTCAAATACTATTTTAACATTTCTTTAGCATTTCACCAACATTTGTTAATTATGAAATCAGCAATTACCTTGGAATTTAGAGAAGAAGAACGTTTTTTGATCTGACAGTCATCTGAAAGGAAAAACATTTTCACATTAGTTTTTTGCGGGCTTTCTTCTGTGCGTTTCCCCTGCGTGTGCGTCCGTGCCCATCGCTGCCTGTTGCTGCCCGTCACTGCCCCTCACCGCCCCTCACCGCCCCTCACCGCCCCTCACCGCCCCTCACTGCTCCTCACCTTCGTCCTGCAGGGAGGGGAAAGGCCTCTCGTTCTGCAGCAGGGCCTGCTTCAGCTCCTCCAGCTCGGCGTGCTCCTTGGTGTACATCCTCTTCAGGTTCTCTACATGCTGAATCATCACTTCCACTGCTTTGCTCACTCGGCTTTCCTGCAAGAGCCACGTCTGCTCAGATAGAGACACTGTCCCCAACGCTCAGGTAAAGCACACGTTTAGGGCTGGCGGGATGGCTCAGCGAGTCAGAGCATTTGTGTGCAACTCTGACCGCCTGAGTCCTATTCCTGCAATCCACTCTGGAGGAATGAGCCAGCTCTTCCACACGGGTACTGCAGAACACACGTGCGTGTGCACACACACACACATAAACACACGACTTATCAAAGAATAAAGTTGGAGGGATTAGGTGCAGATGGTCTGAAGGCAGAGCAATGGGACACTCTTTGTCCATTAGTGCAGAAGGTGACAGGAGTGTGGAGAGCCCTCCCCTGCTTCTGGGCTCTGGCCTGGACCACGCAGACCAAGGGAGGGAGGCAGTGGGTGGGGAGGCGGGGGGGGGGTCTGAGGCTTCCAGGATGCCAGGTGCATCGGGCATCCGGGAAGACATGTCAAACCCTGTATGTGCCTCAAGGACCTCAAGGCAGAGGACGAGGGGAACCACTGTGGGTCTTGTGAGCACGTGGCTTGAGTACAGAGCAGAAGGGGAGCTTCAGCTTTTCAGCTCCAGGAGTCCCCAGAGGAGGGGTGGGGCTGGTCAGCCACCCGGGTGGAGTGGAGCAGCCTGTAACAGAGAGGAAAGGGCAGGGGCGAGGCGTGTGAGCACCAGAGGCCTCCAGGAGCAGGGCTTAGGGTGGCTTAAGGAAGGCGAAGACTGACGCTGGCCCTGGAAGTATGTGGGGGAGGGGGACAGGGAGGGGGCTCGATGGATGGACATGTGTGGCAGAGGTAAGGGCAGGCTTGTAGAGGCTTGGGGCCAGGTAGGTTTAAGAGAATGCTAGGGGAGAGACTAGCCTTCAGAATCATTCCATCAAGAGAGTTGTTCTAGAACCAGGTGACAGAAAAGCAAGATGGTGGCCAGAGAAAGCAGGGGCTTTGGGTCGGGGAGGAAAGCGAGAGCTGCTCATTGATTTTTAAGAAGGTGGCCCTCGCCATGCAGCTTAGGCTAGCCTTCAGCTTAGAGCCATCTTACTGGTGCTGTCCCAGGTGTTAGGACATGCTAGGCTGGGTTTGGACCCACAGGGACCCACCCACGTGCCTGTATATCCCGAGTGCTGGGTTCAGAGACTTAAACCAGCACCTGGCCATGCACAGAAGTGTTCTGCCACTCAGCCCGGTTCCTACTGTTTGGTTTAATTCCTTTCCAATCGAGAGGTGGCTTTACACCGCCTCCTGCCTGTCTTAAAAACAATGTGCCAGTGGGAATGATTTCATAGACAGGGAAGAAGTGAGAGAGCGGAAGGGGTTCAGCTGGGTAAGCGGGCAAAGGTGGGATCTTGTCTCCAGGCAGGAGGCTGCCTTTGGCAGTAGAGTGGCCTTCTTTAGCTGCTGGAAGGAGAGTGGCTGCATGTGTAGAGTGGGTGGTAGGTTCAAACCTAGGGCAGCTCCCTCCCCCTGGATCTTCTCAGTTTTCTCAGAGAACACAAGAGAAGACAAATGGTGGTTTGAGGACAAAGCGTGAAGCTGATTCAGGAGGGACTGGCTTCCAGGCCTCACAGGCATGCAGGGGTGAGCGAGGAGCTCAGTCACACCGGGCATAGTGCTTCCTGTTCTGACAAGGACAGGCAGATCAGTGGTTTGAACATGGAAGGTGGAGAGTAGAGGGTTCATCCAAGGTAGCAAAGACCAGCTCTGACTGTGAAGTTTAAAGCTTGGTCAAGAAAGATGATGAGAGAGTAAGAGACAGGGGAAGGGTTGAGGGGCAGAGACTCACAAACACACTACACGTTTATCATCATAGCCAGAAAGCACCGGACATGCTTAAGACTGAAAACATGTCACAAAGCCGCCTGCTAATTGTGTGGCTCAGAAACACAGATATACACACAAAGCTAAGGGGGTGAGGGGACGAGGCAGCTCACAGAGGCACTTGGGTTTTTTAAGCCTTGTGCTTACACAACTTTAATCCAAATAAAGATGATCAGCATCCCCCAGTGAGGGGTTGACAGTGAGGAAGAATACATAACAACTTGTCAGACTAAAGCCTCCAACACATTAAACATCTTCCGAAGGAAGTGTTTTCTCCTGTGTGTTTAAGAAGTCGGAAATTCTGCTTTTCTATGACTCTGTGTACTTCACGCAAATGCAAGCAGACGGGTGGGTAGACGGGTGAGCAAGGAGACTCCAGTCAGCAGCTGCATCTGCAGACGCACTTGAAGCTGTAGTTAGGTTGTTCAGGCTGCATCAGAGGCTCAGTCAACACACAGGACGCTGATGAAGGTCTGTGCACTCGGACTCTCCTGGCTCATTATTCTGTCATCTGCACTGAGTGTGACTCCCTCCAATCCCTTTGCGGGTGTTTTCAAGAAGAAAGACCCTACTGGTCTACTGTGATTTGGAAGAGAAAAGGGCTCACAGCTCGCCCTCTGCATACGCTCTCAAAACCCACAATGCAGGCGTGGGAGGGCTGTGCCTCCTGCCCTGAGTCCATCGATGGGGCTATCACTGACCCCATCTCTACCTTGTTTCCTCTTTCTCACTATGTGTCCCTGGCTGGCCTGGAACTCTGTGGAAACTAGGCTGGGTTTGGACCCACAGGGACCCACCCACGTGCCTGTATATCCCGAGTGCTGGGTTCAGAGACTTAAACCAGCAACTGGCCATGCACAGAAGTGTTCTGAAATCTTGTAGAAATGTAAGCCACGCTCTCTGGGAGTGCAGACCCTTAGATTCCCTGTTACCTGGTTGATGGCTCCCAGCATCTCAGCCCGGCTGGCCACACGCGCCGTGCACTGGCTGAGAACCATGATACTCTTCTCCAGTCTCTTGATGATTTCCTGAGCCTGGCTGTCCTCTTCACACAGGGGAGTCAGTGACTGTGTAGAAAGCAAAGCACTGAAACGACCCCACAGCGCTTCTCATGTGACTAAGCTGCATTTGGATCTGATGAGGCTAAAGGCACCACCAAGGCCCAGCAGTAAATAAAAATAATCCTATCTGTGTTGGGTCTCAGGTACACGCTTCTCAGTCCCTTCCTTTTGGATTACTCCCCAGGTACACTCATGGCTTTCCTCCACGGCAATGACCATGAGTGGAATGTGTCACATGGGGACAAGCTAGCATTTAGAGGAGAATCACAGTCATTTGAACTGGTTCGAGACTGGTTTTAGAATGACACAGGAGACACGGCTCTGGGCGTGTCAGTTATAATACCTCCAGAGAGGAGGGAAGACCACCTGGGAGGCAGGGGCCTCCATCCCGGGCTGGGGTCCCTGACTGAATAAAGGAAGGAAAAAGAGGAAGCCAGCTGTGGTTCCAATGAGAATGAACCCCATTGGTTCCTACATTTGAAAACTTGGTCCTTGACTGGTGGAACTCTCTGGGAAGGACAGGGAGGTGTGGCCTCGTTGGAGGACGTGTGTCATGGATTCACTCTCCGAAACTGTAAGCACAGGAAACTCTTCTGTAAGTTGCCTCAGGTGTCTTAGCTCAGCACTAGGGCAGTAACTAAGGCACCAGCTGAGCACCAGCATTCACCTTTCTCTGCTCCTTGACTGGGTCCCATGTGACCACCTGCCTCCTGCCCTGACAAAATGGCCTGGGCTGTTCTTGTCACATGACTTCTGGCCATGACGAACTATGCTCTCAAACTTTTAGTCAGATATAAAGCAGGAATAAATTCTTTCTTCCCTACATTTCTTTCGTCAGGTATTTTGCCACAGAACACAAGGAATAACCAGTCTCCTCTCTTAAGAATAGGCATGGTCAGGCTGGCCGGGTCCATGCTGTTATGCCTCTCACAGACTCCTGAACTGTACCTTGGTGATGCCTTTTCAAGGGATCCCATCAGAGATGAAGAACAGAGCTGAGAGCAGACAAAGGTACTTCTCACTGTCTATGTGACTAAGAAAATATCTAAGGCTGTCTAAATCCTAAGCGCCATGAGCTCTGAAAGGGGTGCCATCATGTTGTCTGGGTATCATTCAGAGGAAGTTCAGGCAGAAGATGAGCCCACCCTCTGTGACCAAGAACAGGCCAAGGACCCAGTCCTCACTTCTACACAACACACTATGGTGTGGTTCTGTAGCCAACGCAGTTAGACACACACACACACACACACACACACACACACGCACACACACAATTTTTTTAAGAATCCTAAATAGAAACTAAGGGGGGAAATATTTCTGTTCACAGTGTGATTTCTATCTGCAGTATACCATAAAAAAAGAACAAAACTTTCAAATTAACAAGCTCAGCAAAAATTACAATATTCTAAAGAATCAGTTCTATTCCCGTTTACTGACACTCTTTCAAAAAAGTAAGCTAAGAAAACAATTTATTTAAAATAACATCATGAGGAATATAATACTCAGAAGTAACCCAGAGTGTTCACGCACCTCTAAGAGCTTTAAGCAGTTGGTGATTTCCTTCTTCAGGTTCTCCTCCGCCAGGTCCCTGGACCTCTCCTCAAGCTTCACTCTCTTCTCCAGTGTGAACCAGTCACACTTAAGCCCCAAAGATAACCTGAGAAATTCTGCCTGTGGCCGCAGCAGGAGGACAGAGAGAGACTTTAGGGACCCAATGTCTCCAGTCACCCATGCAGGGGTGAAGCAGGGACTTCCTTCTCCCCAGGATCCTGGGCCAGAACCCAGGGCTTTGCCCGAACTTTATCTTGCAACTGGACTGTTTGAAGCCATGGATGGGGCCTCTGACATGTGGCGAGGGAATGGAAGGGAGGGGGATAGGGAGATAGAAGTGGGGGAGCGCTAGAAACAGGGAGAGAGGAGGAAAGATGGTGGAGGAGGAGTGAGAGGGGAAGGGAGAAGGAACGGGGAGAAGGAGGTGGAGAAGGGGAGGGGAAGGAGAGAGGGGGGAGGAGGAAGGAGGAAGCACAGGAGGAGAAAGAAGAGAAGGAGAGGGGAAAGAGAAGGGGAGGGGAAAGAGGAAGAGGAAGGAGGGGGAGCACGGGAGGAGGAAGGCCAGCTTTGCCTTAGACTCACCTCCACCTCCTTCTCGTTAGCTGGAGTGCTGCAGAGGGAGAGAAAGGACTTACTCATACCCAGCCCAATAGAACAAGGAAGACTTAAAGCAGGCATGAGGCTGCAGGGGGTAGGGTGGGGGGGGCTTACTTTTCATTCTGCTGCAAGGTAGCTAGCCTCACAGCTGCTTTGGGAGCTGTGGAAAGCCCAGTTTCTGTGGAAAGAAAAGCATCTGATTAACCCAGTTAACATCTAAAAGCCCTTTCCATCCACTGCTGCTGTCTGCCATTTAGTCGTGCCTGAGCTGATAGGCAGCTCATGAACTTGTTTGCATAGCGAGAGACTTCGATAAACCATTGGGAGCACACAGACTTGTATCTCAGTACACCAATGGTGCGTGAAAGCCAAAGACGGCTCAGAGTCCGAGGACCCTGATGCCCCCTCAGCACCTCCGAGGCCCACATGTCAGCGCACACTCCTGCTGCTGGGTCTGCCTTGGGTCAAGCCTTCCGGAACAGCCGTGTGCACAGCAATTAGAGCAACAATGCTAATGAGAGCAGTTGGTCAACTTGGTGGGTTTGGGACCATCACGGAAACAAAACGCAGGCTCCTCTGTGAGGGGCTTCTAGGTTGGGTCTAAATGTGGATGGCACCATCCTGGGCTGGGGTCCCAGACGAGAACACAAAGTGGGTGAGGGCCAGCATTCACCCTGCTGCTTCCTCATGGGCTGCACGGGGACCAGCTGTCCGGTGTGGTGTGCCTGCTGCCCTGCCTGACCGTCAGGATGGGCGGCATCCATGGGTGTGAACCTTCCCTCCTGCCCTGAGGTGTGAACCTTCCCTCCTGGGAGCTGGATTGTTTTTCAAAGCTTTTATCTTATGTATCAGTGCTCTATCTGCATGTGCACCTTCAGGCCAGAAGAGGGCAGTAGAGGCTATGGATGGTTGTGAGCCACCATGTGGTTGCTGGGAATTGTACTCAGGAACTCTGGAAGAACAGCCAGTGCTCTTAACCGCTGAGCCATCTCTCCAGCTCCCTTGTCAAGGATTTTGCTCCAGCACCAGGAAAAGCAAATGACTCAAGCAGTGCTGACAGACATGGCCTCGGCCTTGTGGTTCCAGGACAATCTCCCTACCATGACTGTTTCCTCCGTGCCAGCTGTGTGACATGAATGACGCTGGCTTTAGATTTGATAACACTTGGTTTAAAGCCAAGCTTTGGCTTTCAGACATATGACTGTGACCAAGCCACAGCCTTGTCAAAGCATCTAAAAGATAAGGATGTGATTTTCTATAACCGAAGAGTCACATGAGGATGTCGCCTTGTCTTTGGGGGGCTGAAATGACACAGATAACATAGCTTAATGCTCAGATTATAAGTATAGTATTATCTCAATAAGGCTTTAGACAGGAACGCGTGTGTCCCACGTGGAACTGTGAGCTCCTTGTATACCTGAGGCTGACCCTGAGTTTCTGACTCTCTTGCCTCCACTTCTGGAGTGCTACAGTTAGAGGTCTTGGCCACCAGGCCTGTTCTCTGTGATCTTGGGCAATTAAACCCAAGGTCTCGTGCATGCTAAGCAAGCACCTACCAACTGAGCCACAACCCCAGCCCAGTCTAGTTAATTGTTTTAGTCACCCTTTCCATTCTGGGAAAGAGAAATTAGAAGGGTAAGTACCTCCCTGAGACCACAGAACCAGAGGCTGGCCAGCCTAGAGTCCGTGAGGCTGCTGTGTCTTCCCTGTGGAGTGGTGCTGAGGAGCTCCTGCTTTGTGAACCTTGGCATGTTGCTTTCATGTGAGGTGCTGAAACTCCAAGCAGCGATGAGTAGCTCATAACACAGGCTTCCTTCTTACTGGAAATAGCTACCGAGGGGCCAAGCAGGCAACGCGACACAAGGCTTGGTCCTATTGACTGGTCTTAACCCAGGATGTTGAATGTCTTGTGGGAGGCAGACACAGCTTTACCTACAAAGTATCACTGGAAGTAACATTCACAATGTGTGAGCTCGCCTTACCTGCCTTACCTCCTGTAGCGCTGTCCTTCCGGCCATCTCCTGTTGTTTCAGATTCTTCCCCTGTGTCCTAAAATTGGAGGAAGTTTTTTTGGCATGTGCGGGATGGCAATGCTCCAGAACCAAAGGACTCTGGGCTTGCTGTTCTCTCCTGAGCCTGGTCTGTAAAACTACTCTGCGAAACCCAGGAACTGCCACAAAGGCCAGCGCGGACAGGGCCAGATCCGCCAGAGTGACATGGATGTAAAAATGTGAAGGTGACACAAGTTGTCACAAAGGAAACTGAGTGTCATACATGAGGAGGAGAGAGACAGCAGGGTCTCCAGCACAGACTGGGTCCTCAGCCAGGGAGGAATGCAGGAGCCATCTCACGCTGCAGCATGGGCTTCTACATGGCTTTACGGAAACATACACCTGTTAAAATCCGTTCTGTTAGACTTCCACTCCACGCACATGCACATACATACACACACACACACACACACACACACACACACACACACAGAATTGCTTAGTTGTTTTGTTGTTTGAGACAAAATATACATCCATGAGCTCATACTAGCCTCAAACTTGTGATCCTCCTGCCTCAGGCAGCCAAGCACTAGGATTACTTGAATTAAATAACTGAATGGCTAGTTTCATTCAAATATATTTTAAGATATTAACAAGCTGTTCCGTTCATACGCTCATGTGTGAGCCAGGGGCAACTGTGTCAGCAGGTTGTGTTGCCGTGGTCTGGAACACTTAGTGGGAACATTGAGGCACACTGTCGTTTTTGTGATGCTCTCACACACAGAGGGATGGAGACACTCAGGGAACTAAATACATTTTTCGTTAGGAAACATGCCTGCTGTTGCGGAGTCCTTGCTGTGGTGACCCCTCCCATACGCCCTGTTCCCAGGTGGCTGTGCAGACCCTGCTGACACAACCCACTTTCCTCCCTCATGTCCACCACCTCAACCCTCCCCACTTCCAGCCGACCAACACCACTGTTCTAAGTGTTGGCTCCATTCTGCCTGGAACCCCATGGCCACAGCTGGCAGGACCGCAAAAGCATCCCTTACCAGACAATCCAGAGCTACCACACTCTCCCAGGAACCAGAGAGGGCAAGAGAAACCAAGGAACAGAGCACACACCCCACAAAGACAGGAGCACCTATCAGCACTTAGAATTACAATCATCCCAGAGGCAGATGCCTGGATGCCAGTGTAAAAACACTGCCAATAACAGCCAGGACAATTCTCCACCAGAGCCCCCACAACCCTACCACAGCAGGCCGTGAGAACTGCAACAGAGCTGAGGCTCAAGACAAAGACTTCAAAATAGCCTTTATGGATGTTAGGAATTCTTTTTAAATATTATTCATGTAGTTTATATACACAAGTGCTCTGTCTTTATGCACATCAGAAGTGGGAATCAGAACCCCCATTACAGATGGTTGTGAGCCACCATGTGGTTGCAGGGAATTGACCTCGAGAAGAACAGCCAGAGCTCTTAACCACTGAGCCATCTCTCCAGCCTCAACAAAATAACAAGAATCAATAAACACTGTTTATTGATAACTCACAACATCAATGGTCTCAGCTTTCCAATCGAAAGACACAAACTAACAGATTAAATATAAAAACAGGACCCATCTTTCCAAGATTGACTACATACTTGGACACAAAGCAAGTCTCAACTGTAATATTAAAGATAAACATCACCTCAGGGTAAAGGGATGGAAAAAGATATTCCAAGCAAATGTACCTAAGAAGCAAGCTAGTGTCACCATTTTGATATCTGGCAAAATAGACTTCAAACTAAAACTAACTCAGAAGAGAAAGGGAAGGATGCTACACACTCAAAGAAAAATCCACTAGAGGACAATGGCAGGCTTAACGTCCATGCAGCAAACACAGGGGTACCCAAGTTTGTAAAATAAATGCCGTTACAGCTCAAGTCACATGCTGACGCTCACACAGTGAAGTGGGGACTTTAGCTCTCCACGCTTGCCGACTGCCAGATCATCCAGACGTAAACCAGAGAAACGCTGGAGTGAGCAGAGACGGTAAAGCAAATGCACCTCGCACATATTACAGAACATTTCACCCAAACGAAAAGGAATAGACCTTCTTCTCAGCACCTCACAGAACTTTCTCCAAAACTGACCACATACGTGGACATAAAGCAAGTCTCAACAGATACATGAAAACTGAAATAACCCCCTGCATCCTGTCCAACCACCACACAGTAAAGCTGGATAGCAGCAGCAACAGAAACAACGGGAAGCTTGCAAACTGTGGGCGCTCAATAAATCACTACTGCATAACAAATGGGTCAAGCCAGAAATGAAGAAAAACAATTAAAGATGATGTAGAATTTAGTGAAAATGAATGCACAATATACCCAAACTTACAGGACACAATGAAGGCGCTTCTAAGATGCAAGTTCATAACACTTAGTGCCTGCATAACAATTTGGATATATCTTACACTATTACCAACAGCACACCGGAAAGCTCTAGAATAAAAGAAGCAAGCACACCTAGAAGAAGTAGGTGGCAGGAAACAATCAAACTGAGGGCTAAATCAATAAAGCAGAAACAAAGAAAGCAATACAAAGGAACAATGAATCAAAGAGTTGGTTCTTTGAGAAAAATCAACAAGATTAACAAACCCTTATCCAAATTAACTTAAAGGCAGAGAGAGAATATCCAAATTGACAAAATTAGAGATGCAAATTGGGACATAACAGCAGACGCTGAGGAAATCCAGAGAATCATGAGGGTATACTTTAAAAACCTGTACTCCACCAAACTGGAAAATTTAAAAGAAATGGATAATTTTATCAATATGTACAACTTGCCAAAGTTAAATCAAGATCACATAAGCAATTTAAACAGACCCATAACTCCTAGTAAATTAAAAGCAGTCATCAAATGTCTTCCAACAACAACAAAAACAAAATCCTAGGTTAGACAGTTTAGCACAGAATTCTATCTGCAGGCTGCTGCTTAAAGCCAACACTTCTCAAATTATTCCACAAAACAGAATCAGGAAGGAACATCTCCTGATTCATTTCCCAAGGTCACAGTCATCCTGAAACCTAAATCACATTTATACCCAAGAAAGAAAGAGAATTACAGACACACACACACACACACACACACACCGCCAACACACACAGGGAGTCACATGTAAGAAAAAGCCTCGGAGAACCACGGAGCAGGTCACCCTTCCCTCATCCCACACAAGTGCCAGCAAACTTCACATGTACAGCAAAAGGAGGAAAACAGAAGCAAGAGCCTTGCAGGGTCATGAAGTTAGATGGATGTCTCCAGGCTAGCCTTCAGCCAGTCTCTGGAGCGCAGTGGGCCTCCTTCGTGGAGGGAGTTCACCTGTCTCCTGTGTTTGTGTCAACAGTGTAAAGCCCTGCCACCTTCACGGCATCTCCTCTGTGGGCTCTCATCACAATCATTGACTATCTGTGTCTTCACCGGTCAGCATGCCACACACACACACACACACACACACACACACACGTCCCAGTCACTGTTTTCAGCTTTATGCACTAGTGCATCCATGACCTCATTTCCGGTTGGCCTCTGGTGTGTTACTGAGCCAGTCAGCACATGCCAGTCAACCAGGCTCGTTGCGTGGCCTCATCCAAGTGAACAAAACCCTGGCCACAGAATTAAGTTCTAGTAATGCATGCTTTGTTCCTAATATCTTGAAAGAATAAAACGAGACTTTCAAAGGGCACCGTGAAACTCGAAGGGACAGTTGGATCCTGACGGTGTGTCCCTCTTTAACTGTTAACACGCTTCCTCACCAGGTGTGACACGGCCTTGTCCTCACACCCGGGGCCTCGCCGTGCAGTACTCTCAGGAGCTGGGCTGGTGCCTGTCAGAAGAGGAAGAAGCAGTGAGGGTGGTGGGTGGGGAGGCCGGCTAACAGCACGGGCTGGCACGTGGCAGCAGTGAGATGCCCCAGAGCACACTTGCCAGGGCACGGCCGGGGACAGAGTAGCCCAGGCTGGCTTGAGAGCTGAGTTGTGTTTCCCAGTCTGTGTGAACGGCCTTTCAAACCGAGGGCTGGACATTTCTTTAAGGTTTTCTGGGGTGAATGCTGGCCCCTTCTAATGGCAGAAGCCACGTGGAGGAAGCAGGGGCATTAGAAGTTAGGCCTTGACACACAGTTTTGTAAATCGTGTACACAAGGCTGGTAACGACCATGACATTCCCCCGAAGCATGGACACTTCCAAACACCAGGCTATCAAGCAGAAGAGGGACACTTTGGGGACACTCTGTCGCGTCTGGTAATGTCTGTTCATTTTTGCAGACACTGCACAGAATGCTCCGAGCACTACCTGACACACTTAGTACTTGTCAAGAAACAGCAGCCTTTGTAGTGTCAAAAAAGACTGTAAGCACAAGATAGCTATCAACTTCTTTTGAAAATTATTCCCCCTTTCCCAAAGCAGTTTTCAATTTTTCCTTAACTTTTCAGCCTGGGACTGACCTGGTTCCAGAGTCAGAGGCATAGAATTTAGGCGGGGATGGGGGCGCGCCTTTAACGTGGCATTCGGAGGCGGAGGCAGGCAGAGCTCTGTGGGTTTGAGGCCTGCCTGGCCTACATAGTAAGTTCCAGGCCAGCTGCTGTGTTACACCCAGACCTGGTCTCAAAACGTGTGCACCGTAGTGACATCTCACTGCAGACACACAGAGAAGCGCTTTGTTCTTGGAGCCCTGTGGACCTGCCCCTCATCTGGCTGTCCCCGTGGACAGGGGGACCAAGGCTAACAGCGCCACCATTCTGACCGGATACTCTAATCTATAGTCTAAGAGGGGGTTCTCTCCTCCCACCTGTTGAGGAGACTGACCGAACCTGGTCAGTTTCTGTCAGATGGCAATATTTAAGGCCTGTTATAACATATTCTGATTTGTCTCCTGTCTATAAGATTGAAAGAGAAAATGGTAGCATCTTTGTATAGTACAGTTGCCTCTTACACTTTTCTCCAGGCTGTAGCTTCAGAGTTTTTTAATATTAATTATTTTCTGAAAAGGAATACCCAGCATTAGTGAGGTGCCAAGGCCATTGACTTTCCCACTCTGTAGGCTCGCTCGCTTGGAGCCCTTGGGCCCCTGGAAGGTGTACCTGGCATGGCAGAGGCTGGTCCTGCTTGCTCCTTCTTCTCACAGAGAGGCTTGCAATCAAGGTCACCAGAAGCCATGTGCGGAATGTCTGACCCAGAATCTGCCAACAGGAGGAGAGCGGCGGCGTGTGAGCTCCGCAGAAGGAGCATTTGCCTAGGCACCGCTAATTTGCACACCCCTTAGCAGGCCGCCAAACCCCAGGGCCTAATTTGGTTCTTTAGTAGTTGGTGTTTTTTTTCTTTCGATACAAGGTTTCTCTGTGTAGACTTGGCTGTCACTTTACAGACCAGGCTGACCTCAAACTCACAGTAATCCACCTGCCTCCGCCTCCCTGAGTGCTGGTGTCACAGGCGTGTGCCACCACCCCCAGCTCCAGAGCCTAATCTGTAAAGACAACTTGGATTTCCTCTCTCCCGGATCTACTTACCACTTGATGTCACAGTGCTCTCTGAGGATGAAGCGTGTTCGGCTGATGCTTCTGTGAGGTACTCCCTGACAAAAGGATAGGAGAAATGTCTTAACATGGCTGGCGAGAACTCCTGTAAAACCTAACTGGGTACACCTAAGTTCATGAGCTTGGCAAACCTGAGGTGGGGTGGGCTCTCAGAGTCCAGGCAGCCAACACCATCCTCCTGTGGAGCAAGGAGACACGGTCAGTGGTGAAGTCGCTCTAGGCAAACATTCCCAGCAGTGTTAAATGGGCCCCTACTTACACATAACTTCGTCACAGCTGCTCTCACGGACAATGTTCGGCTTTAAGGCAAACCTGACACATCCTTGAGTAAAACAAATTCCGAACTCAAAGGGCAGAGTTCACGTCCCACACTCACACCACATCTCTTTACATGGGATGTACCACGTGAGTGTAATATTCTTATTTATGCGACCGTTACTCAGCATCACACTTTTGACCCAAAATGGCTCTTAGGTGTCTTGCTAGATAAGTCACACAGTTTAGACTTAATCAAAACGGGAGGATTGCCTCCACTCAGTACCCATGACTCCGTTTGCGGGGAGCTTGCTGACCTGCCAGGACAAGTTCTCAAAACCTCGTTTGAACCTTTACATTCATAGTGAGGATTCTCACCTAGAGAGGAACTGATGTGAGGGCCTGAAAACACAAAGGCTGGCTATCGGTGGGGTGCTTCCTTAAACCTTGGGCTCTTCCTGTAAGCTTCCTCTGGTTACTTGTATTTGGGAAGGGACACTGATTTCAAAATTGCTATCATGCCAGCATGTCTGAAGCCCATGAAAACACACATAACTCCATACAGATGAGAGAGACCTGTTAAAGGGCACAGCCAGTGGCAGGCGCCTACGGAAGGGCTTCAGGAACGCACTGACCATGGTCGCAGAGAGCTGCAGTTAGGGAGGGCTGGTTTCATCTCATTCTTGGCTCTTGGCATCCTGACGAACCGAGGGCCTCGACTGTGCCAGGCCAGAGCGCCGTCACCTTGCTCCTCTCAGCCGTCCCGTCTGTTAAAAATCTACAGAGGCCAGTGGCGGCTAGAGGACTCGGCACCTGGAGGTGGCCTAAGGCCAAGTCTCAAGACCCGAGTTCGGTTCCTGGAAACCAGCAGCATGGTGCAAAGAGAGGTCTGACTCCTGCGACCAGTCTCCGCTCCGCAGGCACACTGCATCCAGCATGTATGGATCATCTCGTTTCCCCGAAGGTGTTATCCTGAGGGTTCTTTTGGGTGGGAGGGAGCTCAGGGTGCAAGAAATTAGGCCCAGGGCGAAGCGTCTACCCAGGGCCTCAGAGGAAGACAGCCAGTCTTCTGAGCCAGGCCGAACACAGTGTCCTCGCCTTTGCAGACCACCGGTGAGCATGTGCGAACTCGGGCATTGGGAAGAGAGCCCTCTCCACTGTTCCGACTTACAAGGACGTAAATACAAGCACATGTAGAGAGAGGGCTCAGCCGAGTTTGGTTCCCAGCACCCACATGGTGGCTCAGAAGAACCTGGAAGTCCCTCTCTGGGGGATCTGACACCCCTTTCCAGCCTCTGCAGGCACCTGAATGTAGAGACATTCACACAGGCACGTGTGAATATCTTTAAAATGTAAACATTAATTTTAATGTGTTCGCCTCAAATAAGAAAAAAAAACTTGAAAAATAAGAATCTGTATTCAGCTTCCGTTCCATTCCATCATGGCTTTTATTTATTTTTGTTTTTGCATCTTAAAATGTTGGGTTGGCAGCTGTGTCTACATATGTGAGATGCTCTGTTCCATGCAGAGCATGCAGGCAACTGGGCTGTAGTCTAATGCCGAGGAGTTGTTCCGTATCACCTACAGGAAGTTAGATGGCGCTGGCCCTGTCTCTGTATCATGTAAATACACGCTGATTACAGTTTTGCCTTTATTCAGTATGTATAAGAAACGACGCTATTAAAGACTGGAGAAGCTTAAGTACTATTCCATTTCTTTGGATACCAGAGTTCATAAAAATCAAGAATTTATTTCTCTAAAAACATTTAAAGTTCCTTAGCACATAAGCCATGTCAGCACTCATCAGTAATAACCACAGCCTCATCAGCCGGTGCCTTGACCTGTGCTTTAACATAGAAGTGTGTTCACACGCCCTTAAATAGGCTTCCAAAGTGGGAGAAAAAAGAACACACTTAATTTTTTTTTTTTTTGCAAACTTTCTATTGAAAAGTCTAATTTTCCTGTTTAAAGCCAAAAACACAACCACAGCAAACAGATGATTTGCTGCATGGTGTCCCAGACAGTCTCATCTGCAGGAGCCCTGCCTTCTATGACCTGCATCCTTGGACGGGACAGTTGGAGGGCCTCGTTTGCATGGCAGAAAGCTCCCATCTTATGATCCGGACCGTGTCCACAACCATTGACAGATGTCAAATACTTGTTTATTACAGAATCGTCCTGCGTGCTCTGGGAGAAACCGCACAAACAGAACGGCCATCTGTTTCCCAGAATTCCTTAAGCACGTCCGGAGAAGTGGCAGGACTTAACTCTCACGTCCTTGATCTTTACAAAACCCGACCACCAGGTAACCACAGGGGAACCCAAGCCTCAGCTGTCATAACTGTGGCCCAGTCTTCATCCATCACACGAGAATAACCAGGTAAAGGGACTGCATTTTTGTTCTTCAAATGCCATTTCAAATTTGGGGGTTGTAGTAGCATAGGGCAGTTGGGGAGAAGCCTTTGAGCAGTCTGTGTGAGGGGAGTGGGATAGGAGTAATTTCAGCTGTTATCCCATGCTCACACAGACCTAAAAACAACTTCCTGACCCAGAGGGATTGTGAGAGAGAATCTACTAAACATATTTTAAAAGCAAAGCAAACAAACCAACAAACCAAAACCCAAAAGCCCAACCCAAACCAACAACAGCAAAAACAAGAACTAGAATAAATTCAGTTGGGAGACTGACTTACCTGAGGCAGACCGGCTCACTCCACAAAGGGAACACCCAGAAGAAGGGACGCTCACCCCTCTCAGGCCCATTCAAATAGACCTCATCCCGTTTACATGGAAACCCAGGCCCCAGCCCTTGCTCTGAGGAGTGCACCCAGGGCGTGGCTCTCAAGGTATGAACACACTGAGACATTCTAAGGGCTGGGTCAGCAAACACACACACACACACAATCTCAGTGTGTACATAGAAAAATAGGAAGAACAGTAGGGAAAGACTTGGGGTTTTAGGGATTCATTAGCCCACATATTCTTGTAGGACTGTCTATTCTTGCTAAAATGCTGCTTTAACATCAGTCTCTGTAAAAGGAAATGCACCTTCTGATAAACAGGTGCTGCCTATATGATTTTACTACTGGGCAGAGCTGAGACAGCTCGTGGTATGCAAATCAGTAAGATGGAAAAATGTAGCCAGCGTTTATACAGACCGAAGACTAGACTCTGTGCCCATGTAAAGGCTCCAAAGAGAGGAAGACTCCCGAACTGGGACAAAAGCAGAATCTTATTTCCTTATTTTTTTTCCCTAACTAAAAAGTACACCACACCCTCAAACCTGTGGGTGCTCCCGGCCCTGAAAGGTTCATTTGGCACCAGTTATCAGTCGCATCTGCATGAATCAATCTTGGAGCTGTCGGTGTCATTTATTCTCCAAGGTTATTAATGCTGCGCCCACACACAGCCTGAGAAAACAGGACAGACAATGGCCAGAAAATCCCGCAAGACAGTAGAAATGGACCCAGCCTTTTCCTCAGTGACTGTCCTCTCCAGTGACAGTGTCTCATATGGAAACGAGTCATGGCATGAAGGACAGAGGAAAAGCAGTTGAGGTCTTTTAAAGTGAAGATGCAGATTTTCATCCCTGAGCCCTTTGCTCTTTGGGGCACAGCCTTTGAGCTTAGCACCTTTGGTCATTCTGACTCTGGGTCAAAGGCACAGATCCTGTTTTGGGGCATTTGATGTAGCCAGGTTGGGGTTGGAGAGGTGGCTCCGCAGTCAAGAGCACCTGCTGGCTTTTGTGGAGTACCTGAGCTCAGTTCCCAGCATCTATGTTGGGTACCACACAGCTGCTTGGAGCTCGGATCCAGGGGATTTGACACACACTTATGGCCTCTGTTAGTACCCACATATGTGGTGTGTTTATACACACACACACACTCTTGTGGCTGGAGAGACAGCTCAGTGGCCGACAGCTCTGGATGCTCTTGCAGAGGACCTAGGTTCAATTCCCAGGACCCCCATGGTGGTTCACAGCTGTCTGTAATTCCAGTCCCAGGGGATCCAATGCTCTCTTTGGACACTGACCTATGTGGTACACATATATACATGCAGGTAAAACACCCACACACATAAAATTAAAGAACAACAACAACCTTAAAGTCTTTAATATGAACCAGCAACTTCACACGTTCTGCCAAGTGTCCTTGTAGAGACTAGAGGAGGAAGCAAAAATCTTGTTCTGAGGCAGGGTCTTACTCCACAGCCCAGCCTGGCCTCAGACTCAAGCCTCCCTTCCTGCCTCAGATTCCCGAGTGCTGCATCATGGATCTCCCGAATTCTTGGACATTCGGGGCAGGAACAAGTATCTAGGGTGGATCCAGGTTTGCGAGGCACTCAGTGAGGCTGCCTGTTCTTGGACCAGCAGCGAAGGCAATGCTCGAGGAGAGGCAAGCAGGCTGAGGGGGCCATTGTCCCAGAGAAATCCCTGTGAGCTGGGGGGACCCTGTGGAGAGAGCAGCTGGATTTGTGCTCCTGACCACTGTCCCCAGCACTGCTGTGGAAAGTGGAGGGTCATTTTCACACACTGCGTCACCAGGGCATTCTCTGAGGGCAGCAGAGCAGGAGGTGAGGCTGTCTATTACTGATGAGGAGAGGGGCTGTCGGAGGCTGAGATGAACACGGGCGTGTGGCCATGGAGGAAGGATTTCAAAGTGTGGATGGTAGGACAGCAGCCTCCTTACACAAGCTCAGAAGCTTTACCTGCACCTGGAGCCCACAGGTGATGCCTCAAACATCTGTGAGTTCAGTGACCTCCCCCCCACCCCCCCGCCCCAGATGCTGAGGAAAGGCGCCAGGAGAAGAAAGGCCTCCCTGCTCATCAGCAAGTGGAAGAGTGGATCTCAGAGAACCATGGTTTGCCCCCTCCACATGGATCTACTTGGCTTGTTTCCAGGAGCCGGTAGGCGGGAACATGCTGTAGAAACACATATGTGTACGTATGTAACATACATAAAGGAGTGTGTTTGTATGTATGTTCATAGACGCTCAAAAGGACTTGCAAAGTGACGTTCCTCTTTCATAGGGGACACGAATTCAGACAGGTGCAGCCACTCATACGCATTCCCACAGCTAATACATGGTCAGTCTTCATTTAGGCCTGCTCGGTTCCAAACTTTAGCCCGTCTGGCTAAAACTTAATCAACAGCTTTTAAACAAATGCAAGAGTAGATGGTGGGGCTAGCTCTTCCGGTCAGTCTCCTTTTGTCTGATTTCTTACACCCTGAATCTCACCCCACATTGCTGTGAAATCCCAGGAAGCCCATTTCATCCAAACCCCTGCACTTCTCTCCTGGGTCCCCGAGTGAGTGCTGTTCTCCTTCAGGACATCCCACACAGGACATGACACCCTCTGAGGCTGCCTCCTTGCTTGCCTCCTTTACCCACTCAGAGACCCTCTCACAAACGCTGCTGTCCTGTTTCATCTTGTTTATGATCTGGGATAGTGGAAGAATGGAGGAGCTTCCTCTGCAGATGTGGGGAGACTAGGAAATGGATCCTGGGACTTTAGGAACACCGTTGAGAGAGAGACCAGAAGCAGGGACCTAACCCAGCCCTCCCCGCAAAGTGGACACTACCGGTGACAGCAAGACGGCAAGTCTGCTCAGGTTGTCGGGGACACACTGATAAGTGAGCAAAGAAGGGGCCTTTCTGTAGGGCTAATATCCCCCAAACCCCAGGGGAGCTGAGAACCTCCATCAAGAAGGCTGACATGCTGATGGCATTCTCTGCAGGGAGCTAGGACCTGGGCAGCCCCTGGTAAGGATGTCAACATACCAACTTCCTGTTGCTATCTCCATGGAGACTATAGAGCCCAGGTCTGCAGATGGAACTTTCTAACTCAAAGGTCTCCTCTTCCACCCTGTAGAAACCCCGAGCCCTGCGCCTGCGTGCTCAGTCCTGAATCCATGGAAAGACCACCGCCTTTCATGTTTTGATTAAACTGCTTCTGTGTCCCCATCCAATGCTCTCCCTCCAGCTAACTGCCTGGTACAGGATCCCAAATAAGAAACTGGGGTCAGCAAGGTGGCTCAGCAGGTAAAGGCCCCTGGACCACACGGTGGATGGAGAGAGCTGATTCTTGCAAGTTGTGCTGGCGCCTACATGCATGCGACGATTATGAGTGCCCACAGCTACCTCTACAAGCAGACAGAAAAACAAACACAACGGATGACCACAGCATGACCACAGTATAGCTGACAAGAAAGGGACCATCCATTTGGGCCTAGCATCTGGCGAGATGTTCATAGTCCCAGTCTGAGGCAGGGGGATGAAAGTCTTTGGATAGTCTGGGCTGCACAGTGAGTTCCAGGCAACATGAACTATGGGAGTTTTTAAAAAATAATCCAGATCCAGTTAGGACTAGCAAGGCAGCCCTGTGGGTAAGATGCTCACTGCCTAGCCTTGGGTCCTGAGTTTGATCTCCAGGGCCTACATGGCAGAGGACAGAGGTGACTCTGCAAACCATCCTCCGACCTGCACTCATGAACAGCGATGCACACACCTCCCCGTGGGGGAAACTGTTTCAAAATCTAATCAACTTCAATTTTAAAAAGAGTTACTGGGGACTCAGAAGGGACCAGAAAAAGTCCAGAAAGGAAGGCACTGTGGCCGCAAACTGGCTTTTCTGGCTCGTACCCTAGGTGACCCAGGAAATCTGACCTCAAGCCCCGTCTTTAGCAATCTCCACCTCAAGAAGTGGAGACTTGGGAGCAGCAACGTTTCGTGTCACCACAGAAAGGCCTTGTGAAGCAGTGGGTTTTTGAAACTGGCCTTGACAACCAAACAGAATTTTGACAAATGGAGAAACAGCAGTGTTTGGGGGAACGCCCAGAAAGGTCTGTGTGATTTATGGTGATGGTACGCCCGGCCTGGTTTGGGCTGAGTTACAGAGCTAACCACAAGGCAGTGCTGGGAAAATGCAGGTGTGTCGGGTGATGGAAGAGCCAGAGTATGGGGTGAGCAGTTCATCGTGAGGCTGCGGAAATGGACAGGGACCACGGCGTGAAGCTAGGGAAAGGCCAGCACACTTGCATCCTGGGATGGATGTGGATTATGGGCTCTGCTTGTGTTTTTTTTGCACTTAGTCTAATCCCTGTACTCACTGTACACGAGAACACTAAGAACGAGAGCTTACCACTAAATGCTCAGAGGTGGGGTGGCAGGTGAAGGGAGGCTTTGGGGCATGTGTTCAGAGGACCAGAGGACAGGACAAGGTGGGGGAGAGGGAGGGAATGGCACTCCTAGGCTGCAGAGCATGCTTGGAGAACAGAAACCTGAGGGTACACTATGGAGAACTGGAACAGCTGACTGCTAAGACGCCTCCTGGGAACGTAAGAAGGCCGTATGAGCTTCCACAGGGGACAGACATTCCTTCAGCAGCATGCTAGAGACGTGTCCTCTGTGATTCCGGGGCCCTCTAGTTCTGAAAGGATGTCAAGACCACAGACAAAACAGCTCCACCACAGATCCCACGGAATGCACCAGCACAAAGCATCTCTCAGGCATCAGCACAACCACAAGTGACCATGAAGAGGGAAGCCCCTACATGCGGCCTGCTGGGACGGGATGCGGGAACCCGGGTCCCCTGAAGCTGCTTCCTAGCTGAGTCACCTCCAGGGGCCTGCTGTCTATGCAGAGCCCACCCCTGCCCTGGCAGGTGAGAGGGTTAACTGGCATGTGGAAATGCTTCCTGCACCCTGCCTGATGCTCAGCTCAGGCTTCTGCTTCCCTCTTTGTTGTGAAATTAGTGCCCGATAAAAGCGAAATGACTAACAACCAAACATCCTCTCAGTGGCAAAGGTCAACTTCCTGTTAAAACGTTAGAAGACTGGGAAGTAATAGCAAAGGGCGCTGCCTTTTTCTTTCTTGCCCTGAGCTTCTCGGTGAGACAGGTACCAATGAACAGAAGTCACGCATAAATTATTACATAGGAAAAGTGTACGTAACTGTATGCCAGAAATCATATTATAGAGTTATAAAACCAGATGCACGCACTTAACAAGAAGAATGAAAACAACTCATGAAATTAAGTGGGGAAACATCATCTAATTTTAAAGTGGGCCACTGAGCTCAGGAGACATAGTCTCGCTGAAGATAGAAGATGGCCAGTAACACATGCGAAGATGACAGCCATCTTTATTCATTAGAGAAACGCAAATCCAAACCCATGGGGTCCGCGCTCTCCGTGCTGGCTGTGGTGAGATGCTGTTGGTGATGATCTAGAGAAATTAGAATCCTGGATGCTGGTGGTGGCCAAGTAAAACAGACCAGGCCACAGGATCTGCTCTGCAGCTTGTCAAGACAGTGGACATGAAGAGGCAGTAGTTCTCCCCATGGGGCTGCACACAAAAGCACTTTGAAACTACGCAGCAGTAGTCAGCGGCGCTGTGCCCCGCAGCCGGTGAAGAAGGGAGTCCACCCACACAGCTCAGGTGAGGACCTCAGAAGGACTAACTGCGTGAACCTCATGCTAATTAGAAGCAGCCAGGCTCAGGGGGCCAGATTCCTCTTATAAGAGACCTCCACGAGGGGCAAGTCTTTAGGGAAAGCTGATTGCTGGTGCTCCAGGGACAGATGTAAGGACAGAGGACTTAATGGGGGCAGGGGATGGAAGTCAAGGATGGGAGTAGTGGTGACGGATGTGATCAAAGCACGCTCATGTTATGACAGTTCTCAATTCTGTGACTACATTAAAAAAGTTAACTGATTGTTTGGTGGGAGGGTTTTGCTCTAAGAGAGGTAAGAAGACAGATGGGCAGATCCTGAACACCAAGAAGACACAAGTACTTCTAGTTGGCCTGGGGTGGTTACCTAAGGACCGTTCTGCAGCTGGTCAGCATTGTCATAGTCAGCAGGGGAGCACCATTACTGCCTGCCTTTGGCAATGTGTGCTCTCTGAAAAGGAACCAATGCCCTGACCTCAGCTCCTGGAAAGTCTTTGCCCTCTGAGATTTATGAAAGCCATTAGCAAATTTAAATAACAAAACCAAGATATACCACGAAGTTCAGCAACCTCCACCCAACTCTGCCTTCAGTCATTCCACCCCAAGCTTGTTTTTATTTTTACTTTAGATTTGTTTATGTGTATGCGGATTTTGCCTGCACGGATGTATGTATGTAACACAGGATGCTATGCCCGCAGAGGCCAGAAGAGGGTGCCATATTCTCTGGAACTAGACTTAGGGATGGTTGTAGGTTCTCATACGGTGCTGGGAATTGGACCCAGGTCCCCTGTGAGAGAATTCCAGTGCTCTTGACCCTCCCCCCATAATCCAGATTTATCCTATGTAAGGAACAGAAAGGCCCTGAATTCTTGAATTTTAACTTCCTGGCTTCAAAGTTGGATATATCTTACTATATTTCTAGGATGTCCCATACTATTTCTTACAAGAACGGTGAGGAAGGAGGAACAGCCCCCAAAGAGGCCAGAGCATGGTAGTGCTGAAAACGAATCAGATCTCTGTCCATACTCACTTCGACTCTAAGGTCCTCGGCCATTCTGGTGGGATCTAGCCGGAGCCTCCCGTGTGGAGCTGGCAGGCCTGGGGGAGGTGGCTTTCTGCAGGTGAGAAACTTCAGATGAGTAGAGACCAAACCTAGTTCCCACTGCCCCTCCCCCAGCCCAGGCAATTTTCAATCAGGCAGGAAGAGAGAGCCATCTCCTTCAAAGAGAAGTCACTAAGGGCAGAAAAGCAACCAAAGATGAAAATCCAACATTTGCAATGCAAAGCCTGGCTTCCTCTGCTCTTGCACAGAAAGGACTCTCCCTGGGGGAGTTAATCTTGCCATGGAGCATTTCCTGAAAATCAGTCTCTTGACTTTACAAGGCAGGTGAGGACAGAGGTGCAGGGAACAGATGGGAACAGACCGAGTCTGAACTGTCTATATGACTCATCGCAGTTAACTCAGCAGGGAAAACGGAATGAGTTGCTCAGAGCTGTCTCTGAAATTCCAGAGCAACGTCCTTTGGATTCTAAGCTGCGAATCCTCAGAGAGCTGGAGAGACCCCATCCTAACACAGCAAAGAAGTAACAATGTCAGATAAAACATAAGCCACTAAGCAGACACACACGCACCCCTGGAGAAGGTGGGCTCTGGTCTCACTTACTGGGGTCCTCTTGTCACATCCAAAGCCCCATCCTGTGTCTCCTGCTCCGGGGACCTTTCACACGGAGCATGGGCTGAGCTGCTGACCCGGGAGCTCTAGCCTTGGGATTGCTGTAAGGTCCTCAAGATGTGAGGCATCTGGAGCAGGAAGGAATGAGGGCAGAGGTGAACCTTAGTCCAATTGTTTTAAAGATTTAACTTTTCTCACCCAAGAAATTGGTTGCACCATGTCTGAAGAAGTAAAAATCAATCCAATTCTCCTAATATTTTATTCTAAAATGCCTAGATCCCCAGCCACAGGGAGGTAGAAGTATCCAATGTTTATTAAAAACAAACACACAACAAAACAAAAGCTGAGGTGTGGGTAAAGGAGGACAGGAAACCCTTGTCCACTGAGTTAGTAGCTGGTCCACAATCCACAGGAGACAACATTCGGACAGCGGCCTGTTCTTATAAGTAAAGTTTTATTAGCAGGTAGCCATGGCCATTCATTCAGGGGCAGTTCGTGGCTACTTGTATGTCTCACAGTGGTGCTGAAGAGTTGCCATGGAGATTGTGTGCCTAGAAAAGCCTAAAATACTTACTACCTGGACTTCCAGAACAATTTTGCAGACTCCTTAGGAGGAAAACTGTGGGAAGGAGGGTTTCTGTGATCAGAAACCATCAGAGGTGTTGCTAGGAAGTATGCCTGGGGATTGTGGGTTGCTGTGTCTCAGGGCACAGGAAGATGCAAAGTTTAATGTTTAAAAAAATTCAGATTCAAATGCTGGCTTTGCCTCAGGCAGGTTGTGTGACTGTAGGTGAATAACTTCTCTACTCAGAGCCCGAATTTACTTTTATGTGAAGGGACACACTGGGGAAAGTTGTGTTTGATGTTCCTGTTTCTCCATCCTTAAAATGAGAGCTACAGGCCGGAAGCGCTCTGCTTACGAGCACTTGCTGCTGTTCAGAGCCCCTGGTTGGGTTCCCAGCACCCAGTGGCTCACAGTCTTCTGTAAGTCCACCTCTGGGCTCTGTGGGCACCAGGCACACATACTGTGCATTTGCATACTTTCGGACAAAAGAGTCATACACACAAAATAAAGTAAGATAAAATAACCTAAAGATATTTTTAATGTAAAATAAAAAGGGCCAGGAGCCAGGGGAGCAGGTAGAGCATCACGGGACAGTCTGACTCCAGTCCACGAAAGTAAGTGCAGTGGAAGGGAAACGGCTCTAGCATCCTCCTCATCAGACTGTGGAGACGACTAATGAAGGTGAGAGACAGCTCAGAGCTAGGGAGGGGCGCAGCCTTCACTCCACTGTGGAGTGGGGTTTAGCTGAGTTTTCGTGAATAAAACAGGCTGGTCAAGAGCACTTACCTCGTCCAGCATTCTGTCAGCCGCCGCTGACCCTCTAGTTCAAATGATCCAAAAACCACCTTCTTTAGAACCCTTCCCAGCACTTCTGTCAGCTCTGAACCACGCTGGGGCTGCCCACAGGGCAGCCTTGGTGCTGTCTGCCCCCGGCCATCTGCAGCATGCGGTTCTCTTTTTCTTTGGCTGTTCAGAACAGCCGCCAGGTCCCACTTTCCCTTCATTTTCTACTAAGTCCCCTAAGTCCGCCAGGGTCACCGCTCACTTTCCACCCATCTGCATCCTTTTACCACAGTCCCAAAGCCACCTCCCTACTTCATTTCTTCCGTCTTCTGCGGACTATTTTTTGAACTCAGGCCTTGCTGTTTTAGGATTTGGTTTTAATTATGTGTAATGGTACTTGGGATAGAGTGGATGCTGCCATCTATATTAACTGAATCCCTAGACAAATTTCCAGTACATCTCCCTGGTCTGATTTCATTGTTATTGATTATTGTCTCTTTCCAGAAACCCCTCCCCACCCACACGTGGGCCAAGTGGGGAGGGACGTGTCCACACTCACCCAGCGGAGACCACACTGGCACTAGTGTTTCCAGGTCAAGGCTACCTGAGTTCTGCCTCTGCTGAGTTTTGTGGCAGGGCTGCTTCTGAACAGAAAGCTGGCATTAGTAGCTGTCTAAAGGAAAATTCGCCCTACAGTTCTCAAGATAATTCCTTCAGCTTAAGAAAAGCCTCCACCAGGCAGGGGCAGGTAAAACAAACACAAAGTTAGACAGGCAGAGAGGTGGGGGAGGGCATGAGGAGCGTGGAGGGGTAGGAATAGGCCCAAATGCAGTGTAGGAAATTCTCAGTTAGTAGAAACGTTCTTAAAAAAGTGGACGGGTGTCAGAGAGCAGTCAGGAACACTGGATGTTCTATCAGAGGACCCAGTTTTGGGGTTCCAGCACTGACTGGCTCATAACCATCTGTAAGTCCAGCGGCCTGGGATCCAACGTCCTCTTCTGGCCTCTGTGGGCACACGCAGGCCAAACACCCACAAACACAAAATAAAAATAGAATTTCAAAGAAGGTACACAGGATGCGATGATGGGTTCCAAGGGACAATGTTACAGAGCAAAGCGTTCAGGCTTCTACCCAAGGCCGTAGCTCAGGAGCAAATCCGAATTCTGATTCGAGCCCAGTCACCCCCGGGAGGCAGAGGCAGGAGCATCTCAACCTCAAGATTTGCCTGGGCCTCAAAGTGGGTGCAGGGCTAGCCTGGGCAACTTAGTATGACCCTGTCTCCAAACAGAAAGTAAAACAACTGGAGATTGAGGTTGAGGTTCAGTCCCAAGCACCCACAAGCAAAACCTGGGAGAGCACCTCTGGGCAGCAGTTAGCAGGACGCTCACACACCACCAAATCTGCACAGTTCACACCTAGACAGAAACAAGGCTCTGGGGAGGGGGCAGGAGTGAGGGGCAGGCCCCGTCACATAATTCTTCATGTTACTGCTGTCAAAAGGCGGTAAATGTCCTACCTCTTAGAACAGATGGTATAATTAAGAAGAAAAATGAAACAGAGGGAACCATTTCCTGTCTGGTTATCTTTTTGTAGAAAAGGAGTATGTTTAGATTGCTCAGCCTTTTCATACATAGTGAATGATTTTTTTTTTTTTAAATCATCACCATTACTATTTTATATACCGGTGTTTTGCCTGCATTTATGTCTATGCACCATGAGAGTGTAATGCCAGAGGAGGCCAGAAGAGGGTGCTGGATCCCACAGAAATGGGGTTATAGATGATTGTGACCTGCCATGCAGGTGGTGGGACTCAAACCCTGGTCTTCTGGAAGAACAGCCAGTGCTCTTAACCCCTGAGTCATCTCTCCAGTCCCTATTTTTCTTTCTTTCTTTTTTGTGTGGGTTAGGGGTGTTTTTGTTTTGAGACAGAGTCTCAATGTGTAGGCCTGCCTGGCCTAGAATGCCCTATATAAACCATGCTGTCTTCAATCTCACGGAGATCAGCCACTTCTGCCTCTGAAAGGCTGGGATTAAAGAGGTACAGCCACATGCCTGGTTTGAATTATATTTTTGTTTCGATATAATAGTCAAACCACAGTTGTTACCTAAGAAATAAAATAAAACCCTCAATCTTACCAATTTTCTCTAGAAGTCCAGGTCTCTCTGTGCAGGACAGGTGATCATAGTGAGGAGACTCCTGGTCAGAAAAGGCCTGCTGTGAGACAGACGATAATGTAATCACAAGCCTGAGACACACCAGGCCTTAGAGCGGGTCCACAGCCTGAGCAGGCTGACGGTGGCCAGCTTTAACTGTTCTTCAAGGGGACACATTTGTAACTGTAAACCTCTCGTTGTATTAACCACATTATTTAATCTATGAGTAAGATCTGAACTTTGAACAGGGAACTGCTGTCTTGACGTGAAACCCTTAGGCAGGGAACAAAGAAGCTTATAGAGACACAACTCACAGCAGCCATAATAGCATCTATTATATTTTAGGGAGCTGGTGAGATGGGTCGGTGGTAAAGGCACCTGCTGCCGAGGCTGATGGGCTGGACTCCTGAAATCCACGTGGAGGAAGGAGAGAACCGACTCCTCCAAGTGGCCCCTCCATGTACATGTGTATATACATACACATCATATACATACATGTAAGTTTCAAAAAGTTAAAAAATACAGAGTCAGTGAACTAACAGCCAGGGAGCCTGACCTAGGCCTTCTGCACCTATGTTACAGTTGTGTAGCTTGATCTTCTTGGGGGACTTCTAACAGTGGAAACAGGGGCTGTCTCTGACTCTGTTGCCTGCTTTTGGGACCCTTTTCCTCCTGCTGGGACCCTTCCTGCTTTTGGGACCCTTTTCCATCCAGCCTCAACATGAGGGAAGACGCCCAGTCTTACTGTAACTTAGTATGCCATGTTTGGTTGATATCCTGGGAAGCCTGCCCTTTTGTGGAGGGAAATGGAATCCAATCTCAGACATGAGTATTACTCTCCTCTCTTTTGGGGACTCTAAAGGAAAGCTATCAAAAGTTTCCAAAGCAATGAAAGGAAATATAGGAAAGGAGAGATTAAACATGGCCATACTGAGCTGGTCGTAGATACTTCATGGCAACCACTGAGTTACATCAAGAGCAGCTCACTGAAGGACCCTTCCATAGCTTACTGCTTCAGTCCAAACCAAACCCCAAATCACGTGTGATGTGTGCTCAGTTACAGTGGGGAAAATGGCTACTTCTCAGAGGCTTTGGTGCAAGTTTAGCAGAAGATAAGGAGAACGCTCACTTTGGCAAGTAGCTCTTGACGCTTCTGACAGAGGCAGCATCTCCTTGGCTGCCTGGCCCCGCTGCTGTGTTTGTTTGTTAGCAGAGAGCTGGCTTTTCAGTCTTAAAAGCCTCCTCTCTGATAGGACCAACATCCTCCAATCAAGGACCCATGCTGAAATTTTGAGTACTTGTGAACAGGTTCTATTTATGTGTGTGTATATGTGTGTTTGTATGTGTGCGCGTGTGTTGATGTCAGCTGCCCTCTTCAGTCTCTTCCCCACCTCACTGCTTGAGACAAGTCTGTCATTGAACCAGGAGCTCCTGTTTGGGAGCAAGCCTGCTGTGTCATGAGAACACTGATCCCCACAGGGTTGAGGCAAGGACTCCCAAACCACGAGGCTGAGCTCGTTCTTCAGGACAGTGCTACTCTCTGGAATTAAAAATGTTTGTCTTTCTACGGGGCTGGGGGCGGGTGGTGGCTCCGTGGATAGAGCACCTGCTGCCCGTGCGGAGGAGCCAGGTCGAGTCTCAGCACCCACAAGGCTGCTCACAACTCCAGTTCCAGGGGCTTCCAGGCTCTCCTCCGCCTCTGCAGGACCAGGCACACACATGGTATGCAGACATATGCGCAGTCAAAACATTCACACATGTAAAAACACAGATGAAAAAGTAAACAACAAATTGCCCGAGCTGGATGTGGAGGAGTGCACACCTGTAATCTCGGCAGCCGGGAACCTGAGGCGGGTGATGACAGGTTCTGAGCCAGCCTGGGCTACCCAGGGAGACACGGCAATACAAAACAAAAGCCACCTCCCTGATGCCTAAAATCTACCTGATATCTAAAAGTTGCCTCCCAGTGAGTTTTAAAGCATTATCTCCTACGTATTGGAAACTGGGGAAAATACCTTCTCTATGCAGGAAGGTGTCAGTTGATTGAAGCCCATAGTCCTTAAATCATAGCCAAGAGCAGGAAAATAAACCCACTCAGTGAGTACATGTGCAGGCACACACACACACACACACACACACACACACACACACACACACACACGGAACCATGACAGGTGGCCTCCCGATTCACTGTTCTCCTGAATGAGACGGGTTCTCACTGAACCTGGACCTCACCAGCATGGCAAGACCAGCTGCTATACAAACCGAGGGCTTCTTTATCTCTGTATCTTCCTCCAAACCACCGCCATCCCCCGCCAAGCCCTCCATCAGATCTCTCTCCCAGCTCACGACCTTCAGTTTGGCTGGTCCGTACATCTGCTTGGATTACAAATGTGTGTGACCATGCCCAGATTTAATCATGGGAGTTCTGGGGACTGAGCTCCAGGCCTCACACTTGCCAAGCAAGCACTTCATCAGCCAAGCCACCTGTAGCCCAGAACCCTTGCTTGTTTGTGGTTTATTGGTTTTGGGGGGTGGGGTGGGGGCAGAGTCTTGCTGTGTAGCTCAGGCTGGCCCTCAGGCTAAGGACGCTCTTACCTCAGCCTCCCAGTGCTGGGGTTATGGGTATGAGCCACCGTGCCCCGGAGACCTGACAGATTTGTGAGACTGTGCTCACTGTGGGAAGCACACAGACCTCTCCTCAGCTTACAAACAGTGGCTGTCTCCACAGGGCTTCCCAAGGTTTCCCTCGGCCCAGTGTGTGTGCTGCACAGGGATGTGAACAGGGTAGGGGTGGGACCATCTACAAGGCCCATCCTCGAGGAAGCATTCAAACTGCAAACTTGTTTTCACAGGTGGTTCACGGGGGGACTAGCAGCGATTTCCATATTTTCCATATGACGAAACAAGTCAGATGGCTTCCTGTTTGCATTCAGCTTTGCATTCTTCTGCAGAGCGGGAGCTAGAGTCTGGGACATTCAGGTTTCACAAAAAAATCAAGGCAAACAAGGCCACCGCCCCTGCTGCTGCCTGTAGGGTAGGGCCAAAAGTCTCAGGTTCCCTGCAGCGAGAGCCTGACCTCAGCAGCTTTCTGGCAGGAGTGATGCCATCAGGCAAAGGCCTGACGCTTACCTGGCTGCTGAAAATCAGACGCTGCTGTTATCAGACCCGCAGGGTTCATGAGGCCGCACACCTACAAGGAACATCTTCAGGACGCAGTACATGTTCTGGGTACTGAGAAATAGCCCTGCCAGGGCTGGTGAGAGGTCTCCTCGAGTGAGTGTAGGGACTTGCTGTACAAGGTTGGTGACCCGGTCCAAGCCGCAGGGAAGGCTGACTCCAAAAACCATCCCCAGACCTCCAGAGGCCTGCTGTGCTTGAGTGAGAGCACACACACAAACTCTATACGTCAGAGTTGGGCTGGGGGAGTGTCTGTGCCAGAGGCTCAAGGCTGCAGGCTGGGAGGTTGGCAGAGGCCAAGTGCCTGCCACATCACCAGTTAAACAAGCAAGCAAGCAAGCAGACAGACAAAAAACCAGAAACAAACAAAGCAAAACAAGGGCTTTAGGTTTCCATTTGATACCACAAAGAAGTACACAAGTACAATTTTACATAAAAATTCATTAATGGCAAAGCTATTCGTCCAATGATTTGTGTGTCTACGAATAAACACTTCAGAAAAACAAACAAAAACAAACAATGGCCAGTCAGAACCTGGGAAAAGCACTCAGGATAACTGTCACCTGCAAGCTGCGATCAACGACCTGTCAGTAGGGTTCAAACTGCGAACACTGAAGTTGGGGGCACAGGCCTTCGCACAGCGAAGGGGAGTTTGGAACGCCCAGCAGGGTGGGAAGCTGAAACGTGAGTCACCATTTTTATTCTATCTATATTCTGTCTGCGTGTGTGTCTGTGCAGCACATAAGCGCAGCGCCTGAGGAGGCCAAAGACAGCATCCGACACCCTGGTACTGGAGTTATAGATGGTTGTGAGCTGCCGTGTGGGTGCTGGGAACCAAACCTAGGTCCTCTAGAAGAGCAAACTGCTGCCAACTTCGGAGCTGCCTCTCTACCCTCTCAGGAGATTTTTATTTTTGATTAGAGTTCAGAGTAAGCTCCGACTTTAATTCCACTCACAGGTACTTATTTGTGGGAAGTAGGTCTCCACAGAGCCTTGTGCGTAACTGCTGACAGTGTCTTCATCCACCACAA
Source organism: Meriones unguiculatus (assembly GCF_030254825.1). Taxonomy (NCBI): domain Eukaryota; kingdom Metazoa; phylum Chordata; class Mammalia; order Rodentia; family Muridae; genus Meriones; species Meriones unguiculatus. Next base: position 130,598,151 of record NC_083353.1, on the reverse strand, counting down.
AAACTGGAAAGTATTTTAGATTTCTAATAACGGAATCAGTGTCAGGATACTCACAGAGGTGAATGTAGCCACCTCAAGCACAACACAGGCAAAGCTCAAGCATGTGCAAGAGACAGGCGGCAGACACCTGGAGGACCGTGCCCCTGGCCTCCTCCGGTTCCAGCCCATCCCCGCTGTCCTGGTGACCCACTGTTGCTGACTGCGTGAGGTCCGGTGTGGACACGAGTGGGCAGAAATTCTGTGTTTTAAAGCCTGAATGTTTTATGATTTTGCTTGAAGGAGAGCGTTGAAATATCACATGAGTGAGGGCGGGGCACGGTGGCTGTACACCATTGATCCCAGCTCTCAGGAGGCAGCAGAGCTCTGTGATGTTAAGGTTAGCTTGGTCCAGGACAGTCAGAGCAAACAATGAGACCTGCTCTCAAAAAACGAGAGAGAGAGAGAGAGAGGCAGAGACAGACAAAGAGAAAGAGAGAGAGGAGAAAAGAAAAGAGTGAAAATAATGCAGGCACAGTGGTTAAGAGCACGTATGCTCTGAGACTTAAGTAAGCACCTTGCCAGGTTGTACACAAACACCAGTAGTAGTGGCTCAAGGGGATCCAATGCCTTGGTCTGGGCTCTGAGAGCGGCTGAGTACACACACACACACACACACACACACACACACACACACTTAATTTAAAAAGAGGCCAATGAACTTAAAAGTGAGAAAAGGGGGGATATATGAGAGGGTTTGAAGGAGGAAAGGAAAGGAGGAAATGATGTGATTATAATTTCAGAATAAAAATATATAATAATGATAATGATGATGATGATGATGATGTCTCGACAATTAAGAGTGCTTGCTGCTCTTTCAGAGGACCTGAGTTGGGTCCCAGCACACAAGTTGGGAGGCTTTTCACCCCAGTAACTTCAGCCCCAGGAGGCCCCACCCGCCCGTGCCTTCAAGTTCATCTGCGTTCATATGCACATACACACACGTGCAGATGAGTAAAGAATAAAATAACAACAGTTGCCAACAAATAATAAACAAAGAGAAAACAGTGCAGCTTATGTGACATACAGGCTTAGGAAGAAACCACTTAAAACCGTATGCGCCAGTCACCAGCAAAGGAAGAAAACCTCTCTGCCCTTAGCAGCCAGGGAGGCCACACGCAGACACTCAGCTCCGGAGGCCTGGCAGGATGCCAGAGATGCACAAAAGTAACATTAGAAATGTCAGTGCTACAGAACAGCTGGCCTGGTGTGGAGGAAGAGAAGAGAGCCGGCCGGGAGTTCCAGGGCACTGGTCTGTGGAGGTGAGCACAGACCCTGACCCTGTGGGGAGCTCAGCGAGGCTGGGGGAGGACCCGGGCACAGAGACTTGTTTGTGACTTTCTCAAAGGCGGTTGACAAACGCTCCTGCCACCTGCTCCACAGCCACGGGCTTGCTGCGTTTCTGCTGAAGGCCACAGCCCAGCGCTTCCAGCCCTGAGGCTAAGCAGGAAGACTGCCTGTGAGCAGACGAGTTTCCCCTTAGAGCATGCCATTTCACACACACCAGTTGTAAAGCGGAGAGGGCACCTTCTGGAAGCCTGCTCCAGCAGCCTCTGTGCACCAACTCTGGCCACACCTGGCTGCTGTGGCCTGCCCCTTGCATTCCACGGGGGACACAGGCTAGAAGACAGGCTAGTTTGACTTTAAGCCCTGTGCCCTTAAGCCACTGGACTACACCATCTGAATTGTCTAGTCTACATTTTCAATTTTCCTCACATTTCTTTATTAATTTTGAGCATGCCTGCACACTTACATACACGAGTGTGTACACACACGCCACAGCATGCCTGTGGAGGTCTGGGTATATCACATGGGAATTTTTTCTTCTATTATCTTAGTTCTGGGAATCAAACTCAGGCGCAACAGCCTTTCCCTCCTTGTCCTTTTCCCCAGCTCCCCAGTTTCTGCATCAGGGAGAGCCTGGTCCTCTAGCCCGTCAGAACTGCCCAGCATGCTCTCGTTGGCTTTGTTTCCTGGTTAACCGTTATCCCAACATTTTACATCTTTCATTGTTTGAGACAGGCTATCAGCTCATGGCCTCCAGCCCTGGGAGCACAGGCTAGAGCATCGCACTCAGTCACTACACGAGGCCTGTCCCCTCAGCTGATGTCCCTCTAGTTTTTGCTGACTCGGGGCATGTGACTGTTATCCCATATCTGTCCTCGGAGTCCTCTGGTGGTCCCTTTCCATGAGACAGTCTAACGGAAAGCTTTCTCCATCCTGTGGTGTCATGTGCAGACCCTGGGCACAGGCTCTTCGCAGGATCCCCCAATGGCAGATTTTCTCTTCCTACAAGCAACCCTCTTGTGATCTGTCAAGCATCGGCATGAGAGCCCAGATTAGCTCTCATCTGTGTTTCCTCTAGATAAGAAAGAAGCCCTGAGTGTTAGATGGTGGCCTCCCTCGAAGAATGTTTTCATATCTCCTTCTCAAAGTAAGTGTCTGCTGCTCCCCCGAGGACTGCCACAGTGGCACAAATTGTGATCCTCGAATTTACACCCAGGAGGATGGCACAGGAGGGGCAGGAATTCAATGTCATGTTGGGCTGTATCGCTATTTCCAGGCCAGTCTGGACCATGTTAGAACCTGCCTCAAAAATCAGCCAAGGGGCTGGAACGATAAGTCGGCCGTCAAGAGCACTTACTGCTCTTCCAGAAGGCCTGGGCTTGATTCCCAGCGCCCACAACACACAACCATGAGTAAATCCAGTTCCAGGGCTCCAACACCCTCTCCTGGCTTCCTTGGTCACCAAACACAAACATGGGGCTCTGGAATAGTGAAGAAAAATAAGACTACACATAAGATAAATAAGAAAGGACAATAAAGAACAGGTATCCAATTCTGTCTATCAACGTAACAAGATACTTAAGAATAAAATCAAAGAGGAAAGAAAACATGCAGGTGGCCACACGCTAGATACAATTTAACAAGAAAAGTGTACAAGAAGCCACTCAGGCAAAGCCGTTGGAGCTAAGAAGGCAAGTGTGCCCTTCCTCACTCCACCTGCCAGCCAGCCCTGCTGCCAACTGACGGGATTCTGTGTTCGGTGCTGCTCAGGTGCGGAAGCAAATGTTGTCAACAACTTCCTCATCCTAGGTGTGCACATTGGCCCACATCAGCCTGCTCATTTGGGAAAACCAACCCCCACCTTCCCACAGCTGGCAGCTGAGTCTGAGACGGCTCAGGACAGCTGCTAATTTACTCAACGGGCTGGAGAGTTTCAGAACAGCTGGGGACATCTGAGCATTTTGCTCTCTGACTCAGAGCACACCAGCATGGTGGCAGTGGGGATGTGTGTGGCTGTGTGTGTGGCTACCGTCCTTCCTTGTTGCAGACCCGTCTACCTCCTGTGCAGAGCACTTTGAACTAACTGCTCTCTTTGCTCAAGGGTTTAGTTTCAGAGAGACCTTCACATGAGGAAACGGCCTTAAGCAAAACCCCCATAGGTGCGCCTTCTCTGGGCAGGAAAAGTACGAACACTACAGGTTTCATGAATTCTTGAGAGGTCAGCGGAGGAAGGAAGTGTCCACATGTTTTCCTCACATGGAGTAAAAAAGTGCATTCAAACCAGGGCCTCAGCTTTGAACCAACTGTCCCTGAAGGCTAGGCTGGAGGGCAGTAACCAGCTGAGAACCTGACAATGGCCTTCGGGGGTAAGTCACGGCAGTGGACGCTCCTGGGCAGATGTTGCAAGGGAGCCCTCCCAGGGAGGACACGGATTCTTACTTGCTCATAAAACTGAGACAAGAGCCAGTGGGTTACTGCTCTGAGCATGGGGCCTAAAGCAGATTCACACCAAACTGGGCACGGCTGCTTATCCGCGCCTCACACGCGCTCTGATCACACGAGAACTTCTCCAAAGCCTGCTGAGCAGTCACAGCCTGCAGCCTTCAAGATTCAAAGAATGATTCGCATTGCTCTCAGCAACACTGAAACCCAGTAAGTTCACAAAGCCCAAGACAGCAACAATAAAACACCGAACATCGCTATTCTAAAGTGAGGCAATTCCTTAAACTCCTCAGCTGCTTCCTCAGTGGGAAGGCCCAGGAATTCACAACAAATCCAAATCCGAGCGCTCTCACCATCATGTCTGCTTTACTCCAAACGAGGACTTTATAGAGAGAAGATCTGTACCGTTAAAATAAGAAGTTTGCTGAACAAAAGCAGCTGTCTGATAACCGGCCAGGCCAGTCAGCTTTATATTTTCCATTTCATGCTTCTAGAATAAAGCAGGTTTATAAATAGCCTGACATTTGTGATCTGACAAGTGTCTTCTCACATTATTCTTAGCTAAGTGCTCGTAAGTCTTTGGCTGACACACAAGCATCTTAAATACCCCCGCTTCAAAAGGTAAAGTGGATCTGAGCATTAATCCCAGGACTTGGGAGGCAGAGGCAGGTGGGTCCCTGTGAGTTTTAGGTCATCAACACAGTGGGACCTGTCTCAAAAACAAAACAGAAGTGTGCATAAATGCATACACACACACACACCTTAAACACGTATTAAATTTTTGAGAGCAGCTGTATATGTGTTCAGTGCTGATACACATGCACTCTGGCACACGGCTAAACTCTGCCACCGAGCTAAACCCCAGCTCTGTTTCATTTTAAAAGGAAGGGCAGCCATAGACAAACTAGGCAGGCTGTGGTCCCATCCTGTTCCTGGCTGAAGGCAGAGTCCCACGGCGGCGCTTCCTAAACCTCCCCCTGGCTAACACCGCAGCCGGGATCAGGGGAAACGGCAGAGGTGCTTCCGCCCCAGGCTGAGGGGTGTGAACCGGCGTGGACCTCGCCACTTACTCTGAAGGCCCCTGGAAGTGTCCTGAGTATGCTCAGGGGCTGGATGCCTCCAGTTTGCAGGTGCTGGTCTTCTGGAATCACTTCCTCTCGGTCGTGCAGCAAAGTCTCAGCTCTTCTGCAGGCCCCAGGCGTCTCGCGTGCACAGGCAGTCTGGGTCTGAGCAGCGCGAAGGGCGCTGGGCTCTCGCTCTTCGGCACAGGAAGCTGGAAATGTGCTTTTCTTCCAGGGAAGTGATAAGCCTGGGCTCCCCTTGTGCAGCCGTGCATGGGCGCAGCAGGCCAAGCGCCTTCCACCCCAGGAAGACGAGTTAGGCCGTCTGTACCCCCTCCTTCACCAGCAAGCTGCTAACACCTCCTCCTCACCCCTGTACCCCACACTTCCTCTGCTCAAGGCTCACAGCCAGCCTCCAGGGACAGCTGAAGAGTTCCTCTTTTTTTTTTTTTTGGTTCTTCCTCCATTTTTACTTCACCCTTTAAGGACATCTGAGCTGATACCCCCGAGTTTTGTGTTGCCAAGGCCTCTCGTCCTTTGGCTGTGTGTCCCCCAGCCCTGGGCTGTCTTTGTGGAACCTCTTCCTGACCAGCGCATCTTGCAGCTGCTTAACAAGGGCTGGTTGCTTCTGGCGGAAGCCAAATTTAAGATAATAATAATAATAAATAATAATAATAATAATAATAATAATAAAGTCGACAGAGAGAATGAGAGAAACAGAGACAGCCCAGCACCGGAACCCCATGCTCTCAGTGACGTTTCAATCCCGAGTCACTCTGAGAAACTGTGATGAACTCAAACTTCTTTAGAGATCACAGGGAAAAGTGAAAGTGCTTAGAAACACAGGCTTTAAGTAAAGCAACCCAGCAGCTCGCTCAGGCTGTTTCAGGTGTGCAAGACCAGCTCCCCACAAGCTCAGCGTGTGTAACACAGCCCTTACACACCATGGGCAGCTTTTCACAGGAGAGTGGGCGTGGAGGGAAGTGAGGCTTTGTTTCATGACTAACCTTTCTGTCAATCATAGTACATGCAGCTAGCATTAGTACAGGAAGTCCCTCCCCCGACACAGCTGGACACTCACTGGATATTCCCACTGTGAGCTCTTTGACGTCATTCTTCCCCTCTTATCTCCCTTGCACCCTTATAGCTTCTCATTTGACACCCTCTCTCCAGTGAGACTAATCTGTTGTTGATGACTCAGCGGCTACCACAAACAGTTTGAGTGTAAACCTTAACCCTCCAGGATGATGGGCCTGGGGAGAGGTTCAAAGCAGGGGGAGGACAGCAGGGTGTCAGGCCCCTCCTTTGCTGGCGTCTCCCAGCTTAACCTGCTGTCAGAGCCCCGCTGCGTTGCGTTGCGTCCGTTGTAACATCAGGAGCGAGGCTGCCAGGCAGGCTTCCAGCCCCCCCACCGGAGGCGGAGGCATTCCCCAAAGCTGCCCTCCATCGCCACCCACGGTCGCATGTGGTCAGTCGTGACAGCACTAAAGCAAGAACTTCGAATGCTTCATGTTGAAATCTGCGCTCCTTTGAGCTAGGACTGCGTATAGTCAGGCCGGTCTCCAGTTCCCTATGTGGCTGAGAACGTGCTGTCCTCCTGCCCCTGCCTCTCTAGAGCTGGGACTGCGTGTAGACACTACCAGGTCTAATGTATTCGGTACTAGGGAGCGGCCTTGAACCCAGGGCCTTGTGTGTGCTAAGCTGGCCTGCTGCCAGCCCAACTGTGTCTCTAGCCCAAGATCTATGCTCTTAATGTTTGTGAGTGTGGCGTGGTTAACTGCATCACGTGTGGCGTTGTTAGCCTCAGAGTGTGCAGAACTCAGGAACCGTGTGTACAGGATTGTTAACTACAGGTACTGTGTCATGCAGCAGGTGACAGGAACCCACTTGTCGCACATGACCGAGCTTTACACCTGTTGGAAAGTAACTCTTCATTTCCTCTTCCCCTCAGCCTGCAGCCGCTGCGATTCTCTTTCCAGCCTCTGTAGCCTTGAGCTAGTTCAGATTCCTCACATAAGCGGGATATGGAAGTCACCATCCTCTGTGACTAATGGCTTCCTTAGCGTAACATCCACGGGTTCTTCCATGCCGTCCTATGTGGTAGAACTCCCTTAAGGCTGAATAATATTGCCTCATGATACCACATTTTATCAGTTCGCCTCTGAACGGACTGCTAGGCCGGCTCCATTCCGTGGCCGTCACACACCTCGTCAGCCTCATCTAGCCACACGGTGACAGACATCTGGGTTGCTTCTGCACTGAGTCCCCTTTGCCTCAGGTGTGTTTGTGCACTCTATACATGTCTCGTGCCTGCAGAGGTCAAAGAGGGCATCCCACCCCCTGGCACTGGAGGTACAGACGGTTGCGAGCCACCATCGGATGGATGCTGAAAACTGAAGCTGGCTCCTCTGTGATAGCAGTAACGCTCTTGACCGCTGGGCCATCTCTCCAGACCCTCTTCCTGTTTTGAAGCAGAGTTTGTGTATGTGTGTGCGTTTTAGTGCGGTCCTTAGCGTTCCTCATATAGTCAAGTCTCACGTCCTCCTCTGATATATGACTCTCTGATATTTCTCCCATTCTGAATACCGTTCCTTCCCTTTCTTTTATTGCAGAAGATTCTGAGTCTGATCTTGTTCCACTCACCTTTCTGTACCTGAACTTCTGGTGTTGTGCCCTAGAAATCTTATTCAAACAACCCCGCTGTCTTCCGAACATCTTAGAGCTTCAGATCTCATATAGAACAAGTCTTTATTTAATCCTTTGGGTGGGCTTCTGGGCCAGTGAAAGACACCGTTAGCGCCTGCGAGTCCAGTGGATTCCCGGCGCTCCTGCACCGCTTGCCTGGAGAATTCTTTATGCTCATGGCAGAGCTGAGCTGCAGGCTCGCGTGGGTTTTTGCTAGGCTCTTCGCTCTGCTCGCTCACCTGCCTGTGTGTCTGTGGCGTCACACGGTTCTGTGTTTGTTTGGTTCCTACGGTTTTGTAACAGTTTTGAAATCAGGAAGAGCAATTCCTTCATCTTTATTTATCAAGATTTTTCTCAGCTGGTCAGGGCTCTTTGTTATTCCACAGCAATTCAGAAACATTTTCCACTCCTGTAAAAACTCCACTGAGATATTTGATAGGCATTTCAGTGAATCTGCACATTACCTTCATCAGGATAGACATTTTAGGAGCATCCATTTTCTAATTCATGAATGTAATGTTCCACCATTTGTCCGTGCCTTCTTTAATTTGTCATCTTTAAAAGTTTTCAAGAATGTGCCTTTTGTTTCCTCATTCAACCTTACTCCTATTTATTCTTCCTCTTGTTCTTCTGGCAGGGTCTCTCTGTGTAGCCCTTGCTGGCCTGTGACTCCCTGTGTAACCTAGTGGATGCAAACACAAAGAGCCTCATCCATCTGCCTCTGCTTCTCAAGTGCTGAGATTAAAGACACATGCCAGCCTCCTGCACCACGTGCCCGGCTCCTTACTCATTTCCCATCAGTGCTGGGCACTCTGGGATTACACTCCGGGAGGTGGAGGCAGGCAGCGTACTGAGTTTGAGGCCAGCCTGGTCTACAAAGTGAGTTCAGGACAGCGAAGGCTACACAGAGAAACCCTGTCAAAAAAAAAAAAAGCACTTGATAGGTTTTCATTTTAATCTCACGTGTGGGGATGCGAGGCTGCTTCATGCTATCTAGCAGAGACATGGATTTGCCAGAAGCAGATAGTTTCTGCAATGGTGTGATGTTTGGAATTCTGGGAATCTTTCAGAGGGTATGTAAATTCCAGAGCCCGGATAGGTGGGGCTGTGGTTGATGATCTTTCAGGATTGGGGTTTGTTTGCAGTTGGTTAGCGGTTGTGCTCAAAGAAGAAACAAGAAGTAAGACAATAGATTCAAGGGTCTCCTCCCTCCTCTATTTTTTTTCTCTCTAATCTAGTGACAGGCTGAAAGGAGAGAGGATAAAGGGCGGGAAAAGAAGGACCCACAAAGCGGCAAAGCCCGGCCACAAGCGGTGCCTGGTTTAGTGTAGTGTCCGAGGACTGTGATATTGTTATTGCTTCTGTGTGTGTCTTAGAAAAATAAAGATTTTCAACAAGTTGCTAGTTTATAGGTATAAAAACCTGGTTTTCAAAGTGAGCATGGCTTTAGACAATCTTGTCATATTTTGTAGCAGCGTTCTTTTTTTTTTATGCTTCAAATTTTGTGACGAAGCTTCTTTATTTAAGGCTTCCAACAGATTCAGGAAGCTGAGAAGTTTGAGGTTATGTTTTTGTTGAATAAAGTTACGGTCCTAAGCAAAAAGAAAAAAAAAAGAAAGTTAAGATTAAAAATTTTAAAAATTTATTTCAAATGCCATAAAGGAAATGGCAGGGGATGAAAGAATTTTTTTTTTCAAAATGGCAGCAAACATTTACTGTGGTTGCTACCAGTGTGATCCCAGAGAAAATTTCTGTTCTTTTCTTTGTAGATTCTGTTTCAAAAAAGGTTGGAAGAAGGACTGAACGGTTGGAAAATTTGCAGGTAGAAATAGAGGGTCATGGGAACAAAAAATGGCTGAAATGAGGAAACAAAGTAGGTCGGTCACTCTACCCTCTCTTTTCTGAAAGAGTGGCAGAGTTGGCTGTGCAGATGAAGAGGCTGTGGATGGAGAGGGAAGCACTTGGGAGGATCACTGAAAAAAAGAGAGAGAACAAAAGGCTCAGTCCCAGTGAGTGAGCAAGAGAGCAGGGTTTTCTGCAGGGGAAAGAAGGTGAGAAACTGTGCCAGAGGGCGGTCGGGTCAGAGAAAAGCTGAAAAAGGACAGTCTGCTGAAATAACCCATTTTGAGAGAAAAAGTTAATCTTTAACCAACTCTGCTGCCAGAGTGGGAGGAGAGTTGGCCTGGGGTTATGAGATCACCTTCGGCTTTCCCAGCAGTCAAACAGCATATTCCTGCTAATAGTGTAGAGCAAGATTACGAGGAGGTAGGATGGCATCCCATAGAAGGATAGACCTAGGGCCTTTTAAAGAGGTCGTGCTTCCATATGGGATGCACTCGCCTCACTCTAAAGAACCCGGCTACTCAATGTGGAATTATTCCCCAAGACCGCCAGGAGCTGGTAACAGCTGTCCTAGAGGCCGTCCACAGTGGCAGGTTCACACGGTGGAGGGAAGAAGCTGCAAATATTGAACAGTGAACTAGAGTGAGGGGAATGAATATAGTAAAAGAATTAGCTGCTTGATTCAATCTGATGACGCTACAATAGATCAATGTTGCTTAGCGACTTTAAGAGCTTGAGACTAAGTTGAGGAGCCAGGGAAAAGTCCACCTCAGTTAGAAAGATTACACAAGGCTCTGGAGAAGCCTTCACTGATTTTTTTTTTTTTAACAAAGATTAGTTTCACCTGTGAAAAAGAGCCATATCAAACACTGATGTAAGACAGGGCTAATTTGAGACCTTGGCATTTGAAAATGCAAATACAGATGTATAAAAGTTAGTAGACCATTAAAGGCATGAGCAATGCCTATGGATGAGTGGGTAAGGAATGATATGGGTTCTAATGTGTACTCTGCTAATATCATAGGGAAAACTATAGCTAGAGGCCTCTGATATCAAAATGCCAGTGCTTCAATTGTGGGAAATACAGACATTTGCAAAGGGACTGTGACCAAGCCACTAAAGGTAGTCTCAGATCTCAAAATGCCTGGTACTTTCATTGTGGGAAATTTGGTCATTGCAACAAAATTGTGAACAAGACATCTCTAAGGGCAATGGTTTTTCTAAATATAAACCAGAAAGAAGGCTTAGACTTCTTTCTGCACCAGGGGAGTACAAGTAATAGGACAAGGATTTTCTTTGGACCATGAATGTAGGTCCAAAAATATCTAAGGTAATTTCTTACCATCAGAAAATGGCCTTGGGAGGCTATCTAGAGGGCCCACAGCAAAAAGTGTAAGCCTTTTACACCAAGGAGTGACATGCAGACTGAAAAACCTCCACTGGGCATTGGAGATTTAATGCACATTACTTCAGGCAGCACAGTTCTAGGCTTGGCCACAGGGAAACATCTTACTTTATCTCCCAAAATTCAATGTTATAAAATAGCTACTAGAGTATATAGTCCTTTGCCCTTGGGGACAGTAGAGATAATTTTGGGAAGGAGTTGATTCATTATGATCCAGAAATTATAGATGAAGATCTCGAAGGAGAACTTAAAATTATAGACTATGTAAAAGGAGAGATGCAATTTAACACAGGATGGCTGTTAGATTTCTCAGCTGCTAGTTTTCCTATATTAAAGGCAAAGCTACCCCAGTAGAAAGAAGGGGAGGGGTTGGAAGTACTGGAAAATGTGTGCTCTGGTAAACAGCTGTTAATGATCAGAGGCCAAAATTAATATCACAAATAAACAATATTGAAATAGAAGGTTTGGAAGATACAGGAGCTGGCGTAACTATCATTTCACAAAAATCTTGGAATTCAGAATGGCCAGTACAAAAGATTTATATCCAGTTTCTAAGAATCGGAAAGCTATCTCAAATAAAACAAAGTGTGTGATGGGTTAAACACGTAAGACCGGAAGTTTAAAGAGTAAAGTTAAAGCCTCTGTGGCTGGCATACATGCCCGTATATTTATGGGAAATGGATCTTTCACAAGAGTGAGGTACTCAGATTCATATTCCTGCAATCCCAGAGAAAGCTCGTGATGAAATAAGGGTGAAATGGTAGATGCTCCTGGGGAAGGTATTGATATATGTCATCAAAAACAGCACCAGATGCTGCCAATTGTTTAAACACAGGACAAAGCATGGATTTCCAAATTCATAAGGGGATCACTGCTGAAGGACCAACAGTACTCTCAAAATGGTTGACCAGTGAGCCTGTGTGGGCAGATCAGTGGCCAATAACTAAGGAGGAATTACAGGCGCTCGGGGCTCAGCAGAGTCTACCAGCCCATGGGACTCCCTTGTATTTGTTATAAGAAAGAAATCTGGAAAACGGAGAATGTTAACGGCTTTAGGAGTGTTGAATACAGTAATTCAACCATGCGTCCATTACAGCCTGGAATTCCTTTGCCTTTTTAAAAAAAAATAACCTAAGGCATGGCTTATGATCGTAATTAATCCAAAAGATTGCTTTTATTTTATTTTATTTTTTTTACTATCCCCTTGCATGAGTAGGATAGAGGAAGGTTTTCTTTCACAGTACCTACTTACAATAGTGTTCAATCCATAAAAATATATCAGTGGAAAGTTATTACAAAGGGAATGGTAAACAGTCCAACTCTATGTTAATATTCTATGCAACAACTGCTAGAAATAATTTATAGGCAATTTACTCTACCCATTATTTATCATTACATGGCTGGTATTTTGTTGGCTCATCCTGACTCAGATACTTTAGAGAAAATGTTTAAGGAAACACAAAGAATTCTGCCATACTGGGGATTACAGATTGCTCCTGAAAAACTACAGAGGGGAGATTCTATTAACTATTTTGGTTATAAAATAAGTAAACAAAAATTTCAACCACAAAAGGTACAAATCAGAAGAGATCAGTTGCAAAGTTTTTTGTTTGGTTTGGTTTTGGTTTTTTGGAACAGGGTTTCCCTGTGTAGCTTTGGCTGTCCTGGACTCACTATGTAGACCAGTCTGGCCTCACAGAGATCTGTGGGCATAAGGGTATTGTGTAATTTAAGTGCTGATTTCTGCACCTCCCGTATCTGATTGCAATTTTTGTTCTAAGAATCTCCTTTCTCGATGCTGTGTAAACACTGCTCCTGAGTTGTCTGCTGATTTGTCAATAAAGCAGCTTACAGCCAATCTCTGAGCAGGGGATATTCTCTCTCAGCTGGATTTCCTGCTAGCCAGGGTAGGAGTTAGATGAGGAGGTGGAGGATTCAGCCATGGCAGACGTCCAGGGGACCAGGAGAGAGTGCTCAGCAAGGAAAGCTACAAAGTGTACGTATCTCTGAGATGTAGCTGGGAGCGAGCCAAATTAGCTTAGAGGGTTAAGAACAGAGAAATATCTACTCAGTTCTTGTGCTGTGAAGCTTGTTAAACTAATGTAATGGAGTTTCAATTATTTGTGTGATAGCTGGGCTGAGATAGAAACTGAGAAACAAACAGAAACAAACACGGTTTTGTAAAAATGGCTTTAACAGAGATCCGCCTGCTTTTGCCTCCCCAAGGGCTGGGATCAAAGGTTTGCGCCACTATGCCTGCCCAGTTGCAAACTCTTAATGATTTTCAAAAAAGAATGGCAATGGCCTACCATTGGGTCAACTGCTCAAGAGTTAAGTAATTTGTTTCAAACATTACAAGGAGATTCAGACTTAGTCCAAGATGGTTAACAGCTGAAGCAGAGAGAGAGCACAAGAGCAACTCTGGTAGAACAAAGATTGCAAGATGCATATGTGGATCACACAGATCCCAAACTTGATTGTACTTTGGTTATTTTGCCTTCAACTCATTCTCCCACTGTGTTCGTTATGCAAAGGGAAGACAGTATTATTGAATAGATTTTCTAAGCACACGAAGTAAAAAAAAAAAAAAATACTTATATAGAAAAAGTTTGTGATTCAGTCATAAAAGGTAGAATAAGACTACATCAATTGTCAGGAACAGGCCTGGCAGGAATCCATAGTACCTTAAATTAATGCTGAGATGTCATTATGAATAATCAACGAAGACTGGAAAGAGCTTGGAGCAACTTTTTGGGAGAATTTAACAGCAAATATACTAAAAGCATGTGTCTTCAGTTTATTAAAAAAAAAAAAAACAAACAACTAATTGATTTCTCCCATGCATTGTAAAAGGAACACCTGTTCCTGCAGCACCCACATTCTATACGGATGGAAATAAGTTGGAATAGCAGAGTTATAATTAAGACAAAATGAGTAAAGTAATTCAAAGCCTATGTACTTCAGATCAAAAATCAGAGCTGTATGCAATTTTATGGTATTATTAAATTTTTCTGAATCTAATGTAATTATTGACTCTCAATATGCAGGGTTTTTTGCATATAGAAATTGCTAAATTTATTCCAGATAATTCAGAATTGACTTTGTTATTTATACAGCTGCAACAGGCAATCAGAAATAGAAACCATCCATTATATATCATCATATTCTGTCTCATACAGGCTTGCCAGGTTCACTGGCATAAGGAAATGAAGAAACTGACCAATTTATAATAGAAAATGTGTTAGAAGCCTCAAAATTTCATGTTAACAAAACTCCATGTTAACAATAAAAGTTTAAAGAAAAAAAATTATCACCTGGCAACAATTCAAGGAAATCATAAGAAAATGTTCTACTTGTTCTTTGTATAACTGAACGACCTTGCCCGTTGGAAGAAGGGGTAGCAAAAGAAATGAAATCTGGCAAAATTTTAGGAAAACTAAAGTTTGTGCACCATACCATTAATACATATTCAGGGTTTCAATGGGCAACTGCTTTAAGTTCTGAGAAGGCTGAATCTATAATTACATATTTACAGGAAGTAGTGAAGGCTGAATCTATAATTACATATTTACAGGAAGTAATGGCCATTATGGGAATACTTTCACAAATTAGGATGAAGTTCTTTGCATATTATAATATAAAGCACATTACATGTATACTACATACTACTACAGGACAAGCCAATTACACCTTAGAGGAAATGCTTATTAATCAAAAAGGAAGAGTAAAGATCCCCAGGGATGGACTAAATAGTGCTCTGCTAACTTTAAATGTTCTGAATGTTAATGAGAAAGGAAAAAACAGCAGCCAAGAGACACTGAGCTATAGAAAAAAACTGTGGAATTAAATCAGCTATATACTATAAGAATAAAGCATCAGAATGGAAGCCAGGGAAAGTTTGCATTAGGCTATCAGACCTGCTTATACCATCAAAACTTACAAAGATTAGAACTGAGCAAGAGAGGTCTCCTGAAAACCTTAGCCGCTGACCAAAAAGCACTTAGTTCATTGAAAATGTCTTTGTTTATAATTTCCTGATACACCCAGAATAATTAATGGCTTAAAACCATTAATTAAGGGGTTACTGTAGTAAGAATTCTGGAATTTCGGTTTCTTTTAAAAACACAGAAACATTATAAGGATGTATTTTTGTTTTAATCCCAGGTGTGGCGATACGGCGCTGCTTCTCAGCAGCTGGTGATGATTTGCCTTGTGCTCTAGCAGAGTGTGCTTTTGCCAGCTGCAGATGGTTTCTGTGATTGTGTGGCATTTGGAACCTGGGAAGTTTTCAGAAGGTGCATAAATGTGAGGGCCCTGACAGGCGGTGTGTGGTGATGGGAAGGTTGGTGGTTGTTAGTAATCATGCTCACAGAAGAAACAGGAATAAAGAATTAGATTCACAGATCTTTCTCTCCCTCCTTCCTCTACCCCTCTTTCTCTCCTATCTGGGGATAGGAGGTGAAACCAGGGGCAAAAAGCATGGGAAAAAGAACCCACAGAGTGGCAAAGACCAGCTCTATCCCCTTCCCTCTCTCACAGTTGAAGCTCACGTCAAACCACTTGCTGTACGGCCTCCACGTAACGTTGTCTGTTCTGAACTGCGCCCAGGGTGCAGGGGCTGCGACTCTCCCAACACTGGCAAGAAATATTCCTCCCAAGGCTGGGGTCCCAGAATAGGTTTTGAATTTATGTTGTTATTTTATGTGTATTTTACCTGCATGTCCCTGTATGCCTGGTGCCCGCAGAACCCAAAAGAGGACACCGTGCACCTCTAAAACTGGAGCCACAGACAGTTATGCACTGGCACTGAACCCTGGCCCTCTGGCAAAGCAGCCAGTGCTCCTAACCTCTGAGCCATCTCTCTGGCCCCATTATAGATGCTGTCCTACTAGATTTAATAAGCAATGTGCAGGGAATCAAGAGAGAAAGAATGCAGTCTGTGCAGTTACACATAGGGCCAGATTCCCCAGCTGCCACCTCACCACTGACGGTCACCTGAGCAAGTTGTTCACATAGAGGTCAATGTACATCAGTAGAACAGCATCTCACCATGGCACCCACTGTTTGCTAACTGGCCCATTGTGTCTAGCACACACACACACACACACACACACACACACACAGAGAGAGAGAGAGAGAGAGAGAGAAAATAAACCGAAACAGCTAGATTGATCACGAGATCCACAGCTTAATTTTTCTTGAGCTCAGTCCTACTGTTGGGTGGTAGGAAACAGTCTGGCAGGTGAGAAGAGATAAAGACGATGGGCAGAACAAAGACAGTCTTATCATATGCTTGCTTTCTGACAAAGCCAGGGCAGCTTCCTGGTAAGTTCTCCTTTGTCGAGTGTTCTGCTGCTTTCTGGGATGACAGAGATGATTCTGCCAGACAATAATGATTCTACCAAAGTGAGGGAATTTCAATAGGACAAGGAAATACCCAAATTTAGCCAGGCCAGTTCTCTTGAGTGTTCAAATGAAATGTGTTTGTTCATTAAAGTGTCATAAAGGAGATGGCTGGAGATGGCTCAGAAATTAAGAGTGTTGGCACTTTTCCAGGGGGCATGAGTTCTGTGCCCAACACCCATGTCAGGCAGCTCACAACCACCTATAACTCCCATTGCAGGGGATCTGATACCTTCTTCTAGCCTCCAAGGGCATCTGAGTACATATGCTCACACATGCACAAAAACAAAAATGAATTTTTAAAAAGAAATTCTTTCATTTATTCTTTGTCTGTCTATGACACTGCCTGTGGTTACCCTGCACTCTCTCTTTTTTCATAATGGTTGCCCTGTGTCTTAGTTAGGGTTCTATTGCTCTGAAGAGACACTATGACCAGGGCAACTCCTATAAAGGAAAGCATTTAAATGGGGCTGGGTTACAGGGCACAGGTCTAGTCCATTGTCATCATGGCAAGAAGCATGGTGGCATAAAGGAAGACATGGTGCTGGAGAAGGAGCTGAGAGTTTCACATGTGGATCAGCAGGAAACAAGAAGAGAAGAGTCCCTGGACCTGGCTTGAGCTTCTTATACTTCAAAGCCCACCCCTCAGTGACACACCTTTTCCAACAAGGCCCCTCCCTATGAGCCAATGGCAGCCATTTTTATTCAAACCACCGTACCCTGGCTTTCGCTCTCTCTTTCCTCACAATGGTCACCCTGCTCGCTCTCTCTCTTTCCCTCCCTCCTCACAACAGCAGCCATGACTCTCCCCTGGAGCACACTTAAACTTATCATTAAACTAAGCTAGCAGAAGAGAACAGTTAAGCCATAAAGATCTATAATTACTAAGAATTACCTCAACTATCAAAGTATAAGAAAAACCAAGAAAATTGCAAAACCCAGAACACTTGTAGTAAGCTGCTCTGCCTACTTTTCTCTCACCACAAATTCTGGACCAGCTGCCCACCACAGGGAGCAATCAACAAGGATTCCAATTTCAGAAACATCTTACGACAGAGGAGGAACAACACCTTCAACTCAAGGAATTCGGGTTAAATGCATGTGCTACTATACAAGAATTCAGGCCGGAGAGATAGTTTAGTGTTTAACAATGCTTGTTGCTCTTGAACCAACGCTCAGTTCCCAGCAGCCACACAGATCAGTTTACAACTGCCAGTAACGTCAGCTCCAGGGCATCATCCCAAACTCTCTTCCAGTCTCTGTGGGTGCTGAGCTCATGTGAGCATGTGTTTAAAATATATTTTATTTAAAATAATAATAACAATATGGTATATTATAAAATATGTAATTGAAAATAACAAAACATCATTTTAGAAAGGATCTCAACAAGTGTCTGATACAGGTAATTCAGGAAGATATTAGACAGAATTCTTTCTCATCCAATGCTCTTAATAAATTTGCTTTTCCTTGTGATGTAGCCTTATGTACATGCTGTCACTCTATATATACTAAGTGAAGATAGAACTATTTTCTAGAACAAATCCTACTGATTCCTTTCCAATCCCCCTTTCAAATCTAAGAAAACAAGCATACCCAGTTTTAAAATTTTGAGTATTTCACCTGTTCATCTGTGTATATGATGTGCCCAGATGACGTGTGTGTAAGAGAGGATGATATGTGCCTTTGCACACACACACAGGCCAGAGGAGGACATTTGTGTTCTCTCCCATTGCTTGCTGTCTGAATCTCTTGAGGCAGTGTCTCTCACTGTGTGCTGGTGGCCAGCAAGGCCCCACGATGCTCCTGTCTCTGCCCCTTAGGTCCTCAGCAAGCACGTTACCCTCTGAGTCATAACTGTCCTCCACTGAATTCTTATCCTAGTATGTGCAACTACCACAGGCTTTGTTGAGAGAAATACAAACATGCCGTCACTAGTTTGACTTCTCTATCTAGAAAGTCCAGCAAAAAAAAAAAACAAAAACCAAAAACCAGGATCGTGCATGTGTGTGTGTGAAAGAGAGAGAGACAGAGAGGGAGAAGAAGGGAGGGACAGAGAGACAGGCAGGGACAGAGGGGAGAGAGAGAAAGACACAGAGAGAGAGACAGACAGACAGAGAGACTGGCTACTGCTGAGAAAACAGGATGAGAGAATGAAACTTTCCAGTCAGTATCAGTGTCAGTATCTGGAGTCCTGTGATACTGAGATTAACGACCCACAGAAAACATTGCCAGCCATCCCATCTGAGGGCCTGGAAGGTTCTAGAAAAGCTTTATCTTTTCACAAGAGGAGTCACATGGTCTCAGCAGCACTCAGATTTGTTGGGATCCAGCCAGTTAAACCCTAGGACGGCGAGCTACAGATTCTTAGCCGGGTCAATGTGGTATGAAACACATGTGAGGTACCAGCTTTTGACACCTCACTGTGAGTTCCATCACTTCCTCTTCAGATCCCGTTAACAAAAGTCATATTCCTTTGTTTGCCACCATATCCAGAGATGACAGGCTGGCCAGCCTGTGCTGTGGCTCTTAGCATCCTAGTCAGGGACTGATGTCACTGTCCTCGACAAACAGTTCTGAGCAGGCTTCCAAGACCCTACACACAGCATCCCCCCTCTAAACTGGCTTCATTGGAACACACATCTTCTCTCTAAGGACAATCCCCTGTAAACAGGAACATTAGCACGTGGGAGTCAGAACATGAGTCATGACGGTTTCAGTGCAAAAATCGGGAGATACAGGTGTGTGTGGGTGCTCAGTCCTCCCGCTGAGAGACAAACAGGTTTGTTCCCGTTCACAGCAAACACTCAGCTGTCTCCCTAAGTGTGTTCCTTCTCCTGCCCTCAGCCTCTCTCCATCTGCACTGAAGGTCAATGACACAGACCGTTGCTGGCTGCTGTGAAGGGCCAGGCATTTCCAGGCTGAATGGAAGAACAATCTTCTTAGCTCACCGAGGAGAAACCTCAGAGGCAGGATTTCACCAGCTGATCAGCCGTTTCGAAGCGTGGACCTTTCCAGGCCGGCAGCCTGACACCATCATGTTCCCAGAGGACGGAGAACAAACCCTCGTTGTAGTCATTCCCCACAGCTTCCTTCAGTCTGGTAATTCGGCTCCATTTCCAAAATATGGTGAAATAATGAATGCTCGAAACAGAATCGTCACAGAAACGCAGCTAGGAAGGCTGTCCAGACAGCACGAGGCCAAAGGCCGCATTCCACACTCTCACACAGTTGGTACCCATACCCCGCTCCGTATTCGAGGTCGGGTCCCAGCTTCCCACAGGAGACATTCAGACACAGACGCCAAGGAGCCATCACAGAGATCAGTGGGTTAAACAAAAAACGTTCCCTAACACACTGTGCGCAAAGGCGGAAAGCAAGGAATGAACGCAGGGGCCACAACATCTTCATCCCTAAGAAGCTCTGTGTTTCTCCCCTGTTCAAGACGTCTGCCGAAATACAAAGCAAAATCAGACAAACCAAAAGCAATTAATTCATCTAGCCACTTTCAGATCGGCTGTTAACCTCAAATTCTGGCTTCTGTTCAGGTTGTGATCATCAGCACCACCCAAAACAAGAACACCCGTGTTGTCTTCGGCATCTTCAGGTGAACGCATTTACTCTGGGAGCCACAGAAAGCACCAGAAGGCCGGGGCTGTAGCCCAGTGGGCAGAGGGCTTACCTCACATGCACAAAGCCTGGGTTTGACCCTGAACATGGGTGCAGTGCTGACGCCTGTGACCTCAGCACTCCTCAGCCTCCAAAAGGGGAGGCACAAAGGTCAGGAGTTCAAGATCATCCTCAGCTGTATAAGTTTGAGGCTAACGTAAAATACATGAAACCCACCTCAAAAGAAACAAAAACTCACAACAACAACAAAAACTAAAGCACAGCTCACGGGTGACGCCATCTGCCTGAACAGTGTCATGGCACAGCTCACGGGTGACGACATCTGCCTGAACAGTGTCATGGCACAGCTCACGGGTGACGACATCATTAATAGTGTCAGGGGTTGGCTCTCTCCCACCGTACGGGTCTCATCTTGGGCCAGAGTCATTGTTGGCCATTCCCCCAATCTCTGCTTCATCTTTATCCCTAAACTTGTTGTAGATGAGACAAATTAGGGGTTGAAGGTGTTGTTGGTGTTGAAGGGTGGGTTGGTGTCCCCTCCCCCCTCTGGAAGTCCAGCCTACTACAGGAGGTGGCCACTTCAGGCTCCCTATCTCCCACTGCTAGGAGTCTCAGGGTCACCACCATAGACTCCAGGGGGGGGGGGGCGTCCCAGTCCCAGATATGGCTGGTCCCACAGGTGCCCCCTACAGATTCCCAGTCTCTCTCCCAGCCCCACCCTGTTCTCCCCACACCTGAGCCCCACTCTTGTTCCCTTCCCCACCCCTTCTCCCACTCGGTTCCCTCCATCTACTTCAGGTGTCTGTTTTGTTTCCTCTTCGTTATCCTGTACTTCATGGCCAATATCCACTGATCGGTGAGTTTGCACCACGTGGGTCTTCCTGGGTCTGCGTTACCTCACTCAGGATGATATTTTCTAGTTCCATCTACTTGCCTGCAAAAGTCATGATATTGTTTTTGTTTGTTTGTTGGTTTTGTTTTCTATAATAGCTGAGTAGTATTTTATTGTGTAGATGTACCACAATTTATCCATTCTTTGGTTGAGGGACATCTAGGTTGTTTCCAGTTTCTGATTATTATGAATAAAGCAACTGTGAACATGGCTGAGCAAATGTCCTGGTTGAATGGTGGGGCATCTTTTGGATATTTACCCAGGAGTGGTATAGCTTGGTCTTGAGGTAGAACTGTTTTCAATTTTCTCAGAAACTTTCAGATTGATTTCCAGAGTAGATGTAAAAGTTTGCACTCCCTCCAGCAATGGAGGAGGGTTCCCCTTTCTCCACATCCTCACCAGCATGTGCTGTCACTTGAGATTTTTATTTTAGCCATTCTGATGGGTGTAAGGTAGAATTTCAGTCTTTCTGATTTGCATTTCTCTGATGACTAAGGATGTTGAGCATTTCTTTAATTGTTTCTCTGCCATTTGATATTCCTCTGTTGAGAATTCTGCTTACCTCTGTACCCCATTTTTTAATTGAATTTCTTGGTTTGTTGCTGTAACTTCTTGAGTTCTTTATACATTCTGGATATTAGCCCTCTGTCAGATGTCGGACTGGTGAATATTTTTTCCCAGTCTATAGGCTGCTGTTTTATTCTGATGACAGTGTCCTTTACAGAAGCTTTTCTGTTTTATGAGGGCCCTTTTAATAATTGTTGATCTGAGAGCCTGAGCTGTTGGTGTTATTTTCAGGAAGTTGTCTCCTGTGCTAATGAGTTCAAGGCTCTTTCCCATTTTCTCTTCTACTATATTTAGTGTAACTGGTTTTGTTTGAGGTCTTTGATCACTTGGGCTTTAGTTTTGAGCAGGGTGATAAGTATGGATCTATTTGCATTCTTCTATGTGCAGACTTCCAGTTAGACCAGCACCATTTGTTGAGGATGCTTTCTTTTCCTTTTTCTTTCTTTCTTCTTCCCCATTGTATGGTTTTGGCTTTTTTTTTTTTTTCATCAAAAATCAAGTGTTCATAGGTGTGCAGGTTTATTTCCAAATATTTGATTCAATTCCATTGCTCAACCTGTCTGTTTATAGGCCAGTACTATATGGTTTTTATTACTATTGTATAGTACAGCTTGAAAGCAGGGATGGTGAGGAAATGCTTCTGTTGTGCAGAATGATTTTAGCTACCATTTTTTTTTTAATTTTTCCATATGAAGTTGAGAGTTGCTTTTTCAACTTTAAAGAATTGCACTAATCTGTGGATTGCTTTTCGTAAGATGGCCATTTTTTACTATGTTAAGCCTACCGATCCAGGAGCATGGGAGATCTTTCCATCTTCTGGTATCTTCTTCAATTTTTTTCTTCAGAGACTTGAAGTTCTTGTCATACAGGTCTTTCACTTGCTTGGTTAGAGTTACACCAAGATATTTTATATTATTTGTGGTTATTGTGAAGGGTGTTGCTTCCCTAATTTATTTTTTAAATTTATTTCATTTTTAATTTTATATTCATTAGTGTTTTGCCTGCATGTGTGTGGGGGTGTCAGATCCCCTGCAACTGGCTTTCCAGGCACTTGTAAGCTGCCATGTGGGTGCTGAGAATTGAATTCAGGTCCTCTGGAAGAGCAGTCAGTGCTCTTAAAGGCTGAGCCATCATCTCTCCAGCACACTGCCTCCCAATTTCTTTCTCAGCCAGTTTATTATGTATATAAAGGAGGGCTACTGATTTTTTTTTTCAGTTAATTTTGTATCCAGACACTTTGCTGAAGGTGTTTATCAGCTGTAGGTGAAGGTGTTCATCTACCAGGAGTTCCCTGGTAGAATGGTTTTGGTCACTTACGTATACTACCATACCATCTATGAATAGTGATAGTTAGGCTTCTTCCTTTCCAATTTGTATCCCCTTGATCTCCTTTAGTGGTTCTATTGCTCTAGCTAAAACTTCAAGTACTATATTAAATAAACACAGAGAGAGTGGGCAGCCTTGTCTTGCCTCTGATTTTAGTGGGTCTTGCCCCTGATTTTAGTGGAATTGCTTTATGTTTCTCTCCATTTAATTTGATGCTGGCTATTGGCTTGTTATATAAAGCCCCTGTTGTTTTTATGTGTGGGCCTTGTATCCCTGATCTCCCCAAGACTGTTCACATGAAGGGAGGTTGGATTTTGTCAAAGGCTTTTTTAGCATCTAAGAAGATGATAGCATGTTTTGTTTTTTTTTTTTCCTTTCAGTTTGTTTATATGGTTGATTATGTTGATGGATTTTCCGATGTTGAACAATTCTTGCATCTCTGGGATGAAGCCTACTTTATAATGGTTGATAAAGTTTTTGGATTCAGTTTTGAGTATTTTATGGAGTAATTTTGTAACAATGTTCATAAGGGAAATTGACCTGAAATTCTCTTTCTTTGTTAAGTCTGTGCGGTTTAGGTATCAGGGAAACTCTTTGGCAATGTTGCTTCTGTTTCTATTTTGTGGACTAGTTGGGGAGTATTGATATTAGCTCTTCTTTAAAGGTCACTAATTTCTTTGTGAGGGTGCTTAATGCTATGAGCTTTCCCCTCAGCACTGCTTTCATTGTGTCCCTTAAGTTGGGGTATGTTGTGCTTTCATTTTCATTGAATTCTAGAAAGTCTTTAATTTCTTTCTTTATTTCTTTCTTGACCCAGTGGTCATTGAGTAGAGAGTTGTTCAGCTGCCATGAGTTTGTAGGCTTTCTGTTGTTTCTGTTGTTGTTAAAGTCCAGCTTTAATCCATGGTGGTCTGATAAGGGGGTTATTTTAACTTTTTGTTTATCTGTCGAGGTTCATTTTGGAGACGGTTCCCTGAGATGCTAAGAAGAAGGAATATTTTTTTGTGTTTGGGTGAAAAGTTCCGTAAATATCTGTTAGGTCCGGTTGATTCATAATATCTGTCACTTTCCCTGTTTCTCTGTCTCGTTTCTGTCGGGGTGACCTGTCCATTGTTGAAGTCTCCCGTTAGTAATGTGTGGGGTTGATGTGTGATCTAAGCTTCAGCAATGTCCCTTTTACGAATGTGGCTGCCCTTGCATTTGGGGCGTAGATGTTCACAACTGAGACATCATCTTGGTAGATTTTTCCTTTGATGACTACGAAGTGTCCTTCCCCATCTCTTTTGATTAATTTTTATTGGAAGTCTATTTTATTAGATATTAGAATGGCTACTCCATCTTGATTCTTAGGTCTGTTTGCTTGGATCTTTTTCCAGCCCTGTACTCTGAGATAATGTCTGTCTTTATTTCTGAGGTATGTTTCTTATATGCAGCAGAATGATGGATCCTGTTTCTTTTTATTGGGGAACTGAGTTCATTGATGTTGAGATATATTAATGACCAACGATTATTAATTCCTATTATGTTGGTAGTGATAGTGTGTGGGTATGTGTGTGTTTGTGTGTGTATGTGTGTGTGCGTGCACACATGGACCTGCGTTCTTCCCTTCTTTTGATTTTGCTTCTGTGGAGTTATTTCTTTCCTGTGTTTTCTTAAATGTAGTTAACCTCATTGGGTTTGAGTTTTCCTTCTGAAAGGTGGATATTGTTTAAATTTGGTTTTGTCGTGGAATATCTTGTTTCCTCCCTCTATGGTGACTAAAAGTTCTGCTGGCTATAGTAGTCTGTGATGATATCTGTTGTTTCTTAGAGTCTGCAAGACACCTGCCCAAGATCTTCCGGCTTTTAGAGTCTCTGTTGAGAAGTTGGTGTGATTCTGACAGGTCTGCTTTTGTAGTTACTTGGCCTTTTTCTCTTGCAGCTTTTAACATTCTTTCTTTGTTCTGCACAGTTAGTGTTTTGATTATTATGTGGCTAGAGGATTTTCTTTTCTGGTCCAAGCTATTTGGTGTTCTGTAGGCTTCTTGTATGTTTATAGGCCTCTCTTTCTTTAGGTTGGGGAAATTTTCTTCTCTGATTTTATGGAAGATATTTTCTGGACCTTGGAACTGGAAATCTTCTCCTTCTATTCCTATTATCCTTAGGCTTGGTCTTTCCATAGTGTCTCAAATTTCTTGGATGTTTCATATCAAGAACTTTTTAGATTTAGCATTTTCTTTGACTGAGGTTGAAGATCTCTTCAAGTGTGTCTTCTATGCCTGAGATTCTCTTTTCATCTCTTGTATTCTCTTAGTGATGGTTGTATCTGTGGTTCCTGTTCTCTTTTCTAGGTTTTTCATTTCTTGGATTGCCTTAGTTTGTATTTTCTTTATTGCTTCTATCTCCATTTTCAGGTCTTGAACAATTTTATGCATTTCCTTCTCCTGTTTGATTGTATTTTCCTGTGTTTCCTTAAGGGAGTTATTAATTTCCTCTCTAAAGGCCCCTATCTTTGTGAAATTGGATGCAAGGCCATCTTCTTGGCTTCCGCTGTGTCAGGACAGCCAGGGCTTGCTGTGGTAGCATAGCTGTGCTCTGCTGGTGCCTTATTATCCTGGTTCTTGTTAACTGTATTCTTATGATGGCTGTTAGCCATCTGGTTGTCCCTGTTATTGCTGCATGTTCCTGACACAGGCCATATTCCTCAGGAAGGAAGGCAGAGCCATGGGCTAGATGATGGCATAACAGCAAAAACAAAAACACTTAAGCAGTTAAAACACTCCAAAGACACATTGACAGAAGAAACCATGAAAAGATATATAACAAATCATTAAGAACAGTTGGAAAACAGGACTACTATTTTCTCATTTCTTTTTTCTTACTAAGATGGTGACATTCTTACAATGGACAGGAAGCATTTACATGCTAAAAATAACCTGTGGAAATTTGATAAAGAACTGCACCTTCCCCCCCCCCCAAAAAAAGCAGAAGCGAAAAGCTAAAATTAAAAGGATTAAAGCTAAATTTGGAAAGCGGTTCA
This sequence comes from Meriones unguiculatus, assembly GCF_030254825.1. Lineage (NCBI taxonomy): Eukaryota > Metazoa > Chordata > Mammalia > Rodentia > Muridae > Meriones > Meriones unguiculatus. The sequence goes on along the minus strand of NC_083353.1, from coordinate 130,572,560 downwards.
TGTACTAGCAGTGTCTATTTTTTGACACAGTCCTAGGAAGGTAAGCCATTCTGAGTCATGACTAGGTAGATCCCCCAAATAAAGAAACAGCCAGGACCTCATCAGCTGGTCTTGCTTGCAAATTAGGTTGTGCCCACCAAGTGTGGAGACACAGAAAGCCAGCCACACACAAATGATTCCCCTTCTGGAAGGCAGCCTGGCACGTTCTCCCACAAAACTCACCTGTGTGCTTCGGGTCTCATGAAAGACACTGGCCAGAGCTCTTCCTCACCGGCCCTGCCAGCACTACTGGCTCCATCTTCCTGCACCTCACCTTCTGTTTTCAACCCTACTGAAAAAAAATGTTTTTATGCCATGATGGGTAATTTTTCACACGAGGATGCCAATCTGAAGAAATTTTACTTCAGTTACCATCAGTTCATAAGACTGATATGTTCAATGGATTTTGGGGTTGGGAGCAGCTCCATTGTACAGCGTCTGCCTGGCATACGTGGGGCCCTGGGTTCAAGCTCTAGCTACACACACACACACACACACACACACACAGAGAGAGAGAGAGAGAGAGAGAGAGAGAGAGGCTAGACTGAAGCACACATCTTTAGTCCCAGATTCAGGAGGCAGAGAGAGGTAGATCTCTGTGAATTAGAGGCCAGCTGGTCTACAGAGTAAGCTCCACGCTAGTCAGGGCTACATAGAGAGATTCTGCCCCTCAAAATTAAACAAAGCAAGGGAAACCCCCGGAGGGGCGGGGTTTATAGCCTTGCCCTATTAAAACGTATTGCCGAATGACAAGTGTAATAGAAAAGGGATTTTAAGAAAACAGAGGGGGCTGGAGAGGTGGCTTAGTGGTATGGGCATTCGTTATTCTTCCAGAGGATTTGAGCTCAGTTCCCAGCACCCACATGGTGGTGCACGGCACTCTACCCAGGTCCTGGGTGTCTGACGTCCCTTCTTCCCTCTGCAGGCAGCAGGCATGAGTGGCGCACAGACACACATTTGGGTAAAACACAAGCACACATTAAAAGAAAACTGTAAAGGAAAGGAAGGTGGAGAGAACGTGGAATGAGCTACAGAAGATGATTGCTACGCTGTGCAGTTTTGCTTCTGAGGGCCTGTTAACACACGGGACTGCAGGCAGCCTAGAAGGAGCTCTCTAAATCCCAGACTGCCGAGCGAACCTCCTTCATGGTCTGTTTCCTTGGCTCCTGCAGTGGAACGCCTGTGTGGGGTGCAGGGTTTGAACCCAAGGCCTCGAGGCCACCATTGAGCTACATCCCTGCCAGAGTTTACATTCTTTTTTTGTTTGTTTGTGTGTTTTTGAGGAAGGGTTTCTCTGTGTAGCCCCGGCTGTCCTAGACTTGCTTTGTAGACCAGGCTGGCCTCAGACTAGAGATCTGCCTGTCTCTGCCTCCCCAGGTGCCGGGATAACAGGCGTGCACACCCATGCCTGGCTAGAGTTTACATTCTTTTACGTGTCTGTTTTGCTGTTACGCAGAAGAAAAGGCTAAAGGGATGTCTCAGGGGAACGCTTGCAGAGATTAGGTCTGAGGGGCCTGTGCTTCAGCTTGTTGAGGAATGCCACGAGGTTGTGGCTGCAAATGCAGCTTAGAATTTGCCTTCAGGTGTTATGTGAATGTGCACAAAAAACAGGCTTTCTTTAAAAAGGTGAGAAAGACACACACTTGAGACAGACATGACAGAGGGATGGCTCCATGGTTAGAGCACTGGCTTCTCTTGCAGCGGACCTGAGTTCCAGCCCAGCACACACACGGTGGCTCACAACCTATAGCCAACACCTGTAACTCCAGTTCCCAGGGATCCAATCCCCCCTCTGACCTTCACAGCCACCACACATTTGTGGTAAACACACATACAAGGGGGGGAAACACCTATGCAAACAAAACAAGACAAAACAAAAAGCCAAAAACATGAAAATATTTAAAAATGGGATTGGGGAGGGAAGCAAAGGTGAAGGCATAATACGAAGATACTGTTGCCAACCTGAAAAACAGAAAATAAAAAGCCAAGAAGGGAACAAGTGCCTCCATCCAGATGCACGGAGGTTGTTTGTTTTTCTTTTGTTTTTATTTCAGGTATACTAAAAAGTAGATATGAAGCATTTAGGGGGAGGGTGAGACAGAGTTTTTCTGTGCAGCCCTGGCTGCCCTGGAACTCGCTTTGTAGACCAGGCTGGTCTCAAACTCATATCGATCCTCCTGCCTCTGCCTCCTGAGTGCCGGGGTTAAGGGTGTGTGGCACCACCACCCAGCAAATATTTTCTTTTTTGAGTCAGGCTCTCTTCTTATTTAGTTCTGGCTGCCCTGGAATTTGGTATCTAGACCAGGCTGACCTCGAACTCAAGAGATCCACCTGCCTCTGTCTCCCGAGAGCTGAGGTGAGAGATGTGCACCAGCACACCTGGCTAGAGCAAGTATTTTAAAGCACGGTTGTTTACCATCATCATCCAGACGTAGTTTTCCCACCACGCAGTCCTGAGGAGTGGAAAATGGTACTGTTCCTCCCCGAGCTGCGATTACAGCCAAGGCCTGAGGGACCGGAAGAGCAAGCAGTACAGCTGCCATCTAAGTCCTCACTGGGGCAGCGTCCCCCTACGTCAGGCCGAGACTTCAAAGATGCCAGACCTGGGGGCTCCATGATCTCTGCTGTGAGGAGTGTTCAGAACTCATCAGAGCAGCCGGGTACACGCCGTCCTGAGGAGAGCTGGGCTGAGAGGTGGTGGACATTCTTGGGGACACAGTTGCAGGGCAGGAAATGGAGAAGAGCAAGTCCAGCCCAGGGGCATGAGTGGCGGTCACTTTCCTCAGCATCTCCCCAAAGTCTTTCTCGTTTTCAGGCTGGGGGCTGTCAGAGCTGCTGGACTGGGGCTTAGTAATCTGTGGAACTGGATTCGAAATGGGGTGGGATGCATGGTTTCATTGTACACTGTTGGGGATCAAACCCAGGGCCTTCCACACTCGAGGCAAGCCATCCACCACTAAGCCACACCCCAGCCTGGTGAATAAATCTTGAAAGCGGAATGGAGCATCCTGAATGGCAGGGGATTTCCTTGGCTTGGGTGAGGCCTGATACACACCTGGAAAGGCTTGGGAGGTGTCAGAGTGCAGGCCCTCTCTCTTCATCCAACCTGACAGCCACAACCCAGCCAATGAAGGGCCCAACAATAGCCACCATTAGAGAGTGGCCGCCTCTGAACTTGCATGCTGTCACCCACAAGATTATGTCTAAGGCTGACCATTTGATCCCAATGTGTTTTAGACACGTTATTTCATTCAAATTCTAGAATTAGTGCAAAGGTTCTGGGCTCAAACCTTTCTGGCTTCTTCTGAGATTTGTTTTGTCATGGAATTTTTTAAGACTTATTTTGTTTTTATTTGTGTGTGCATATACACACGTACAGGTGTCCAATGAGGACAAATGAGGGCATCAAGTCCCTTGGAGCTGGAGTTACAAGTGGTTGTGAGCTGCCCAACATGGGTGCTGGGAACCAAACCCCCATCTTCTAAAAGGGCAGCAAGCCCTCTTAACCACTGGGCCATCTCTTTCAAAAGCCATGAAACAAATATTGTGTGTGTGTGTGTGTGTGTGTGTGTGTGTGTGTATGCCCATACATTATGGCAGCACTGATAACCTACAACCACACACATCACCTGTAATCATCAGGTCCCAAGACTTTCTCTGCAGCTGCTGGGACCGTCCTTTCCAGCTACTTTCAGATGAAATTCTGAGAGGAAAGAAAGAGGTAAAGTGGGGTTGAGAAGACACCTGTGAACAGAGCGCATTGGCAGTGCAAGTGCCTCAGAAGGAGCGCGTTAGAGCAGTTATGTCATTCCAAGCGTATTTCAGAGATGGGCCACCTCCTCAGCTGTGGTCTCTATTAAACTGGCTGTTTTTCTCCTCTAGAGCCACATAACTGCAGTGGATTTGGGATGAGGCTAACAGGGGCCCCTGAACAGACCCTGGGCCCCCAGCTGTCTGTCACAACGGCATGAGACTAACAGGAACCCCAGAAGAGACCCTGGACGCCCTGCTGCCTGTCACCACCCAACACTGATGTGGGCTCTGTTCAGCTGTGATAAAAGCCCTTACTTCATAGGTCACATTCTGTCCATAGAGTGTTGGACAAGACTTCCATTGGCTTTTGCAATCCGGTTTCTCTGTCTTCTGCGGTTCTGTGGCTCAGCTAATCACTCCCTGGCACTGATGGACCAGTTCTTGCAGCGAGACACTTAAGACACTTGCGTGGCAGTGACAAAGCTTCCTGGGGTTAGCTTGATTTGTTCTAATACAGCAGGACTGAGGTGGGGCTCACAGGAGCTGGCATGATGAAGCGTTCACAAGGTGAGCTGCTTCCCCTGTGGCCTGAGACCTGTCCTTTCTCTGCTGGTTAGCCCCAATGTTCTCTTTAGCTTCAGATCCCGGCACAAGAGCCTTGCTGCATCCTCCACACCACTGAGAACCACAAACCTGGGCTGGGTGTGCCGACAGACCCCTAGAACCCCAGCCCTCCCCACACAGGTGGAGTCAGGGAGAAGTTCAGTGCTGTGTTTGGCTTTGTATCAAACTCAAGGCAAACTGGGGACACAGGAGACTGTTCTAACAAAACAAAGAAAAAATACAACTGTGTGCCGGTAGCTACCTGTGAAAAAGGTGCTGCTAGAAAGTGAGAAGCTTAGAGTGAATTGCTTGTTGCTTGCAGTGTTTAGCCCCAGCTCGTCTGGCACTCTCTATGGAAACTAGACCTGCTTCACGCTCACAGAGATCCGCCTGCCTCTGAGCCCCGAGTGCTGGGATTAAAGAGTGCGCCACATAACCCTGTTAGAGTTATTCTAAAAAGAAACCTGGGCTGGAGGACCGCTCAGAGTTCAACGACACTGGCTGCTCTTGCAGAGGACCCAGGTTCGGTTCCTAGTGCCCGTGTGGTGGCTCACGGCTGTCTTTCATTCCGAGGGATCTGACAACCTCCCTGACCCCACTAGATACCCGGCACACATGTGGTGCTCACATATGCAGGCAAACTCCTACACAGGAAACAAAAAAAGTTCTCTCACCTTTTACTTTTCATTTGCGTACAAAGATGGTCCATTTGTTGGACTCTCGATGTGAAGAACCGTTGTGTGTGTGTGGCAGGGGGAGCTGAGCATGTTTGTGTGCCACGTGTTTGGAAGTGTGACAAGAGGACGCTGGACCCCAGGGACTAGGGATCCAGGTGGTTTGGGGCTGGCAAGTGGCTGCTGGGAATCAGGCCCTCCGCAAGGGCAGTCTTGTTCTTAACCACTGAGAGGTTGCCCCGGACCTCAGAACCCGCTTTTCTCAGAGCATCAGTTGCATTCTATGAGCCTTGAGTTATAACCCTCTAGAGACTATTCCCATAGGCAGTCAGGTAGTATTTCTTAAACACCTCAATCACACAGAACGCTGCAGACACTGGGGGCATGATGGTGATCAAAACACCTGTTCCCTAGGACTCCTGGTCTCTCCACAAACTCCCCAGATCGAGTCCACGGTGCACAAACGAAATTTCAGAATGATATTTTGATTAAGTATACCCCAGATAGCTCGGGGTCACTCGCAGATTGATGATGACTTCCTGTTTGGAAGTCAAGTGTACTGAGGGCCTTGTTTTGTGAGCCAAATGTAGTGAGCGGAAGTCCAGAGGGCGTCACTCAGAAGGGGCCTGAGGGCACACTGGGTTCAGGAGGGCACGAAAACCTCAGCTGTGTCTGTGTTACTGTGCACTGCGCATGCAAACACATTGTTGCTACGCCCAAAGTCAGAACTTTTTTTTTTTTAAAGATTTACTTATTATGTGTAGACCGTTCTGCCTGCATGTGCACCTACAGGCCAGAAGAGGGCACCCAATCTCATTACAGATGGTTGTGAGCCGTCATGTGGGTGCTGGGAATTGAAGTCAGGACCTTCGGAAAAGCAGCTGGTGCTCTTCTGAGCCGTCTCTCTAGCCCCTACTGTTTGTTTTTCCAAGACAGGGTTTCTCTGTGTGGTCTTGGCTATTCTGGAACTCTGTTTGAAGACAATTCTAGAGCTAAGTGTGGTGGCACATGTCTGTAATGTTAGCGCTTGGGAGGCTGAGTGGGGCAGGAGGATTGCTGTGAGTGGAGGCTAGCCAGGGTTACAGAGAGTGATCCTGTGTCAATAAGGAGTGAAGGAAGGAAGGAAAGAAGGGAAGGAGAGGGAAAGGGAGGGAGTCTGACTATTCGCCCTTAGTGAAGATGGGACTTCTGGAACACTATCCATCAGCTCCGTATCTGTTTTCGTCGCTTTTCTTGTCCAGTTTTGCTCCATATTTCCATGATCTCCACCGAGCTTCGAACTTACACTGGCAATGCTGGTCAGCATCTTTTCCACAGGTCTTTTGAGGCTGAGGCAGGGAGAAGGCAGCCTGTGGGGAGGTTTCCCCTGAGGAGAGAGCACTTTCTCCACTCAGGTAACCACACTCAGGGCTGGCTGAGGTTGAACAATGTCCTGGGGAAGCCTCACCACTGGGTTTCACCAGACTACCCCACCCCCCACCCCCGGCCAAGAACCATCTTCCTCACAGGAGAGGCTGGAAACCTGCGGAGGGATCAGGCAGGTGAAGCTCACCGATGCTACATCATTCCTGCTGGCAAGGGGGGCGGTGGGTGGAGCGAAAGACAAGGTGGGACCAGCCTCACCTGTCTTGGTTCTTATCACAGGCAGGCTGAGGAGGAAGCCGTGCGTGCGTGCGTGCATGCGTGCATGTAAAATCACATGGATGCCAGATTAGACCAGCATAAACCTCACCTGAATATCCTTACTTCATTTAGAAGGGTGGAAGAGTCCCCTCCTTCTCCTCCTCTGACAGGGTCTCATGTGATAGCCCAGGTTGGCCTCAAACTCATGATGCACCATGGATTAGGAAGTGCTGGGAAGTGAACCCACTGCTGTGGTCCGGGCAATGCCACAGGAAGCTCCAGGCACAGTGGTGGAAACCATTTTGAAATTTCCTAAGACAATATAGATCTGAGTTGGTGTGTGTGTGTGTGTGTGTGTGTGTCCCTTCCTTGTCTGGTTGGGAAGACATGGGTTATAAATTGTGCAACAGCTAAAGCAGTAACTGATCAGGCACAGGAATGAAGTTGCTGCCCGGGGAGAGGAACCCAGCTCAGCATCCTGAATCACACCCTGCTGGCAGGAGGGGCACAGGGTGGGTGGCTGCTGCTGATTTGGTGGGTGGAGTCCAGATAGATCCAGAAATGCATGCACGCATCCTTCATCGCCCGTTCGTTCCTCAAGGAAAATTACACTCTGCTGAGAGATTCACAACCAGAGCGCACAAAACCTACCCCCAAAGCAAGGAGAAGCAAGCCAGGATTCGGGGTGCAAGCTCAGGGGCTGAAGCAGCAGTTTCATCAGGCTTGCACCTTTGATGAAACACAGGTGTTCTTCTTAAAAAGCCCAAATCTTCAAGGATAGCTGGGTATTTTAATCTATTTAATTTTATTTTATGTGCATTTTTATTTTGTGTGCATTTTATTCTATGTGCATTTACACCTGTATGTCAGAAGGGGGCACCAGTTGCCAGTATAGACGGTTGTGAGCCACCATGTGGGTTTCCAGGAGTAGAACTCAGGACCTCTGGAAGTGCGGACAGTGCTCTTAACTTCGGAGCCATCTTTCCAGCCCCCTGCAAGCTTTCTTCTAATGTTATTATTATTATTATTTTATTACACAAAGTGCCTCCCATTGAGATGACCACGGTGGTTCGCCTTTGCAGCAGAGTCTTCTGAAGCCTAGGTTGCCTTTGAACTCACTGTGTAGCCCAGGCATGGCCTCAAACTTGCTGCTCGTCGACAATGGCTTTGTGAACCCCTGACCCTCCTGCCTCCATTCCTGAGTGCTGGGATCACAGATGTGCATGTCCACACCGGTTTCTGTAGTGCAGGCAAGCCAGTCCAGTCCTCAAGCATCTAAGCTGCCACCTGGCCACCAAGACACACCCCTGGCCCAGTGAAGGTGTTTGGGTGGTCTTTCTGGAACTCTGCTGACTCAGGCACATACTGGCTCCTCCCCTCTGGCAGTCAGCGCAGAAGAAACGAGCCATCAGCAGGTCCATCTCCCTGGACTTGTTCTGGTGGGCGATTCTAACGTCCAGGATTGTCACCAGCTTTCATTCATCAGAGACAGAAGCCAGCAACAGCCAGAGATAACTCACCCCCACCTCCCAGGCAGAAAGGAAACTGGGAAGAGCCAAAATAACCATTGCAAACCTGCTAGACCTTATCGCTTGACTGACAAATGAGAGGGCCTCCCTGCTCCAAATGAGCATTCACACAGGTTTCTCTGAACGGCAGAAAGGCAGAGGTTGGCTGTAAATCCCAGCAGAGATGAAGAATGCGGGACCAGCAGCAACTTATCTTCGCCTAGTTAAATTGTGCCTCATGGTAGAGCTATTTCTTTCTTTCTTTCTTTCTTTCTTTCTTTCTTTCTTTCTTTCTTTCTTTCTTTCTTTCTTTCTTTCTTTCTTTCTTCTCTGTGTATGCCACATTTGTGCAGGTGTCCATGGCCAGAAGAGAGTATCAAATCCCTTGAAGCCGGATTTGTAGGCCGCTCTGAGTCTTGTGACATGGGTGGTAGGCCCTGAGTTCAAATCCTCTGTAAGACAGCAAGCACCTACCCACTAGGCCACCTCTCCTTTCTTTCTTCCTCTCCTCTTCTCCCCTCCCTCGCTTCCTTCCTTCTCTCCCTGCCTCTCTCCCTCCTTTCCTTCTTCCTTTATGTTTTTTTGAGCAAGATCTCTCGAGCCTGGGCTATGTCACTGAGAATGATCCTGAACTCCTGATCCTCCTGCCTCTGACTCCTAAAGGACAAGGATTACAAATTTGAGTTACCATGCTCCTCTTCCTCCTCCTCCTCTTCATCCTCCTCCTTCTCCTCCTCTTTCTCCACCTCCTTCTCCTCCTCTTGCTCCTCCTCTTATTCCTTTTCCTCCTTCTCCTCCTACTCCTCCTCTTCCTCCCCTTTACCCTTCTTTTTTCTTTTTGGTGTTCTCACATGTGTTATGTTTTGCTTTGTTTTTTCCTTGACATAATATTTTTGTTAGTTGTTTGGGGATTTCATACAGTGCAACTCATAACACCTATTTCCCATTCCTCCTAGGCCCACCCTCCCATCCTTGTGTCCTCCCCCCAAAGAGAAAAAAAAATACATGAAGTCCAATTTCTGTTGCCCATATAGTCACTAGAGCATGACCAAAGTTTCAGTGGCCAGCCCCTTAGGAGAACTGAGTCCCTCCCACTCCTCCAGCCATCAGTTGTGGAGAGCTGCACATCAGCCTCCTAGAACACACTTTAAGGAGTCTCTTCAGTAGCTCCTCTCTGGACTGCTTCTTTTTTATTGGTGAGATTGGGGGGGGGGGGTCGCATCACAGAAGCCTTCAATGTCCCTCATTCTCAGTCATGAGTCCACAGTCATCGTACTGCAAAAGAAGCTTCCTTAGCAGAACAGGTCATGGACATCAGCATGGCAGCACGGACCCTGGCCTCTCCTCCTCCTAACCACATACCACCAGTGTACACAAGGCTTGTCTGAGACATTCTGAGTTTGTTCTCTCTGTGTCTGTCTCTGTCCTGGCTCTCTGTCTTTGTCCTGTCCCTGTTCTGTCTCTGTCTGTCTCTGTTTGTCTGTCTCTGCCCTGTCTGTCTTTCTCTCTCATACCCTGGGTGGCTGTCAACTTTACATAGTCTAGGTTAGCCTTGAACTCTCTTCCTCAGCCTCTGTGCTCCAGTTACAGGTGTCCAGCTGGCTCATTAGCTTCACTGTGACTTTCTTCTCTCCTGTGCTGGAGTTTGAACTGGGGACCTCATGAATTTGAAGTAAGCACTACAGCATGGTAACTCTGAGCTGTTTCCAGTAGTGTTTGCGGGTTGGTTTCTTTGATGGAGGCTCTCGATATGTAGTCCAAGTTGGCCTCAAACTCACAGCAATCCTCCTGCCTCAGAACAAGTTTTGGGCTATAGGTATAAGCTGCCACACCTAACTTCACCATGAAACTTTTACCAGTTGCCAAATTCATTTCTCTAGAGACTATCCCATGTAATCTCTCTAGGGTCTGTGATCCTGGTACCTCATGCCCTTGTAAACACAAATATGTCAACCTTGGCAATATGACAGCTGAAGTACATGAAGAGATACATACATAGAAATCCAGAAGAAATTGGAGACCATGAAAACCACATTGCAATGTAGATTGGTCAAAAGTCAGACACTGTTGAAACCCAGTAAAACACTGGATGGTGTGAAAATACGGGTCAGTAGTGCCCTCTAGTGGTCACTAGTTAAAACTCAATGTTGCTGCACAGTATAAGCCTCAGAAATTCATCTTCCCCTCAATTTTGTGATCCATTATCCTGTGCTCAGTTGTGGATGATGATGATGATGATAAATTGTGTCATAATTTGAAAATATTTTTGTGGAGATATTTAAGTTTCAAAACTCACACAGTTTTATTCTAGTGTAACTGGGTTGTTTTGTTTTGGATTTTTAAAAATAGAATCTTGGTATATTGCCGGGGCTGGGCCTCACACTTGGAATTCTGCTGCCTGAGACTCCAAGCCTCTAGCTTCACAGGCCTGCACTGCCATACCCAGCCAGAGCCTGCTTTTGATGAGGGCAGAAGACTGAGGATGAAACAGGGCCTAGGGGCTGGAGAGCTGGATCCTCGGTTAAGGCTGCTCCTCAGAGGAGGAGTTCCTGCTGTGCTCAGTAACTTCCGACATCTGTAACTCAAGCTCCAAGGGATGCAAGGCCTTTGGTTTGGATGGCTCCTGCACTCACTCATAGGGACACTCCTGCACACACACGCACACACACACACACACACACACACTTTTGCATCGAATGGTGGCACACGCCTTTAATCCCAGTACTCAGCAAGGCAGACTCAGGCAGATCTCTGTGAGTTCAAGGCCAGTCTGGTCTACAAAGACAGTCTGGGACAGCCAAGGCTACGCAGAGAGACCCTGTCTCCAAAACAACAATAGATTTTAAATCAACCATTGATTTAAAAGTCTGTACCATTTGTATATTTGCCTTGTGAGTTTATAGATTTTTATTATATTAGTCTCAGAATTCATTAATCTTGCACATACAATGTGTCTGTAAGAAGTTTAAAAAGACAGGTTACAGGAAGCCAGGGATATGCAGAGAGACCTTGTCTCAAAGACACAAAAAAGTGAAGCGAAGAGCTGGGGATGTGGCTTGGTAGTTAAGAACCTGTACTGCTTTTGCAGAAACACAAGTTCAGTTCCCAGCCTCCACTCTAGGTGGGTGGGCTGCCTATAATTCTAGCTCCAGGCAATCCGATGCCTTCTTCTGGCCTTCATGGGCATTGTACACACACACACACACAGGGGACTACTTTTCAAAAGACTTTGGCTTTTTAAAAAAATTATGTAAGTAAACAGCAGTATTGCCAGTAAAAGCCAGTTTTACTGCCTAATATCTACTTGTTGGCCTCGGGCTAGGAGGGCAGAAAGCCTTGCAGTAGGTGCTGACTGGGAAGGGGTGGTGTCAAAGCCCTCTCACCCCTGGAGTCTGTGTTCACGGTAGGCTGGCTGGTGCCTTCAGAGTTATAGATTAAGTGAATCAACCTGAAATTGTATAATGCCAATTAACAGTGAAGTCAGTGCACAGGTGAGTGTGTGTGTTTGGAGGCCAGCGGAGGGTGCTGTGTGCTCTATTGCTCCACTGCCTGAGTCCGCAGGCAGAGCTGAGCAGTTCCTGGTAGGGAGTGAGGACTGAAATTATTAAAGCAAAGTCACACTGCACACGGGATCAGCTGGAGAGGGCTGTCAGTAAGACTGCAGCATGCATTTATACCATAATTCCTTTTTATAGGCAAAGCAAAAACAACTCACATCAGTACAAGAAAGAAGTTTGTGGAACTGCCAAACTTGTTTTCTAAAACTACTTCCCTGGAGCAGATGTGGTCAAAGGTCACACAAACAAGTTTTAAGGAACTTGTTGAAACTTCCTCTTTTCTCTGTCTCAGGGTGAAAACATGTTTTTCGCTGCTTTGTTAAGCAGCTTGACAAACAAGCAGCTCTCCACCTTAAAACAAGGTCTCTCCCTGAGCCTGCAAGTAGAACTGTAGTTAGCAAGCTTCAGCAATCCTCCTGTCTCCATGCCTCCACCACACTGAGGTTGCAGATGCACACACATCTGTACTCAGCCTTTCGAACGGGGACTGGGGACTGGAGCTCATGCCTTCATGCGTGCACAGCAAGCGTTCTTGCCTTGGGGCCTTCTCCCTGCCCACAACTTGAAAGTAAACTACCTGTGGAGTCGGTAGACGACCTCAGAGTGCCAGTCTTCACCATCATTCTTGTTCTGAGGTGGCATCTCTTTCCCGTTCTCTGCCGCATAGGCCACCTGAGGCCTTCCAGGGAGTCTCTCATCCCCACCTCCCAAAGCACTGGGATTGCAACTCAGGTGAGACAATCACAGGCTTCTTCTGGCCACCCCAGGATGTGTACGCATGCTCACACGCAAACACACACACAGGTAATTAAAGATAAAAGAAGCTTTTTTAAGAATAGGCCTCTTGATAGATAAATAGTGAAATTAGCCGATGCTGAATCCATTTCCCATGGAGATCATTAGGGACGAAAGAGAGAAAAATGCTAAAGGACACAGGATGAAAGGTTGACAGAGAGGAAACTGGAGGAGGAACAACTAAAGGCCGGAGCTTTAGTGAAGGAATGGTGGGGCACCAGAGGGGTCACTAGGGGACCACACCTACCCACAGCCGCGCTCTGTGCTTGCAGAATGAATGTTCAAGAAGGAGGGTGTCTTGGGTAGTTTTTATTGTCAGCTTGACACACTCTGGAGTCACTTGAGAAGAGGGAGTGTCTCTGCTGTCCACCGAGGGACCAGAGCTCTGCTTCACTGCGGCCAGCACAGCTTATGCTTTTGAAAAGCAGCAGAAAATCTGATCAGGACAAAAGTCTAGGAAGATTACTCAGCCACTGGGCCTGGTGGACTGGGTCAGGGGAGATTAAGAGCAGAGAGTAAGCCAGGGAGAAGGTCTGACCAGTGAGGGGACCTGGGGCAGCAGGGGAATAGAAGGATACGCTCCTGCGCTCCTCTGACTGGGGAGACCTCGCTAGAAGCAGGCAGAGCGGCTCAGACCTCTCCCTCCTCTTCAAATGCTGTCCATGCAGGCATAAGCCAGCAGCAGTGTGCAGCTTGACTCTCAGAAGGACGTCTGTGTTGATGCCCCTATGAAAATATCCCCTACATTCTGACAGACTAGGAGCTTTGCTGGACCTCACGGCAAGAGCTAACAACAACACCTGAAGCCGCTTAAGACTCTTATCCTACTGTGTCCTCAGCCTGTGTGTTTAGCCTGCCTTAATGATGACTGAGGTAATCTACAGAGATGTTAATCTACAAAGATGTCCTCAGAGAGAGGGCTTAGCAGGGAAGGTTCTGCTTGGCTTTGGAGTTGGACCTGAGGGGGCTGCTGGGAACCTGGGATCTCGTGCGGCTTTGGGGACTTACCGGACAAGAGGCTGTATGCCTAGAATGCCAAGGAGTGGAATCAAGGCTAGATATGGGGTGGTGAGTACACTGTGAGCATTTGGGGGGCACAAGAAGAAAGGGATGAGTTCATGACAGGCAGAAGGGTCTGGGGAGATGGCAGAGTTGATAGCATGCTTGACGTATAAGTGCCGGGACCCGGGTTTATCCCCAGAACGCAGAACAATCTGGATGTGGTGCACATGCTCACGATCTCAGTGATGGGGAAGCGGGGACAGAAGGCCCTTGGGGGAGGGATCTGGATCAGTGCAAGGCCTTATCTCAAAACCCGAGGAGACATCATGACCAAGGCAACTCTAATGAAATAAAGTTCACAGTATCAGAAGGTCAGTCCATTACCGCCATGGCACGGAGCATGGCAGCAGGCATGGCACCGGAGCAGGAGCTGAGAGCTACATCCTCATCTGTTGGAGGGGGAGAGAGAGACAGAGAGACAGACAGACAGACTGACTGGGCCTGGCTCGAGCTTTTAAGACCTCAAAGCCCAGGGACACACCTCCTCTAACAAGGCCACACCTCCTAATCCTACTCCTTCCAAATAGTGCCATGGCTTGATGACTAAGCATTCAGATATATAAGCATATGGGGGCCATCCAGATTCAAAACACCACACACAGCCACTGAGGAACACCACCAGGGGCTGACCTCTGACCTCCATACATACATGATCTTACATACACATGTATGCACATGAAGGAATTGTAAACACCCTCATCTTCCACTGCCCTGTGTCTGAACATGTGTGAGGACATTTTCCCAAAGATTATTGAAGTATTTAGGAGAGAGGAAGATGGGGGGGGTCACCATGGCTCTGGTTCCACACGATTCCTTAAGCGTGGTCCTTCTGTGTTTGTGGTGTTAGGGGCCCTGGGTGGGAGAGATGATCCAGAGGCAGCAAACCTCTGTGACACAGTGAAGCCAGTTTTACAGGACATCTGGGCAGAACTTGTGCAGAAAGGCTGAACTCACTAAATCCATGTCATACTGGAAGTATTCTTTTTAATTTTATTTTTACTTGTGTGCATGTGTGTCTGTGTGAGTGTATGTTACATGTGTGTTGATACTGAAGGAGGCCAGACCAGGACATAGCATCTCCTGTGGTGGAGTTGTAGCAGTTGTGGGCCGCCTGATGTGGACACTGGGAACTGAACTCAGGGTCCCTGGAGGGGCTGCAGGGACAAGTAACCACTGAGCCACAGGAAGCAGCAAGACTGAGTTCCCAGGGTTGAACCTGGGGTGAAAATAAACGAACGCCTGCTTTATAGGAAACCCTAGAAGAAGATACGGGTTTGAAATTTTCTACATTGTGAGAACCAGACAATGAAGCGAAATGAATGGCCCCCCTTCCCTGTGAGTGGTGAGTGGAATTTTTCAGTAGCTTTCCTTCTCTAGTCATGACCGAACGCACCACTGCTCTCTCTGAACTTTCCTGCCCAGGACCCGATCACTAGCAGCGATAATGTAATGAGCCGGGCTCCTGGCAGATGGTACTGTTTCTGATCTACCCAGCACAGCCTTCCTCCCTCAGAATGGAATCGAAAGTTGCTTGTAGATGGTGTCTCCCAGGGCAATACACCACCTGAAAGAACAAAACGCTGCTTAGTGCAGCACGGAGTAACTCAGAGTGGGCGTGGCCTGACCTCAAACACGTATAACTCAGCTAAAGGATGTGATGCAGGAGGTGGCACATACCGTTAGTCTCCGAGCTTGGGGGTGGGGGCAGCACATCTCAGTGAGTCCTAGGCCAGGTAGGGCCACACAGTGAGACCCTGCCTCAAAACAAACAAACCAGCAAACAGTGTGATCAACGGTTTTTACTTTGTAACTACCAACCATTTCAACTACAATTTTACAAACTTTTCCTTCTCTCTCCCCTCTCTCTCTCTCTCTCTCTCTCTCTCTCTCTCTCTCTCTCTCTCGCTTTCTTCCTTGTTTTCTCCCCACCACCCTGGCCACCTAGGGGCTGGACTCAGGGCTTGGTGCCGGGTAGGTAGACTCTCTACCACCTGAACTGTATCCCACGCCTAGAAAATCTCAGCTGACCCGGAAGAAATACTGAACTGATTCAGGCTGGTGACAGAACACCAGCTTCTCTTCAAACTGTGGGACATTGCCAAAGTTTGTCCTCAGTAGACAGAACAACTGCTTTTGTGGTGTGTGTACGGTGTGTGCCTATGTTTGTGTGTATATGTGGTGTGTGTTTGTGTATATCTGTGTGCATGTGTTATGTGTGTGTGGTGTCTATGTGTGTTGTATGCATGTGTGGTGTGTGTATGTGGGTATGTCTCTGTGTGTGCGTCAGCCTCTGGAGTAGCCAGGACCACAGAGAGGCCACAGCACCTTGCCCTCGTTTCTTCTTGCGGGGATTAAAGCTCCATCATCTGCACGGTCACCCAGGCATTCCTACAGTCATCACTTGGTGCTCGAGCTTCAGCCTGTCTACACTACAGTCTCATGAAGGGAACGGTGTTGTTGTGTTGGGTACAAAGGTGTCTCGGTACGTTTGTCAGATGGATAATTGTCATCTGTTTGCATGGTCAGTTCTATTCCATGCACCAGAAAAGAAAAAGAAAAGGAAGAAAACTTTTCCTCCCCTTTTCTTCTTTTAATCAGGGAAACAGGCAGCCCTGGACAAAGCCTGTTCTCTTCCAGGGAGTTAGGAATGAGCATTTCCCAGCAAAGACTTCTGCTTAGAATTACTAAAAAGAAAGTTCGCAGATCCTCAGAGGGAGGTGGGATTCTACCTGAGGTGAGGCTCAGAAACACAGCCTCCATGGCCTGCCTGTGGAGAGCAGAAGGAAGTGACCAGGTGATGGAGCAAGGTCACATCAGAAAAGTTCTGCGTGTGTACATCAGAGGATGCAAACTAAGAAACTGGCCATGCTGCCTGAGAGCCACCGCAGTGCCAAACGGTGGGAGGAGAGAGCACAGTCCTGTGAGTGTCCCTGTCCTCCACAGTGGACTGTCACTTTTATTCACCTGATTTAACTGTCATCTCTGAGGCTCACTGCCTCTGTCTGCAAAGGCCTGGTCCTGGAAGCTTCCAGCCTCTGTACAATCTAATCTAGGCCTAGAATGTTTTCAGCTTGAGACTTAAAAAGCTTAATAAACTCACCCTTTCTAGCTCTTTCTGAACGCCGGCTGCCTGATTCAACTCAGCTGTTGCTCAAACCCCTCTCCCAGCTGAGCGATTCCACCTGGCTTCTCTCAGTTTCTCACAGAGTAGCTCCGCTTCGCCGTAAACTAACTCTAGCAGTCTGTTCTAATCTGCTGGCTCCTTCTCGTTCTCTGGCTCATTCTCTCTTCAACGTCTGTAACACTTCCCCGGTAAAAACTGCCTCCGAACTGCTCCGAAACTCACCTTCCCTGCACCGTGTCTCAACACACTCTCAGCCAAGGTGCCTGAACCGCACCGACTAGAGCTCGGAGACCTGCTTGCCTCTGTCTCCTGAGACTAAAGGCGGGTCTGTATTTCAGCCGGATCAACCGACCTAGA
Organism: Meriones unguiculatus; assembly: GCF_030254825.1. Classification (NCBI taxonomy): domain Eukaryota; kingdom Metazoa; phylum Chordata; class Mammalia; order Rodentia; family Muridae; genus Meriones; species Meriones unguiculatus. The sequence continues at coordinate 130,555,465 of NC_083353.1, read as the reverse complement.
AAAACCCAGCCTGTTCCTTACTATCCAGAAATATACCTTCAAACTTCTAAATTATGAGACCACACCCTGGCGCAGGTCAGGGGAGGGGTGGGGGTGGGGCGAGGGAAGGAACCGGGCCTCTCGGCCGGGAGCTGGGAGGAAATAAAGCAATGATGCTATCAGACCTTTCCCTGCCACCTCCCCTCCAGGGATAAAAGTTCCCGCTCATCCTTGCGTCCGCGGCCCTGGAGTGAGCGGGAGGCCGGCTGCAGCTCGCTGAGGGGCGGTCGCTGATGCAATCTGTGGCAGAGCGCGCCGGGCTCTCCAGCCTCCCCGCTTCAGGACCCTGAGCGCCACGTGTCGCCGTGCCGCCGCCAACGCGGGAGGAGACCCAGATCCGCAGCCAGGAGCTGGAGCCACGACGCGGGCCACGGGCGATGAAGGTAAGTGGCTCCTCAGTTCAGGCTGGGATGCAGCCACCTCCCTGGGACGTCCCGGGCAGAGACGGGAGGATGGAAGGACCAGCTTGCTTTGTTCTCTGTCCCCGGCCACCAAGCGTGGGGCCCCCGGCCTCGCCTCCGCCCGCAGATGCTCCCACGCGGGCTCGTGCCTGGGGTCTGCGCGCACGGTCCCCAGCTTCGGGGGACGCCGCGGGGCCTGTCCCACACGCTCCCGAGGAGGGAGGAAGGACGAGCCCTTGCGCCTGAGCTGCCGGAGACGGGGTTCGCGGAGGACGCGGAGGGGTGCCCTCCTGCCTGGGCATAGCAGAGGCGGAGGCGGACCCTCGGCTGCCCGAAGCTCCCCGTCCCGGATCCAGCTTCTGGGAGTCAGCATCCCCCAAGGACGGGAGCGTGCGGCGGGCGGGCGCGCCATTCTGGGGCCACTCGGAGGGGGCTGGCCCTGAGGCCAGCCAGAGGCGCCTGCAGGCTGCTTCCCCGGGCTTTGGCTCTCTGAAAAGCGCCCTTTCCTAAGGGACGCGGTACCCGGCCGCTCGCGCCGTCACCCAGCTTCCCGGAAGGAAGATTCCTGCAATCAAGCGTGGGCTTTGGGGCGCAGCCACGTTTCAGGGTCTGCGGAGGCGGGGAGGGGCTTAGCCGCTGCCTGCCCGAGCCCCACGGCGCGGAAGCCTCCCGTCGGGTCTCCACTCACACCGCGCTTCCCCTGCCTCCGACGGACGTGGCTCTTCTCCCCCCTACATCTCTACCCTGCTAAATCTCATGCATCTGTGCTCTTTATACGCGCGCACGTATTGTGTTCGCTCTTTCTTAGTCAGCTGCTCGTTCCGTGCGTAACTACCTTAAAATGTGAGTTCGCAAACTCCGTGGTCTGTGGACGGGGAAAAAGCCGGAGGCCGCGAGCTAGCTGGGCAGAGGGGCTTACGGCCCCCAGCTGCCCCCCCCCCCCCCCCCCGGCCAGGCGCGGAGCGGCGGAACCAGTGGAGGGCTGCTCTGGGGTGGCGGCTGCCTGGTCGGGAGGGGGTGGGGCGTTATCGCCGCCAACTCTGCTCTCTGAGTCATAGAGACAGAGGATGGAAAGTTTTAGAAAACGTCCCTGAAAGCCATGCTCAGCACACACCTGTAGCCCCAGCCCTTGTGGGGTGGAGAGAATCGGGAGTTAAGGGCCATCCTTGGCTATACAGCAGCCCCTCGACACCCTGAGCTAGAGCGGAGGCTTGGGGGAGTCTGGGTGTATGAGCTATTCTCAGCTCACTGGAACCCGAAGCTTATCTGTAACGGGTCGGGAAGGAGAAAAGCAGAGTCACAGGCTGTAAGCACTGATGCGGCCAGCAGGTGGCGTAAGCTCAGCTGCACTGTGTGTGTGTGTGTGTGGGGGGGGGGGTCAGCCAGCCTGTTTTTCGTGTGTGCGCGCACCCAGAGAGGCTCGGAGAGGCCACTGGATCTCTACAGCTAGAGTTACAGGTGGTTGTGAGCAACATGGTGTGGGCGCTGGAACTTGGTTCTCTGGAAGAGCAACAAGTGCTTTTAACTACTGAGCTATCTTCTTCAGCTTGGGGGAAGAAATGATGGTATGAAAATTTTCTCACAATTCAAAAGCTCTAGGCCATCTGTTATACAGATTGTACAAGACCAGCCTAGGCTCCATGAGACCCTGCCTCAAAAGAGCAGAATAAAAAAAGAATGTCTGTAGCACTAAAAATATTAAGGACTCCTGATTCACCGTTTCTTTAAACTGAGACTGTCATGTATGACACTTCCTAACAGATAAAACTGTGCCACGTGACTGGCAATAAATAGCCCCATCTTCTTTAGAAGCAGAAAGGGAAACCAATTAGACGAAAGAAGAAAGTTTCAACTCTGAGTGTCCGGGCTGCATCTGAACATTTAAGGAACCTCAGTGGGAAACTGGCTTTCCTGTGTGCAGCTCTGGCCAACCAGGAAAGGGTAACTAGCTAGTGTTCTCAGGAGATGGACAGCCACACAGCATAGTGGCCTCAGTTTAAGGCCAAGCATCCTTCCCAGTTCTGCCCAGGGCTCTCATTAAGCCGGGCCACAACTACGCTCTACCGAGCTCGGGCTCTGTGGTTCTTTTCCGCTCCCTGAACTATACACAGATCAGCTTTCACAAATGACACGTGATGTCAAAGGGGCTCTCGACTCTGCGGGTGGTGGAACCGTAGAGGAACGTGCACTCAAAACACGACTGTACAGCAAGAGATCGCATCCAAAGACCTTGCAGGTCAGTGTTATCTGGCTGGAGTACAGACCCGCCTTCAATCCAGGAGGCAGAGACAAGCAGCTCTCTGAGCTCTAGTCAGTGCTGTTCGGGCAGTTTGGTTAAGTGTTGACAGGCAGTGAAGTGGAGGTGGGTTCACGGCAGTTGAGTTCTCTAAGTCAGAGGCAGGTTTGCTGGGAGTTTTACAGAGACGGGTTGAAGAGAGAACAAACTGGATACATGTGAAGACAGACGGAGCCAGAGAATGAGAAGGAGCCGCAAGATTAGAACAGATTGCCAGTGTTAGTTTGAGGCCAACCAGAGCAGTTCAGTGAGAGGCAGAGAGGGAGGCCAGATTGAATCAGTCAGCTGGGAGAGGAGTTTAAGCCAGAACAGCTGAGGTGAGCCAGCCAGCCCAGAGCTCAGAAAGAACGAGAAAGGTGAGCTTATTCAGCAGTGAGTCTCAGAGGCTGGGAACATTCTAGGCCTAGATGAGACTGTACGGAGGCTGGAAGCTCCAGGACTAGGTCAGCAGACGGAGACAGTAAGCCTCAGAGACAACAACTAAAAGATGACAATTACCTGCAACTGTTTCTGCAGGAGGAAGACTGTTGGGTCAGGTGTTCCAGGCCAGCCTGAGCTACACAAGGCCATCACCAACAAAACAACAATGAATATAAAGAGTTTCAGACCCAGTATGCATCTTCCCCAGAAAAATTCTAAGTGAGGGTGCGGAGAAGCGGCTCAGTAGTTAAGAGCGAGTGTTTGTATGACATTTGAGGCCTGAGTTTTAGAACCCTAATTAGCAGTGGTAAAGAGCTGAGGAAAGGACAGCGCAGGGAACAGGCACCAGGTGGGTTCTCTCACGGCTGCCTGGAACCTCGGAACTTACAGGCACAGCTCAGGAAGAGTAGGAGCACGCTAACACTGGCCAGAACAAGAAAAAGCAGAAGTCCCAGGGACACTTGTGTGTCCAGGCGTCTGTGGGAGTTGGACTAGGGCAAAGTACCCAGTAAAGAGGAGGTAGTCAGTTTACTAAAAGGGCTCAGCTGACCCTAAGTTACCGCCTTTGCTGTCCAGGCTCCGCTTCCCTGCCTTTTAGCCAAGACCCTGACTGATGGACGCTGAGAAAGGAGGACCTCAGGGGTGGTGTGGAGGCAGCTTCAGCGAGTCGGCTTAATTAATTTAATTGGGGGAACAAACGCTGTTTAAACCTTTGAGGGGTGGGTAGGGGCTTTCTGGGTAAGTGCACATCATTGGCCAATCCAAGGTTTTTGGAGCCTCATTTGCATGAGGAAAAATTCCAGGTGCTTCTGGACAAGACCTTATAAGGGAGAGGAAGCTTAACCTGACTACCAGGCTACCTGGACCTCCTGCCGATCTCAAGACAAGATTTCTGGGTTTGGACACATCTCCATCCCACTTACTCCAGGGAACACTCCCTGACCCCACACACCTTGACAGCCACATTCAAAACCTGTTTGGTTTGGTTTGGTCTTTTGAGACGGGGCCTCACTATTTGCTCTGACTGGCCTGGAGTTCACTATGTAGACCTGGCTGGCCTCTAGATCATAGTGATCCCCCTGCCTCTGCTTCTTGAGTGCTAGGATCTAAGGCCTTCATCATGGTGCAGGTCCCCTGTGCTCCTCCCCAACCTTGAGACCCTGTGTGGCCTGGAGCTCTCTTTGTAGGTGAGGCTGGTCTCACAGAGATCTGCCTGTCTCTTGACTGCTGGGATTAAAGAGGTACAGCACATGCTCTCACCTTTAAACAACAGCATGGTAGGTCTGCCTAAGTTATCCGACTTCATGCATTTAAAAGAGGATGAAGTCACTGCCCTGGAACAGAGGTAAGCATGGCAGCCACCCAGTGTCATAACTGTCCAACAAAATGTGGGACTGAACTAGTTTCTTTAACCTGCACAACTTTCCAAAGAGGACCACCACACAGAGAGGCTTGGGGGCCAATCAGTTTCTCAGTTTCCAGCTTTTTGGGTAAAGCCAACAGAAATGACTGATCAGGCTAAAAAATCAAAATGGAGTCAGTCACACCAAAGTTCCATGTTAGGAGTGTGTGTGTGTGTGTGTGTGTGTGCTCGCACATGAGTGTGCAAGTGTGTGCCTGTGTGTATGTCTGTGGTTCACATGTAGTCTGACTTGAGGGGCTCAGTTCCTTCCAGCACCCTGTGGGTTTGGGAGATCAAGTTCAGGCTTGGCAGAAATGTCCTTTTGCACTGAGCCATGTCTGCAGCCTGTGGTTTTGTCCTTGGTAAGCCTTTATTTAAATCTCCCCAAGGTTTGCCTGGCAGAGAACATCTGAGGGAGGGATCATCTTGGCAGACAGGCCTCCCTCTCTTCTTCACACATGCTTTTCACCCTCTAAGAAAACCAAAGCATTCACTGCAAATGGAAAGCCACAGAGGTTGCTGGGGCAGAAAGAATGACTAACTTAGGCGATTGTGTCCTGATCCCTCCTCTAATCAGCCACCGTAAATCCCAGTCTTTCCTCCCAGCTCTGCTTCGCTCAGAACTCACTCCCAGGCAGGGCAGACAATGTGTGTCCCCCTGATGGGGGCACTCCATCCTGACTGTCAGACAGCGCAAGGTGGATTACTTAAAGTCCTCCATTTTCCCCATCTCTATAAAGTAGGTCCTGCTTGTTACCATGGTACTCAAGACAGGAGCCCGGGGGCAGCGGACGCCTGTGGGTGGACACAGGACACGACTCCACCAGTCCTTACGGTTAGGCAGGATTCTTACAGACAGGGGAAATCATGGCAGCATGGGAGGGAGAGTAACCTCTCTCCTGAGTCGGCCCCAGCCCCTCAGCAGCTGAGGAACAAAGCTTTCAGAGCAGTCGACGTTTGCTGAAGGCATTTCTCCCTCCTGATCGCTTAGGCCTCTCACCAGCTGTCTCTTGTGCAAGCACAGTGGCTCCTGGATTTAGCTGGTAATCTTGTAATCCCACCCAAGGCACTTCCCGGGCCGCCACACTGAGGCAGAAGTCAGAAGGAGTTTAGGCATTTCAAAACTAGTCCTGACCTTCCAGAGACACCATGTGGAAATGTGGAAGGCGCTGTGGTGTCGGCTGCAGGCCCATCTGCTTCATGGGTGATGGTTTGCAGGGAAGAAAGAGAAGGGGGAAACGGTGTATTATAATCTGAAGGAGGGAGGGAGGGAGGGCGGGAGGGAGAGAAGGAGGAAGGAAAGAAAGAAAGAAGGAAAAGAGAAGAAAAAAGAAAAATGCCCTCTGCTTGATCTTTAGAGAACTATCCCGATTTAGGCTGGAACTCTGGTGCCAGGAAGAAATAATTTATCCTCTATGCCAAGAGAAGACAGGCCCCTTTCCCCACACCCCACTGTAATTCTGCCTGTCCTCTACTATCTACAAATACACACCTCTTGCTGCCATGACCGAGCTCTCCTGAAAGCCCTTTAGTGTCCTGAATTTGTCTTTTGGTTTCCTTCCAGTCAGTGTGTTGGTTGAACACTCTGACCAGTTTCTAGGCTTCAGTCAGGGCTACATAGTGAGACCTTGTCTTAAAGTAAAATAAAAATGAAGCCAAACCAGGTCTTTAAAATGTGATTCTAAAGAGAGAACATTCGTTTATTGTGTGTGTGTCTATGTGTCTATAATTCACACGTAGTCTGACTTGTGTGTGGGGGGGTGTCAGTTCCCTTCCAGCACCCCGTGGGTTTGGGAGATCAAGTTCAGGTCGTTAGGCTTGGCAGAAATGTCCTTTTGCACTGAGCCATGTCTGCAGCCTGTGGTTTTGTCCTTGGTAAGCCTTTATTTAAATCTCCCCAAGGTTTGCCTGGCAGAGAACATCTGAGGGAGGGATCATCTTGGCAGACAGGCCTCCCTCTTCTCCTTCACACATGCTTTTCACCCTCTAAGAAAACCAAAGCATTCACTGCAAATAGAAAGCCACAGAGGTCACTGGGGCAGAAAGAATGACTAACTTAGGCGATTGTGTCCTGATCCCTCCTCTAATCAGCCACCGTAAATCCCTGTCTTTCCTCCCAGCTCTGCTTCTCTCAGAACTCACTCCCAGGCAGGGTGGAACAGGATCCCAGCAGTTGCAACTACTGCACTCATCCACTTATCAAAAAAAAAAAAAGGAAAGAAAAGAAAAGAAAAGGGTCTCGGTGCTCTGTAGCACTTACTGCTCTTAGAGAAGACTGGAGCTACTTCCTAGAACCCATGTTTGCTGGCTCCCAACAGCCTGGCACTCGGGACCCGGCATCCTCTCCTGGTGTTGGAAGGCTCTGTATTCACAGGCACATACATATACAGACAATTAAAAACAAGCATAAATCATTTATCTGGGAAAGGTAAGGCATGCCTTCAAATACCAGTCCTCAGAAGCCAGAGGCAGGTGCTTATTGTGGGTTTGAAGCTAGCCTGGCTTATGTAGTGAGTTCCAGGCTAGCCAGGGCTATGTAATGAGACGCTGTTTAAAAATAAATTTTTTAAAAAGTAAATTTAAAGAAACTGCATATTTATTTTAGAGCAAAAGGAGGAAAAAGGAAAAGCAGTTTCTTGCCAAGCCTTTGAGATGTAACGTAAGAGCTGTTAAAATGATGCCTATGAATCCGAACCTGATGCTTGACTGTGGTTGGGAGAAGCTAAATCACGTTCTTGGGTGGATCTTTTTTACTGAGTCTTTGTCTCTCTCTCACTCTGTGCCTGCCTGTCTGTCTCTCTCTAAATGTGTGTGGGTAGCTTGCTTACATGTTTGTGTATGTTCCATGTGCATGCCGGAAGCTGCAAAGGCAGAGGAGGGCAGTGGATCCCCTACAGCTAGAATTACAAATGATTTTGGGCCATCATGGGGCTTCTGGGAACGAACCCTGCACCTCGGTAAGAGCCGTCAGTGCTGTTAACCACTGAGCCATCTTCCTGGCCTCCCAAATTTTACTGTTATTACCATTTAAGATTGCCAGTGCTGGAACTTGAACCCAGAGCCCTGGGCGCCTTGGACAAGCATTCCACCTCCCCAGCCTTCTCTGTCTCTCTTAACTCTTAAAAATGTTTTTGCCTGAATGCTAGTTCTGCATTCTACTGGCTTACCCTCAAAAGCCAGTGTTTGTTTTTAGCAAAATCTCAAATGTTCAATTTTACCAATCGGGAGCCAGATGCTGAGGTAAAAGCTCAGAGAGGCAGAGGAAGCATCCGCTGACCTTCCTTCTCAGCTGACGTCCCTTCTTGCCCCCGAAAGGAAGCTCTTCCTCTCCATGCCATCTCAAAAAAAAAAACAAAAAACAAAAAACAAACCCTCAAACTGAATGTCCCTCCCTTCTGCTTCCCATGATCCTCTCTTTCCATCCTCTTATTCTGTTTACTTTTTATTTTTTTGTTTTTTAATGTTTGCTTCCTGGTTGCTTGCTCGTGACCTATCATGGACTTTATTTAATCCTACTCGGGCAGAAAGCTCTGGTTAAAGCTGTGCGCTGGGGATGAGCCGCACCTCAGCTAGAAACAGGTTTTCCCTGTTTATAAATAACTTAATCTTGGGTTTCACAGTGTGATCAAATATCCTGCAGCAAGCCGGGGGTCCAGTTTTCCCTGAGTGTCAAGGTCCCTAAAGATGAACATAGCTCCTTCGGATGTGTGATTGACAGTTCCCTGCCCAAACTGGCAAAGGCATTAGAAGGAGCTCGCCAGGACCAGGCATGCCCTTGGCGCTGTTGCCTCAGGAAGCTTGATGGGTACGCTCAGCAGGCTGGTGTTTGCAGTGGGCTTAATGACTCAGCACGGAGTGCTGGGTGCCTGGTTACGTCATTTCTGATAGGGCACAGCAGTTCGTAGCCAGAATGATGGCGGATGAAAGAAATGACTTCACCCAGGTCCAGTCTTGTGAACTAAGGAGGTTTTTGGAGGGGTTCTGTTGAGAGGCAGGAGGTCATGGATGAGGGGTGTGGCCTTTTCCTCAGGGCCATCCACACGCTGTTTAGAGCAGAGACTACCTTGCCTGGGCAGTGAACACAGTGGTAGCCAGGTCTGTGGTAATGGAAATGGACCTGTTGACACAAGTGCAGCTTGTAGCAGGAGGGTCACGGGACCCTCACTTGGAGTCCTGAAGGGGGAAGTGATCTGAAAGTAGGAAATTATGGTTGAGGTAGCCTTTACGAACCAGCCATCCATGCTGGTGGGTCTGTCGTTGGCTGCTACCCTGTTGGGGATTGACTGATGTTTGTTCACATCTCCCCCCAAAAATGTTGATACAACAAGGGGTTACTTTCATGAACAGGAGTGGTTCAGGCAGTTGTGTCACCCCAAAGCCCTGCCTGAGTGACAGTTCAGAAAGTTGTGGTGGGGGCCACATGCAGCGGTCTTCCATGTCTGGGCTCTGTATTTTTTTACTAGGGCACCTCAGGGAGCATAGCAGGCTTGCAGTGGCCACACTGCACCCTCCTCAGCACCCCCATTGCCTTCATTCCCTCCCTCCCTCCTTCCTTCCTTCCCTCCCTCCTTCCTTCCCTCCCTTCCTTCTTTTCTTCCTTCCCTCCTTCCTCCCTCCCTCCTTTCTTCTTTCCCTCCTTCCCTCCCTCTTTCCTTCCCTTCTTCCTTTCTTTCCTCCCTTCCTCCTTTCTTCTTTCCCTCCTTTCTTCCCTCCCTTTCCTTCCCTTCTTCCTTCCTTTCCTCCCTCCCTCCTTTCTTCCCTCCCTCTTTCCTTCTTTCCCTCCTTCCTTTCTTTCCTCCTTTCTTCCCTCCCTCCCTCCTTCCTGTCTTCCCTCCTTCCTTCCTTCCTTCTTTCCCTCCTTCCTTCCCTCTTATTAAATGACTACAGAACAATAGGCCTCCTTACCGAATTTTTATACTCTGTTTCTGTTGCCTCTCCTTGTTGTCCTCCCCCATCTCTCTGTCCCCGCCTTTCCCACTGTACCCTTTTGCCTCCAATGTCCCCATTATTTGTGTTGTTTCTTTTCCCATGCACTCCCTCCCCTCTTGACACCCCTCTCATACACCCCTAGCTAGTTTCCTCCCACCGAGATGCAAATATTTAACAATTAGGAGCTAGCATCCCCGTGTGGGAGACAGCCTATGGCCCTGGGCTCGAGTCTCTGAACAAAGCAGTGAAGTTACGGTTTATGAAATTGATTAATTTTGATTGGGTACTTAATTACACTGAGGAGGGCCCAGAACAGTAGATACCCCTGGCGTCTATCTGGGGTATTAACCCGGGGAGGAGGGAAAGGCCCACCTGATTGTGAATAACCCACAGCATTGGAGTCCTAGGCTGAGGCAGAGGGAGAAGGGGAAAGCCAGCATGGCCCCTGCTTTCACAGGCCTGCCTCAGATCTGTTTAAATGTGAGGCCTGGCAGCTTAACACTCCTGCCCCATGTCACCCCACCACAGCTGGACTCTGCTCTCCACTGAGAGCTGACGTGAGCCCTTCCTCTCCTACACTGCTTTCGTGAGGTATTTCCTCACGGTAACCAGGGAGTGATCAAGACTGTTGAGTAGCACAGGTCTCGTGGGGATGACGTACAATGTGAGGGGAGAAAGAGAAGATATAGGAGAGGGTGTGCCAGGCCCAGATGAAGGTGTGCAATTCCTCCTCCTTCCTGCCCAAATATGTCAGGGGGTTGCAAGCAGGAGGAGATCTTACACTTTACTGCCCTGGCTAGGTTTTGTCAATTTTACAGAAACTAGAGTCATGTGGGAGGAAGGAACTTGAGCTGAGAAAACGCCCCATTCAGGCTGGCCAAGGCTTGACCAAGGTAATTTTCTTAGTTGTTGATCGATGTGGGAGGGCCCGCTCACTAAAGCCACTGCCGCCGTGGGAAGGCCCTGCCTGAATTCCGTCAGTGATGGACTCTGATCCCTACATGTGCGCCAAATAAACCCTAGCGCTGAGCTGCCTTTGCCCGTGGTGTTAAACACACGGCAGAGAGCACACGGAAGCTTTCTCCAGAGGCGACTGCTGAGCTGCGGCTGGTCACTAACAGCGAAGCAAGTGGCGTTGCAGTCAGCACAGGCGACGGTTGCCGGGCCGGGCTGCCCTACAGGACCGTCAAGGAGAGTCAATGCTTGCTGGCAGAGGCATTTCCTGCCGTTATATCAGAACCAGGCTTGAGCAGCACCCTGTACCTTTATGTGGTCATCATGGGGCCTCCTGGGACACCCATTTTGTGTCTGTGCACAGTTTTGTGCAAGAGTGCAGTACCTGTGGGGACCGGAAGATGCTGTAGTAAATAAAAAGTGAGTGTTGGACTATATAATGTTTATTATTTATTATTAGCCCTATAATTATTGTGGCAGTTTTATGTAACCCGCTATCACAGATAATAAGACACAGACACCTGTTAGATTTATAATTGTCTTATTTACCTTGCGCTGGGCAGATGTCTTATTTATGCTGTCTCAATAACCTCATCATCCCTCTCCCAGCCCCCAGCCCCTGCCATCCACCTTAATCATTCCTATCTGGACTGCCTCCCATCTATAATCCCATGGTACTTGCTTGTATTCTTCATCTGGGCCTTCCACGCTGTTATTGGAGTCCTTTCTCCCAGCCCACATGGATTCTCCACCGCGCTAACCTCTGGTGACACCCTTCTTCCTCTCTTTCTGTCTGTTTCCCGTGATTCTCCTGTCCTCAAAGCTGGGGAACCTTAGCCACGCCCACTCCATCCTGCACTGCCCGGCTATAGGCCACTTAATCAGCCAATCAGGTAGGTACACACAACAAGGTTAGGTGTATCCAGGCAACAACATACAAGCTTCAGACCAACAAGAAGAGGGTGTCAGAAGATTTCGTCAGGGCTGGAGTTACAGGTGGTTGTGAGCTCCCCTGTGTGGGTGCTGGGAACCAGAGTCCAGTTCTCTGCGTGAGCATCAAGAGTTCTTAGGCACTGAACTGCCTCACCCGCTCTATGATGTGAATTCTAAAAACAGAGCGCCATCTAGCGTGGTGTGCAGGAGGCAGAAGCGGGCAGGTCTCTGTGAGTTTGAGACAAAAAAAAAATCAGTACCTACTCAAGTGTCAGTGTGAAAAACAAAATGTTAAAGGAAATACCTGTTTTTTTTTCAAGCCTTATTTAATTACGCTTAATGTTTACCTCTCAGAACTTGAAATGTGAGTCTGTTTTTTGTAAAATGCAAAGTTCTGAGCTTCAGTGCTTGCAAACACATGGTGAAATCTCTAATCTCTGCTTAGACTCTGATTCTCTGTCCATCTGTCACTGCTGTGAAAAGAGCTTGAAGATGGCCTGGGGCTTTCCAAGCCAAGGCTGTCCTTTGAGTACTGAGAATAATGAGACAGGCAGGAGGAGGAGTGAGGAGCAGGCCCGGGTGTCTGTCCTGAGGAGCTTGGGGTAGCAGAAGCCTTTGGCACATTCATTTCCCCAGTGACAGCGACTGCCATGTGTCTGTGCCGAATTTCGTGCGGTGTTCTGAGGAGACTCGTTACAGGTCATCTGTGAACCTGCCTCCCGGCTGGCTTGCCCTGCGCAGGTCTATGGGAGCTGAGGTAAGGAGATTTAAAGATTAGGTCATGGAGTGTTAATCGATTGTTCTTGCAGAAGGGACAATTGGATTTAAGAGATTTGTGAAGAAAAAGCAAACAAATTAAAACATTGAAAGAACAAATCCAGAGTACAGGAAATAGCAGCAATGTAAAAGCAAGAGCGGGCCACGTCTTCTCTGGGAGCTGATTTGCAGTTCTCATCACAGGGGCTGCTGTTAGGAGATAACGGAGATTCAAGCTCGTGGTGGTGTAGGTTAGCATGTCTGAAGGTCTGGGTTTGCCCGCAGCACACGGCACAACCTGGGCATGGTGGGGCATGCTTGTAATTGCAGCACTTGGGAGGAGAGGGACGAGAACTAAAAGGTCAAGGCCACACGTTGGTATGTAGTGAGTTTGCAGCCAGCGTGGGTTAAACGAGATACCCTGTCAGAAGCAGGCGGACTTGATCAGAAGTGACAAGTAGCGAACCACAGGCTTTTCTCACTGTCGCTCATTGCTTCAGTCACCTGACAGGGGTGGGGGTGGGAGGAGGACTCTCTGGCCAGGCTCAGAGTCTCATCAGTGTAGCCTGCCAGACTTCATCCCCTCAGACCACAGCATCTGGAGAGTCCGTCGTTCCAAATGTCTCCACTGAGCTCTCCTGGAAATTCCTTCTTTTTTTCCCATTCCCATACCATCCTCTTTGTCTTACCCTCTGCCCTTCCCCTGTCCTGCCTCCTGCCCACTCTGTGTGAAAGTTGCTGAAATCTGGCTGTTTCCTTCTGTTGTCTGATTCTTCTATTCATCTCTTATAGAGTAGCAGAGAGAGAGAGAATTCTACCCTCGTCTAGCTTAGTGAACCACTGAGTTTATTGGGGTTGCTTACAGGAGTCCACCCCATCCAGCCTGGGTGATGACTTCCCTGCAGCTCCATAGAGCTAGAAAAAGTCTTCCTTAAAATTTATTGCTCATCTGGCCTTGTGAACCTTAACAATATATTTGTGTGTGTGTGTGTGTGTGTGTGTGTGTGTGTGTGTGTGAGAATGCATTTGCCTGTGGGGGCCAGAAGAGGGCATCCTATCCCCAGGAGTTGCAAGCAGCTGCAAGCTGCTCAGTGTTGCCTAGGGTCTTCTGCAAGAGCATGCACACTCTTAACCTCTGAGCACTTCTCCAGTCCCAGGCTGTTGAGAGCTTGTGAGTTTCAGGAACTTCCCGAGATTCTTGAGTTTTATTTACTTTTCCTGTCTTAAGGAGTCTCCCGCTAGCCCAGACTGTTAGCAGTCAAGGACACAGCTCTCCCTTACTCTGCATCTCCATCTCCTTCTGCAGCCTAGTCCAGTGTATTAGCAGATCATCTGCTTCGCGTGTTTTCTCAGAGCCCCGTTCGGCTCTACCCTATCCTCTACTCAGTTCTTAACCCTGCAGTGGATTTACTTGCCTTTAGCTTCAACAGTGAAAACACCGTTGAAAGGGGCTGAGCATGCAGTGTAGTTGGTAGAGTGTTTGGTTAGCATACACGAGGCCCTGGGTATGCTTCTAACCCCAGAGCTTGAGAGGCAGAGGTGGGAGGGTCAGGAGCTCAAGGCCAGTCTTGGCTCCATAGAACTGAGGCCAGCCTCCGATGCAAGAGACCCTGAAACACACGCACTCATACCATACGCACAAACACACACTGACATACCACATACATCCCACACACATCCCACACACACAGACGCATCACATTGATATACACACACTGACACACACCACATACTCATACACACACTCTGTTAAATTATCTCTTCTTAATATTGCATTAAGCGGAGTGACCGAGGCCTAATGTCTCTGCTTTATTTTACTTGTGGCTTATTAATAACACTAATTGATAAGCAGGGAGATTGCCCTCCTCTGGGGAAAAAATTGTTCCTCTGTGAAATCTAATGGACAGTGACCTATTTGTTTTCCTGTTCGGATTTCTATTGCTGTAATGAAACACCATGACCAAAAGCAAGTTGGGGAGGAAAGGGTTTGTTTGGCTTACACTTAAACATTGTATTCCATTGTTACAGGAAATCGGGATCAGAACTCAAGCAGGGCAGGAACCCCAAGGCAGGAGCTGATACAGGACCATGGAAGGTGCTGCTTACTGGCTTGCTCCTCAGGGCTGGCTCAGCCTGCTTTCTTATAGAACCCAGGACCACCAGCCCAGGGATGGCTCCATCCCCAATGGGCCAGGCCCTCCCCCACTGATCACTAATTAAGAAAATGCCACAGAAGCTTGTCTAAGCTTGATCTTATGGAGCTTTTCCACAGTTAAGGTTGCCCCTTCTTCTATGACCCTACCTTGTGTCAAGTTGACCTAAAACTAGGCAGTGCATTTACAAAAATGTCCATAACATTATCTGATTTTTAAATCCACAGTTTCGTTTGTGTTTGAATCACATTTTACAGTTAAATGACAGAAATATGAAAATGTCTCTTTTTAAAACTTTAAACTGAGGCCTCCAAGCTGCACGTATTAATGGGGTTCTGGATGCGGTTTCTACCCACAATGCATTTCATGATATTCCATCAGGCTGAGCTCATTGTTTCTCAAGCAGCCGTTGCTCCCTGTGGAGACAGTCAGAACCCTTTCTCCCAGGCTTCTGAGCTGTGTGGTACGTGATGCTACCAGTGCTCACCCACTGTGCAACCGTGTCCCCAGTCCCTGCTCCTGTGTGACTTGTTAGCATGGGTGGACGTCCCCCCACCTGTTTGCGCCGGATAGACCGCTTGCTTAGGTGGGCCGTGTCCGGGGTTTGACGTCCTTACGACAGTGGGCGACAGTGCTGAGTCAGGGGCTGCTAAATGTACAGCTGGAAGGGCAAGTGGGAAATCGGGACGAGAATGTCTGAAACGGAGGTTTCTAGGCTCCAAGATGGCCGGCAATGAAATACCGCTGGCCTCATTGGACACAAAGCCAGCCAGTATAGTCAGTTTTAAAAAGATACCGTGAAACAAACCTCTGTAGTCAGGCTTTCCGCTACTTTATTGGGTTTCTTTCCTAACTCCAGACCACCCGTATCCCTTCCAACTCCCCTCCCCCTTCCCCTACACTAGGTAGGAGAGAAAGAAGGATAGAGGGGAGAAGGGGCACAGTTCTCTTGAGATTATTTCCTGTTAATTAGAGATATCGAGTTCCTTGGGGAAAATCTAATCTTCATCATGAGGATATCTCCAGCCAGACACCGGCAATCTGTCAAACAGCAAATGACAATCAGCAACCAGCCAAAGCAGCGGCAGGGACCAGCAGCAGCAGGTGCAGTAGCAGGGGGAGCAGCAACCACGCCAGCCCTTGTTGGGGCACTTGCACTTATAACCTCTCAAGATTCTCACATGGCAATAAAACAAAACATATTCACACGACATAACTGTGATTTTAAAGGAATCAGTTTTACTCACTACATTTTCCACTTTCTGTTTTAAACCTTTAATTGTATTGTGTTTAGTGAGAAATTATAAACAGTCATTTCAAATAAACAAAACAATTTTCACATCAGTGATCAAGCTTTACAAAAGTTTTTTCTACAATTTTTTTCCAGTCACCCAATATTCTCAGTCTCCATCAGCTGCTGCTTTCAGCCTCCATGCAGCCAGTATTCTTCGCCCGCTTGAGGGCAGCCATGCATGTCTGTTGATAAAACACTGTGACAAAAACAACCGAAGGATTCAGTGAGCCTGAAGATCGCACACCGCTCTTGCAGAGGACCTGAGTTTGGTTCCCAGCACCCACAGTGGGCAGTTTGTAACTGACCTTAACTCCAGCCTCAGGAGATCTGATGCCCTCTTCTGGCCTCCAACGATACCTGTAGTCACAGTCACAGCTGTACGTACATTTTCATAACTTAGTGTTATCATTGTTTGGAAAGCAACATAAGGGGAGAAAGGGTTATTTTAGCTGTAGGTGGAGGGGAAGTCTTGGCATCAGAAGTAGCTGACCACACGTAGCTGGGCACACGCAGCTGGGCACACTGTAGCCACAGCCAGGAAGAGAGACCAATGAACAGTGTGCCCTTGGCCTCTTCTTCCTTCCACAGACAGTCTATTTTATTTTTATTAATTTTATTGAATTTTTTCATATATCATTTTGGTCATATTCTTTTCCTTCTCCCAACTCCTCCCAGATCCTCCCCACCACCTTGCCCAGCCTGCTTCATATTCTCTCTCTCTTTAACCAGAACCAAAACAAAACAAAACAGGAAAAACAACAAAAAGAAAAACCCAAACAGACAAACTAAAACAAAACAGAAACTCGGAGTCCATCTTGTGCTGGCCAACCACTCCTGGACACGCCGTTGGAAGTCACCCATGTTTCCTTTCCCATGAGGCATTAATCGCAAACAGCTTCTTGGTACGGCCTGGGAGCTGCGTCCCCTCCCCCGTCTCAGGGCTGGGACCCTGTCTGGTTTGAACCTGGTGTTGTGACTGTTCCCCGTCTCTGGGTTCACATGTGCACCAATCCTGTTGTGTCTGGAAGACTCTGTTTCCTAGGAGCCATCCTGCACCTCTGGCTCTGACAATCTTTCCACCTCCCCTCTGCACAGATCCCTGAGCCTTGAGGGAGGGTTTAATAGGTATCTCATTGAGGGCTGGGTGCTGCAGAGCCTCTCACCTGCTGACAGTCCAGCTGTGGGCCAGCTGTTAGTCCCATCTGCCACAGGAAGCTTCTCTGATCAGTGACACTCTGCCCTCTGGGCATGGGGACGTGTCACTTGGAGTCATTTCACTGCTGTGTCCCTTCAGCAGAATAGTAGCAGCAGGGTTTCCTCCTGGCCTGTGGCCTATCTAGTCTCAGGCTTTTGGCCACCTCAGTAGCGTCATGGATGGGCCTCTGTCTCCTAGAGTGGGCCTTTAAGCCTCCTACACAAGTGACTGGTTGCTTCCACTAATTGAAGGCTGTTTGAGGAGTCAAACTGCTGGGCTGTCTTGGCAGGGTAGGGTATGTGTGGATGGGGAAGGGGGGGTCTCGCCAGCTTTAAGGGGACAGGGAAGGAGAGGCACAGGAGGAAAAGCCTCAGCGTTAGGGCAGGGTTAGAGGCGGGAGAGGAAGTGTATTCCAGTGGCTCTCCTGGCACCCACGGTCCTGCCAGAGGGGATTCCCAACCAATGCTGAATTTAGTTTGTTTTTTTTTTTTCCTTCCATTTACCTGGTCAAGTCAGAGTCCTAAGCGGGCATTGTCACCAGCACCACCATTTTGTGGGATCTTTGGGTCCAACAGTCACCCTTGGGCTGCTCTTGCACTAGTGTGTCTTGCAGTGAGGTTGACACAGGGAGGATACTGATGACTCGTATCCTCAGGTCGGATGCACAGTACCTTCCAGTACCACGCGTGCTAGTCTGTGGTCGTGAAGATTCAACCGGGCATCAGCTCCGTGTCCCCATGTTTGATAAGTGAGCAAGTTGTGCCTTCAGCACAGGGGACTTACCATCAGGCTGTGGAGAGTGACCAATAGCTGTGGCCATAGCCTGTGGTGTTTGGGGCTTTCCACAGGGGCCCTTTGGCCAACAACTCATAAGCTGTAACTCATGCTGGCACAGGAGGTTTTGTTATGCTCAAGTCTCGCTGACCCCAAAGACCACCAAGGAGCCAATCCCGATGCAAATGCAGAGGGTCTTTTATTACAAGCTCAACCTGGGGCCCACACTGTCACCAATGCAGTGGTGTAGAGTATAGAGCCTGGAGATCAGGGGGAGGATGGTTTTTATTGGTTGACAGTGAGGTTTGGGAAATTACAGCTTAGCAGTTACAGTTGGGTGACATTCAGCAGGGCAAGCTTGTTACAAGGTGATTGTGGCTAACTAACATTGAGCAAGCTATCTCTAGACCTCAGGAATGTTAGGCATTTCAGTGCCCTGAAAGTTCTGCTACCAGGTGGGTGGGCTGCCCAGCACAGATGCCCCATCCTGAGATAAGATGCCTTCCCATTCTCGTTACCTCCAGGCTATTCCTTGGGTAGGGGATTTTATTATCTTCTTCCTGTAGCTGGTGACCTATGGCCTAGTTCCTGGTGACGTTTTTGGGAGGGGGTCACTCGTTCCTGTTGGCTTTTGGGGTGTCCACCCAAGTTCCCTGTTTCAAGATCAGCCACGTCAGCCCAGTGACCACTATTAATTTTGGCGGGAGTAAAATTCTTGACATTGACCAAGAATCCCCAGGACTATAGTGTACCTTAGTAACGATGCACAAATATGACTCAATATTAAAAAAAAAAAAGTTAAGAAGTACATACAAGAGAAAGGCTTCCAGTTCTTGGAACAGGCCAGGGGTTTCAGAGAGCAGGGTAGAGGGTGCCAAAGCTGTCCCTCTCCCTCTCCTTTACTAAAGCCAGAAATAGTTCTAAGTTTTACCTCCTCTTTTTAATACTGCAATTAAGCCCACTGTCAGGAAAAAATGCCAAAACAGTATGCCTGAGAACTCATTACTATTAATTGTGTGTCCCTGTCATGCTGTTGAAAAGCTTGCCGTCCCATTAGCGGGGGAAGAGACATCTCACAGAGGTCCTTCCTCCATGGCCTCTGCAAGCCAGCAAGGCTTCACAGAATCGGAACATTCGCCATTCCCCTTTAGCATAAACACGTTTTTACAAGATCTTACTGTGGTTGTGGTCGGCCAGTTTCGGAAAACCGCGTTTTGTTTTGTTAAGTTGACCTGGTTCTCAGAAGGTCTTTGCGGTCTGTTGGTTTGAAAAACAGTCTACACAATAGGAACATAAATCTCATTTTACCTGAGAAAAGAAGTGCAAATACAAAGACCCTGGGCACAAGTCTGGAAGCTGAGCAACAGGAAGAATGGAGGCCTGTTATTACTGAACCCACATTAAAGTCAACAGTGGAGGCAGAAACGGAGGCCAGCTGGCGGGGGCTGCGGTCGTGAATGCCAGCCTCTAGTTTTTGTTTGTTTCAGAGGCAGGGTCTCACTGTAGCTCAGGTTAGTCCCGAACTCGCAGCAACCGTCCTTCGTCAGCTTCTCAAGGGCTGGGGTTAAAAGCGACGGCCACCCCGCTAGCAGGAACGCTGCTGTGTTCGAACCAGAGAACCCGCACGGAGGCTGCTCCCGAGGCTGCGGGCGGGGTGGCTCGGTCACAGGCACCTCGCCGCCGAGCGGTAGAAGGCGGCCTTAGGGTTTGCGGTCCGCCGCGGCAGGTCGGTGGCAGGCCGGACGCACACGCCCGTCTGCGGCGGCTGCAGACCCTGCTGTTTGCTGGGGTCCCAGACGGAGCCATTGTGATGTTAATGTGTCGCCGAGGCGTCCGGGGGCCGGGCCTTTGGAGTGCCCGAGTAGGACCCCGGTGCTCCTGGGCCCTCGCGCGCGTGCCCAGCCCCGCGTGACTGCTCGCACCGCGACCGGAGATGCTGCGGCGGCTGCGCTCCTGCCTGCGCCAGGCGCCCGCGGCGGGCTCTCCCCTCTTCCCTCTGCCCGCCCCGCCGAAGCCCAGCCCGGGGCGCGTGGGACCCGCCGTGCGCCACGTGTCACCGCCGTACCGCGCGTCCCCACGCGCCCGCAGCTTCGTCATGGCCTGCTCGGCTCGGGCAGCGGCAGCCCTGGCCCGCCAGGTACCCGCGTGGCGAAGGGCGAGGGGCGCCGGGACCAGCGTCCCGCGTGGGGCCCACTTGGGGTTCACTGCGGGAGGGTGCCATGGGGTTCTGGGTCACCGCAGGGCGTCATGGGTCACGAGGAGGTGCCGCGGGTGGGGGTGGTGAGGGATGCTCAGAGGTTGCCACGGAGGACTCAGAGGTTGCCATTGGGACACCCAGGGTCGCCGTGGAGGTCGCCACGGAGGGGACACGGGGACGGGGATAATTCATGGGTGCCCGCCAGTAGCCAACCAGGGCTGCGAGTGTCTCCACCGGAGAATTCTGGGGTCATCCTGGGGGTCTCCACTGGGAACTGAGGGGTCATGTGGGGATTCGGGGGTCGCCACTGGGATGTGGGGAGACTCGTGGTCCTTCACCGAGGATCCAGAAGTCGTCCCCGGGGATGCGGGGAGTCAGGGGAAAACTGGAGGAGGAGGGAAAGCCTTCACCACCCCAACCTTGCGGCCGCAGCAGCCCCTGCCAGCGGGACCCCCTCCTCCCTCCCTCCCTCCCTCCCTCCCTCCCTCCCTCCCTCCCTCCCAGTTCAGCGAGCCAGCGCCCCGCTGCCTGAGCGCCGCCTGTTCCCTGCTCTCTCCGAGCTGCGTTATCTTTAATTCACATCGTTGCGATCAGCGTCGAGAGGTTTTGTCCAGAAAGCGTGAGGTTTTGGCTGCGCCTAAGCTCCGGGGACCCCGCGGGTGGAGAGAATGGTTCCAGCCAGCCAGGGTCCCCTCACCCTTGAGGCAGCCCGCCTATTGTGCGCCCGTGATTGACAGGACCACGAGGCTGAGCGCGCTCCGGGGATTTTTTTTTTCCTCTTTCTATAAATGGCTTAAACTCTCGGTCTAGACGACTTACGGGGACTTTCGGGAGACAATTGCCATCTTGTTCGTTGCTGGTGAAGCCTGGCTCCTGGGCTGACCCGGAATTTAAGGAGTTCCTCCCTAAGCTGCTGGAAGATATAAAGCCAGACCTGGGACCGGGTGGGAACCGGGACCGTCACTCCTGCTGGCGCAGGCCTGGGCGTTGGAAAGTGCGGGCTTGGCTTTTCTGTCTTGTGTGATGGTGAGTCCCTTGACCAGGTCGCCGCAGTCACCGACCTGGCTTTGCTTAACGCAGTTTCAATTATTTTTATTTTTAAGGACTGCAGTAATGGATGCTCGGCGCCGTGTGCCGGAGAAAGAGGCTGCGAAGTGGCTGAGACATTTAGGGTAAGGCAGCGGCGGTGGGGGCGGGAGGTTGAGTTATGGAGTTAACTCATTTCAGGCTGAGACTGGGACTGGGGAGTTTTAACTGGGTGAGTTTACTTGGATTTCTTGAATTTTAAATTACAGCCAGGGAGGGAAAAAGTTATTTGAGATTATTGCTAGCCAGTAAGACAAAATTTTATCTACCAGTAAGCTGTTTGTTTTATTTTATTAATCATACATTTTATTGGAAAAGAGTAGATATAGGAACCTGAGGGCTCCTCCTCCTCCTCCTCCTCCTCCTCCTCCTCCCTCCTTCACTCTGCCCAATGCCTTTTCTCCTTAGGAATCATCGAGCACATTTACATTCCGGTGTTGCATTTTCTTTCCATCTGAATGGTATGTTTTATGTATGACTCAGACTCATGCTTCCCGGGGGAGTTATTGAAGGGAGAATGATAAAGATCGCATCGAAGTCCCCACAGCCCATCTCCACCCTTACCTGCCAGCCCCCCGGGGTTGCAGATCTTCATGGGTGCTTGGCTCTGCCACGTTCCTGGCTCTGGTACCCACTGTCAATTGTCATCCATAGTACAGAATGTTCCTGTGACCTCACGTCCTGGCAGAGTTCGGGGGGGCCGGAACTTGACTCATCAGTTTTGTACCACAGGGAACACTCAGTGTGAAGTCGAGATTGCTTTTGCTCACAAGCAGTGTGTTTTAGACCAAGATTTAGTAAAATATATATACTACAGTGGAGTTTGTGGATTTCGCCTGTGTGATTTCTGGTATGCTAAAGACATTCCCCTGTAGTGCCCTAGACTGCTCGACAGCTTCCGACCCAGCCTTCCTGGCATGTATGAGCCACGTGACCAGCCAGTAGAGGCAGGGGTCAGTTCTCTGAGCACCTCTAGGACTCTGTTCTACGCTATGAAAAGATTGGGGTCTACTGGCTGTCCTAGAACGCCACGTAAACCAGTCTGGCCTTGGACTCTTGTAAACCTTTCTAAGACAGAGATTCAGTAAATCAAGTTCTCAAGAGAAATTATTGTATGTTTTTCAACTGAAAGGACTTTATGCTTTTATATAAAGTACTCAAGGCAAGGTAGAGTTTACAGTGATGATTGTGTATTTAACAACTAAAGTGAATACTTGGTTGTGTGTATTGATAACAGCCCTCTGCATAGCAGTAGCAAAGCTTGACCACTGCTAGGTTTTTATTGGAAGCACCATCTTGGTTTTGCAAGGTGCCAGCTGTTGAACCGAGGCCCTTGCACACGCCGAACTAGGAGCGTCTCTTACTGAGTCACACCCTTAGCCTGGGTTCCTGCTTCGAAGATTCCTGTCTGTCTCTCTTTTCTGACCTACTTTTACCTCCCAGGTCTCTCCTAGGCCCTGATCTTTCCCACTGTGAGGGGTCCCGGTTAAAGTGAGGGTGAGATTTTCTACCTAGTCCCAGAAAACAGTTATCTTAAAAAAAAAATCTAAATCTTTTTTTTTTTTCATTTAAACTTTTTCCATGTATTTGTTATTATTGCGGGAGTGTTGCGTGGTGTGGGTGTCTGAGGGCGTGCGGAGGACCTGTTCCCCCTTTCCCTCCACGACTTGGCTCTGTGGAAGGAGCAAGCAGTCGGCCAGGCTTGTGCACTTCACCCTCCCTGCAGGCCCTTTTCCTCGCTTCTTTCTTTTCTTTTTCTCTCTTTTGAAGTAATTTATTTATTTTTATCTTATGCGCATTGGTGTTTTGCCTGCATGTATATCTGAGTTACAGACAGTTGTGAGTTGCCATGTGGGTTCTGGGAATTGAACCTGGGTCCTCTGGAAGAGCAGTCAGTGCTCTTAACTGCTGAGCCATCTCTCCAGCCACCTCATTATTTTTCTAAAGATTTATTTTTAATTGTGTGTGTAAGTCAGTGCACACGTATGTGAGGGCCCTTGGAGACTAGATCCATTGGATCCTCTGGAAGTGCAGGTACAGATGGTTGTGAGCCCCTTGACACGGGGGCTGGGAATCGAACCTGGGTCCTCTGGAAGAACAGCCTGCACTCCTGGCTGGTTGAGCCATCTCTCTAGCTCCCCTCCCCTTGTTCTTTTATGGGGCTGCTTTATTGCCTCTGAGTTTTACTATGGACTCCAGGGTCCTCGTGAAAAGAGATGAGCTCTCAGCATCCTGGATTCCCCTGACTGAGGCCAAAGCTGTGTCTTCAGACCTTGTGTTCTCAGAGAGGATCCGTAAAAAGCAGGGGCTCTTTCCCAGTGACGCAGAAAGCAGTGCAGGAGCTCACTGCAGAGCCGCTGCAGACAAGGCTCTGGGCAAGTTTAGTTGTTTCCAGTGTGGAAAGTGCTCAGGCGCCTTCTCATCATGGGCATCAAGCCAAAAAGTGTTCTCCCCTTTTAAATTAAAATGTTTTTATATTTGTTTGTTCACTTATTTTGTGTATGTGTGTGCTCTCTACTTATTTAAAGGCTATTATCTAGATCACATTTCAAAATGGACCCAGAACCTCCAAGGGGCCAAGGGTAGGATAATTTGCTCAAAAAAAAAAAAAAAAAAAAAAAGAAAAAAAGTTTCAAATGTGGTTTTTAGCTGGGCAGATAAATTGAGAACCAAGCGCTCTTTCCCAGCTGAGCTCACAGGCCTGAGGGCCCAGGCCTGGAAAATCACTGGTGTGGAAATGGAGAAGCCTGATGATGCAGGAAAAAGTCGGCATTGCTCAGATTCTCTCATCTACATCTTCTTGCCCTAGCTGCCATGCTTGTTCAACTGCTAAGTCACTAGGAAATAGAGTCTTGCCTCTGCAGGATGCCTGGTGACAGTCCCTCCCACAGGCTGGTGCTTGCAGTGGTGTGATGAATGAGGCCTCCTGTGCCTGCAGAGCTCATGACAATTGACATTCCTGGGGAGGAGATAGCAAAAGCTATGGTCTCAGCTAAACAGAGCTAGAGGTCTCAGAGTTGGAATGTGATTGGTGTGGAGGGACGTAGCCATCCATCTTGGACCATCCCTGGCCTGTCTTTCCCAGCTGCAGCAGCCATAGGACCTCTGTGACCTTTTTCCCTTTTCGTCCTCTCATTCCTCCCTGTATTCCTGTCACAAGGGTGTTTGCTATGTCCTACTCGATCATCTTCCTGAAATGCATTACTCCTAGGTATGCAGGCATCCTGCTCTCCACATTCGAGACTGCTCAGAGACGCTAGGCTGGCCTCTGCAAAGCCACACCCAACCTTCCCTGCCTGTTCTCCTCAGTTACTTTAATTCTTAAGAGCATTAGTCACCTTTTGATCTAGTTTTCTGCTTATTTCTTTGTCTTCCCTTCGCCAGCAGAGCATGGACTTGTTTCTAATGACCAGTGCCATTATAGCTACAGAGTAGCTCAAAAATACTAGGTGAGGTGTGGATAGTGTGCTTCTCGCTGGCTTGCAGTGGCATTGTCTAACAAGTAAGGGCTGGGCCTACAGCAGTGTCGATACATTCCACACACTCCCTGAGCCACCATGCCTCCCCAGTTAAAGCTTATATATAAAATTCAAGGGGCTGGAGAGATGGCTCAGCGGTTAAGAGCATTGTCTGCTCTTCCAGAGGTCCTGAGTTCAATTCCCAGCAACCTCATAGTGCCTCACAACCATCTATAACATGATTTGGTGCCCTCTTCTGACACCCATTTGTACATGCAGATTGAGCACTCATACATAAAATATATAAATTAAAAAAATGAATAAAATTCAAAACACTAAGAATATTAGGAGAATAACGACAGGCAGGAAGAAGAAAACGTGGCTACCCTCAGTTTCTATGATGCAAAGCCAGAGTTTTACTTTCAAAATCTCCTAATTTAGTGATGGTAAAGTTTGTCTTTTTAAGCTTGAGGGCAGTTTTATTAATGTTCAGGAGAAAATATCAGGGCAGGCAAGCTGTAAATCATGGTAGCTGCCTGGAAGAGAGAGATGGATAAAGGGAGGAGAGGAAGCCTTCCTCGCTCTATAAAGCTGTTTATTGTCATCTGGTCATTTCGTGTCAGGAAGAGGCGTGGTAGAGCCTGGAAGTGCAGTAAAGATAAAAGGATCACGTGCAGTCATCTCCAGGTTAAGATGGAGCTGGTTTATAGTGACTGGCAGAGGGAAAGTTCCCCTTGTCTTTTGAAGAGCTGTGCGCATCCTTGATTACGTCATGTAAAAAGAAAGTCAGGGCATGGATGGCTCGGGGTAAAAACGATTGCTGTGTGAGCCCGGCACCTCATGTTTGCTTCCAGGTGCGCATGCTGGAAGGAGAGAACCGAATCCTGAAGGTTGACCTCTGACCCCGACACGGATGTTGTGGCTTGCCCACACCTGTGCATATCACGTGTGTGTACATACAATAATAAATAAGCATGTAGAAAGCCAATGCCCATTGGCTTTGCAGTGTTTAAGGTACGCCTGGAATGCAGTGTCCCCTTTCAGCGGGAACTGTGTGTCTGTCTGTAACTTTGCTGACAATTGTCAGACACTGCGGGTGGGGTTGGTGGTGTATGGAAGTCTGCAGAGCGCTTGCTTACTGGGTGCCAGAGAGACCTGAGCGATGGCACAGGCCTGTAGCTCTGAGGAGGTCGAGGTGGGACAAAAACGCAGACTACCCTCAGTTGTGGAGAGTTGTCAAGCCAGCCTGAGCTACAAGAAACTGACAGAACCCTCCCCTGCCCCCGACACCCACGCACACATGCACTAACAAACACCGAAAGCTATCTCCACTGCTGGTTTTTTTGTTTGCTTGTTTGTCTTCCTGTTCTGTAGCTGCTCTCAGTGATAGAACTGAGGCGGCCTTGGGCGTCTGTGATGGCCCAACTGGCCTTGTGGAGAAAGGCTGAGTTTCCTGCCGCCCTTGTTTCTGCTTCACTGAATAGCAGGGCTTTTGTTTACAGTCTCCTCTCCCCAGAACAGAGGGTTTGTATGTGAGGCTCCATTCTCCTCGGCCATCCTCAGAGGAGAGTGCTTCTTTGCTGTGTCCATCTCTGCCGGGCATCTGCATCTGGAGGAGACCTGTGCCTGGAAGGCCTGGGGAGACGGAGCAGCCAGGGCTCAGCCTTGAAGACCCTCCACTGCAGTGAGGTCTGGAGGCTGCCCCTTTCTGAACCATCTGTCGAGTCTGGTGGGACTGGGGCGCAGACCCTCCCCTTCCCCAATCATTTCCCACCTCTCTCGTGTTGGCCCATCCCCGAAGCTGGCTTCTCACTGCATTAGAACCAAAGTCGTTGCTGAGGTTGGTGAGTTAGCCTTGCTACCTCAGCTGTCCTGGTACTTGCTCTGTAGCCCAGGCTGGCCTCACATTTGTGGCTCTCTTTCAGCCTCCCGAGTACAGGGATTTAGATTCATTTTATTGGTGCATGTGGAGGGCAGGAAGCCAGCGTCCCATCCCCGGGAACTGTGGATTTATGAATGGTTATGAACTACTCTGTGGGTGCTGGGACTCAAACCTGGATCCTCTGCAAGGGCAACAAGTGCTTGTTTCCACTGAGCCAGCTCTCCAGCTCCAACGTGTTGTTTTTGTTTATTTGTTTTTTTTAATTACAGTTATTTACTTGGGGGGGCGTGCCACTGTGCTTGTGTAAAGGTCAGAGGACAACGCGAGGGCATCAGTTCTCAGCTCTCTCCATCCACCGTGTGGGTCTCAGGGATCAAGCTCAGGTTTTCCGGCTTAGTGGCCGGTGCCGTCACCAGCGGATCCATCCTGCCAGCCCTGCTGCGGAGATGTTTGACCGCGTGGCTGAACTCCTAGCACAGGCTTGGCCTATTAGGTTCTCACCATGTCACAGTGTTGTGTCTGGGTTGTTGTTTGAGATTGTTTTCTTTTGGCAAGGTTGTGAACCTCCTGCCTACCTATCTCTCAGTGGTAGTGGGGTCAACCCCAGGGCCTCACCCCAGCTGAAGCAAGTTCTCAGACACCCTAGTGTTAAACTCTGGGCTAGTTCGTGTCAGCCTTGGCGGATGCCATTCATGTTTGGGCCTTTGGACCATCTAGCCAGTACAGTGTGGGCTCCAGTCACTCCCCCTTCACAGTGCTCCTTTTTCCTCTCCAGGCCAAAGACCTCATCATCACACCAGCCACCGTCTTAAAGGAAAAGCCTGAGCCCAGCTCGCTGGTGTTCGGAACCTCGTTTACCGACCACATGCTGACGGTGGAGTGGTCCTCCGTGTCGGGATGGGAGAAGCCTCACATTAGGCCTTTTGAAAACCTGTCCATACATCCTGCTGCTTCGGTTCTGCACTATTCCGTGGAGGTGAGTTCTTGGGAGCCGCCCCGGGCTGTAAGTCACTCCCCGGTTTGCAGGCTTCTCTGGGGTGGGACAGGCCCTGCTGTCTTCACTGGAGGTTGTCGTAAACGTCTTCAAACTTCTGCTGCCAAATGGATTGAGGATAAGTCTAAGGACTAGTTTTGCAGGTTTTATTGGTTTATCTAAATTGCTAGTAAAAAAAAAAGTGTGTGTGTGTGTGTGTGTGTGTGTGTGGTGTGTGTGTGTATGGTGTGTGGTGTGTGGTGTGTGGGTGTGTGTGTATATTAACTTAGAACCTATTAAAAGGATGGTTAGGGAAATTAGAAGTCCAAGTGTGGCCATGACTGTGATCTCAGCATTTGGCGGGGCTGGGTAGAAGGTTCAAGGCTAGCCTAGACTGTGTAGTTCTTTCTGGGTCAGCCCAGGCCACAGAATGATACCTCAGGGAATCCCAAAGTGTGAGTATTGGTACTTTATTAAGTCCCCCCTTTTTTTTCTCAGACCTTGCATGATTGAGAAGGGTCATAAGATGGGATGTCCAGGCTCACTGCTTTCTCACGCCAGCCTGTGGTCTTGCTTATGGGATGGAATTGAGTGTGCTCCTTCATGCTTGCGTGTCTGGAGAATCCATTTCTTGGTTCATCTGCTGGTATAGTTTACCCGGTCCATAGAACATTGCCCCAGATCATTTCATTTTACTCTGTTTTCACACAAAGGACGGCTTCTTCCAGAATTTTGAAGGTGCTAAAAATAAACAGTGATCTACTAAGGGACTGAAAAAAAATGACCGTAGGCAAAACATCAATAGCAATGGTAAAATAATCACTTCTGAAAACTGAATTCCAACACAGTGGTTTTTTACAGAGCTTGTCCTTTATATCTAGACCATTCTTATTTAGTTATTTGTGGTCAGAGTTCAGATTTTCCATCGTAACTTGGAAATCACCCATTCAATGATCTGAAGTGGGAATCAGGGGCTGGGAGATGACTTAGTGGTTAAGAGCACTGGTTGCTCTTGCAGAGGCCCTGAGTTCCGTTCTCGGCGCCCACATCAGGCAGCACACAACTCCAGCTGCAAGGGGATCAGATGCGCTCTTCATGGCTCTGGGGAAGCGCACACTCATGAACAGATATGCACACACACACGCACATTAAAAAGCTTTAAAACAGAAAAGAGCAAATGTTTCAAATAAAAAAGAAATCAGGGCGTAGAAGCACCAGGGGAACAGAGCTCAAGTTCTGTCTCAGTTGCTCCCTGGAGGCTTATGGAACTTGTCATAATGATTTATGACTAACACCTTTATGTCATTTATGACTTAATACCTTTGTTTATGATCGGTAGCGATGGCATCTTTAAATATTTTGTATTCGTTTACTTGTTGTTGGGGTGATGTACGCCCTGTATCTGTGTGAACATTAGGGGATAACTTGGGGGAACTGAGCTGCCCTTAAGTGGGTCTCTGTGTTTGAACTCAGCTCATCATACCGTGAAGAGCCATCTTGCCCACCCCGTGGAGGCTCTGTGTCCTTGAAAGTGTGCAGTCAGGCAGTCCGCTGAGGCCTTGGAGCTGTGGTTCTCAACCATCCTAATGCTGTGACCCTTCGCACTTCTTCACGGTGTGGTGACCCCCAGCTGTAAAGTCACTTCGTTGCTGCTTCAGAACTGTAATTTTGCTACTGTCATGATCAACATAAGCACGCGATTCGCAGGATATCTGATAGGAGACTCCTATGAAAGGGTCGTTAGGCCCCTCCCTCCCCC
The DNA here is from genome assembly GCF_030254825.1 of Meriones unguiculatus. Classification (NCBI taxonomy): domain Eukaryota; kingdom Metazoa; phylum Chordata; class Mammalia; order Rodentia; family Muridae; genus Meriones; species Meriones unguiculatus. The sequence continues at coordinate 130,526,564 of NC_083353.1, read as the reverse complement.
CAGAGGTTTACAGCCAGCAGCTAAGAGGCTGAGAACTGCTGCTGCAGAGCGTGCGTGGTGCTGAGGGAGAGCACAGACAACTTCTGCAGGGAGCTGTCTGGTGCGTCCAAAGGCTGGGCCAGGTTCTGTCTTCCAAATGAGTGACTAAGTATGCAGCAAGCACAGAGTAAAAGAATGGATAGCAAGCATTCTAGCTACAAAGACTACAAAGTCTACAGAGACTCGGTTGACGAATGGTGAAGTGTCCTCAGGTTGGGGCTCGGAGCGTCGGGGCTGTCCCCCATTGAGAAGACAAGCTGAAGTCGTGTTGTTAAATTGTCACTAAATGGGTCACAGCACCCAGTAGGAAGGCCTGGGAGGTACCTGTGGTCAGACCACCCTGAATGCTCCAGACCTGTGTGATCTGGGGTGCTCAGCAGGGTTGGGCCTGGCTGGTAGTTGTGTAGAGAGGTGGTCAGGGGAGCAGACAGGCTGGGGTTCCCGGCTGGAAGCAGCCTGATCTCTCCTTGAACCAGCCTCTGGCTTGGGATTCCCACCGCAGGCATGTTTGTGTGGGATAAACAGTGGTGAGGCTGTTAGAGATGTTTTACTTCCCAGCTCTTCTCAAGGACACGGTGTCTTTGCTGTTTTTGTTTTTTTCCCCCTCTCTGTCAGGGTGGGGTTGTCTGCCTGCTCCAGGCTTGGAGGACGCTTGGAGTAAGCACTCTTGAGTCTGAAGTGGGAGGGGCCAGCCTTGACCCTAGGGTCAGCCACACTTCACCAATACAGTGTGCATTGTGTGACCCTTGACCCAGGGGTGGCCTTTGTTCTAGAAGACTACCAAATGGCTCCTTGGTACTTTGTTTTGCTTTCTAGGACAGGATCTCATATAGCCCAGGCTAGCTTCCAGTTCATGGTATATCTGAAACTGGCCTTGAACTCACGGTTCTCCAGCCTTCACCTCCCAGGTACGAGGATTACAGGGATACACTGCCATGGCCATCGGGATTTAGGGTTCTTAGTTTCATTCCCAGCTGCGTTGCCTGGGCTGTTAGGATATGAATGCCAAGCTCTTTGCATCAAAGGGCAGATGAATGGGCCATTCCCTTTCAGGAAAGGCTGCTGGTGGCCTTTAGGACCCTGACTCTTGGTTTCTGATTATCATTGATTTTTGAGGCTGTGTAGTTCAAATGCATAGCACCGCCTTCTGGGAGCTGCTGGCCTTTAAGAAGTGGATGAGGAAGAATTAAGGTTATTTCTGAGATTTAAAAATTTTGGGTTTTGGAGTAGATCAACTGAAATTTCAGTTTGGCCCTTTCATGTTACTATTCTTAGAGGCTGGCTCCATGGCAATCCTCCTGGCTCAGCCCTCCGAATGCTGGGATCACAGAAAAAAAAAGTTAGGTATGGGATGAAGTTCAGTGTTGAACACTTGCCTTGAATAAAGCCCCACGTCCCACCTCTAGCCTGAAAACACAAGCAAAACCAAAAATAGCCTCAAATTACAGTTATTCTGCCACAGAGCAAAGCCACAAGCCACAAGCTTCTCCGTATTATTAGTGAGCCCGTGAAACGCAGCAGTCCTTCCCGTGGCTTGATGGCTAGACTGTGTTATCAGGAATATCTCCTCGAAAAACCAGATCGGACCTGACACTGCCTGTGTGGCCACGAACCCTCGACAGCCCGGAGGCCTAGGGTAAAACCAAACGCCAAATAAAATGACCCCAATGACATTCTGCTATACTCACAGAGCAGCGCCTTGCTCACCTGCCATCTGAGAAGCTTCCCCTGTAGCAGATGGGAACAGGCAGACAATGTGTAAAAACTGAGAGTGCTTGGAACACCCAGGCCCTAAATGGAATGTCTCCATCAAATCACCCCTCAGAGCTCAGGGAACCCCTGACCTCTACCCTCTCTACTCACCCAGAGCCAGTGGAGGACACTAGAAAAAGGAGGTCCTCTAAATCATCGCGAGCAAAGCTGGTGTGAACTCACGGAGACTGAGACAGCAGCACAGGGCCTGCAGGGGTTGCACCAGGCTTCCAGTTTGGTCCTGGGTTGCAAATGAGTGGGTCTCTGATCCTGTGCCTTCTCTTGGGCTCTTTTCCTTCTGTTTACTCTGTTACTTTGTTACTGATACTTTGTCCAATTCTGATGTTAGTTTTTGTTTCATCTTGTTATATTTTATTATATTACTATTGCTTAGAAGACTTTCTTTTCTAATGAGAGACAGGAAGGAAGGTGAGGGGTGCTGGGAGGAGTAGAAGGAGGAGAAACTGTAATCAAGATATAGTATGTGAGAAAAAAACTATTTTCAATAAAAGGGGAAATAAAGAGCTGGATTGTGGGAGGGACACAGCTAGGTCCTTATAGAATGCTCCGTTATCACACATGAAGCTCTGGGTTTGAGAGCTGCACTCTTGTCTGTAAATGCCCATGCTGCTGTGCAGGGTCCCTACTGAGACAGACAGTGGCTTGGGCCCACTTGGGCAGGACGTATTATGAGATATTTTAAAAATGCCATGCAGTCAACAGATCTGGAATGGAGAGAGAGAGAGAGAGAGAGAGAAAACTACAGTCAGTAGGAGAGGTTAGGAAAAGAGAAAGAGGAGCATGGTGCCTCCCGCACCCCGAGAAAAGTTCAGGAGCGAAGGGGAGAGACACCGAGGCAGAGAAAGTGCAGGAGAGACGATGTGGCAGGTTGGCCCTTTCATGTCTGGTGCACAGCCGAGCCATATCTGCCACACACCTGGCACTTGGCATCGGCATGTGATGGCATCACAGGTTGCTAGGCAACCTAGGAGTGGGCTAGTGCATTGGCTTGTGAACTAACATTTCTTCCCTTTCCTATAATTAAAAAAAAAAAAAAGAGTGAGTAAGGAGGAGTGGTGAGACAGGAATGAGGACATTGGACTGCTCATGCAAGGCAAGTTAAAGTGTATAAATGTAGGTTCGTTGGGAGCAGCTCTTGGTTGCCATGCAAGGGCGTGTGGGGGGGAAGCAAGAGCACCAAAATGTCCAGATTACATGGTGAGGAGGAGGGGAAGCCTCTGCCCTGGGAAGTTCAGGGCTGAGGGTGGGGTTTGTCAGCCTTGCATTGCAGTAGATAAGAACCAAGGAATGCTGGGAGAACCTGGACCTGTTTGTCCCAGGCCTGAAGCACACCATTCCAGCCTTTTGTTGATAAATGGATAATGGGGGAATAAATTAATCATCTTTGTCTACTTCCTGCTGACACTGGGTTGGCGATAGGGAGACCAAAAGGCTGAAATGTTGGCCAAGCCCAGGAAGAGCAGGCTGTCTTGTTGCTATCCAGGATCTGTGAGAATATCTATGGCTGAGAGAGTGTAGGTCTGGCGAGGTTGGATTGGAGCACCTGTGGGTAGCTGCTTTGGCGCTGTGTTGGGGCTAGGAAACACCTGGCAGGGTACTGGAACATACATATGGGAAGAAGACAAAGTTAAGTAGGTTACAAAGAAAAATTCTTTTGGGTGTACATTTGAAACTTTAGGGAGAGGGAGCAGAGGGAAGGTTTGGAGCGAAGAAGAAAAAAAAAAACTTGAATATGGGATTCTCTGTTTACCCAGTCACTGGTAGTAATTTGTCATCTAAGGGACATTGAGGCCAAGTTTGGTTGCAGAGGCATGTAAGCTTGGAAGCCCTTAATGCGGGCACTCTAAAATTCCCCAGAAGAGAACCCGATGGGAAGCTTGGAGGAACAGATGAATGGGCTGTACCCACTGGGAAGGTCAGTGGCCTGTCTGAGACATGCCAAGGACAAGGTTTGACTCAGGAGATTGGCACAACCAATTCCACCAGCTCATGAGTGTTGGTCAGAGACCAAGGCCCAGTTGCCTGTGGCGGACACCTACCTAGCGCTAGGTTTCCATAGACGCAGAGGGGAAGGAAGTGAAACTATGTTAGTAGAGGGAAGATCTCACCCATGGAACCCAAGGTCCTAGGTAAGGATGTAGGTCGCTAGAGAGCATTTACGCCGATCAGAAGGGAAGACGCACCAGTCAGCCGGTGTTGGGTGCAGGAATGTGGCGGGCAGGTAGCCAGAAAGGGGAGTCCCAAAAGCAGGGAAAGGAGGAGGAATCCCATCCTCTGAGATAGGTAATAGGTACAGTACCGTATCTGGAGCGCAACTGATCTGAGCGGTAGATATGGCTGGATTTCCTGTAGCTTCTGAGAATCCCTTTCAAGTTTACAAAGGAGATAAACGTTAGACATGTTAGCATCGCCATTGTAGTCTTCAGTGCATGTACTGTAGAAAACGGCAGCAGGCGCACAGCTTTGTGTTAACAGCTTTAAGGTGAGCTCTGGGAAGGCAGAAGCCTTTTGTGAAGGAGGGGAGAGAGAGAGACACTTCCTCCTCTGTCCATAAGACTGGGTATATACAAGTCTAGCACAATGAAAAACGACTGTTAAGTCTATACGTAAAAGACAAAGCAAAGGAGACTTAAAACCTTGAGTTTGGATCCATGATAGTGGATCGTATAGTAGAATGTTTTTGTCAAAGTTAGATTAATAACTTGGAGCTCTAGTGATAAATGTCAAGGCTTTGGACAGTTAATACAACCGTAGCATAGCAGCAGGAAGAACTATGAAGAGTTTTTATCTTTTTAGCATACCTGAAATCCCCTTAAACCTTGCAACCTTCATAATGTGTATTTATCACCCTTAAAACACCTTGTTAGACCCTCAAACTTTTAGACCCTTTTAGACCCTCGTAACTTAAGCTTTTGTACCTTTAGGCCTTTTTTCTCTTTATCATGTGACATAGATGAGACTGCTGTGAGCATTTGTTTGTTGTAAAGTGAGGTTTTTGTGTGTGTTTGCTCATTTGTTTTTGCTGAAGGAATGGTAAAAGGTTACATCCGAGACCTGCCTTTTGAGTCTGGTGACGAGGCAGACTCTCTAGACCTGACAGCAGCAGTTCTGGGAGTGAGGCTTAACGCCTGTCTTAGCCATCAACATAATCAGAGACCTGAGAAGGATAAATTGTTGTCTAAATGAATCTATGTTTCTATCAAAAAGACAGCGACGACTAGTGAGTCATAGTCCATTATCTAGACAGTTGTCAGGCTCCTGTGGTTTTCATGGCAATGTGGCCAGGGACAGTCTGGCCATCAGGCACAGAGGACGAGAGGCTTTCTCTGTGGAGGAACATGTGAGAGCCTGACCTCACTTCACTTTTCAGCAATGACTCTCCAGGTGTTCAGTTTGTCCACAGTTCAGGCTGGGCCCTAGCGAGGGTGAGAAGTTGGGGAAGTCTTGCCCAGTTGTTAGCATACCACAGTCCAGAGCTGAAGTCATCTGTCAGTACTCGACTCTTCTCGGAGACCTTGGGGAGCTACTGCTAGGATTTGGGACTCCCTCTGTCACAATTTGTTTAAACACGTTAAATGCCATATTCAGCAGATCTCTGGGAGATTTGAAGGCCAGCACATTTGAGTTAAACAATCTAAGCCTGTACTTAGTTATCTGCCCTAAACCACACCTTGCAAACATAAAACAGAATGCTATGATCTGTGATCATACATATTCTGTAGCTGTTTGAGGACCATGTCTATTTTAAATAGATCTAAATATTAAGTAATGATTAATCCCTCAATCAATAAAAAGCCAATCTCAGTCATTAAAGACTAAGACTTTAGGTTTCATCCCTGTGAAGTTGGAGCCTTAAAAACATAAACATAGTCCATAAAGAGAGAGCATAACAGTTTTTGTATGACATAGTTTATAAAAGCTCTACAGCATATAAAAGTCTAAGGCTATAATTTAGAAAACAAGACTAAACATACTTCTAGGGCAATGATTATGTTTTTAAAAAACTTTTTGAGAGTGAAGATAAGAGCATAATGACCAAGTTTTAATACTGTAAACAAGTGAGTGCCCCTAAAATTAATGTATCTCAATTTAGGGTATCTTTGGAATCATATCATGGTTTAACAGAACTAGACAAAAACTCTTAGCTAGTAACCCTGAGTTACGAGCTTTAGAATCAACAATGTAGTAGAACAGTATAAAACAATTATGAAATTACATTTGAATTTATTATACCAAACCTATTAGCCAAAAAGCCTAGTGGTGAACCTTGATCACAGACGGGAGAAACAGCATTCATTCATTCATTCATTCCTTCATTTAGGAACTGGTAAAGACATAGGCAGTTAGACATACCTTTTAAATTAGCTTGAATAGACCCTTATAATCTTGAAATTTTAACATCATATAAAAATTATTTTTAACCAGGGTTGAAACACACACACACACACACACACACACACACACACACACAGTATTATATATATATAGTATTATATATATAATGTAATGTGGTATATATATATATAGTATTATATATATAATGTAATATAGTATATATATAATATAGTATATATATAATGTAATATAGTATATATATAATATAGTATATATATAATGTAATATAGTATATATATATAATGTAATATAGTATATATATAATATAGTATATATAATGTAATATAGTATATATATAATGTAATATAGTATATATATAGTATTATATATAATGTAATATAGTATATATATAGTATTATATATAATGTAATATAGTGTATATATATAGTATTATATATATTCATATATACGTATATATATAGCATGTCGTAAAAATATAACTTTGGGTCTATAGAAAAGTCCATACCAATTTACAATGAGACTTGTTGCTTTCTTAGTCTAAAAGGAGAGAAAATGAACAGAGTTGATTATGACTAAGAAGTTTTATAAATGTGGCTTCTTACCACGTGGCCACCTTACATCGGTGTAGACACGGCAGGCTGTAAGCCCTGCGGTCATCTTAAGGTATTTAAAAACATCCGTGTTTTTATGGGCGTTAGAAATATGTATGTAGACACACACGTGGCCTAAACAAGAGTCTGAACTTAGATCTAAAAGATTATATCCAATAGTAAATTACAAATCTTTAGATACGTTTACAACGTTATCTTGAGATTTTTTTTTTCTTTTTGGAAAGCAGAAAAAGAAATGAGAGGATTTAAAAAAAATTATTTTTAAGAGTTGGAAAGTACAATCTTAGAGATAATTCAATCAAATCATGTGGGAGAGCGAGCGTAGAGAAACAGAACTGTGAGAAAAGAGAAATTTTAATTTTACTGATTGCTCTTAGCGTTACTAGATAATATTAGACATTTGACTAGGGTGAATACGTGTGGAGGCCAGAGGCTTAGCAAAGGAGAGAGAATATGAATAAACCTGTGATCGAGAAGGGGAAATGGCTGGACCCCTCGGCTAGTGCTTCGTCAGCCTAATAGCAGGTCAGGCCAGGGGCTTAGCCTGGCTGAGCCAGAGAACCTCAGTGCCTGGTACCAGGGCTTTACCAGCGGTCAGGCCGGGTTCTCTAGAGGGAACCTCATCCTCGGGAAAGGACAGGGGCAGGGAGGCAGCTTTAGAGGTAGGAAGGGGCCCAGCAGCCCAGAAGAGACTGCAGTTTTGCAGCTCTGAAAACAGTAGGATGAAAACATGACCCCACCCTCTTTACCCCCAAATCAGCAAAGCAGCCCACCATGCGTCAGCTCTGTGGGACCCAGGCTCTTGAGACAGGGGGCTGCCAGGGTGCTGTCTGAGCGGCCGTCCTGACCTGGCCCGGTGATGACCATGGGGCATTTGGCAACAGCGGTCCAATAAACTGTCCACGGCATGATTGCTCCAGGGCACTGGATGGATGGGGGGTGGGGTGGGGGCCAAGTCTCATGGCATTCACTGGCTTCAGGGTTAAAATCCATAGGACCTTGCCTAAGGCCATGGTGGAGGGCGATTTTAAAGCCCTCCGTGCACGGGGAAGGTTTGGGTCCAGGTCTGCCTGTCCCTTGGCCCTCTCCTACCTGCCCAGGGAGCAGGTCACAGCTGTGCAGTGTGGTCACTGGGGTCTGGGGGCAGCGTGTGCTCCTTCACGTGTCTCGAAGCAGTACTTTTCTGATACGTGTCCTTGTCCAGGCTCTCAGGCGAGTCCTGTTTTTCCTGGGACCACTCTTGCACACAGAGGCAGGTAGATGGTGTGTGAAACATAGCTCTTGTGCAAAGGGGTAAAAGGCAGGGTATTCTGAGCCAAACAGTCACCACACGGCCCACTGTGGAAATGTCACAGAACGATCACTTAAGGAATGTCCTGGTGGGGACGTGGCAGCAGGTCAGCTAAGCAGAGATCCTGCCCTGTGGTGACGTCCTCCCAGCTTCTGGTTGATGTTCCCCTTGATACTCAGGAAAATGTTGGGTTATAAACAGGTGGGTCATTAACGGCCGTCGAGATGAAAAGTAACTCAGGACTCTTTGGGTTCTAGATCCGCAACATTCCAACTCTAGCCTAGAGGTTTCGTTTTCAGAGAAGTTCAGTTCACAAATCTTTCCTTCTCACCCACCCCCTTCAGTGTGTGTGTGTGTGTGTGTGTGTGTGCGTAAGGAGGTCATGAGATCACCATGGTGTACCTGTGGAGGTGAGAGGAGTGCATCTCACCCTCATTGAGGTGCTGGGGATTGAACTCAGGCAGCCAAGCTTGGAGGCAGTCATGTTTCTCTGCTGAGCCGTCTTGCCAGCCACCGTCATTTTACTGAACGGCAGTTTTCCAGTAAACATCATTTTAAAGTTTTGGATGACCAAGCAGCTACGTCACAGCTCACTTCAGCCCGCTGTACTTTACTACTGCAGCCTGAGGGGAAAAGTGAGCCAAGCCTGTCACATTTCTGTTAGCGACACTGTTTTAGCTTTAAAGAACATGATAGCATTATTCAGAGTTGGACATTTAGCAGATGCTGCAGAAGAAGAAATTAAATGGCTCTGTCATCTCGAGTAAAGTGATGGGAAACATTGTTACCAGCAATCGTACTCTTGCTGAAGGGACACTGGAATTTTGAGGGGGAGGGGCTCACTGGTGCAGTGGACGCCTGAATGCTCACAGCCCTGGGTTCAAACCTCAGTGCCGGGGAAAAGAGAGAGCAGGCCGGGAGAGACAGCCGGGTGGCTGGAAGTACCTTCTGCCTGTGGAGAGGACCCGGGTTCATGACGCCTCATAGCCACCTGTAGCTTCGTTTTAGGAGACCACACACCATTTCCTGGCCGCTGCACCACTGTGCGTGCGCAGTTCACACACACATACACATATGTGGGCAGACACTTGTATCCACAAAATAAACAGAAAAATGAAAGGAAAGAAAAGAAATCAACCAGGATCTTCTGTAGCTCAACCACTCTGCGCCCTCACGAAGCTGTTGATGTCCACACCTGGAGGCCTCATCTAGTTCTGCCAATAACTGGTTACTCAGACCACTGAGCACGGCAGGTTGATAACTGGATAAAGACAATCCAGGGCGAAGTCTCTTCTGAGGACATCACCCTGTGCCCGAGTAACCTGAGCAAGTCCCTAGGTTCTCTCTTCATTCTCCTTGTGTTGAGATGGGACTTCCAGGGTGTCCTGGAAGAGCCTGGAGGGCAGTGGTCACCTGTGACGGGAGCACTCTCCTCCAGATGTGCTCACCCGTGATGGGAGCACTCCCCTCCAGCTGTGCCCAGGCTGTGATGGGAGCGCTCCCCTCCAGATGTGGTCATCCTCTGTTGGCAGGAAATCTTGGCATGCATGAAAGGACCTAGGCTGGTTGGTCTCTCCCCTCCTTTCCTTCTCCCTCTCCTCTTCCTCTTTCCCCTCTGCCCTCCCCCTCCCTCTCTTCTTATCCGAAGCTGTATGCTTAGCTTCTCTTGCTCCTGACCAGGAGAGGGAGGAAGTGTTTCCAGGATACTTTAGATCATCCCTTGCTGCTTGCCCATCAGGTCCAGCATGAAGGGGTCCCCCTTCCTATCCTCACAGTTCTCCTGCTCCCCCCTGCCTAGTCCAGTCATTCTAACATGTTTTGTGAACTGAGTCATCTGAAGTTGAGGCCCCGGGCAGCTGCCTGACCACTGAGATTGTCGTTAGTGACCTTCTGGGACCTTGCTCTCTTCCTCAGCTGTTCGAAGGCTTGAAGGCTTTCCGGGGAGTCGACAATAAGATCCGGCTGTTCCGACCAGACCTCAACATGAGCAGGATGCACCGCTCCGCCGTCAGGAGCACTCTGCCAGTACGTACATTTGTTCCCTTCAGTTTCATCCCATCCCCTTAATCCAAAGAAAACAAAAGGAAAAAAGCCACTGCTGAATAATTGCATCTGCTTTTCAGGCGAACCGTTCGAATGTGAATGCTGACCTTAATTACGTGAACCCTTCAATGAAAGGTCAGAGGACATCTTGCAGGAGTCAGTTCTCTCGGCCACATGGGTGGATGGCAAGTGCCTTCACCTGCTGAGCCATCTTACTGTGTGAATTCTAGGGCCTCTGTAGGAGAAGAGCATGAAAGCCCAGCCCAGGGAGCCTAACCTGCTTGTCTGAGGTCACTCAGGAGGAGGCCAGGAAAGTGGGCTGAGCTTTCTTTGATTTCCTAGCCTGAGCACCATGGGATTGATCAAACTTCATGTCTGGCCACCTGCACCCAAGACCTGACGAGGTGACATGGGTTGCCTTTGTAGCCGTAATGACATCCATGCACGGTGGTCATGCTAGCATGTGGCACTGCTCCGCCTTGTGTAGCTCACTGAGTCCTGAAGGTGTCCCTCTCCGGCCTGTGGCTCCATGGAAACTGCTTGACCATTTTACAAAGCGTTTCTGTCACCTTTTGGCATGGAGTTGTCCCCTGAGGAATCAGCTGCCCGTCTTTCTGCCCATCGTTCAGGTCATAGCACACACTGGCGCCATTCCTCACTGGCGCCTCAGCAGCAGCTTCCTGTGTTGAAAAGGCAGGAGCCCTCAACTTTCAAACACAAATTTTATCTTTATTTTCCTTAGTGGTTTGTGTTTTTATGTTTCCTGAGTAAGAAGTTGTTTTGAACCTTAAAGTTGTATATATTATCTATCTATCTATCTATCTATCTATCTATCTATCTATCTATCTATCTGTCATCTATCTATCTATCTATCTATCTATCTATCTATCTATCATCTATCATCTATCTATCTATCTATCTATCTATCTATCTATCTATCTATCTATCTATCTATCTATCCTATATTAATTTTTTAAGACAGTTTCTCTGTGTCCTAGAACAACTCTGTAGCCCAGGGTGGCCTTGAACTCAGAGATCCACCTGCCTCTGCCTCTCAAGTGCTGGGAGTAAAGGCGTGCACCAACCACCTCCACCCAGCCAATACCGTTAATTTTTAAAATAGAAGCCATGATATTTCGAAGCCATGATATTTCGTTACACGTGATCATAATATCCATTTACAATTGAGAATAGGAGGTCACAGATGTCAATTTTAAAATAGAAGTCATAATATTTCATTAGATTTGAGTATAAAATCCAATTATAATTGATATGGAGTTTTAATAAGAGGCCACAGATGTCCATTTTTTTTAAAAAATCATAATTTGTTACATTTGAGTGTAAAATGTAATTATAACTGATGTGGGAGTAAGGTTAATAGGGATCTAATTTCTTTTTCAAAAATCTGATTTTGTTTGTTTCTCAGTTTATTTGGGGGAAGGGAGGCAAGTATTCAAAACACAGCTTGGCTCCCTCTGTACCCTGTGGGTTCTAGGGAGTGAATTCAGGTGGCAGCACATCCCTTTACAAGCTGAGCCATCTTTAAGCCTCAGGGAGTCTAACTTTTTCTTTTTTCTTACGAATTACTCATGCTTATATGATTTTTATTTTGCCAGAGGGATTCACAGACATGTTCTCAGCATTTATCACGGATGCCTTTCCTGATGTTGCACGTTGTAGGAGAGTAAAATAAAAGTTGCTCAGGAGCCGACTGGGACTGTAACAGGGGGAAGCTGAGCGTCTGTCAGTTCTCTGATCCCCAAGTCTGTGTCGCGTCCTTGGTCGGCCTCACTGGGGATTCTGTCTTCTCAGGTGTTTGACAAGGAGGAGCTTCTAGCGTGCATTCTGCGGCTTCTACAGATAGACCAGGAGTGGGTCCCCTACTCCACCTCCGCCAGCCTCTACGTCCGCCCCACATTCATCGGAACCGAGGTACGGACCGGCTCTCTATCTGGGGGGAGGTTTTTATGATTTAAAACGTCTTTTAAGATTATTTATTTATTTTATGTATGTGTGTGAGTGGGCGTGTGTGCCCTCAGTGTGTGTGGAGTGTTGGTTCTTTCCTTCTGCTTTGTGGGGTGTGGGATGGAGCTTGCAGAGTTAGGGTTGGCAGCAAGGGCTGGCATCCTCACGGAGACAGCTTGTGCGCCCCAAATGTCATTTTACGGTACTAAAGGCTGAAGCTGGGGGCTTGCATGTTTAGCTGGGCTTTGTCTCCAGCCTGCTTTTCTTTGTTAAGCTTTTAGGGTGTGTTTTGAAACACATAAACACACACACACGCACACACACACACACCTGTCCCAGTGTCATTCACGTTTCCATTCATCCTCCCAATTGTTGAGGCCATCTTTCACGTGAAAAAATGAGTTAGCATGTATTTTAGGCTTTGCCGGTAACAGTTTGTCACCATCAATTTGGTAACTGTAGGTAATTCCCCCAGGATTAACTGAAGGAAAAAGGATGATGGTGATGTTTGCCCCCTACCCCCATCAAGGCTGATGCTAGTGCTGAGCCTGCGGGGGTGGGGTGGGGTGGGGTGAGGGTGGGGTGGGGGTGTGCCTCTCCTCACACAGACCTTTGGAGGGTTAGCTCTAGGACCACATCCATCTCTCATCGATTCTGTCGAAGTGGGCTTCATTTCTGTGCTGGGGGTGGGGGGGATGAGACCTTTCTTTACTCCGCGTCAGGAACCCAGGAAGCAGCTTTGCTCTCAGACTGGCTGCAGGAGTTGAGGATAGTGAGCTGGGGAGAGTGAGGACAAGGCCACCGTCTTCCTGAATTCCAGGGTGGCATTCTTGCTCTCCGTGCCCTGCTGGGCCTGGGCATTCTTGCTTTCCGTGCCCTGCTAGGCCTGACATCTGGGAGGTGTCTTTACCGAGGGTTTCAGCACCCATGCAGAGACCCAGGCTGCCTTGTCCTTTTCTGCTCGGTCCGTGGGGGTGTTTGTCAGTCTAAGCGTGGAGTCACTGTTCTCAGAGATGATGTTCAGAGTCCCTGCAAAGGAAGCCAGAGGACAGAGTTGTTACCTAATAGCAGAGCCCGTGAAAGGCTGGGGTGACCTTCAAATGTGGTGGTTTTGTTTGTATATGACAAGGTCTTGTGTAGTCTGGGTGGGCCTGAACTCACAGTGTAGCCCAGGCTGGCCTTGGCTGCACGGTGATCCTCCCGCCTCAGGCTCTCAAATGTTTGAAATTGCCGGTGCACGCCTCCGTGGCTGCCTCTATGGCCATCTTACTAAGAATGTGTCGTCTTTCTGCAAATGCTTGACAAGCTAGTCACTAACAACACCTGTTGCTCCTGCAAAAACCCACGTTTAGTTTCTAGCACCCATAAGGTGGCTCACAGCCATCCATAGCTCCAGTCACAGGGAATCCAAAGCCCTCCTGGCCTCCGCACGGACCAGGCACACACACAGTGCATGATTAAGATGGCCCTACAGTTTATAGAGTTCACTGGTTATCGAACCAGAAAGAAATCAGGAGAGCTAAGAGGGCAACGCGTGTTGGTCTACACGTGATAAGCAGGATGCTGAGGGGCGGGTATCACGAGCAGCTAACTCAGGCTGGGGTGTGTGAGGGGGGAGAGCTTGGATGGAGGGGGGATGAGTTCAGTGTGATGGCTGCTCTGTCACAATGCCACCGGGACTTCATGACTTTTCTATTGCTGTGATTAAAGACCGTGACCAAAAGCTGCCTGGGAAACGGTTTATTTCAGCTTATGTGAGGTCCTGGAAGAAAGTTCGCCATGGCAGGGCCGGTGTGGCCACAGGCAGAGGGAAGTGGCGGGAGCAGGAAGCTGGCAGGTCACATTTTCATCCACACTGGGGGTGAGGGGTGGAGGGTGGGGGGTGGGGTTGAGAACGGAGGAAGTGGGGTCAGGATACAAACCCTCAAAGCCCAGTGACTGACTTCCTCCAGCAATGGTTGCACCCTCCTGGGTGGTTCCACAGCCTTCCCAGACGTAGCCACCAACTGGGACCAAGCATTGAGTCGGTAAGCCTCCCCCCAACCCCTGCAGCCTGGGTAGCTTAAGCCACAGTTACTCTGCTGTGTTTTGGAAGCTGGGCATCTGAGCCTGATCGTGGCTGGCTTCCGGTGAGGCTTCCCTTCCAACCAGTCCTCGCTGGCCCTTGTCTACCAATAAGGAACAGAGTTTTAGTGGCCTTTTTCCTTTGTAAGGACCAAGTCCAGCTGGAGGCTTTACTTTTTGAGAGCTCACTTGATGTAAGTGCCGCCTAAGGCCCCGTGTCTTAGGACAGTCACATCGGAGCTGTGACGGTCCATCCTCACTGGCTGCCAACTGCTTTCGCAGTCCCCCAGGAGACACTGACCCTAGGTGAGTCTGTGAGGGCGTTAATGGAGAGGTTTAGCTGAGCAGAAAAGACCTGTCCTGAATGTGGCTGGCACCAACCCATGGGCTTGAGCCCTTGACCCTTTAAAAGGGAAACTGTCTGCTTCCTGACTGTGCCACAGCGTGGCCAGACGCTCCACAGTCCCTGTGCCACCCTTTCCCACCAGAACGGATGCGCCTTCAAATGTGAGCCAGTCTTTTTGTCATGGAGTTGCTCCTGCTGCTTTGTTTGTTTTATCACAGCAGCGAGAAGCCATTAATGCAGAAAGTCGGGGCTTCGGCATGGATTTCAGAGGGCACGAGTCAGTTGTCGATAGGGGTGTGGAAGGTGGTGGAGAGGGCGGGGGAGCTGAATGGGCACACCATGCTGAGCACAGCACACAGAGTGTGAGAGCCATGGGAGGAGGCCAGGCAGCAGCATGTGCATTCAGGGAAGGTCTTGGGTACTGCGTTGATTATTGCTGTTGTTATTATATGTATGTTATCATATGTCTGCTGTCTGCATGTTTGTATGTGCACCACATAGATGCCTTCCTTGGGCATAACAGCACCCCTCATTTACAGATTCCTTGCCATTTGTTTTCCATTTTATTTTTTAAAAGGGTTTATTTTTCATTCTCTGTGTGTGTGTGCTTGTGTGAGTTTGGTATGTGTGCAGTTGATGGTTTAGACCAGAAGAGGGTTTTGAATCCCTGGGAGCCAGTGTTTGACTTAGGAACCGCAAGAGCCACAGGCTCTCTTAACTCCCTGGAGCCCTCTCTCCAGCCCTAAGTTCTTCATTTTTTTAAAGTCTTACATCGCCAAGATTATCTTGACCCCTTAATCCTCCTGCCTCAGCCTCCCAAGCGCTGAGATGACAGGTTTATGCCATGACTCCATTTTCTTCTTTCACTCCGAAGCCTTTTCTCCAGTGAGAGAGAAAGGCTGCTTTGAGGCCCCCGTGAGCCCCGAGGGCCCAGGCACCTATGCTTTGCTTCTGTTTGCTTTGGCCAGAATTGTCCTGGGTGCGCCTCTGCTCTCCGCCGCTGAGGCCACACTAATGAAATTTCTCAGCTCACTGACTCCTTTCTGCCACCCTTCAAACAACCCGTGACATCAGCCTTTCCGTGCAGGGAATTCGGGGTGACCCAGAAAGAAGGAATTCTCACTGTGAAGTAGCCTTTCTTTCTCACCACACCTAAGCGCCATAGTCTGTGAGGAGCACAGCTGTGTCCCACGATTGTGAAGCTTAGGAAACGCTCTTCCTCTGTCCCTGCACACACACACACACACACACACACACACACACACACACCAGCATTAGTGTTTCAGCCTCAGTGTGGTCTCTGAAATGTTACAGCCTTTTCCATTCTTTATTTAAATTACTGGGGAATACAAAGTCCAGCCAATTGTCTCTGGGAAGGCTGGCTCTAGCGCAGTGGTATTACGCGTACCTAGTGTGTGTGTTAAACTCACAGCTTCTCCTCAGAAACAACCCCCTGCCCCAAGCGGTAGCCAAGAGTGGTGGCGTGTTCCTGTAACCGCGGTACATGGGAGGCTGACACAGGAGGATTGCTCAGAGTCTGAGGCTAGCCTGGGCTACGTATGGAGACCCTGTCCTTCACATCTAAAACAGAACCACCCTGAAATGTGTTCTGGAGACAAACAGACCTGTTGGAAGTGCTCGAAGCCCTCACTGGTGGCTGACATCCTTAGTTCTTGCTTAATTTCACGGCTTTTGCTTAATCAGAAACAACTTTTCATCATCCCAGAATTTTGTTGCCTATCATTTGATTGACATCACAGAATAAAACTCCCCTAATGGGAACTTGTGATCTAAGTCGCTTTTCAGGGTAGAAGAGAGGATTGGAGCAAGGGGATAAGTCAGGGGTCCCAAGCGTGTGTTTGTGTGTGTGTGTGTGTGGGGGCTGTTACCAAGCTCCTTCTTGGAGCTCAGGGTGGCATTGACTCCCACTTAGTATTGCAGTGGCTTTGAGAGTTTCTCCCTGGCTGCTCCCCAAGGAAAGTCAGTGAGTTCTTTGACGGTCTAATTATTTTTATTTTATGCCTGTGAGTGTTTTGTCTGCGTGTATTATCTGTGCACGTGGGTGCAATGCCCACTTGAGGCCAGGAAAGGGCCCTGAGTCTCCTGGGGTTGGAATTACAGACAGTTGGGAGACAGTGTGGGTGCTGGGAACCAAAGAGCAGCCAGTGCTCTTACCTGCCACCTCTTCACCCTCAGTGAGTTCTTTTCATGGACAGACTATGCAGGTAAGCGATGGAAGGTTCCTAAGCCATGCTCCACAGGGGAACTTCAGGCTTGCAGATGTGAGTGGACCTGGCTAAAGTTTTAAAAACTACGAAGTCACATTCCTACACACAGCTTTGGCCAGCACTGAAAAATGCCATCATGTAACTTAGCTGTTGCTAAGGATGTGGATGTGAATGAAATGGCTCGAGATGCCTTTTCTAGAGGTCCTGAAGCCTACCTTTCTCTCTGCCTGTGCTCTCTGCCACCACCTAGTGGGACAGATGCAAACTACCTTGTCAAGGTCAAGGAGGCAAACTGATTCAAAGTGAAATTTGCTTTTGTACTATGGTGGAAAAGCTACAGGGCTTTGTGGGATCCGCCACAGATCTGCCTCCTCAGTCCAAATGAGGTGACATATAGTACAGAAAAAAAAATGATTTCATTTTTTCATGATTATACTTTTTTAGTATAATACAATTGTGTGAAATAGTGTGTGTGTGTGTGTGTGTGTGTCCCACCCAGTGAGGTGTCAAATGCTATTAGGTTGTACATAAGAAAAACAGTTCACTCAGAAATTTAAAAGCTAGATGTGGCCCTTAGAAAGCAGCCAGCATGTTGTGTCTGTAATTTACGCTGTGTCTGGGTTCCTTATCATTTGTATTGATCACTTTTCTGCCGCTGTGGTAAAACTCCATGAGCAAGGCCACTTATCAAAGGAAGGGCATGTGAGCTCACGACTCCAGAGGGAGAGCCTATAATGGTCGGGGCAGCATGGCAGCGGGTGGCTAGCAGGAAGCTGAGAATCGCTAACAAAAGGCAGCAAGCCAGGTGAGGCTGAGAACTCTGAGCACCGAGGCCCTGGGGAAGCAGACGCAGCTACTGGTCAAAGTTGCTCTGGTTCTTCTCAAAGGGGAGAATCCAGAGACAGAGTTCACCTAGCAGAGCAGAGCATACGTGCTGGAGAGAGCCTGGAGCAGGCCGACCTGTCTCGGAGGAGGGGCCCAGTGAGTTCCTGGTTGTGGACTATGAAATTCTAGTCTTCGTTAGCACATTCCTCCTCCTGACGAGTTGTGCCGGACTTTAAAAGGGTGATTCTATGGCTGTTTATAAGGCAGATATGATGGCGGGTTGGCTCTCCTGACCAGCTTCTAGAAAAGCCCACAGGGAAGAGAGAGACAACTGCAGGGAACCTGCTCTAGTGATGCTGGGCTCTTTGAGCTCTCACAGCCTCTGATGGCGCTTGTGTGTGGCTGCCAGGATAGTGCCCTCCTCTGAGCCCTCCCTTCCAGCTCAGTAGAAACACCCCAGCTGCAGCTTCAAGGCCATTTAAGTGGCTCCGCCCCCCAGAGATGTGATTTTCCTGGTTACCTCCCATCCCACTCCCTGTCTACCTGGTCTCAGCTCTTTGATTCATCGGACAAATGAACTTTCAGAGATAAGATGGTTCTGTCAGGCTGGGAAGGAACAGGCATGTATCCCCACACAGTGTCCCTCTCAGATGGGGGGAGCTCTCAAGATCGTCCCCTTGTACCAGGAGGGGAGCCTCACTTTCAATAAAGTTCCTGTTAAAGAAGGAACACGTTTAATGCCAGCACTCGGGAGGCAGACTTTGAGGTGAGTTCTAGGATAGCCAGGGCTATGGAGAGAGACTGTCTCAGAACAGACAAATGAGAAAACAAAGCATAAAACAAAACAAGGGGCTGGAGAGACGGTTAAGAACACTGGCTGCTCTTCCAAAGGTCCTGAGTTCAATTCCCAGCACCCACATGGCTGCTCACAACCATCTACAGTGAGATCTGATGCCCTCTTCTGCTGTTCATGCAGGCAGAACACTGTACACATAATAAATCAATTAAAAGAAAACACAAAGGAACCTCAAACACAAAACAAATCCAAAAGCCCTACAAACACAAGCCAGCCCAAAGGCAAAGGCTCTTCCTGCTCACTGACTAGCTTCTCCACCTCAGTTCAGTCACACACTTCATCAGCTTCTTCTAAGCTCTCAGAGCTGTGCTTGTTTCTCCTGATGGAGGGATGTGGGAGCGTGTCAGGTGACATTGCTACCCACAGGGGTGTGTGCGGGTGCGTGTGGGCACACATGCCGTGGTACAGCCCATGCTAGTGACTGCTGACAGACCTCTCCAGCTGCCTGTGCGTACTGTGACCTCTGAGTTCTCTGCGCTCCTTTTGGTACTCGTCCTGCCTGTCCCTGCCCTCTGCTGCTGACCACCTGCCATACCAGCAGGCATGATCACAGCCTACTTCCTCATATCCTCTCCCTCCCCCTCCCTTGCCGCACCCTCCACTCACAGTCCCCACATTTCTGGAGCCCCCAGCAGGCTGGGAAGAGAGTGGAAGGGGGCTGTGTCCTGGAGGTTAGAGACAGGCTCCTCATTCTTCCTGTCAGCAATAGCAGCAGCTCCAGCTGACACATGTATCTTCTTTTTCCCCTCTAAAATCATAACTCAGAAAACCAAAATTAAACTTAAAAAAAAATTAAGGCACAATTGTTTGCTTATTTTGCGTGTGTGCAGGGTGGTGGTAGGGGAGCGTGAACACCGTAGCGCGTATGTGGAGGTCAGAGGACAGCTTGTAGAGCTCGCTTCTCTCCACCATGTGAGGCTCAAGGATGAGGCTTCAGTTAGTCAAATGTTCAGACAGCAAGCATCCTTATCCACCGAGCCATCTTGTGCCCCATCCTGTCCTGCCCGCCCTCACTCCCAAAGCTAGACACCCACTTTCCGCACTTCCCATCGAAGGCTTTGTGTCCCTGGACTAGGGTTGGGTGAGCTCTGGGAGGTGGCACAGGCCTCATCCAGACCTGTAGGATGGCTCCTCGTCAGTCTCAGAGGTGTGGCTTTCCCTGTGTTTCAGCCATCTCTCGGAGTCAAGAAGCCGTCCAAAGCCCTGCTCTTTGTGATCCTGAGCCCCGTGGGACCTTATTTTTCCAGCGGAACCTTCACACCAGTGTCGCTGTGGGCCAATCCGAAGTACATCAGAGCCTGGGAAGGTGGAACTGGGGACTGCAAGATGGGCGGGTGAGTTGGTGTGAGCAGCCTTCCTCGTGCTGTGTGAGTGTGTTAGCCGTGTGCCGCCGTGACGTGTGTGTGTCAGCTGTGTGCCTCCGGTGGTGGCATGCGCAGCAGTGAGCAGCGGTTTGTGGGCTGAGATGTAGCGGCTGTTACCTGTGGCCCCTCTAAGGCGGTATCGACAGGGGTGACACGGGGCGTGTCTGAGCTCGGCTCCTCTCAAACAGGGGCTGGAGAGACGCCCCAGCAGCTGAGGGCAGGTGCTGCCCTGCCAGCCGGCTCCCTGGCATCTCACTCCCTCTTTTGGCCTTCATAGGCACATGACACACACACATACACACACACACACACACACACACACACACACACACACACACACGGTGTATGCTATTTGTGTTGCTGGGATGTTGTCTTTCACCATAAATGCCAGTGAGCAAGGCAGGCTTTAATTTAATGTGTGCGTTATTCACAGGGCCCGTGGTCTGAGGAGACAGTAGAATAACACCTTAATTGCTCACCTCACATCTCACGCGCACCCGGCACACTTTGCATGGAGGGTGGAGTGAGCACAAACCAGCCGGAAGGCCGAGCTTGGTCAGCTTCTGAGACCTGTGGCGTCCTTGCCGCTCGTGTCGGCTTCACAGTTTTATTTACACGTGTGAGTGCTTTGCCTGCGTGAAGGTCTGTGAGGCATGTTCTTCCCTGGAACCCTCGGAGGCCGGAAGAGGGCCTTGGGTCCCCGAAACGGCACTTCTAGGTGGTTATGGGCGGCCATGTGAGTGCTGAGACCTGAACCAGGGTCCTTTGCACTCCGAGCCTCTCTCTTGTTTCTTGGCCTCTCCCACCATTCTCTAACCCTTGGGCTCAAGCACTGCGATGTGTGACCAGGGAGATGGTAGAGAGGGTAACCTGGCATGAGCAGCGAGCATGTGCGGAGCCGGAAAGGTAGGTGTTTAGATTTCCAATGTGGAGTACAAAAGCCTCCTCCTGGGACAGAATAATAAAGGGCCCCTTTGTCCCTCTGGCCCACCATTGTTTGTACACTTGGCCACTGCCTCCTCCTTCCAGGCTCTCTCTGTCCTTGTATGACCAGCTTTTGTGGCACCAGGGTCGGTCTCAAAGTTGGACGGCCTCTTTGCCCTTAGCCTTCCTGTGGGGCAGCGTGTATCTCCCTGTGTGCAGGAGTGTCCCTGGCCATAACCTTGGTGCTGCCTGGAGACATCAGTGGCAACAGAGCACCTTGACATTCGGGGGATGAGGGTGAGTTTTCTGCCTCGGGCTTTAAGGGTCACGCCTGTGCTCAGTTGTGTGATGATGCTAAAAGCATGGGTGCGTTCACTGAGCATTTCGTGTGTTAGCATCGCGTGTTGGCGAATAACAAAACCAGGACACTCTGGGCTCCCATGTACAGCCACTCAACAGCTAGAGAGAGGGAGAAAAATGTAGGCAATTGAAGCATTAAAGAAGCCTGGGCATGGCAGACTTCACTTCAGTCTCTCGTGGCTTTGCCTTTCCCGACCCGTAGATCCAGGGGCATTCTGGGATTAGGTGGAGACGTATTAGCCTGAGGATTTGTTTCCCTCATACCTCACATCCTGGCCTGAGTCTCAGGTTAGTTCTTAAATCCTGTTTCCGCTCCCTCTTCTGTCAGGGCAGCATTTCTCCTTGACATCCTTGTTAATCTGCCCCACAGTTCTTTGCACACTTGTGTGTGGATGGGATGTGTGTGCCGTGGCATGCACATGGGTCAGGAGGCACCTCATGGACTCGTCCCTCCTTCCACGATGTGGGCCCTGGGGCTCAAACTCAGGTCGTCAGGCTTGCCAGAAAGTGCCCTACCTGCTCAGCCATTTTCTGGCCCTGGACAGTATTTTAAGGGGAAAGTTTGGAGAAAATTGGTCAGTTTGTCGGGGCCTCGGCTGAGGCAATGCCGGGTATTCCTTTCCCATGTTTGGTAAAGAAGACCGCTAATTGTCCAAAATTATAAGTGGATTATAGCAATTAGAGAGGTTGGCAGAGAAGCACTCCCGACTGACATCGTCCCTCTGTCCCAGTGGCTGGAACAATTGCTTTTTCTCTGGTGTGTGTCCACAGTGTATGTATGGAGGTGAGAGGCCAGGTCACGGGAGTTGGTTTTCTCCTGTCACTCTGTAGGATCTGAAGATGGAGAGTCAGTAGGCCTTCTAACCAAGCGTGAGCCGCCACCTTGTTAATCTCAAGTCTGTCACACACACACACACACACACACACACACACACACAGTCACATGAATGAATAAAAACCTGAGACTGTTAGAGTGGAAGGCGGGTGTGGGGTCAGGCATGTTTATAATTGGAGTGTTCTTTTCCTCACCAGCAACTACGGGGCGTCCCTCCTGGCGCAGTGTGAGGCGGTGGAGAACGGCTGCCAGCAGGTCCTGTGGCTGTACGGCAAGGACAACCAGATAACTGAAGTGGGCACGATGAACCTTTTCCTCTACTGGATAAATGAAGACGGAGGTAATGGCTCTACGACAGCTGGTGCAGCAAGGGCGGCTGCTGCGGAGCTCGCACAAGGCTTGGCCTCACATTCTTGTGGTTTGGCTTGAGACAGATGGCTCAGCACATAAGAGCGGGCTGCTCTCGCAGGGGACCTGGGTTTGATTTGGAGCACCCACACGGTGGCCCACGGCTGTCTGCAACTCTAGTTTTAGGGGATCTTGTGCCCCCTTCTGGACTCTTTGGGTACTACACACACGCACGCACACACGCACACACACACACACACACACACACACACACACACACAATACTGATACATATAAAATAAGTACATTTTTTTCTATAAAAGGGATTGTTCTCCTTTCTTCGTCATTTGCTGGTGTCACAGCATTCTGTCTTTGTTATGAGACTCTGTTAGTTCACTGATCATGCACTCCATACCATGTAGAATGTCCTGTGGTCTGCTGAGTGGGGGGAGGGGAATTAGCGTGCCCCTCTTGAACTGAACTCGGCCCCCCACATGATAGGCAAGCTCTCTCTTGAACTGCACCTGTACCCCCTTTGTATCTTTGTTTTGAGGCTCTCATAGTTGCCGGGCTAGCTTTAACTCACAGTGCACCCCACGCTAACTTACCATCTTGTTTGAGCCCTCTGCCTGGCTGGGGAGCAGGCGTGCTCTGCTGGGCCTGGCTGTAGCACCTTTGGCTTTTGTTTTACTTCGGTGCCGTTGTCTGGGCTCCACCTCTGGCCCGCACCTCTCTCACTAGAGTTCTCCTCAGAGTTGGTGTCCTTTCTCACATTTCTGCCGTCTCAGAAGCCCTGTGGGGTCTCTGCATTTCTGTTTGATTAAAACCTACAACCTTGGGGCTGCAAGGAGCCTTGGAGGGTGAGAGCGCTTCTGCCAGGCCTGATGACCTGAGCTTAATACTCGACCCACAAGCTGGAAAGAAAAGAACACTCCCTGAAAGTTCTCCCCAGACCTTCCGTGAGCAGCCTGGCCTGAGCATACCCACAGTAAATCAATGCCAGTATCAAATATGGCACAGTGCATCCCAAGATTGCCAGTCAATCGTGTTTATCGACACCTGCCGGCCACTACATGTAAATTTCAGACATTCTGTTTTATTTCTTTTAGACAAGGTCCCATGTGTACAGCTCGAGATAACCTGGAACTTATTGTGCTTTGCACCTTTGATCCTTCATTCTCTATGTCTGGAGTGTGGGGGTTTATGGCATACCTGGCTTGAGGTTTTGGTTTTTAGAGGCAGGGTTCAACTCTGTAGCCCGTGCCAGCTCCAAACTTAAAGGAATCCTCCTGCCTCGGGGTGTGGAATGTTGTAATTATAAGCATGCCTGGCTGTCTCTAGCATACTGAATGCTCAGTGTCTGCCTTCGGTGTGTGAAATGTTGATAGTTTATATGGTGTTGTGCTAACTGACCCCACGCAAGGGACACTGTAGACCTGCACTGACCATGAGGATTTCGATAGGTACGGGAAATTTAGGAGCACAGTTTTAGACCCGTTTATGGTTTGAGGTCATTTATTTCACAGTAATCACAGACACTGACAATCAGGAAAGGAAGTTAGGAGTGTGGCTGGCTGTTCATGTTTATAACACCAGCACTCGGAAGGGGACACAGGAGGATGCTGGGAGCTCACCGAGTCGGCGACCCCGATGGTGGGCTACAGGTTCAGTGAGAGACCCTGCCTCAAAAATAGGTGGCAGAGCAATAGAGGAAGACACTCAGTGTCACATATATGTTCAGACATACACACGCACAAATCTACTCATGTGCTTGCGCACACACGTGTATGTATGCACACATGTACACAGGCACACACACATACTCACACAACCATGCACGCACACACATGCTCGCAGAGAGAATAAAATGATGCTTCCAGGCACAAGCTGCCTGTTTTGGCTTCGGAGAACACTTTTTAAAAGAACGTTGCTTTGTGGTGGCCTCTCTCTCACCTGCTTTACTTCGCTGTCAAGAGAAGAGGTTCTTCAGCTGAGGTTGAGGGCAGCACCGTGCACCCGTCCGAGCGAGGTGAGCCCTGTATTCCACCTGAGGGGGAGTGAACAGCCTGCTCGCAGGCCCTGTGCCCTCTGGCCCTGGGCATAGGCTCTCCAGACGCCCTTCTTCTAACCCTGCTGTCTGTACTTAGAAGCGGGAGAAAACGGAATCTATGCTGGAATCTGGAGCTTTTAACCCAGCAGTTCTCATAGACACACACCTGAAGCGATGCTAGAGGGAGGGGGACCGCGCTGACTGTGCTTTTCCTCTCTGGCCGCTCCCGACCCCGTCCACCCAGGTATGCCTAGCAGCACCCAGCAGCAGGAGATGCGGGGCACTTGCCCATGTGGATGGGCAGTCTCACACACAGTGAGAACTGGCTTGAGGCCCTGAGGACAGGAGCCCCCACCCGTATCTGCTGAGGAATGAGGCCTTCCCTCGCTCTGGTGCTCTGGCTCCTGTGAGTGTGTTTGTGGTCACAGAGGAAACTGGCTTCTCACCCACATGTCCTCATGTCGGTGGCTCTGTCTGGGAGCCAGGCCACAGATGTTCTGTCTCTGGACCTCAGACTGGTGGTTGCAGATGGAGGCTCAGTTTGCTTCCATGACAGCCTTTGCACACATGAAGGCTGCTGTTTACACTCGGGGTTGTCTCAGAGCTGAGCTAACTGTAGGAAAGGTCTGTGCGAGCGTGAAAACCGCACACACGCGCACACACACACACACACCCATGCATTTCTGTGTCTAGCTAGCGAACCATCACAAAATGCGTTTTATTTTGAGATCATTAACACTTGCAACATGACAAGTAGCCTCGGGAACATTGCCAGAACCGATGCCTTCTTTCTAAGAAGCGAGTTTGCGAAAATGAATACTCCCTGACTGAGTCTGCCGCAGTCCAGCGAAGAGGATTCATTTATTCATTTCTATTTTAAATTAAAGGAGATTTGTAGAGGCTGGGGGCATGGCTCAGCGGTCAGGAGCAGTCAACGCTCTTCCAAAGGATGCAGGTTGAGTTCCCAGCACTCAGCTGGCAGCCCACCATCCCGTGTAAGTCCAGTTCTGGGGGATCCGATGCCGTCTCCTGCCCTCCATGGCTAATTCATGCATGTGGTGCACATACACAGTAGGCAAAACACGCAAACCCATGAAAACCAAACGCTTGATTACCTCTCCGGGCCAGGCATGTGCAGAGACGGGGGCGTACAGAGATGGGCGGCTCTGTTCTGTTCACCTCCATGGAGCAGATCCTACGTCCACCCTGAGACAAGGAGCCGTGGTCCCACAGCTTTGACCCTGGTGTGTGATCCGGGCTTTCCTCACTGTCCCCAGCCGGGGAAAACACACATTTGTCTCTCCTGTAAAATAAGGATGGAGGCGTGTTAGTTCTAAAGTCCTGGACTGTGTATAAGGGCCCAGGGGAGCCCGAGACAGAAGCGCAATTCCCTCATGGCTACCACATCGCTGCCCCTTAAGCATTTTTGTGAATCCCCCTGCAAGCAGGTGATAGGTCACAGACAGGTCATCGGCCACAAGGGCAGCATCTTTGTAAGCTGATGATTTAAGGTTGTTGGCTCACGTGGCTAGATGCCAGAGGTGGGAAGGAAGCCGAGATGTTGGCTACCGAAGATGATTTGTTTAAGACAGGGTTTCTTGTAGCCCACCCTAGTCTCCAATCCAATCTAAGGGTGACGTGGAATTCCCAACCCTGCCTTCAGCTCCCTGGTGCTAGGATTGCATTTGCAAATCGGCCACGCCCAATTCACCTGCAGGATCAAGCCCAGGGCTTCGCACAGCTCACCTGTGTAGCCTGAAGGGCAGGTGGCGTGGGCTCCTGTGTAGGAGTGTGGGGGAGCACTGCTGCGGAGCCTGGAAGACTGAGATAGTGTGTCTTCCCCTGTATGTCGAGACCTGAGGTCTTAACTGAGCTCATGGCTACTGGTTTGGCTAAACCAGCTGGCAGGGAAGCCCACGCCGCCCCTGCAGCCCCACCACACCACCCCTGCAGCCTCGCTGTGAGCCAGCCGGCCGTCCAGCAGGGTGCTGGGATCTGAACTCGGGCCCTGAGAAGTGCTCGCCACCCACATCTCCCGTGCTCTGCAGTCCTGAGGTAGTGGCTCCTCATCCGTCGCTGCTGACATGGCTCCCGAGGACAAATTTATCTGTGTTGTTCTAAGTACTCATCAGCTTTTATCCACTAAGGAATGCTTTTGGCTTGGATCCTCATCCTGAATAGTGTTTCTTAATTCTCACTTCTTAGATTAGGATTTATTTGATTTGTGTGTGTATGTGTGTGTGTGTGTGTGTGTGTGTGTGTGCGCACGCGCGCATTTCTTAGCATATGTATGTGCTCTGTATGTATGCAGGTGCCCTGGCAGCCAGCAGAGGGCATTGGAATGCCCAGAACTAGAGTTGTAGATAGTTGTCAGGCGTCCAAGTTGGGTCCTGGAGCAAGTGTGCATTTCAGCAGTCACTGGCTGTTATAAATGGAAGATGGTTAGACAAGAACCTGCCTTTCTGGGATGATTTTTTTTTAACATTTACTCTATCTGTCTGTCTGTCCATCTACTATCTATCTATCATCTGCTTAGAGAGAGTGTGTGAGAGAGAGTGTATGTGTGTGTACATGTGTACATGCCATGGCACACACGTGGTTAGAGCACAACTGTGGGAGTCATTTCTCTCCTAATGTGGGCATTCCTGAGGACTGAACTCGGGTGGTCAGCCTCATGAGCCCGTGCCTTTATCTGCTTATTTAAGATTTGTTTTACTCTTAATAACTCGTATGTGTGTGTTTGTGTGTGTGTTTGCGTGGAGGAGCGTGCACTCGGAGCACCGCGTCTGTGGAGTCCGGGAGGAGCTGCGTTACATGCGCCCGTGGGCCTCTTACGTGTCTACAGCAAACAGAGCCCAGCCCTGCCATAGCAGCCCCGTACTTACCCATCCAGCACCTCTCCTGTATCAGGCTATGGAGTGAGAAGCCTAATGGGCGGGACAGTGAATTAACTGTCTTGTTGTTAACACGCTTGTTATTAGCTGGGCTGTGAGGAGTGGTTTGCTGTGACTTGTCTAGCGAGTGAAACCTTGCAAATGTTTCTGGTTCTAATCAACAGAAGAAGAGCTGGCGACGCCTCCGCTAGATGGCATCATTCTCCCAGGAGTGACGAGGCAGAGCATCCTGGAGCTGGCACAGCAATGGGTGGGTGCCTGATCTGAACCACACATGCACTCACACACCTACTCCTCACATCCCCCCACACTCCCCACATCCCCCCACACACGTTATTTTGGAGCAGACCAACAGTTTCTCTGGAAGAGTCTGAAAACTGAGGCAATGAGCTAAATAATCCTACCAAGTCCAGAGTAGGCAAAGCCCAACTGTCCGTTGGCTGGCATATCGGGCATGGCACTGCAAACTGTTGATTTAATTTCATCAGCTTTCCCTGTCCCAAATACATTTACAGTAGGAAAGGCAGCCTGATGAAACTCAGCAACTCGGTTTATTAAGAGAACGAGTGCCGAAGATCTGGCGGTAAGGTGAGGGCGGGCAGCTCCCACGCCTCCGGCTCCAAACGTGGAAACGAGGCTATCCAGGGAGGGCTTTCTTGACTCCTTAACTGCAGTCTGTTTCAAAGCTTTGTTGAACCAGACAAAATGCCAAGAGGCGCTGTGGTCACCACAACTTGCCAGACAGGGGAACAAGTCCAAGGAAAAGGATGAGCCAAGTAAGCACCGTTCTGTTGATTTGCAGGAGGGGTTATTTTCCTGTTTTTCTCTTCAGAAATCAGGCCTCAACTGTGTTCAGTAATGGTCACTGATTTTCTGGAACCTACTTGTTTAATAATTTACTTTTGAACAAAATCACAACAGCTCTCGGCGTAATTTCTCATATAAAGTCAAAACATTGGCTCCCAAGAAATAGTGACTGTGTCAGCTTTAGGAGCTCAGTTTATGATTTTTCTCAATTTCAAAGGCAATAAGATCAGGCTTAGTTCAAATTGAGTTCCCAGTGCTCACCAGCTGTTTGGCCTTGGGGAACCCAAGTCCCCTCAACTATAAAGTAATAAAGATAATCTCTTCAGCATTAAAGACCCCTGCACGTGGTGGGTACATGCTAAGTGGTAGCTGTCGTACTGATGTGTGCTGAAATAAGCTGTTGTCCTTTATCATAAAAGATGCATTAAGCAGCTCTTAGAATGAGTCAGCTTCTGAGACCTTATCCACGATAACCCAGGCCGCCAATCCATGGCGAACACCTTGGTGACTTCATTTGTGAAAGAGGCGATTTGAAAGCAGGTTGCTCGGTACACTGGGCAACACACAGTGTGCCCTTTTCTGCTCAGCATGTTACAGCAACACACAGTGTGTCCTTTCTCTCTCAGCATGTTAAGTCAATCACACAGTGTGACCTTTCCTGCTTCCTCTAGAGGACCATTATGATACGATCCAATTTCAGCCAGATCCAAAGACACATAGTTACTTTCGTTTTTCCTTTCCTTTCTCCTCCTCCTCCTCCTCCTCCTCCTCCTCCTCCTCCTCCTCCTCCTCCTCTTTCTCTTTTAATATTCCAAATAGGGTGAGTTCAAGGTGTCTGAGAGACAGCTCCCCATGGACGACCTGATTGCTGCCCTGGAGGGGAACAGGGTGAAGGAGATGTTTGGCTCAGGGACAGCCTGCGTCGTCTGCCCAGTGTCAGACATTCTGTACAAGGGCCAGGTAAGACAAGTCACTTCATGTGGTAGCAAGGTCTAGCCCTTTCGCCCAGGGCAGGGAATGTGGTACAATGGTGAAGACATTGGCCGTCCAGGCTGGGAGCTTGAGTGTCTGTCCCTGGGGCCCACCGAGCAGAAAGGAAGAAGCCACTTGGAAAGCTTACCTCTCCTCGTGTGCTTGGCCGCGCCCTCCCGATGCGCACGATGAATGAGCAAATGAACGAGTAGAACTTTAAAAACATAAACATTTCCCTGCAATTTAAGGAAGTCGCAGTATGGGAGGAAATCTGAGCTGCATGGCCCTATGTCCACACAGCACTTCCATCTTCCTGGTGCTTTAGTGAGAGCTCAGCCATGTTAGCCGGTCGGCCTTGCCCTTGGCAAGCAAGTCCGATTCAGTCAGAATGGAGGCATGCACACTCACCTGCTCTGCCAGCCCGCTGGGGAATGCTGCAGGGATGCGCTGGCTTCAGTGCCCTGGCAGCCATTGGTACTCAGAATGCCCGTGAGGATTCAGTTCTTTCATCTGCTGCCGTGACCACTGAGCCATCCGTCCAGCTCCCATTTACCCAGCTTTGCTTGTGCATTATTATGTATACATTATTTTGACAGCTGGAGAGCTTTTCCTTTCATTGAAAAATCCAGTCCTCGTGCCCATTTGTCAGCCTCTGCCTTTATAATGTAAAGATACAGGAACCATTTCACAGGCATCTATACATTTTATGTGTGTAGACCCTCCAGGCGTGTAGGCAGTGTGTAACTGTGCAGGCACTATTCTGTAGGTGTGTAGGTGTTATTCCTATGAAACTAACTGCTTCTGATGACTTAAATATAAATTTCTCTGATTTATGAATTCAGCCTTATAATCTCAGCTGATTGGTATTATCATTTTATTATTATTATTATTATTACTGTTATTTGGTTTGCAAGGGTGGTTACTGATATAGTTTCATGTGCAGATTATCATAGGGAGGGAGAGAACTACCTGGTTTTATGTCGATGTGACAGAGAGACAGGGGAGAAGGGAGGCATGTGTGCCAGAGAGGGATAGAGAAAAGCAAAGAGAGGAAGGGAAGATTGTAAGGGACTAGTCTGAGTATTTTATGGCAATATCTAGGTATGTTATTGGTCCATTTTAGTAACCAAAATCCAATTGCTATCCACTCTAGAAATAAAAAGTTTACCAAGGTTAGCTTTTTTTTAATCCTTCCCTTAAACGCTTCTGGGAGGCATTCAGAGCCCAGCGGGATCCTAATTATCCTATTATATTAAAAGGCATAATAAGAAGAGCGTTTGAGAATATGAGCTATCTACCAAGATCAAAGCATCAAAAGCCAGCCCTCCAGCAGGACATGCATGGGCACGGCTCAGATGCAAACCAGGCCGGAATTTAACCTCGCCTTCCCATGGGAGCTGTGGCCCATGGAGGTGCGTGCCGTGCCCCAGATGCAGGTTCAGAAGCCCCATCTGTAGAAGAAGAAGAGATTTGCTTTAATTTATCCCTTTGAAATGACTCGCTTTCGTTTGTTGCAAAATATCTTTGAGGTCAGGTTTCTTACAAGAAGGTTCAACAGAGGCCAATTCTTCATCCCGTGGATTCTTAGAATCCTGGGTGGAGCTCATCTTCCATTCTTCTGAATTCCTTAAGCCACCCTGAAGAATGGCATCCAAACCTGTGCCTTCGGCTGAGTTGGTAGGAACTGAATAAGTTGTCATTGACTGACTGGTTTCTATTCAGATTCAGAGTAGAAGAGACTCACGTTAGGGGGTGTCGT
Organism: Meriones unguiculatus; assembly: GCF_030254825.1. Classification (NCBI taxonomy): domain Eukaryota; kingdom Metazoa; phylum Chordata; class Mammalia; order Rodentia; family Muridae; genus Meriones; species Meriones unguiculatus. Next base: position 130,495,854 of record NC_083353.1, on the reverse strand, counting down.
GATGACGGTGCTGTTGGGGTGCCTCTCGTGGTGTGAGGGGATTTGCCGATGTCGCAGGTCTTCCTGTGACCACCCCTCGAGCCACACCCTCAAACTCCTCTCCCCCTTCTCCCGCAGATGCTGCACATTCCAACCATGGAGAACGGCCCCAAGCTTGCAGGCCGCATCTTGGGGAAGCTGGCTGACATCCAGGTAGCCATTTTTACCACCTGCGGTTGGGGGACAGCTGGGGAGATGGCTCAGAGGTTAAGAGCATTTGCTGCTCTTGAAAAGGACCTGGGTTCATTTTCCACTGCCTCCCCCCTTAACCATTTCACAGCTCTGGCTCCAGGAGATCTACTGCCCTTTTCCGTGTGCCTCAGGCACTGCACAATATGGTGCACATACATACATACATACATACATACATGTAGGCAAAACACCCATAGACATAAAATAAAAAACAAAATATTACAAAAACACCACCTCCTTGGGGCTCAGGTTTCGGTCCAGCAAGAGCCCTCAGGTAGTGCTAAATACAGCAGTTCTTCATCCATGTGTTAGACCAGTCCATGTGAGCACATGGGGAAGAGACAGCGCAATTAAGATAAGTAATTTAAACCTAAGGAAGAAGACTGGGGGAGACAGGTACTTGTAAGGACCTCCAGTCATCTAGCCTTCCACAACCAATGGAGATTTTATACTTAGAGTTTGGGTTTGAGAGCAGAACATTCTGTTGTAAGAGCGGAAAGTATATTACGAACAGTAGACAGTGCTGGAATACAGTGGCGCTGAGCTCACCTCACCTGTGGAGGGGTCAGGTCAGGTCAAGTCTCAGTACCCAGAACCGGTGGGAAGAAAGGCAGGAGTTAAATTTATCTATGGACCCAGAACTGGGATATAATTACTGTTAAAACTTAAATATTTTATAAGCATTTACACTTTTCCTTATTATTTCCCAACAAGATGGTTGTATTTGAACATAATTTTGTTACCCACCTTTTCTATATAACAATCCGCCTGCTCTCATGTCACGAGTTTCTCAGGCCGGGGATGTAGCTCAGCTGGTGGAATCCTTGCTTACTGGGCATAGAGTCTTGGGTCAGTCCTCTCCCCCCCAAACCAGACTGCTGGTCACACTTGTAATCTCATCACAGCTGGCGCTCAGGAGGACTGGAGGCTGCCCTCCATTAAATGAACTTCCAAGCCAGCCTGGGCTGCATGACACCCTGTCGCAAAAAGCCAAAACCAAGTTAAAGAAAGAAAGAAAGAGAACAGTTATTTGTTGTTTTACACCAGTGAGCTCCTTTCCATAAAGAAATTTTGGTAAGAAACTTGGTGAAGTGGAGCGCACCTTTAATCCCAGCACTTGGGAGGTTTGTTGGGGAGAGGTCTCTGAGTTCCAGGCCAGCCTGGTCTACATAGGGGGTTTAGGTCCACCAGGCTACAGAGTGAGTTTAAAAATAATAAAAGGCTGAAATAGAAAAGATGCAGAGGATGACTGGTTAGAATGCTTGCTGCCCACGGAGTTCAGGGCCCCGGAACCCTGTGTAAGAGCTGACTGGCATGTCAACCCACCTGCAATTCCAGCTTCTGAAATCCAGGGATCCCTAGAGCAAGCTGGCTAGTAAGGCCAGCCACAGCCGAGAGCTCTGGGTTCGGCTGAGCCGCCCTACTTCTGTGAGTGAGGTGGGAGAGCATCAACCTTAGGACTCTCCACGCACTTGCACATAGGTGTGTCTACATATACATGGGTCCACACACACAGACACGCCTATGCACGTACAACAGGTGCAGACACACAATGCAGAAATGTAAAAAAAAAAAAAAAAAGATACACGTGGTAGAACATTTGGGGAAAACCAGAACTTTCCCCTCTTGCCTTCTTTACATCCTTTTGACACTAGATCCAACGTCAGGGCTGTGACGTAGCTTGGCTGCTAGAGCGTTTTCCCTACGCACACGAAGCCCTGGGGTGCGCTGCACTCCGGGGATGTTGCAGGCGTGTGTCTACAGTTCAGCACTTGGGGGTGGAGAGAGGAAGCCTGAAGGTCATGGGCATCGGATGCATTGCAAGTTTGGGGACAGCCGAGGCTACAAGAGAGCCTGCCTTTAAAACAAACAACAAAAAAAAGCCCCCCAAATCCAACAGAGTCAAAGAGGCCGTGAGCACAGACACAGGCGCTCACTCGGAGCCACAGAGCATGCACACCCTGTGCACCCCAAATTGTTAAGCCACAGGGCCTTCCACCGATAATCAAAACCACATCTTTCCCCCTCAATTATTATGCTTGTGTCTTCAAGTCTCCAAATTATCCTCTTACAAGATGGCAAATTGGTGCTGTTAGCCAAGCGACTAGCTTGCCTGTTTCCAAGAAAAAATGATTTTGGTAATTACTGAGAAAGAAAAAAGTCTGATGTTACCTCATGTTTGACATTTGCTCTCTTTGAGTGTTACATGGAAGGAAGCATGCTGTTTCCCTGTAACGTGCTCCACAGAGCCACAGACAAGATTAACCACAAAGGGAAAGAAAATCCCAGGCTCTTGCCAGTATGACCCAGGGGGAATTTTCGAAACCTCAGATTTGACTTAAAGTCTGCTGGGTTAGGTGCTTGTCCCCTGTGGCTAATTCCCCACAGTGGTCCCTGGGTGCTAGGTTACTGTAGGGTCCTTCCTGCAAGGGTCGTAATTCTAATAAAAGGCTGTTTTCTCATTGTTATCCAGCCTCCACCCCTGCCCATTTTTTCTCTCTATGGTCTACAAGGAAAGCACTCCTGGGTTTTTACGTAAGCAGAGATAAACTCTGCAATGCTGGCTGCTCCTCGGTTTCTGCCCATCCTACTCTTCCGCTCTACAGGTGGCCTCTCCTCCAAATGCTCTTTGTTCCTTGACTTTACCTCCTACAACCTGGTTGCACTGTAGGGTCACGGCAGGCCTTCTGTAGTGTAGTTCATCTCTCATAGGAACTTTTTTCGTTGGGCTTGGTTTTGGGACAGACTCTGACTTTGTAGACCAGGCTGGCCCTGAACCTCACAGGGCTCCTTTAGGGCACGTGAGCCATGCCCTCTGTGCCCTTGAGCTACCTGAAGTGTGACGTTCCATCGTAACCAGCCATACTTTGGTCTCGCTTAGAGCCCTTTGAATGCTGGAGTGTTTTGCTTCTCTTTATGTCCCTTGGGGTTCAGCACAGGGTCTAGGGTGGCGTATAAAAGCAGTGAGGTTTCTTTGTTGAAAGAAGGAAATGAGACGCCATGATAATTATTTTGGAAAGCAAATCCTGTGCTGCTCTTGTGTGTTTACATAGTCTAAGAAGAGTCGGGAAAGATGTTTTGAATGACGTGCCATTGATGAGCTTCCTATTATTAAAATACTTAAGGCTTGTAATTTATAATAAAAATAATTGTGTTTTTATAATAAGCTTTGTCTAGCTCACAGTATTAGAGACTTGACTTTGGCGTGGTCTCTGAAATTGGCAGGTGGCAGGTTCCCATGTAGCCTAGGGGGTCCATCTGTTCATTTCAAGGCAATAGCCCCATGAACCAAGGACCAAGGCCCACACCCTAAGTCCTGACATCGCTCAGTAGCACCACCCTGGGGACAAAGTCTTCACACTGGAGCCGTCGAAGGAAACTCAACTGACAATACATCGCTGCCATCCTCAAATTCTCCCAAGGCCACCTTCCATGTGTTCCTAACAAGATGGGTACTGACACCACTATGCCAGCTCACGGCGGCTGGGACCCGGCCTCGGGCACCACTGTGAAGGGTGAGCTCTTGTCCATGGAATAGGAAAAGGCAGCTACTGGTTCATACTAAGGGCACTTCCACTTCCTTGATGTAGCCCAGGCTAGCCTTAAACTCCTGTAGCTCCCTCCTGCCTTCACCTCCCAAGTGCTGGGACTACAGGGATGTGTTGACACACTTGCTTGACAGGAGTGAGGGTATGTGCGCTTGTGAGCAGACGCCAGAGCTGACTGAACCCAGGTCCTCTGGAAGGTCAGTGCGCGCTCTTAGCTGCCGAGCCGCTTGTGCTTCGGCAGAGGTGGGGTCTGTGAGGGTCTGCTGAAGTCTGAGACTGAAATGTGTGTTTCTGCCTTTGTTGTAGTATGGAAGGGTTGAGAGCGACTGGACAGTCGAGTTGCCCTGATGGAAAAGCTCAGGGTGTCGGTGGTGTGCCCCAGAAGACAGACTTCAGCCCGTGACCCGCGACCGACCGCCTGTTAGTGATTTTGCCTATTGCAGTTGCATTGTTCACGTGTTACCAAGTTGAGGTTTCTCCTTGAGCCACAGAAAATTGCCAATGTCAAATGTCACCTGTCAACATGGTAATTTGCTTACTGTACCTTTCCCGGAAAGATAGTGATGAAGAACGCCTTCCCTAACCCTATACCAGATCCACATGTCTGCTCCATAGCAGGAGAAGCAGTTCCCCAGCTGATGAGATGCCTGTACCCGCTGGAAGGGCCACAGGAGATGCCCTGGGCAGTGTCCCTGTGGTCATTGGTATCCTCAGAGCTATGCTCTTTGTCACTGTTGCTGGTGAGGTTTCTTTGGGGGGGGCAGATTTGGGTTTCCTGTGTAGCCCTGGCTAGCCTGGTATTCCCTTAAGTCTGCCCAGGCTGGTCTCAGACTCAAGGCAGTCTTGTCTCACTCATCCTTCTGAATGCTGGGATGACAGAAGTGCACTGTCTACCTTGATTTATTTTTGTCTTTGAATCAAACCTTTGGTCACCTGGATTTCTTTTCTCCATGCTCTTGTGGGTCCCCGAGTCCATGCTAAGGTGAACCTGTCCCCTCCTGGGGTCATGTTCTCTCCCAGTCTCGCCTAGTGCTGTCTGAGGCTCAAGCGTGTTGTCTCCCCGCCCTTCTTACACACTGAACTGGCTGCTATGAGTCTAGGGGTCCTGTGCCTTCTAGATCTTCATCTTCTCGAAGCCCAGCATATAGTAGTATCCAGTATTTGTTTACTGTAGGAGTGAAATAGAAGTGTGTCCCTCCACACTGAGACCCTTCTGGAAGACCCTCCACTCTTTTGAGACCCTGCCTGATTCTGGCAGTCTTTCTCATGCCATCTTTCTTGTCATGGACTCTACAGCACGGTCAGTTGGAAAAATGCTCTTGTGTGTTAAGATTATCTTGGAATTGAAATGATTGTCTCGGGAAGAATTGATAAAATACCAACCACATGAAAATGGCAGACACTATGCATTAAATGCCAAATAAAGGGGAGCGAGGGAGATGAACTCTGGATTTTGATCTTAATCTGCACTGTGTACCCTTCTCTTGAGTGAGCAATGAATGAGCACCTGGCTAGGTAACAGAATAATTCCAGACAGTGTTTTTCTTGTCTAGGAGCTGTGAGTGAGAAGCCCTTTCCTTTCCCAGTTTATCCAGGGAAAAGCCCTGTCTTGACAGGAAGCACTCAGCCTTGGACGGCCACCTCTCTGCCACTGTACTTTGTGCTTTGGTTCCTCGGTTGCAGTAGCTTTCATCTTAACTGAGGAAACGTGTCTCTTCACAGTCCTGTGGGAGAGGGTTGTACAAACTCCACCCCACAGGGACAGCCCTCAAGACAGCCATGCCCACGGCACTTCCATTCCATTCCAAAAGTTTTAGCTGGTTTTTTTAGACAGAGACAGTAAGAAAATTGGAGGATATGAGCAGAGATGGTAGAATATGTCCAAGGGCGCTCTCCTTGCTGATTGAAATCTTGGGTGGAGGTGTCTCCAGCTCCTCCGGAGCCCCCCTGCGAGTGGCCTCGGATGCTTGTGTCTTCCCTATGCCCTTTGATCTCACGTTCAGCACAGGTCTGGGGTAGACCTTCAGGTGTATCAGCTGTCAAGCACAGAATGGCCAGGCTGAGGCCTATGAGAAGGGAGATGCCTTGACTGCCCTGAGTCTACCTAAGATGGATTATTAAACTGAGAGCCACTTTGTGATGGTTAGAAAGCACACATGACCTCTCACCTCAAAACCTGTTAAGCTTTCCAGCAGGCTCAGTTAAGAGGGAAGGAAGGAGGGACACATGGTTTGTGAAAACCGGAAGCCTGACCCAGAGCCCCAGCTGCCATTCGTACTGAAGTAACAGAACAGGAAATTGACCTTTGCAATGACTTATTTATAGGCATAAAAGAAGCATCTTTGGTTGTTCTTTCCTTGTCCGTTACTTGTTTAATTGCAGCAGCGTAACACGGCATGAGGGTTGGATTGTCACCAGGCAATTACCCGCTCTTCAAGATTCACTTATCCTAACACTAATTGATCATTTAAAGCACAAGACGGTGTAGCGTTAGGAACATGTAAAGCTAATCTGCTGCGCACAATCAACAAATTAATATTATTGCTGATATTTGCATAATTGACTGCAATTATTTAATGTGTAATTGGGTTGATCAAATGAGATTCAGCAAGTCACACGCGAGTCAGTGTAAACGGAACTAAACAGCTGGGAGCTTAAGATGAGGAACTTATTTTGTATATTTTCTCTTTTCCCTCGTTTGTCAGATCTCCCCAGAACACTTGCGAAGGCCAGGAGTTCAAAAGGTAGAGAGAGTCTGAGCCCTGGCTGTTTGCCGATGGAAATGTGGTTGTCAGAGTCACTTTATCAAGGGTCCTACTAAGGGCACATGCGAAGCAGCCTTGGTCTGGAGCTGTCCAGCCAAGCAGGCAGGACACATGTAAGCGACAGCCTGCGTTTGCAAAATCACAAAGCCGTGGAGGAAGGGGCTGAAAAACGCTGTCAGGGAGCCATACTCTTTCCTGATGTAGGAACCAAGCTCGAGCAGGGCTGGGGACATGGTTCGGTGGTCAGGGCACTGCTGCTCTGGTAGCCACTCTGTGGTTCAGTTCCTCGTACCCCCCCCCGCCCCCCGGCAGCTCACACTGTCTTAATTCCAGTTCCAGAGGGTTTGATACCTTCTGGCCTTTAGGGGTGGCTGTGTGCATGTGGTGCACAGACATACTCAGGCCCCCCTACACACACACACACACACACACAGAGACATGAAATCATCTTAAAAGAAACAAATCGTGTGGGGAGGCAGTGTTAGCTCTGGCACAAAACCCTTCCTGCATTAGGCTGTTGCTTGGTAACAACACATCTAAACAAGGTGTCTTCCCTGTGCTGAGCACTCCGGGGCTCATGAAGACAGTTTTGAGCACAGGCTAGGCAGTAGCATGGGGAAGACTTTGTGTCAATTCCGTGCTTTCAGTTTGCTTTAGGAAAGTCAACTGAAGTACGAAGCTGCCCTGTGGGTTCCTTTCTTGGCCTTTCTAGCTCTGTGCTCTTCATAGAGTCCCATGTCCTTCCTTTAAAATTGTGTTGTTCAGTTTAATCCTGTGACTGAGGCAGATAGCTTCTCGGAAGACAACAGTTGCTCATTTCCATTGGACTGTGCTTTCTAAACTGTTGAGAGCAACACTGCTCACATTGTAATGCCCAAGTTTCGACCCGAGGACCACCAGGGAGCCGGCCCAATGCAAACACAGTAGGGTCTTTATCCTGAAGACCACCAGGGAGCCGGTCCAAGGCAAACACAGTAGGGTTTTTATCCTGAAGACTACCAGGGAGCCGGCCCAATGCAAACACAGTAGGGTCTTTATCCTGAAGACCACCAGGGAGATCCAAGGCAAACACAGTAGGGTCTTTATCCTGAAGACCACCAGGGAGCTGATCCAAGGCAAACACAGCAGGTTTTTATTACAAGCTTGAGCTCTGGCCCACACTATTACTGACACAGCGGTTCTGGAGTGTAGATCCCTGAGGTCAGGGAGAGAGGGTTTTTTATTTAGGGTTTCAGCAAGGTTCTGGAAATTCCAGCTTAGCAATTACACGATTGGGTGGCATTCAGCAAGGGCAAGCTTGTTACAAAGTGATTGGCTAATGAACTAACATTGAGGGAGCCATCTGTAGACCACAGGAATGTTAGGTCAGTGGGCTGCCCAGCCCAGATGCCCCACCCTGAGATAAGATGCCTTCCCATTTTTGGGGTTACCTCCAGGCTCTTCCTTGGGTAGTGGATTTTATGGTCTTGTTTATGGAATTGGTGACCTATGGCATAGTTCCTGGGACTAGTGACTTTTTTGGGGGGGGGGTGCTGTTCAGGCCTGGTCCTCTCAACATCAAGGCCCAAGACTTTGAGAGACCCTGTGTTTCATGCCCTGACCCAAATAAGATCAACGAACTGTTCCTTGTTAAGCGGGTTTCTTTTGAGTAGGCAGATGTGACAGTGGTGCCAGTGAGCAATTTCACGGACACATGATGGCAACTGTCACTGTTTTGGCACAGGTAGAATTTGTTCGGCTTTCTGTGTTCCACGTGTCTCCACCCCTAAAGAAGCAAAGGGCTTCAGGTTTCTTTTGTGACTGGACAGAGGTCATGAGGATTATTGTTTGTTTGGTACACCTGATCGAACATCCGAAATGCACACCCCACACAGCCCACAAGGACAGAGCACTCACAGACAATAAGCAGCATAGACCTTACCTCGCGGGGTGTGGGGGCTGATAACCGGAACGGACTTTAGACAAGTGACGTAGGCTCAGGAGAGCACAGCTCTCTGCAGTCACATTCCCTCATTCCTTCTAAGGAAGTCCTTGCTGGTTTTGTTTTCCTCGGCTGCTCCGGAAGTTAGACCTGAAGACTTCCCATCCTGTGTGGATTCCCAGGCTCGCTGTCACTCGCCAGCGAGTCTGTCAGCCGCACTTTCTTCTGAGGCAGTGTTGGGTTATCAGCTGTATCTAGGATAACATCTGAGTCTGCTCATCTCGATCAGCTCAAAGCACGATGAACTTGAAAGACGCAAAGACAGAGAAACATTTATACTGTATGGTTATGTGCTGTGGAGGGAGCTGGTGAAACTCCTAGCTTAAAGAGGCAGGCCAGCCGCTTGAGAGATTTTCACATAGCCACTATTTTCAGTTGGAGGTTTGTTTCCCCCAGTGCTGCAGTTGAACGGAGCCTCTGAGCTGCGTCTCCCTCTTTCCTTTCCATTTGATTTGCTTGCATCATCTCACTTGGATGCCCAAATGTGCACTCTATAACCAAGGCTGGCCTTTGATTTTTCAGTTTTCCTGCCTCAGTTTCTCAAATAGCTGGGGTGATAGGCACCAGGCCCAGTTTCAGTTTGAAGATTTGAATACAAGAAAAAAAGCCATCTACAATAATATAAAAGGGTTTTTTTCTTCTTATTTTAATCATTGTTGAAAAGCTCCTTTTAAAGGCCAGGGTAGAATCAAGGGCCTTTCATCCTTAGTAAAGGAAAGCTGTGCAAGTTGGAAAGGTTGGTCATGAAGCTTAGCAGAACTGTGGTAGTGTTTGTGGGTAATATTTCCATGGGGTCCTACTTGCTTTAATAAGTGACAAAAATTTGAAATTTAGGCCAGGTGTGGTGGGCATGTCACATGCTTTCAGTCCCAGCACTCAGAAGGCAGACCCAGGTGGAGCTCTGCATTTGAGGCCAGCCTGGACTACATAGTGAGATCTGGGCTAGCCAGGGCTGCATAGGAAGACCCAGTTTTTTTTGTTCTGTTTGTTTGTTTGTGGAGGGAATAAAAAGGAAAGCATGAAATTCAGTCATAGAAACCAGCACAGGCTTTAGAACTACTGAGTTTTAAGATTCCAGGCCACTCACCTGAAGATGCCCATTTCATACGGTGGTGGCGCTGATGTCCGAGCTCTTAAACTACAGCAGTTAGCGTTCAGTTTCAACCGAAACTGTTGATCCCAGGAGTTGGTGGAAGCCCACAGAGATCCCAGGGGTTGGTGGAAGCCGGGGCGTGGGGATGAGTTAAGGCCTGGTGCGCAGACAGACACAGCTGCATGGCCTCTGCCACGTGGTAATGATACCCAGCAGCTGGCACTGAACAAAAACAAGAGAAAGGCAAACGGAGATGGTGAGGAGAATAGGGGAGTCTCCTGGGGGCACAGACTATCTTTATGTCGTTCCCAGGAGCCTCCTCATTCTGCTGGGCCCTGGGACCTTCAGCCTTCAGGGTCAGTGCCAGGCACAGTTGGGGTGACCAGGGAGCCGCTCCAGTGGCCGGTCCCACCAGAGGCTGGCACTAAGTTTTGAGTCTATCACTTAAGGGTCATGTTGCCCTTTAGTACTATGTCCAGTCTGGAAGAGTGCCACAGTGTGAGCTCTGTTGCATCTGGTCCTCAGTCCTTATACTCTCAGATTCAGAAGCCTTAAGGCGAGGTGATCAGTGAGATGGGGTCTGTGGCTTTTCCTCCTTGGGAGAACGGTACACCACTGCTCCCTTTCCTAGGTGAAGAGCAACAGCTTGGAAATCATGTAGCTTACAACCACGATATGTGCCAGGCTGCTGCTCCTGCCGGCTGGACTCATGGGTGTGGTTGGTAGTCTCAGGGGCAGGAACAAGGTAGAGACAGCTCTTCAATCCCTAGGACCTCAGAGCTTCCTCCAGTTCTCCACAGGCTAAAAATCAGGTCTCTCAAAGGGCAGACGAGGCAGGAGGCTTCCTATGATTTCGAGGCCTGCCTGAGGTACAGCCTGAGATCCAGTATAGCCTGGATGACAGATTGGTACTCGCTTTCCAACTTAATGAATGAGCTGCAAACACTAAGATCGCTGGGGCGGAGGCTGCGAATTCAGTCTTCGGACTTAGAAGCATAGCCAGACCATCTCAAGATTAACCTTGCCAACAGCTGCACGCTGGCAGATCTTTGCTGCTGTCCCGCAGGCAATGCTCCCACAGCATATCTGCAGCTGCAACTACGAGAGGAGGCCTGAGCCACACAGGCACAGAGTCTGTGCCCTTTGGCTTGTTGGCTGAGAGCAGATAAGTAAGTACGTCTTGACGTCAGAGGTTATGCGTGAACAATAGTGTCTTAGCCAGCCCTCCTGTATCTGTATTGGGGAGCCACATAACTGCAAGGCCCAGCTTCCTCAGTCCTTGAGTAGGCCGAAGGAAAGATGCTGCAATGGAGGCTGGAGCTTGGGGAAGATGGTGGGAAGGACTGCAGTGTAAAGACGGCCATGTGGGAGGTCCCTGGGTAAAGGAAACTACCTCATTCTTCTGAGGGTTTGTAGAAGCACAAGCACTCAGAAGTGGCTTTGCTGCTCCGCAGCTGTCTGGCGTGAGGCAGGCTGTGTGTGCGAAGGACCCACTGTGGGTGGTTGTGTTCTGCTGGCAATAGATAAGTTCTTCACTGTTGGCAGTTCTTCACATCTGTGACTATGTACACTTTTCTGTCACCAATAAAGCAACCGAAGGGCATACCAATTGTCTAGTGTCGTGAATCTGTGCCGCCTTGTTAGCATTTTTGTCGTGTCTCAAGGTTCTTGGTCAGTGGTTACGGTTAATGGAGCAGGTGCCTTTAATCCACAGCAGCGCCAAGAGCTGAGGGTTAAGGGCCCTGGAGACCTGAAACCACACAACCAGAGGGAGTCTAGACGTTTCCACCTCAAGTGGAGGTAAAATGGGTACTTGAAAGCCATCCCGGGCTGCTGAGACGGCTCGGGGTGAAAGCGCAGCTGGCCACCCAGCCGGACGACCTGGCTGAAGGACAGAGCTGACCCCCACAAGCTTTCCTCTGACCTCTGCGTGCGCCATAGGATGCTCTCAGCACGCCAAGCACACGCACGGATAAATGAGTAAAGCAGCCATCCCCCCTCCCCCCGGCTGTGGCATTTTGTTCCTGTCTTCTCAGTGTTAGACCTGAAGATGGCTGCTGTGGTGGTCAGTTTCACATGTCGACCTGAGTGAAATCTGGGGGCAGCGCCTCGTGCCTGAGACTCCTGGACACAAAATGGATGACGCCTGCTGAAGGAAGGCATTCCCATTGCTTTGCTTACTGTCCTGCCAGCATGTGGACTCCAGCCTGGACATCTTGCCATCATGGAGCCGCCTGCAGCCATTGGCTGGCCACGAAGACTTCCCGCCTCAAAGAGTGGGTCTCCTCAGACTGAGTCAAAACCGATCCCTCTTTCCCTGCCTTTGCTTTTGTTTGGTATGTAGCAGTGAAGTCAGAGTCGGTGGTGTTTTTACATTTACTGCCATGGTGAGTGCACCTCCCTGACCATCAGTATACCAGCGTGTGGCTACAGACTATACAAACAAAACCTTCACAAAGGGAGAGAGGTTTTGTCAAGACCCTGAGAGCATAAACACGTCTTTATGACTAACTGTATTAGGCCTTGAGTAAACTGCCCTCAGAAACACTTGCCTTTTAGAGAATAAAACTAAATGTACCCATTACACGTACATTTTAAATATTTTACGTGCATGGCTGCTTTTCCTGTGTGCATGTCTGTGCACCATGTGTGCCTGGCGCCCACGGAGAAGACGGTGCCGAGACTCCTGGGACTGGAGTGTGACGCGGTTGCGAGCTGTGATGTGGGTTCTGGGAATTAAACCCAGGTCCCCTGGAAAGGAAGCCAGCGCTCTTAACCAGGGAGCCATCTCTCCAACCCTACATATGCATTTTTGTGGTTTATTCAAATTAAGGTAGGTGTAGCCAAAACCTTTTTTTTTTTTTAAAGAATTGCCATGAATTGAAAAATTGAACTTAAATGTGTCTGAGCATTCAGTGACCTCTCCACATGTCGACCTGTGAAGATCTTGCCCCTTGCTAAGGTCTCTGTCAGAGAGTTGCTTGCACGTGTTGGGGCATAGCCTAGTGGTAGAACACTTGACTGGAATGGCAGGGCCCTCGGTTTAACCCCCCAGCATTGAAGGAAGAGAGGAATAAGAAAGAAGGGAGAAGAAACAACCCAGAGTTGGGAAGGTCATTGTCCCCCTGACACTGTCAATGCCGAACTCCCGCCAGAATGACAAGGGACACCCCACATTGCTGAGGGTGGGGACAGATTTGCAGGTGCTGATGTGACAGATGAGAAGAGGCAGATGTCTCCTGCGGGGCTGAAAGTGTCTCTATTGACTGGAAGGAAGTAACAGAAAATAAACAGGGAGTCTCCAGTTTCTGTAATGACTTCTCTGCGAGCCTGACTCAACATGATCTGAATCACAGTCTTCTAGTCAACGGTTCTACCTAAGACATGAGACCTCTGCCTCCTGTCATGACAACTTCTTGTGCAGCCTGACTCCGTACCGGATGTTGACAAGAGGGAGACTTGCACCCTGGAGCCGGGAGCCTCGTGGTCAGGTAGGTACAATGTAGGCACTTTTCTACAATGTAGGCACTGCTTGGCTTTCTAGCTGTGTCTAGAACACCCATGGATATTCTCCCCCAAAGTCATGGTTGCTGGAGATTTTGAAGATGCAATAAAAATAATCTTTCTGATTTTTCACTGAAAAAATATTTTTATTTTAGGTTTCTGGGTGTCTTGCTTGCATGTATGTCTGTTCACCATGCGTGTGCAGGGACCACAGGCCTGAGAGGTGTATTGGGCCCTCCGCCCCTGGAGTGGTGAGCAGCCATTTGGATGTTCAGAATCCCACCTGGGTCCTCTGCAAGAGCAGCAGGTGCTAACCGTTGAGCCATCTCTCCAGCCCCTTGCTGTCCCATTCTTAACAGATCTGTGCTGACTCTGTTTCCTACACTGATTTTCAAAGCTCAACTGTTTAAAGAGGACTAGACTGTGTTTGTTTAAAGGTAGTTATATAATCTAGTCAACATTTCTCATTAAAGATTCCTTCACCGTGGGAAACAGGTGATTCATGCTTTAATCTCTGGCATCTTCTGAGCTAGAAGGAAGCATCCTAACATGCTGATGGCTAATAATGAAGAGCATGGCTGAGAGCTGTTGGCTGACCTTGCGGTCATGAGTTCATTCCTTAATTGGTGAGGAGGGGAGATAGAAATCGCAGTGGGAAACAGTCCTGGGTCAACTGTGTCTCACGTGAGCAGAGCCGTCATGGGCACTTTGTGTGTCTGTGAGGCCGTAACGGCAAAGACCTTGGCTGTTGAGGGGTGGCGGGTCTTTGGTTACTGTTTGGATCAGTGAGCTCTGCCCACAGCAGATGGCCCTCTGCTTGGCAGGCCTCTCCCCACCAGTGGAGGACCTAAGACCACAGCCAGGTGTCCGATGATCTTAGCCTTTAGATGGGAACAGAAATCCTGCCTCAAGCTTCCAGCCTGCGCGGTTTCCTCTGCGGCTCACAGACTCGAGGCATCAGAATCAAACAACTGCTTCCCCCACTTGTTAGATTCCTCTGTCTGATGATGGCTGATTTTGATTGTGGGCTTCCTTTACAGTTAGCCTCAGCTGTGAACTTGACAACTGAAGAATTGGCTGGAATTGAAGAGTGGCCTTTGGAAAAATTGCTAATAGATGTAGGTGGGCCCAGCCCCCTGTGGGGGCCTATGCTAGGCTGGTGGACCGGGGCTGTATAGGAAAGGTGAATGCAAACCTAGGCAGAGTTCCTCTGTAGCGTCTGTTTCCAACTCCTGCTTTGAGTGAGGTCCAGCCTTGGCTCCTCTTGATGGTGGATTGTAACCTGTAGGCTGAAACACACCCTGTCCTCCTCAGATTGTTTTCGGTCACGGTGTTTATCATGGTGTTTATTATAGCAATAGAAAGTAAACTAATTCGGGCTCGCCTTTGGTCCTGACACTAGGAGGTGACGGCAGGAAGATCAGAGCTCAACGTTACCCTTGGCTACTCAGCAAGTTTGAAGCTGTGCTGGGTTACATGAGGCATAGACAGAGGGAGAGAGAGGAAGGGAGGCAGGGAGAGAGAGGGAGGGAGAATGAAAAGGAACTTTGTGAGTACTGGACTTACTAGCCTCTCTTTAATTCCCAGTCATGAGCTGCTTGAACTCCTTAGACCCTCAGTGTCTAAACGATTATAGATAAGCACGCCACAGACTGCATCCCTTCCACCTTTCTCTTAGGAACCCAGGCTGAGCCAGGGACTGATGACATTGTCACCTGTGCTGAGACTTATTTTTTCTCCTCAGGAAGAACCACACACGAGCATTCTCTTCTGATTCATGCTCGGCAGTTCAGGAAATTGTACCTCAGCTAGTTTACTCCTGGCAAATATTACCTAAAAGACATGGGAGTTCTAAGGCTCTTAGTGTTGCACTGCCCCCAAAGACGGTCACCGCCATCATACCCACAAGCTCAAGTGTCCAGGAGGGAAGTGCTCATGAGGGCCGCGTCAGGAAAAGCTTCTTACACTATTAGTCTTTCTTCTGGTCTGCATACCATGCCTTCAGAATGTACATGCATCCCCCAAATTTTTAAAGTTGGATGGAAAGGTTTTGGTGTGTGTGTGTGTGTGTGTGTGTGTGTGTGTGTGTGTGTGTGTATGTGTAACTGAGAGGTAGGAGGACTTTATCAAGTAAGCAGCCATCTTGGTGATAAGCTCTCATGGCTTAACTGTATCCACAGACATAGTTACTATTATGGTGTTCTGGAACCTGCTGAATCCACACTGTGCACAGCCCAGGTGCCTGCCAGGTCAGCTTAGGTAGCATCCATCATTATTTGAACTTGCCTTTCTATGTGCTACCCATTTACTCACCTATGTAAGTACGTGTGCATGCATGCACATATGTATGCATGTATACAGCACATGTATGTGCATGTATGTGCATTAGGTGACTGTGGAGGCCAGAAGAAGGCATCAGGTCCCCAGGAAATGGGGTTACTGGCTGTGGACTGCCAGGTGGGTGCTAGGAACTGAATGAGGGTCTCCCGCAAGTGCTCCTGACCACTGAGACATCTTTTCGAATCCTGTACCCACTTGACCAACTGTTACTGTCTCATGTAGCCCAAGCTGGCCTCACATGCGAAGCTGATGGTGACCTTAACATTCTGATCTTTCTGCCTCCCCCTCCCAAGTGCTGGGATTACAGGTGTGAACCACCATGCCCTGTCTATGTTGCACTTAGGAGCTGGGCAGGGACTCTACCAAATGAGCCACCTGTCCCCCGGTTCCTTCTTGCTGATCTATTTAAATGTCTAGAGCCAGATGTGCAGAGTCTGCAGGTGGGTTTGTGTAAAGGGATCATTTGCCTGTTGTTGTCCCCGAGGCTTACTGCCTTTGTCTGCTAACCTAGGCCTGCAATGTTTGCAGCCTCTGGGACTTACTCCTGAATATGCTCGCCCTTTCTAGCTTTTTATGAACTCTGGCTGGCTCAACTCAGCTGTCCTGGCTCAAACTCCTCTCCACGCTGATTCAGTCTGGCTTTTCTCTCAGCCTCTGAATTGCTCTCCTTGGCCTCAAACTAATTCCAGCAATCTTACCCAATCTTCTGGCTCCTTCTCATTCTCTGGCTCATCTTGTCTTCCCCTGTGTCTAGCTTGTTCTCTCACCAACCTCTCTCTGTAAAACTCTCCTGATAAAACTGCCTCCCCTCTTCCTTATTTTCTGCGTTGCTCCCTTACGTAGCTTTCCTTTCCTCTCTGTTCTTTTGAGAATTGGGCATGTCCTATTCTGTCAAATCTTTCTCAGATTTGTCACTTTTTCTGCCACTCAATTAAACATTACTTTTAAACATTTGTGTTTCCTTCTACAAATTAACTTTACCAGCCCTGGACGTAAGCTTTTCTTTACCTGAAACTTGCTCTATACCAGGCTGGCCTTGACTGCTTGCCTCCTGGATTAAAGGCCTATTTGTATTCCAGCTGGATCACACAGACCTAGAAGGTCTTTGGATGTGATCACTTGCCAGTGCAGCCATGTTCTGAATTAAAATTCCCCTACAGTTTTGTTTTTATATTTCCCTTCTGTTGATAATCTTTCCATTTCTGGTGGTGGTTAGCCACTACTGTGTGCATTGGTAATCATTTATGCCATTCTTTGCCCCTCCCACTAGACTAGCAATTTGTCTAATTTAGTTTCCTATCTTCACAGAAAAAAAAAAAGCCTCTGTCTTAGGGTTTTTTATTGCTGTGAAGAGACACCATGAGCAACCCCTGCAAAGGAAAGCATTTAACTGGGGCTGGCTCACAGCTCAGAGGCTTAGTCCATTATCACCACGGTGAAAGCTTGGTGGCATGCAGGCAGACACAGTGCTGGAGAAGGAGCTGAGAGTTCTACATTCGGTTCCTCAGGCAGCAGGAAGAGAGGCACTGGGCCTAGCTTGAGCATTTGAAACCTCAAGGCCCTCCCCCAGTGACACACTCTCTATGAGACTGTGGGGGCCGTTTCCACTCAAACCACCACACTTTCAATCACAGACAAGCGTTCCTTTTAAGCACCCAGCATAGAGCCAGCTAATGTGGCACTTGGTCTGTGCCTTTGTGCTCTCAGAACTACCCAGGTGGAGTAGTGCAGCCCTTGCTGGCAGGTTCCATTGCTCCCTGTGAGAGAGTTCACTGGAGACAGGCCTGCCTGATAGGAAAGGAACCGCTGAGTGTCAGAGCATGAGGTTAGCCTTGAGGTGCTAATCCAGCATCTGACATCTCCTTGGACTAATCCCTGGATCTCGCTGAATGGGAGCCTCCTCATTGGCCCTTCATGTGGGTCCATCCATGCTTGCGGACAGGATTTCCACCCTGGCCCAGGTCTTCATAACGGATGCCATGCCCAGAACTACAGCCTGTTGGGCCAGAACTCCCCACCTTTTCAAGTCTGGATGTTTCAATTCCCACACAGATTTTATGGCTCCAGTTCCTCTCCCGATTGACACTTTGGAACAAGAGCACCGCCTCCTGCCTGATTATGATTGCCTTGGACCCGCCAGCCAGTCTTTAATTCAGGTTCTGAAAATGGCCTTGATTCGACCTGGATTTACCACAGCACTTTGCCCGTGGTGATTTGGGCTGCCTCCTGCCTCCTCTGGGCTGCCCTGGCTCTGGTGTTCGCTGCTTTGTCCTGCCAACTTCCTCTCGAAGCCTCAGCTTGCAAGAGCTCAGACTTGGCCTAAGGAGATAGAACCACTTAGCTTTGAAAGTCACACTAGTTTCCTGGTGTGTGGGTTTAATTTAATTTAATCTTTGTTTTAGAGAGTTTCTTCTACAATCTAAAACTGTGCCTGCTGGATTAGTTTTGAGGTGATTTAAAACCTTGCCCTGCGAAGCTTTGCTAGCAGATCAGTAGCAACAGTAGAAGCTCCCTCATGCTCTTGGAGATGAACACTCTCTCTAAGACCCTTCCCAGGCAGACCAAATCATGGTCCTCGTTTTCATGATGACTTCTCGGAATAGTCAGTCCCAAAGCACTGACTTGAACCTGCTCAGCCTCACAGAGCCACAGCTCACCCAGCAGCCAGATCATTTGCAAAGCAGAAATGAGGATAGGAATAAAGGTACTTGGGACAGGGCAGATGGCCCGTGGGCAGAGCACACGCTGTACTAGCGTGATGGCCTGAGTTCAGACCCACGTGAAGATGGAGCCACAGTGCACGTATCTGTAGAGCCAGCCAGTGCAGGGAGAACTTGGGGCCAATCTGTAAGCACCAGGTCCAGTGAGAGACCTTGTCCCAAAAATACAGTGGAGAGTGATCAAGGGGACATCAAAAGCTGGCGTCTGGCTTTCAAATGCTCGTGCATGTGCGCACGTATGTATATAGCACACGCCATAGTGATAAAATGATCAGCTCTGTTGTCAAAAGGGTCACAGTGCAGTGCTCAGAGGACCCTCGGGTTTGGGTTGTGAAATGTCCCCCTAAGTGGGTAACCTTTTGTCCTGAGCATTTTCCCGGCACTTCCCTTCTGCTTGGGTCTCCTGTGAGGATCTGGGCATCATGGTGGTCCATAAAAATTACCCTAGAAAATTATAGGAGCTCTCAATTAGAGAATTCTTGCATACTGTGCAGTCATTTCCCCCACTGTATCCCTCAGGGCAGAGCTGCACAATTAGAAAGATCAACAGGATGCTCAGCCAAGCAGCAGCCAGGCCGTCTGTTGGCATGCATCCCTCACTAGTACTCCCTCCCATGGTCTTGTGCTGGTGCAAGGGCTCTGCCAGCAGCAGCTGGGTGGCTGAGAACCTAGCAAGGGGCTTGAGCCGTCCCAGGGCCAGGACAACCCGCAGCTGCCTTTCTCCAGCTACAGTGTCGTACCTTTCTTAGAACCTAAACTGAGGCAGAGAGAGAGAATGTGCATGTTTGTTGGGAGAAGGGGGCCATGTGTGGGTGAGGGTGCAGGCATGTACTTGTGCATACGGAAGCCAGAAGACAATGCTGGGAGTCTGTCTTCCTGGTTTTTGAGGCAGAGACATCTCATTCAAACCACCATAGATAGTCAACATGAGACACACACACACACATAGAGAGAGAGAGAGAGAGGCAAGGTGAGTCCAGGGCAGACCTGCAGACATCTCTGAGTTGTGTTTGAAACAGAAAGGAGCTTCAGGGTCAGGGGTCACGAGTCAGCTTAGTGAGGCTCCTTTCTCAAAATTGTTGCTCTGTTCACATATTGGAGACAAAAGCTCAAATTCAGAATTCTCATCTCCGTTTTGAAAGCTTCCTTGAGATAGTCTCTCTCTGTCCCTGTCTCTCTGTGTTTCTTTCCTCTTCTTCCCTTCCTCACCACTATCTGTCTGTCTGTCTATCTATCTATGTATATATATGCATCTAGATATATACATAGAGAGTCTGAAGTTTCGACACATTGGTCAGCAGTTGTGCTGCTGGGGGAGTCTCGGGAGGTGTGGCCTTGCTGGAGGAAGTGTGTCAGTGGCGGTGGGCTATGAGAATGGAAGGCTTCGACCTCCTCTCAGCCAAGGCTCTCTGCTTTATGCTTGAGGTTCAAGGTGTGAGCCCGAGCTTCCAGCTCCAGCCTCAGTGTCTGCCACCTCCAACCTCCACTCTGCCATCTGGGACTCGAACCCTCAGGAACTGTAAGCCTAATAAACTCTTCTAAAAGTTGCGTTGGTTAAGGTATTACAACAGGATGGGGGCCTTGCACATTCTAGGTCAGATACATCCTTGCCCTCTTATTTATTTGTATTGTTTTTATTTTTATTTCATGTGCATGATCATTTTGACTGCATCAAAGAGTCCCTCAGGCACACAGTGACTAAGGGGGCCAGGAGCTGGCCTTAGGTCCCCTGGACTAGAGATACAGCCATGCACAGAATGGATCAGAGTATCTGTAAATGGATCTTCCTGCCCAGTTATCCATATGTAGGTTTTGCTCCATAATGCTTAAAAAACAATCCACCCAGGTTCACCAAATGGAGCTGAGGAGTGGAGCAACAGAACTCTGGGATAGCTCAAGACAAAACAGTAAGGACCAGATAACTGGCAGAAATGCTCTCTGCTGAAACTCCAACAGAGTCTCCTGAAACTAGCCCAATCACTAATGTGCCCTTCCTTACCACACCCCATTAGGAAGAGAAGGAGCACAAGGTGTGTGTACCCCATCTTTTTAATTACCTGTACTTGTTCTACTACAAGGTTGGTGAGCTGCCCAGCACAGATGCCGTCCCATTCTTGTGGTTATCCTCAGGCTGTTCCTTGGGTAGTGAATTCTATGACTTTGTTTCTGTCATTGTTGACCTATGGCCTAGTTCCTGGTGACCCTGGGGTGGGGTTACTAGTTTCTGGTGACTTTTTTGGGGGGGGCAGGCCTGGTTCACATGTTGTCCCTTGTTGGCACAACCAGGTGGAGTTCTCCAGAACTGCTCAGGCAAGGCCACCCGGTGCCACCACAGCTAGGAAGCAAGGTCAGTGCTCCTGTTCTCATGCCCTAGGGGAAGGTTTACCTGCACCCAAGCCTTCAGAGCCAGCTCCACTGTGCTGCCCACTCTCCCAAGTGCTGCAGCCTGGGAGGGGCTGGGCCAGCTCTCCTGCCCCTACACCCTCCGGCCTGGCTCACCTGAGCCTTCATCAGAGCCAGATACACTGTGCTGCCCACTCTCCCAAGTACTGCAGCCTGGGAGGGGCTGGGCCAGCTCTCCTGCCCCTACACCCTCCGGCCTGGCTCACCTGAGCCTTCATCAGAGCCAGATACACTGTGTTGCTCAGACGAAGCGTGGGTCTCGCTCTCCCAAGTGCCACAGCCAGGAAAGGGTCAGGGCTAGCTCTCCTGCTCTCCTGCCTTGGGGCCAACTCTCAATGACTGCAGGTGGAGAGGGAGGAGTGGGGAGAGGGCATCACCCCACCCCCACACATATGTTTGTTACTGAGAGTACACTGTCCCCAGAGGTTCCACTGATAGCCTGAGCTACAAAATATTTCTAAAGTGCAGGAAGAAATGTTTATTTTTTTGCCCAGCATAAAAGTTTACATAATATTTTCCATGCTATTCATGGCTACTATTTCCCCTGGAAATAATTATTGTTGCTTGTGATGAAAATTAAAGACAACATTCGTTTTGTGGCTTTCTCACAGGAGAACACACATAGACACATACACATTCACATTTATATATTTATTAAACCAGTCCAGAGATATCAAAAAGGACACAGAAAAAAGCTCTGTTGAAATCCTTTCTATGCCTTGAAGGTTGTTTTGACATTGAAGGATTCATGTCTATGGGACAGTAAGGTGAGCACACGGGTTGATGCCACAGGGCCTGTGGGTGGATCAGATTGGTGGACACTTCCCACGTTCAGCCCTAATTCTGTCCAGCTGCTATGGATCTGCCAGGGAAGATGCAGGAGGAAGCACACAGCCCCACGGCCCTCTGGGTGCCTGACTTCTGCGGCTCTTCTCCTGCCATACCAGGCAGCCCTGTGGCCAACACTGCCACCAAAATTTGCAGATTTCCCAAGCTGGCAATGTTGGCTGGTCAATGCTAGGTCCAGCTCAAGGAGCCTATGTCTTAAGCAGTTTAAAATAAATATAATTTTATTTTCAAAGCTGTTTTAAGTTAAAAAAAAAAAAAAAAAGAAGGTACATGCTAATTCTGCAACCTCCCTGCCCTTCAAATTCCTTATTATTGGCATAATGCAATCCCATTGTATTATTATTATTTGCTGGTGAGCCAATATTGATGAGTATTACTAACTAAAGTTATTAGGAACTCAGCACCAGGACATTAGGACTCAATTTTCATATTGTATGTTATTGGGTGTTTTGTTTGTTTGCGGGAAGGACCGCCTTGGAACTTCTTCCTTGATCTTCTCAGATGTGAGCCACCATGCCTGTTTATGGGTGATGGAACTAAAATCACATATGCAGCTTCTCAAAAATATGTAGACTAGACTCAGACCCATAAAAATACAAGTCAAGCTACTCAAATAAGTAGTTTGTACCAATATCAACATTCAGGTTGATGCAATAGGCTCAAGATTTACTAAAATTATTCCACTGAGTGAAAGTGCATCACGGGGTTTCTCTTTATTAGCTGTTATAATTGTATGTGAAGGGATATAGGGAGATGCACCTTTGGCCAGCAGGCTTAGAGGGAGAGCTTGTCTGAGAGTTACAAGGATGAGCTGAAAGACATTGCTGGCATTGCTTCACTTGCAAATGTTCATTGTGGTTAGTCATTGGTCTGGCTTGAGGCCTCTGGGTTCTGTGACACCATCAGTACTGGATCTTCACTAGGACTTCTCCTGGTTATCCTGTTGTTGTCCTGAGTCATGGAGATCCTGCAGCTTTGGATCCTCATGACTGGCCTTTCACATATTACAACCACCAACTATTCATAGCTGATACAGATTTTGGGATGGGCCAACTCAGAGCTCTGCTTCAGTGTGATAGCCTCCTCCACACCGGCCTTTGGAATAGGAATTTAATGTCATAGCCTTTGGGAGAAGATTCTGGGAAACTATGGAGTGGGAATTTAGAGTACTTGAGGGCTTAATTTCTCCTTTTTATCGGGGGCAATTTTATAGATTGTCAGAACTGAGGGGACAGCTCTACACTGGCACCTGAAGCCAGTGGAGTTGAGGAGTTGTGTCCCTCCCCCCTGGGACTTTTAGGGACATTGACTCAGGACAAGTCAGGATTCAGGGTTTTAAGACAGAGAATTTCAGGACTAGCCAGTTTAGGACAAAGCAGGGTTGGAAGTTTTGAAGATATGCTAATATGGGCTTAAGGGTGAGGGTCAAGGAGAAAGGGGCACTCAGAAGAAAGGAAGTCCTGCTCAGAAGGAAGGAAGTCCTGCTCAAGCAAGGTGTCTGTACTTCCCAAGGTAGAGTGAGAATCCAAGTGTGAGTACAGGGTTTCCTACCTTGACCTTTTCTTCCTCTCTCCTGACTTGAGCTACATAAGCTGGCCCCGCCATTTCAAAAAAGCTGTCCTCTGAAACAGTCTCTCTGGTTGTTCATCCCAGCTGTACGTTCGTCTCAGCGTCTCAGCATCCTGGGACCCCTGGTGCACAGCTAGTCATGGTTGGGGGCCCACATGTGGGCTCTCTCTGTGAACTAACAACCCCAATATAAAGTAGAGCTCCAGGCTCCATGGAGGTTGGGCATCCTTGGGTTATAAAGGTCACTGATGGAGTCTCAGCAAGAAAAAAAGCCATGGTTAGAGCTGGGTGACCAAATAGTGAATGCGATGGCCACCTCCTTTTCCATCCACTTCAGCAGAGGCAGTCAGTGACCCCGTTTGTGAACGTTTGCCCACGTACTCGGGTCTGCTTGGAAATATCCCGATTGTCCAGCCTTCTAGCTCTTTCAGATGATGGGTGCATTTCTGAGTGTCTAGGGAATGAATGGTCACCTATTAGACCAGCCTAACGGCCTGGAAGAAGTAATGTGTGCTCTTCTCTCTCAAGATGTTTTCCTGACCAGAATTTAGGTCAACGTGAGAGAAAAGAAAGTAGGAAAGACGGGAAAATAGTTACGGCACTGAAGCAGAACTCAGAAACTGGGGCTCAGCTGTGAGAATCTGATGCGTGGGGGAGCAGGGGCCTTTACTCTATTCCATGTCCTGTCGAGAACCTCCCTCTCAGCCGCTGAACAAGCATTTGGGTGTATTGTGTTTCTTGAAGTCACAGCATCTGCAGGAGTACTTTTCTGTACAGGTGACTGACAGGCCCACACACACTTCTCATTGATTCAAAAATACTTCACATTTAGAGCAGAAGCAAGGGCAGCGTGACTAAGGACAGTAACATCACCCATCTCCTTGGAAAGAAGCAACGATCAAGTGCAAAGGAGCTGTGTGAGCGGTCTGATAACTCCAAAGTCTCTGAGAGACGCCCAGAAGGCCCCAATCTGTTTGCCTAATCTGACTAAAACCTGCAGGTCGCAGGCAGCCAATCAGGTTAAAGGTTAACACATGGGCTTGAGCTGAGTACAATGTTACAGCAAACGTAAGGAAAAGACCTCAGCAGCTCTGGAAAGTTTCTAAATGTTTAGCCAATCCGAAATCCCCCATATCTCCTTAGTCAACCAATCAAATGAAAGGCTACCTCACTCCTTCTGGAAATCTCCCCAATTGCCTTTAAATTGAGCCTATGTGCTCATTGCAGGGCCCCATTCTAAGGAGTGGTGGCCCCGGCATGCTGGTAAATTTCTGCAGAATAAATGCTCCTTGCTTTGGCATACTACTTGAGTCTGGGGTCTCTCTTCAGTGACTCTTGGACCTAACACTATGCTTCTCCAGTCTGCTTAGAAACTCTGCAGTTTTTCTTGTGTGGGGAGTCAAAGATTTGAGCACCGACACACACTTTCCCCTGTAGGTACGAGTTAGGCACTTTGATCCCCAACCTAGAATCTCATCCTCATGTACACTTTTTATTGCTTCGTTGACTTTCAAGTTGTTACAAAAGTTTAAAAATTAAGAGCTTTAGAGAGAGAGCTCAGTGTGGGAGCGCACTCACCACTTGCAGAGGACCCATTTTCTGTCCCCAGAACTCATGCTGGCGGCTCACAACCACCTGTAACTCTAGCTCCCGGGGAGCTGATGTCTCCCCTGGCCTCCACACCCACACCCCGGCATCCTGGACTGTCTGTTGACAGTTCCGTGCTGCCCCTGTCCCCTCTCCTCCCACCTTTTGTAAGGAGAGAAGAAAGTCTTTGGGATTGCAACCTCTTTCCGAGTCTGAGTCTGACCGATGGCCTTCCTTCATTTCCGTGAGCCCTGGATGGTCCACGGGGAGAGCCAGCACTCTCCGGTGGCAGCTGAGGTGGCTCACGGGGCTTCCGTGGGCATGTGGTACTTCTGCTGGCCCCTGGGATGGTAGGCGCCATCCTGCGGTGCTAATGCTTCCTTCTGCCCCGACGGCTGCACTTTCGGCCTTTGTTCTTTTGACCCTTACAGGTATTGTAAGCTCCGAATGAACTCTGCTACATCTTTCTGTTTGAGACAATACGAACGGTTCCAATATACTTAATTAAGCTCCCCCCCCACCAGTGGGCAAAGAGACACCTTGTTCTTACATCAGCCAGGGGCAGAGCAGATGGCAGTCTGTTGTTTATCCTAGCTTAATGCCTGGCTTGGCTACTTTATGCATAGGACATATAAAAATCAAATCCAGTCAGCACAGCACAGGAGGTCAAAGACAGAGACCTGTGCTTCGCCATGCTGGGCAGTGCAGGCAGGGAAAGATGCCCACAGAGCTGCCCTCTGCCCCATAGCACAGCAGGCTGTAGACACACAGAGCCACTTTACCACCACACAGAGACCTGCAGATAGCCACTGCACCCACAGACACAGCACAGGCAGGCTGTAGGCACCTGCCTATTGCCATACCACACAGCATGGTGGGAAGACCCAGGGGCCTGCCAGCCATGTGGCCAGCCTTCATCAGAAGCCACACAGTGTGTGAAAGTGTGGTGGACAGATGGGGGATAAAGAGAGATAGAGCAGCTTAAGCATTATGAAGAGAGATGGAACATGAGAGTGGAGAGTAGAGAGAGTGGCCAGTCCCAGCAGGCAGGGCCATGGTGAGATCTCTGCCTGAGCTGCCATTGAGGGCCATGCCTGGGTCTGTGGCTACACAGTGGCAGAGGCCAATGTCCAAGGCTTGTGTTACCACAGAGAACATGGGGATACCCCTGATTGGGGAAGCCACCAGGATGTCCCACCAGGACATATGGATGTCCGGGGGCTCTGCAGAACTGGCTCCACCTTTCACCTGTGAAGAGCAGGCCCTGTGTCTCGCCTATGCAGCACAGTGGAGGCGGCCCTGGTGGTAGGAGTGTGGGTGATCCAACCCACAGAGCTGGAGTGTGGGAGAGCTGCCCACAGGGTCCTGAGAGCAGGAGAGCTAGCTATCCCTGTCCCTCACTCGCTGCAGCACCCAGGAGAGCAACCCTGCACCTCATCTGGACAGCATAGTGGAGTGGGCCATACTGGAGATGGCGCAGTGAACTGGCCCCAAGAGAGAGAATACAAGATACCTGGCCCCAACACTTAGAGGTAGCCTCAGTGTAGGGGTGATGCCCTCTCCCCTTGCCACCTCCAGCAGTTAGGAGAGCTGGCTTCGAGGGCATGAGAGCAGGAGAGCTAGCCCTGCCCACTCACTGTCTGTAATATTTGGGAGAGTGGGCCCTGCAACTTGCCTGGGCAACACAGTGGAGCTGGCAGGGATGGAAAAGGCATGGGTGAACCAGACCCAAGGGTGTGAGAGGAGGAGAGCCGGTCCAGCCCCTCTCAGGCTGCAGCACTTGGACAGAACAGTGGAGCTGGCTCTGGAGGCTTGGGTGTGGGTGAGCCTGCCCCTAGGGCATGAGAGCAGAAGCGCTGACCCTGCCTCTTGCCCATCGAGGCATTGGGTGGACTAGCCTGAGCAGAGATGGAGAACTCACCTTGGCAGTACACAGGAGAGCCAGCAGGCTGAGCAGCTCAGCTGCCATACAGGCCTAGATCCAGAGCTCTGAGCTGGCCCACCCCAACATCTGTATCATCTGCTAACAGTTGGGATGTGTAAAAGTCCAAAGCTGCGGGATCTCCATGGCACAAGCCAACAACAGGCTAACCAGGAGGAGTCACAATGAGAATCCAATATTGATGCTATCACACAAGCCAGAGACCTCGATCCAGGCCAATGACTCATTGTTATGAACTTTTGCAAGTGAAGGTTTGCAAAGATGTCAACAGAGGAAGATGTGTGCACAGAGGGGTATACTGTGGGACGCACTGACACACTACAGCTTCTGAGATGGGATGTTTTTTTATGCTTTGTCTGTGTGTGTGTGTGTGTGCGCGCGCGCGTGTGTGTGTGTATTTTGTGGGGGAGGTTGCAGAAACAATGGGTGGATGTGAGGGACAGGAAGACGAGCAGGACTGAAGCACATGATGTGAAACTCACAAAGAATCAATCAGACGTTTAAAAAACAAAACAACTCCCCCAAATGCCATGCAAATATTATCCAGTTTCCTTCAATGAGTCTATATCAGTATGAAAACAATATCCCAACAGCCTCCATTGACAGACCAATCTTGACTTCTGCATCCTTCCTTTCTTGTGTGGAGGAAGCTGCTGGTCTTTGTGAATTATTTTTTTATTTTGAATATTTATTTTTATTATTTTAAATTATGCTTAGGTGTGTGACTGTGTGTGTGTGTGTGTGTGTGTGTGTGTGTGTCTGTATGTGAGTGTGGGCCATGTCTGTGTTTGCAGGTGTTCATAGATTTGAGACACTGGCAGCAACAGATGCCCTGGAACTGGTGGTTGTGAGTCATGTTACATGGATGCTGGGAACAGAACTTGGGCCCTCTGGAAGAGCACCTCAGCCTCTGAACCATCTCTCCAGCCCCTGTTTTTTTTAAAGTTGTGTGTGTGTGTGTGTGTGTGTGTGTGTGTGTGTGTGTGTGAGTGCAGAGGTCAGAAGCGGGCACCAGCTCCCCCAGCTCTGCAGTGAGAGGAAGTTAGAGCAGCTCAGCTTCGGTTCTGAGAAGGGAACGGGGCCTCTACAACAACTTTCCACAGCCATAACCACTGAGCACCCTTCCAGCCCCCGAAGCCGCCCAGCTTTGTGACTGAACCTACCTGAAGATCATCTGTAAGAATCAGTGGTTGAAGCAGAGGGATGAGCCACACTGCCATCAATTTCAGTTTGTGTCTGTGCACAGGAGCTGTGCAGCTTCTTTGCTGACATTTCATAGCGGATCCCGGAACACTGATTTATGTGCTCATCGTAGTGTCTGCTTAGCAGAGAAGTGAGGAATTATCTGTAGGGCGATCTTACATTTAAAGTTTGAGGAAGGCACACCGTCACGTTGAATTGTTCAATTTCATTTTTATAAGGGACTAATTTAATAAATAGCCCCTGACCTAATTTCTGCCAGTTAGTTAAGAACGCTGCGAAGTGATTTATGTGCAGTTTCCAGGAAGCGGGTGCTGAGCTGGGTTTAGGGACATTTGTGGTTTGCTGGGGGTAAGCTGTGTAAGGGAAGGAGAGTGACTGAAAACGATCACGCAACACTTCTTGTGGGAAACAGAGGCCATCCCGGGCCAGGATGACCCTTCTTTTCCTGGGCTTGTTCCAGGAAGAGGCTGGCCTGGTCTCAGAAGGGGGAGATGACATCGCAGGTGCTGGGGTTGGGGGTGGCTGTCATATATATATGCTCTTTGTAGTCGCTGACATGAAAACACAGCTTGTACCTCAAAGGGAATAAGATATTGTTTGGAGTCAAATAGCAGGGACCGCAGTCCAGAACACAGACTCAGACAACCCCAAACACCCTGTTCGTTCAGCGTCGTAACAGTTTCATTAAGTTATGTAACATTAACAAAGACACTTTCATCTATTTTTTAAAGGTTTCTTATTTTATTTTTAAGTGTGTGTGTGTGTGTGTGTGTGTGTGTGTGAACAGAACCATGGTGCTCTGCAGAGCAATGCAAGCTCTGAACCACTGAGCCATCTCTCTAGCCTCTTTTTAAACATGATGGCAGAAACCTTAGGTAGGCGCAGTACAGCCCAATAAGGCAATCTCTGCTGCAGGTCTCGAGAGTCCAGCAGCCTTCGGTCTGCAGAAGCTAGAAGTGTGTAAAGGGGTCCCCTGGGAGGCACAAGGAGGCTCACAGAGGGGCGGTGAGCACAAGGTAGTTTGGGCTCACAATATGCAACATTCCAGCTTTTCACAACTGGTTAAATCGGCCTTGTCAGACGTCTAACAGAGCTGGGGAAATTCTCTGGAAACTTCACTTCGAGCAATTCAGCTGCAAATTCCTGCACAAGATCCGAGCAACACACCCTATCTTTGCAGTTCTGATCTGCCCTGGCCACCACGAGGGCTTTGGCCCGCTTGGCAAACCTTTCAGAAGAGCTCACGTATGATTCTGGAGGATGTCAGCCTCTGAAACCTTTACCAGATAAACCTCTTTCCTTCTTATAAACTGCCCAGCTTCTGGGATGTTGTTGCACTGGTGGGAGCAGCCCAATCCAGCCAGCACGCACAGCTACCCTCACCAACATTTTAACCACACACTCTGCCACCCAATCATGGCTCATCCATTACTCAGACTTAACACAATGAAGGCCAAGCTCTCGTTTACTAGAATGATACTGCTATTTTATGTTTTCTCCTCACAGAAAGTGCAAACTCATTTTCCAGTATTATATCTACGACAAACACAGTGGATAAGTTTGCTGAGGAATGTTTGTGTTATAATTTTGGAGGGATGCATTAGAACTTATTTTTTGTGATTGTTTTGTTTTATTCCTGATAGGTTCTCATGTAGGCCGTGATGGCTTTAGACTTGCTGGGTAGCTGAGGATGGCCTTGGACTCCGAGTTCTCCTGCCTCCACCTCCCAAGCACTGGGATTGCAGCCATGTGTGGTCGCGCCCAGCTTTAACGCATCATTTGATGCCCATTGGTCAGAGAAGAGCTGGAAGCATCAGAGCCTATCCATGGTTACAGGCTAACGTAGGTGTGTGGGGTCTCCAGCTCGGACACCCAGCCGATGCGGACGTGGTTGAGTTTGTTGAGAGCTTTCTCTATGCCCAGAAACAACCCAGCAAGACAGGTTCTGTGTGCTGGGAATGAAGGTCATTTCTAGATGCTTGACCAGTGTGCAGAGAGCCCGAGTCTGATTCCTCACCACCCTGAGTGTGCATGGCAGCACATTCAACTTGTCTCTTGACAAATCCTCCCAGTGGGGCTGTTGTGACAATCAGTCACTAATGTGCTGTGCACAGGGCCTAGCCATTGGGCAGTTGGCACCTCTCAGCCCAACATCCTGCCAGCTTTCTCTCCATTTATGTGTCATAAGCCAGTCAAGACAGACAAGAAGACACAAGAACTCTAAGTGGCTTCTTATCCTAGATTCATTGAGTGCTCACAATCCAGTGTGTCTAAATAGAAAAGTGACCTCTGAGGGACAGGGCTGGGACAGAAGGCCATGGAGTGATTGAGCTACTCAGTCCTTAACACTTCTATGATTTCACAGCAAAATCGTGACAATGTTACGATTGTCAACCAGAAGGAAGACAGAATGAAGCAAGCCCTGTCCTTGTCCTTTCTAGTGTGGTCAGTCA
This sequence comes from Meriones unguiculatus, assembly GCF_030254825.1. Taxonomy (NCBI): domain Eukaryota; kingdom Metazoa; phylum Chordata; class Mammalia; order Rodentia; family Muridae; genus Meriones; species Meriones unguiculatus. The sequence goes on along the minus strand of NC_083353.1, from coordinate 130,465,666 downwards.
CCCATCTTAGCGGCGGGTGGGACGGCTCAGTGGGTCAAGGCACTTCCTGCCACTCTTGATCACCTACATTTGATTTCTGGGATCCACATGGTAGAAGGAGAGAGGGGACATCTGGCAGTTGTCCTCTGATGGCCACATGATGTCATGGAGGTGTGTCCCCAAAAAATGAAAGTGAAAAAAAAAAAAAAACCCTTCATTTTACTTTCAAATGATTTAACCAGAGGTGAATTTCCATGTTCTTATTTAAATTATTGTTTATTTTTCTGCTGCCTCTCGTAGTGTGAGAAACTAAAGGTGTGAGGTAGCGTGACCCCGCGCAAACCACGCAAGGCTGGCAGCGCGTACGCCTTCTGCATTTGTTCAAGAGCAGCAGTTGAAGCTGAAGATGATCCAGCAGGTAGAAAGACAGCTTTGATCTTTCCTTCTTCTGGCTTGGCGACTGCCCAGATTCTGATCAATAATTCATTCAAAGAGAATCTAAGTTGCAAGAAAATCACTTAAGTTTATTGGACTGATTTCTCCATCATTGGATATTTAAGCGCTGTCTTAGTGTTGGCATTAGCAGTGCACTGGGCAAACACTCAGAGCTCAGTGTCTTAATCCAGTAAGACTGGATCTTTTGCTCACACAACATGCAATGAGTTCAGGGTTCATTCTGCACATGCTGGGTGCAGGGCAGCCATACTCCTTTTCACTAGCTTTGACAACATGCAGTATAGCCTCTGGGTTTCTTTATCTGATCCTCTGCTCTTCACTATCATCAGCGCCAGAAAGCACAGAGGCTAGCTCAGGGGTCTGGGTGGATTGGAACTTGAACTGTGTGCGTCACTGCTGTTTCTATTCAGTGATCCAAAACACAGTCCTGCAACCAAATCTAAGACCGGAAAGGCCAGGAAATGTCATTAGACAGAGGAAACATATTTTGAATGCTAGTAGTTTATTCCATAGATTATTTCCAGTTTTATTGCTATGATAAACAGCTCCGAGATGAACACTGCTTTATTTCAATCTTTGTTCACATTATTTTCCTTAGAATACACTACTACAGTGAATTTGGGGTCAAAGGCTGAACTTTATAAAATTGCCTTTGCTGGAGAGTTGAATCAAGTCCTCTGTCACTGTTAATATAACTATAATAATTTCTCCATATCCTTCTAAAATTAAAAAAGATATTCTTTGCATATGATATTTTGTCTGCGTATATATATGTGTGTCTCATGTGTTCTTGGTGCCTGTGGAAGTCAGAAAAGGCTGCCAAGACTCTGGAGCTGGAGTTACATGTGGTGGTAAGCTTCATGGCATGGGTGCCAGGCACAGAACTTGAGTCCTTTGGAAGAGCAGTAATTTATCTTAGCCAACGAGCCATCTCTCCAGCCCATTTCTCCTTAATGCAGCCTAGAGTCACCTGAGGAGGGATCACCCAGGTCAGATTTGGGTTATCTTGATTGCTAACTGATTAGAGGTCCCAGCCCACTGTGGGCGGCCCCATTCCCTGGGGAAGGTGAGTCCTGGGCTGTATAAGGAAGCCAGCCAAGCACGAACCTGTGAGGCAGCGTTCCTCCATGGCTTCTGCTTCAAGTTCCTGCCCTGAGTTTACTCATGACAGACCTCCCCCTCTGCAAGTTGCTGTTGTTTGCAGTGTTGCCACAACAACAGACAGGAAACGACAAAGAACTGGTTTTAAGAACGGGACTCAGGTTGTCAAGCTTGGATGGCAAGCACGTTTACCTGCTGAGCCATCTGGCCAGCCCTGGCTGTTATTTTGAAAAGGAAGTTTGGGAAAATCTTGAGTGCCTGACATTAATTTTTAAGTATTTTCAAAACTTTGTTTCATTAGTCATTTTAAGAAATTATAAAAAAAGGTTGCTAGTTTCCAAAATATTTGTTCTTTCCCATCCCTCTTGCTCACAAATAAACATTAAACCCATCCGTGAGTCAATGTGGAGAAGGAATCTATTCTCCAGAGACCCTCTCTCTTTAGTTACTTCCCAGCAATGAACGCTGGTTATCAATTCACCAGTAAGAGCCATCGGCGATGTCAGCTAGGAGCTGCCAACCAGAAGGAAGACAGAATGAAGCAAGCCCTGTCCTGTCCTTTCTAGTGTGGTCAGTCAGCAGTCAAAAGCTAGCAGCTTACACACAAATGTTCTGTTATCAGTGTTACAATTTAGTATCGAACATGAAGATTGCCCATTGCTAATATACAAATAGCATTACTAAAGAAAAGACAGAAGAATAACTCAGTCCGTGTGGGCTTTCGGCAGTGGGAGGTGGGCAGGGAGCGTTTCTGTAGAGCAGAAATGAAATAAATTACATTAAACTGTGACTGTATATCCGTGTGTGTGTGTGTGTGTGTGTGTGTGTGTGTTGGTCAAAGATGGATGGATGTTGGTCAAAGGCAGAGGCTGGATGACTAAATCTACAAAGTGATAAGATCTGACCTGTCCCCCTTGGAATGGACCACTGGACTGGGAGGGTCTTAAGAGACGTTTAAAGAACACTAGCTCTTCACCATCATTCAAGTGCTTTCTAGCGCTGGTGATAGTGAAGGCACAGGGGACGAACTGAAGCCTAGGTGGGTAAGCATTAAAGTGACCAAAATGATAAAGGTTGCAATTGCACTGGCATAGCCATCTTCTTCCCCACCCCCAACATAAATGTAGCCATCTTCTCTCCCACCCCACAACATAAAAGTCAACACGCCAGTGCCGTGTATGGACCCAGCAAACTCAGGTTGGGGGTTTGAATTACTGCTGTAACTCCCAAACTCTGCTCCAGGCAGAACACTGCCCCTGTTCTACACTCGTGTCCTGACCCCTGGGTCCCATGGCTAGCTTATTTCTTGTGGAAAAGGAAAACGGTGCATAGGTAAACAGGTCCTTGATGAGGGGGAGTTTCAGGCCAGTTGGGTGGACCAGTTCTGTCCAGTCATGTGAGCTCTTAGGTGAAGAAGAATGTGGTGTCCTCAGGAGGAAGGAGATTCTTCCCCGGAGGGAACATCTTGCTGACGCCCTGAACGTAGCCCAGGGAGACCCTTTACAGACTTATAATCCACAGAACCTAGAGAAAAAGTTTGTTTTGTTTTAAGCCACAAAAGTATGGCACTTTCGTTATATCAGTAGCAGGAAACCAATACAAACCTTCTCTTAAAAATACTTTCACTGTGGACCAAAGTTTGATTCCCAGCACTCACATAGGGGTTCAACCATCTGTAATGGCAGTTCTGGGGATCCAACACCATCTTTTGGTTTCCATGCACACTGCACACAAATGCTGTGTGCATGTCCATGCAGGCAAAACACCCATGCAGAAAGAAGTCCCTGCCCTGGTATTGACCGTGTAGCTGTTTCATTCTTGAACATTAGATGGTGCTAAGCCTCCACGTTTCTGATGTTGTCAGCCAGCTCTTCTAATTTAAAATAATTAGAACCACATGATAGTCATTGAAATTGTTGAAATAGTTGTTTGGGAGAGTGTAAATCCCACTGTTTGAGACACAGAAAACCTGCCTGACAGTAGCGATGATTGACAGCACATTGGAGACCCAACAGTCTCTACCAATGAAAGACTCGGGGATTAAACTCATTTTCTGTCTGCTGTGTAGAGCACCTGTATCTCTCCAAAATACGACAATGTGAAGACCTGCATGCCGTCAGAATCCCTGAGCTCCATGAAGCCACAGAGCACCAGAAAATGAGTGGGACTGAGCGATCAGTGCAAACAGTGTGTTTTGGTGTTTAAGAAAAGGCAGCAAAGGCTGCTTCAGGTCTTCTCTGTAAAGTTATTTGCTCTATTCCCATTAGTGTTGGATAGCAAGAAAGGCCGCATCATTTGTATGACCCTGGTGGACAGGCGGTACCTCCTCCTTCTTGGTGTGAGATCGGTTCTCACGATGTAGCCCAGGCTGCCCTTGAACTCACTGAGATCCTCACATCTCTGCCTGCAGAGCGCTGGGATGAAAGGTGTGGGCTAGCACAGGCGACTTGATGCTGTTTTAATAGTGTGTGTCAAGGGTTTTTATGTTTGCTGCTGAAGAACACGAGCCATGGGTGTGCACTCTCTTCTCTTCACCGCGTTTCGTGGGTTGCCGATCGCTCAGATTTGTGGATTTTTGTATAATATAGCACTTATTACTCTGGAACTCAGTGTGACAGAGGAAGAGGTGACCATGGAGATGTGAGCATCGACGTGATGACTGCCTCTGCTCACCGACGTTTCAGAAAGAGCATCTCATGTACTCATTTTCTCTTGAAAACGTGTGTGTGTGTGTGTGTGTGTGTGTGTTTGGTAGTACAGTGCCTGTGGAGGCCAGAAGAGGGTGTTGGATTTCATGGGGCTGAAGTCACAGGCTGTTGTGAGCCACCACGTGGTTTTGGGAACATCAGTGGATGCTCTTAACCACAGAGCCGTCTCTCCAGCCCCAGCGTACTGGGTCCTGAGTCAAAGGGGACACCTCTGAAGGGTGAGTGTGTCTTAGCTGGAAACATCTCCACTCTGAGCAGGCACAGGCTCTCAGGGTCGAAGGCTGAAGGCTCTGTTCTGAGACCACGTTCTGGAAGCATCCTGTCTCCTTATGTGACTTCCTTTCAGGTAAAGAGCTTGTCTCCTGGAAACACAAGCCAAGACTTGTTTGAAAGTTTGCTCTGACACTAAAGGACCAACATGAGGGAGACCTTCTCCTGTGTGGAGGAGAAGAAAACAAGGACAGACGAGGTATTGCTCAGGAATCACCCCAAGTCGCTTGATCCTGACTGTTTTTTTTTTTTTTTTCTTCTCTCCAACCTTCTTCTTTTGAGGCCAGGTCTTCCTCTGTGGCCCAGGCTAGCCTAGAGTGCATAAAATTTTCCCATCTCAGCCTTCCCAGTGCTGGGGTACAGGTAGGAGTCAGAATGCCAAGCTGAGCACAATTAATTGTTTTCTATTTTCTTGAATTAGTGTAATTAAACACTAAAAGAGAGGAAGTCATGCAACACAAAAGAAAGACGAACTAAGAAGGGCCTCGGCTGTGCAGAAAGACATCCTTTGCAGAGCCAAGATGCTCTCGAATATTTACGCAAGGAGCTGTGGAACCAAGGGCTGCTAACAGTTTTTAAACTTTGTCACTGTCACAGCAAGTGAGAGAACTTCATTACAAGTCCAAGGTCATGGTCAGAGTATCCCAAACTGGATATTAGTAATGCATAGAAATTACATATGTAAGTATATATGTATGTGTGTGTGTGTGTGTGTGTGTGTGTGTGTGTGTGTGTATCTGCGGAGAGAGAGAGGCACAGACAGACGCGTACATGCGGAGGCCACAGGCTGATACTGCGTGCCGTCCTCCGTTGCTCTCCATCCTATCTTTTGAGACAGGGTCTCTTTCTGATCCTGGAGCACATTGATATGGGGTAGGGAACCGTGTGTGGCGGGGGGACAAAGTGAAGAAGGCTGGTGGCCTTAGGGAGTAAGGCTGTGGCTATGAAAGGCAGGAAGAAAACGGCTGCGCTTGAAACTCATGCCCACGACCACAAGAGGGACTCCCAAGTTCACTCACTGGTACCACTGTTTCTACAAGAACAACTTTAGAACACTCAGAAGATGCTAATTAGTGAAGATATAAATAAAATAGAGATACAGGTGCTGCCCATTATTGCAGAGAAAGAAACTCACTTAAAACTGAGTGCTCTCAACAATCCACGGGGGAGGGGAGGGAAGGCTCTCATCGCTGGTGAGCTTTGCCCACCAGCTCCTCGTGTCTGCCTTTCCTGCTGGGTACAACCCTGTGCCGGGATGCTGATTTATCCTTACAGATTTTCCTTGTCTCTCTTTGGCCAGAAGGTGCTGCTCTGATACAGTGAGCCAGAGAGCACAAAATAATGCAGAAATAACCGGCACCGAGAGGGATAAAGATGTCAACTGTGTCCTGTAAGAATCCAGGCACAAAGCTGTCCATTATGAAGGGAGAGGAGGGCTTTGCTGTAGCGTGCACCTCCATAAACAGCTAAATGTAACCATGGAGTCCTGCCTTGTGATATTCATGGCCGCGTAAACAGTAGCCTGACTTTCCTTCTCATTAACGCTCCTTTCTTGATACAGAGGCTTCTGTACTGTGAATTTGGGGCAACATAGAATGATCTGTAAAGTTATTTTTTTTTCCTAACAGGGTGTAGCGTACATGGAATAAAAACTAGAACGTAAAATCAGCAGACTTTTATTTTTATTTTTAACAAACACAGCTTTGCTTTACTGTATAAAATCCCATATGTTACAGGGAGACCGCGGCGACTGCAGCGGGGCTAACAAAGGATCAGAGCAGAGCGCGGCCGCGTGTTCAGAAACTTGGGATTTCTTCTGATGGTGGCAAACAACACTCAAACAAATACTTCTCTCAAAGATGTCACACCATCACTCAAAATGTTAAACCAGTTATAAAAAGAGCATCTTTAAACTGAGCTGAAGCGGAATTGTATTCACAATTACTCATTTTACTTTCAAAACTTAGGCCAGGGTAACTTTTTTTGTTTTTTAAAGTGAAGATTTCTCTACCACAGGAAGCAAACTGCATCAAGCATTTTTAATATGGGATTGCTGCTTACCCCTAGTTAAGGCAGCAAACCAACCAAGAATAGACTAAGGCGCCCAGGGGCCCAATAGCCCAGAGCCCTTTTGCACCCTGCTTACCAACCTTCTGCTGCTGCATTTTTTAAAATGAAAGAGTGGATTTGTGGGAGCCCCTTTACTGCCACACTTGCCCAGCTGCACCAGCTCATGCTCATTTTCTCAGCATGAGGAAGGGAGAGGCAGGAAGATCAGAGGTTCAAGGTCAGCCTGGGCTGTAAGAGATGCTGTCTTAAAAAGAAAAAAAAAAAACTGAGAGGAGAGAGAGGGAGAAAAGGAGAGAGATAGGGAGAGGGAGAAAGAGAGGGAGAGAAAGAGAAGGAGAAAGGAAGAGATAGAGGAGGGAGAGGGAAAGAAAGATGGAGAAAGGGGGAAGATAGAGGGAGAGAGGGAGGGAGAGAGAGGAAAGATGGAGAGGAAGAGAGGGAGAAAGAGAGGAAAAGGAAGAAAGAGGAGGAGGGTGAGAGAAAAAAGGGAGTGAGGAGGAGACAGGGAGAAGAAGGAGAGAGGGACAGAAAGAGGGAGAGAGACAGAGAGAGGCAGAGACACAGACACACAGAAGACCTCTTTTGTTCTAGAGGGCAGTAAATGCCTAACCCTGAGGGGAACTTACTCCATTTACTAGAAACATGGTCAAAGCAGGTGTGGGGTTTCAGTTAGGCCTCAGGTGGTTTCCTTTTGCCAGACTCAGTGGAAAGACTCAGGAGACTCTTGCTCCTGGTAAGGAAGCAAGCCTTAGGAAGCGCTTAGGAAAGGAAGGGCTGACTGCAGAAGAGCTGTGGGCTTTGACTCCTGAACTGGCAACCACATGGCTGCTCAGGTGAGGAAGGGCGATTCCAGGGCTGGAGTCTCCGGGAGTTTCTTCTTCAGTGGAGGATGAATAGCCTGTCAGCCAGACTTGTCCGTCCTCATGGTTTTGGGGAAACCATGTGGACATGTGTGATGTCTCTGAGAATATGTATGTTTGACGTTTAGTTATGTGAGGATAAGGGAAATACTTCTATTTTTAAGTCCAAGAAACACCAGGCAAAACCCTTGTAAATTTGCCATTATCAGTTTAGAATTTTTATGAGACTTTAGCACAACATATGTTTTTTTCAAATCAAAGTCAAAGAAGTGTGTGTGTGTGTGTGTGTGTGTGTGTGTGTGTCATGAGGACCTGGTTGTAAAACTTGCTGTGTAGCTGGGCCTTGAATGCTTCTCTGTAGCCCTGGCTGGTCTGGACTGGCTTTGTAGACCAGACTGCCCTCAAACCCACAGAGATCCACTAGCATCTGCTTCTGAAGTGCGGGGATTAGTGGTGTGCGCTACTACACCCAGGCTGGCTGGCCTTTAAATACTTCACTTTCTCTGTTTTTATCACAAACCTATGGCTCAAGGTGTGCCTTCATCTTTCTGTCACCAGATTCCTGATTTACCCAGAAACCTCTGGTCCAGTGACTAAATCACAAAACATTTCAAAAGGAAGCATTTCTGTATATTTCATAAACAACCATTTTCTCTGATATATAGAGTTAAAAACTCTTATTTAATCTGATGGCAGCTTGCACTGACTCAAAGGATTCTTTCATAGCTTTTAAAAACAATTATCTTTAATTATGCATGTACATGGTAAGCATGTGCACATGAGTGAGGTTGCTGCAGAGGCTAGAAGAGTTTCGGTTCCCTTGGACCTTTCTGACATGGTGAGGAGAGCGAACGATGGTCCTATGGTGAGGTAGTGTGTGTTCCTAACAATCGAGCTATCTCTCCAGCCTCGTGTGTGTGTGTGTGTGAGTGTGTGTGTGAGTGTGTGAGTGTGTGAGTGTGTGAGCGTGTGTGTGTGTGAGTGTGTGAGCGTGTGAGTGTGTGAGCGTGTGTGTGTGTGAGTGTGTGTGTGTGAGTGTGAGTGTGTGAGAGAGTGTGTGAGTGTGTGTGTGAGTGTGTGAGTGTGTGTGTGTGTGTGTGTGACTGTGTGTGTGACTGTGTGTGTGAGTGTGTGAGTGTGTGTGTCTCCTGGGCAGGAAGCCAGAGCTGCTGGTGAGTCGGTCACTGCAACAGCCACATTATATCCACAAGACAGTGTCCCTCAGCATTCTTCCCCATCTTCTGGTTCTTACTCCTTTTGTCCCCTCTTCTGTCATATTCCCTGGGTGTCGGAGAGGGTTAAGCAGATGTCCTATTCAGGGTGGTCAAAAAGAAATTCAACAGTAGGCTTGAGTCTATTTGTGAGAAAAGTGTTCGTGAGTTAACTTTATAGTCACAGGTTTGGTGCCTTTACTCAACAACTACATGTTCAAACCATGTCAGGGCGTGCGTGGCTCTAGGCCCTTGGGATCTGCAGGGACAAAACAATCTCCTGCCTTAGAGGACACTGCGCTGCAGCAGCAGGGGGAGGGGATGGGTAGAACCATGGCTAAAGCAGGGGTAAGGGGTGGTGGAGAGAACCAGAAAGGAGACAGAAGGGGTGTGAGCAGAGTAGATGGTGCGGTCCTCATGGGACACGATGAGAGCTTGAACATTCAGCAGGACACGAGCTGCAGAGCGGCTCTGAGCAGAGGGCAGGTGCCATTCGCTTTGCCCTTGAAAAGGATCTCTGTTGCTTTTGTATTGAGTGTCTTCAGTGAAACAGCAGGAAGTCCCGGTGGCAGGCCTTGGCAATTCAGATGAGGGGTGATAGTGGCTTGCTCTAGGTGGAAACAGTAGGAAGTGCTTGGGCAGAGTCAAGAAGGCTTTTTGCCAGAGCAGCAAAGGGTCCTGAGATAGAGATAGCTAGGGCAACCCAAAAGCTTCACCCTGATCAGGTGACAGTGGGGGACAGGAAGGAAGGGGTCAGTGACCACTGGTGTAAACAACTCTCTGAAATGTGCCAGAAGAAGAGCAAAGGGGCATCTGACCCTCAGAAGATACAGGGTCAGAGACAGCTGGTGAGATGATCCACTTGAGAGGAAAACGTAAAGGAGGAGGAGGAGGGAGGGAGAATCCTGCAGGAATGTTGCTTGCAGGGCCCCTGGATCCAAGCTTCAAGTGCAGGGTCTGGCTTTAGTAGGCAGATAAGTTCATCTGTGGAAGCTGGTGGGAAGATCTGCTGAATGCAGGCCTCAGGCTGTCTCTCCTGTGTTCCACCAAAGGACAACAGCGAGGTAATCATGGCACCGAACCACAAACTCAGATGGTTTATGGCCATTCTTAATCAAGCAGAGAGGATGATGGACCATAGCAGAACCTGTAGAGGTCTCCTCTGATGCTCGATGGAGTATGTGGTTTGTCATTACGAACCGGCGGCTGTGTTACCTGCAGAAGTTTAGGGCTTGTCCTGAGCACTAAAAGAACCTGTGCACCAACAGCATTCCTCATAGTCTGGGAGTGAAAGGTTCCTTTCTGTCTCCAGTGGTTGTGCCATTTGGGGAGGTTCTGGGCACCCTAAGGGTGTGGGGGAACTGGGGCAGGTTCTGGGCCCTTGGGGGTCTAGCTGGGAAAAGCAGGGTCATTGCAAGTATAAGCAGCCTGGCCTTGACTTCCTGTCTGCCAGGAGCCCGTCCTCTGCCAGCTCCCACCACCATGATGCTGCCTCCTCCAGCTGGGACTGTGGACTGAAGTCTCTGATGCGCCGAGCCAAGGTGAACCCTTCCTCTACGTTTTTCTCTCAGGTGTTCAGGTTGCCACACCAAGTTACCAGCATTCCCCTAGCTGTGGTTTCCGTTTCCATAGTTTCTGCTGTCTGTGGCCAATGGCTACCTGAAAATATTGGATGAAGAATTCTAGGCACAAGCAATTTCTAAGTTTTGTTCTTAAAAAATATTTATTTTTATTTCATGTGTGCGTTGTTTTGCCTGCATGTGTGTCTGTGCGCCTCGCGCACGCCTGGTGCCTGTGGTTGCTGGAAGAGGGCATCGGATGAGGTCAGAACTGCAGTTACAGAAGGCTGTGAGCTGCCTCGTGGGTGCTGAGGATTGAACCCGGGTCCTCTGGGAAAGCAGCTGGTGCTCTTAACCACTGGCCGTCTCTCCAGCGCCCATTCTTAAGTTTTAAATGAGGTCCTGTTCTGAGCAGTGTGATGAAGCCTCATGTGAGTGCACCGCACCCTTCAAGGCTTCCATGCTGTGTATGCTGCACGCTCACGAGTCATTTAGTGGCCACGTGAATTATCAGAGGCACCATTGTAGGGCTGTTGTGGGACCCTGTTCTGGGGAGACATAAATAGACAACCTTTCACCCCCGATAATGAAACAATGGCAGCCCCAAGTAAGGATAATTCACAAATGCAACTTGGTGAAGCAATGAGAATCATGAGGGCCACACAAAGGAATGTGGGTGTGGAGCTACTTGCAGAAGAGAATTGGCTCAAAGACATCTGTGTTACTGAAGCCCACCCTAGCATTAGTGGCATCCCACAAAAGCTGAGTGCAATGTACAATCTGCACGCAGCTCAACAAGTTGGAGGGTGTTTATTTCAGGCTCAGCTTGCTTGAGCCTCTTCCAGGCATTTTTGATTGATCTAAGATTGTCTCTTATCATTCCTCACTGCTTGTATTTGCTTGAGGTGGGAGGAACCTAGTGTGTCCATTCAGTTTCAGGGACTTCCTGAAACCCTTGAATTGTTTACTTCCTGAGTTTACCAAGCTTCCCTGTAGAATGCAAAGCTTTTACCTCCCTTAAAAAGCTTGCCTCAAACAATACAGCCACTTTTGATGAGAACTGATAGACTAAGATCAGAAAGGAGAGGAGAACCTCCCCTATCAGTGGACTTGGGGAGTCGCATGCATGCAGAAAGGGGAGGGAGGGTGGGATCAGGAAGGGAGGAGGGAGGGGCTTATGGGGGATACAAAATGAATAAAGTGTAATTGATGAAAAATTAAAAAAAACAGCTTGCCTCAAAATAACTGCTTTATCTCAAACCGCTATATAAGTGCCATGTAAATAATGTTTAACATTATTTACTCAATAGAGGCTCAAAGTACAAGAATTAACTGGGAATTTGGGGAAGCCAAAGAAAAGTTGTAAAGTGCTCAGTTAATTGAAAAGGTTAAAGTTCTCAGTAGGAGAATAAACCCTGTACTTTGTTGCCAAGCTGGGAAAGACCATGTTGTTCTCTTCCTGTACCTTGTTTCTATCTGAGGAATAGAAATAGCAGGCAGACCGCTGTGTCTCCATGATTTCAGGGGCTCCCCAGGTCCTAGGATGTGTCCACTGTGGGACAGAGGGGGAACTACTGGCCAAAAAGTGCTCCCCAACCAGAAACACATAAAGAGCCACAGAAAGCGTACTCTGCTCACTTCTGTTTGCCACCAGGCCCCGTGATCGCTGCCCGAGTCCCCTTTGCTTTGCTTCATGACACATTTTCCTACTTTTCTCTTGTCTCTGCCCAGAGCGGTTCATCTTTGACCATAGTAACCCCATAAACCTTCCACACCAACATCATCTCTTACCTCCCATGACTGTGTTATTTTCTTGGAACTGCTGTTATGTTTGAAACCTTCCATGACCACCGAGTCTCTGTGTACTGTGACTGTCTTCCTACGCAAAAATACACGCTCCTTATAGGAGGGGAGGGACTCTGTGTTGCTCAGTACCCTCTCCAGCCTTGGACAGCACCTGTTCATAGCTGGTTCTCGAGAAATATCTGCTGGGTGAAATACTGACTACCATTGTTGTCCCCATTTTGAATATATTGAAAAGTACTTTGAAAGAACCCGTTAATTTTAAAGATGTACTGACAAACCGTTGTTTTCATTTTTGTCATGTAACAGTGTGTATCAAGTGTGAATACTTCTAACTCAGTGTAAGTCCCTTCGATGGTCTTCTTATCAATTCTCCTCCTCAGGCTTCCACCAGGAGAGAAACCTTGTTTGATGCGCTTAGTGACAGTATACATTCATTACTGTGACATACGGGAGAAGCTTACCATGAAAGGAAAAGTGTTGGCTGCCTCACAACTTCCAAGACCAAGTTCTCAGCACAAAGGAGATTTGTTCCCCTCAGAGCGACAGAGGGCAGAGAGTAAGATACAGGACGAGGGAGAGGGGGAAGGGAGGAGGGGCATTTGTCTTGGAGGACAAAGGACTGGATAGAGAAGGGACAGATGGGGCACAAGTAAAATGGCAGTTTATAAAGCTACGAGGGGAAACCCCATGTTAGGATGAGGTGTGTAATCGGGCATGTTAATTAGGTGAGCCAAAGGGGGCCTTTGATCACTGGACTTAAATAGTTTGACAGCTGGACCTTGATAGTCATTGTCAAGGGGAGGAGGAGGCCAATAAAGGAACAGACCTTGGTGGCTAGCTTTAGGAATGTAACCTAACAGCGTTTAGAAAGGCAGCGGGAATGGGGAGAAAGGCAAGGCCTGCCTCAGCCATGCTTGCCACACTCGAGCTGGCCAAAGTCTGCCTCTCTCTCTCTCTCTCTCTCTCTTTTCTGATTTAAGAGATTGTGAGAGAAAGGTTCTTAGAGCCTAAGCCCAAGACATAGCTGGATGCTCTTTCACCATCCAGAAACACATTTGTTTTTGCCAAGTGTCTCAATTAGGTGATGCAGTGAAGACTGGGTCTCCAGTGATGGTGAGGGAATGCAGTGAAGACTGGGTCTCCAGTGATGGTGAGAGGATGCAGTGATGACTGAGCTTCAAGTGATGGTTATGGGATGCAATGATGAGCAGTTCTAGAGTGATGGTGAGGGGATGCAGTGATAAATGTGTCTTTAGTGATGTTGAAGAGATGAAGTAAAGACTGGGTCTCCAGTGATGAGGGGACGTAGTGATGACTGGGTCTGGAGTGATGGTGAGGGCTGCAGTGATGAATGTGTCTCTAGTGATGGTGAAGAGATGCAGTGAAGCCTGGGTCTCCAGTGATGGTAAGGGATGCAGTGATGAATGTGTCTCTAGTGATGGTGAAGAGATGCAGTGAAACCTGGGTCTCCAGTGATGGTGAGGGATGCAGTGATGGTGAGAGGATGCAATGATGAATGTGTCTTCAGTGATGGTGAAGAGATGCAGTGATGACTGGGTCTGAGTGATGGTGAGGGCTGCAGTGATGAATGTGTCTCTAGTGACGGTGAAGAGATGCAGTGATGACTGGGTCTGGAGAGATGATGAAGGGATGCAGTGATGACTGGGTCTGGAGAGATGATGAAGGGATGCAGTGATGACTGGGTCTGGAGAGATGATGAAGGGATGCAGTAATGAGTGGATCTCCAGTGATGGTGACAGGGGTGGATTGATGACTGGGCCTTGAATGACGGTGAGGGAGCTTTGGCACTTCCTAGTGGAAGGAAGAGGAGTGATGACAGTACCCATATTTGGGAGTCAACCATTCTTTCCCCAGCCCTGAAGGACGTCGGGAGATAATAAAGGATACAGGAAGTACAAGATGGATGGAAGGGAACCCCATTTACCCAGGTCCTCTAAAGCCGTCATGGTGACAAGGTGGAGCGTTTGAAGGTGAGCTACTTTTGAGTCAACCACACAGCTCTGAGTCAGCCTCACCCTTGCTCCTGCACATAAGCCTGATAAACTCACGGGCACACCAAGCTGGACTTATGTGGGTTGGGTTTTGGTGTTGTTGGATCCTTTAGGGTGCGTAGACATTTGCTCACAGCATTAGAATGCTCCACACACCAGAATTTGTCAGAGAGAAAAAAATTGACCTTGAGCTTTTGCTAGGTTGTCAAGGTAAAAACTGACCCAGTGTACCTGGTAGGCTACTGGACAGGCCTCAGACCTGTGGGGCCTGTGGGCTAGTGCCCACCCAGCATTGCCATACTTTCCGGGCTAAGTGGCGGCATGTAATCTTCACAGCAAATGAAATTTTTATTCCAGCTACCATAGCCTGCCTTCCTGCCATCCTTCCTTCTTTCCTTCTTTCTTTCTTCTGTCCTTCTTTTTTCCCTTTGCTTTGTATCATTTTCTCCTTCCTACCTTTTCTTCTGTCCTTCCTCTGTCCTTTTCCCGTCCATTTCCTCTCCTTCCTTCCATAGTGCCTCCTCCTCTTCCCTTCCTCCTTCCTCCCTTGCCATTCCCTTCCTTCTTCCTTCCTGCTTTTTTTCTACCCCTTTCCCTCTTTCCACCTTTTCTTGCACTTTCCTATATTTCTATTTGGAAGATTCCCATTGCTCTAGCTTCTTGTATGCACATTCACAGTTAGTGTGCAGCCACAGAGACAAGACTGCTGTGTTATGCTGTGAACTTGACTCTGGACTCGAGGAAGCCCTGCCATGTGGCCACAAAGGTAAAGATTAACCAGTCCCCCAACCCCACCCCAAGCTATAGGAGCCTAGAAAGGTAGAGTTTTATTGATTTAAAATTTTTATTGGAAAGACATATCAAAATAATTTCCCCACAGATCTGCATAAAATACAACCGCCTGCCTCATCATCCAGTATGTTGATAGATGCAAAGAAATGGAAACTATCCAAGTGTCCATTAACTGATTAACATCTATAGAATGTGATGTGTATGTATGTGTGTGTGTGTATGTGAATACTGTTCAGCCACAAAAAAGATCTTACAACATGGCTGGAAGAGAAGGTCATCACAATAAGTGAAAAAATCCAAGCAAAGAACAATACAGACATGTACCACATGGTGTGGCCTGTGGAATCTGAAGAGGATGCTCTCACAGACTCTGAGAGTGGACTGGTGGTCACCAGAAGGCGGGAGAATAGGAGGGAGGGCTAGGGAGAAGGCAAGCTACAAGTATCACCTTATAGTCACACAGGAGGCAGAAGTCTGGGTATGCTTGAGCACACTAGGGTGACTACAGATGAAAAGATTGTAATGTGTATTTCAGTGAGCTGGAAGAAAGGAGTGTAAAAGCTTTTCTCACAAGGAAATGATAACTAAAGAGAAGGATGTGATCTGCTCAACCTAATTAAGAATTATACAGGGTGGTAGCTAGTTTTATATGTCTGCTTGCTACAACTTAGAGTCATATAGGAAGAGCCTGAATGAGGGACTACCTAGATTGGCTTGGCCTGTGCCAGGCACGCCTGTAGGGGATGGTATTGGTTGTTAATTGATACAGGAAAATCCAGGCTATTATGCAAGCACCATTTCCTGGACAAGGCCTGGGTCCTGAAGTACAGAGGACAGGAGAAAGCTGGGGTGGCAATCGGCAGGCCGTGTGCGTGCATCGGTTTCTTACTGTTCTTGGCTGTGGGTGTGAGGTGACTGGCTGCTTGTAATCTTGACTTGAAACATGGGTTGTAACCGGAATGATAAAGCAAACCTGCCCTTCCTCTAGTACGTTGCTTTTCTCGGGGCATTTATGGTAACAAAGATGAAGTGAGAACAGAGGTGCGCGCATTTCAAACTGGCACCTGGCTCTGCATTTTTATGTTTCATATATACATTTTATACAAATAATTTTTATGTTTTTATGTATAAGCTAAAAACAGCAGACTATAAAGCAGGGTGGGAGTCAGTGGCATTTCCTGTATTTCTACCTCTCTTCCAGCAAACCCAGGGATGGCTAGAAGGAACAGGGAGATAAGAATGCCTATAAGGTCATGCTTTTTCTTGTTATGAAATCATACTATTTGGGCCCAGGGGAGTGGGGAGCTCCTCTTCCCCCCAGCACTAGTTCACCACAGAGCTTAGGCCATGTGCTCATACACTGTTCCTTTAGCTGCTTCTGTGACCCCAGAATAAAAGAATGGATCTAGGTCACCAAAGTCCTCCACAGGCAGAGGACATGGGCAGTGGGGGCATTGCAGGCCATAGACAGGATAAAAATGATGATACCAGATCTTTAAAGAGAAAACACTGTAAACTGTGACTTCCTCATTGCTTTTGATAGAGGGGGTTGTTTATTTGTCTTCCATCTTCAAACAAAACGAAATCTGAGCCAGGGAGGATGAGTGTGGGAACCTTGTCTAAATAGCACAGCTGTTGTGCAGTTTCTCTCTCTCTCTCTCTCTCTCTCTCTCTCTGTGTGTGTGTGTGTGACAACCTACACCCTCATGCTTGGTGGCCCTCATTCCTGTCTCCTTAACTTGGAGGAGGCCTTCACTTACAAATATACATTACTGTACTCACGGGGGAGTGGCCATTCAGAATCTAGCACATAGGTGTGGGATGATTTTTCTATCGCATGGTGAAAGCTGAACATGGGAATTGAAAGGCTTACTGTGCAAAATGGCGACCATAGCTTATAGCACATTCTCTTGGAAAATGCTCAGAAGAGTGGCAGAGTGTTCTCACCATGGAAATGAAAACCCCGTGAGGTGAGGCCTGTGCTGCTCGGTCACGTCCTTATGCACATATGAACACTGTGCTGCCCGGGGCAAATGCACACATTTTACCTGCCAATGGAAAAGAGGAGTCAGAAACCAGCAACCAGTTGTCTCCCCTTCCTCCCCTCCCCTCCCTAGACACTCTTCTTCTCCCTCCTCCTCATCTCTTCCCTTCCCTTTTTTCTTCCTATTTTTATTACTCTTTGATTTTATTTTCTAGCCCATTAAAATTATTCTTTCACAATTATACACGCAGATCCACACACAGAGTACTTTGATCACGCCCCTTCCATTCACCCCCCCCTTTCCCCTTGCTCCTTCTGCTGTATTCCCACCACGCCCTCCTCTGTTTCATGTCTTTTGTTGACTGTGGCCACTGCATTTAATTCGGGTGCTCACACTGGCACCAGTAAGGGTTATTGACTTGAGCAAGAACGTCTAACCGACCAGGGCTCACACCACTGAGGACCGTGCCTCTCTCCCACAGCAAGTGGACTCTTAAAGCGTTCTGCCAGGGCCACATGATCCCCTCCCACTTCCATGGTGGAAGGCTGACAGCCTGGCCATGGCTTTGCCCCCTTTCTTGAGTTCCACCTTGGAAACAGTGATCACAGTGAGTAAATGCTGACTATAACCTCATGTTTCCCGAGGGCCTGGGAGCAGCCTGGGAAAGACCAAAAAAGCAGTAGATTTGCCTGATTTGGGTTCAGCTCATATACCACACTCTTTCTTCCTTTTGGACAGGCAAGACTCGGACTTACGATGCGGCTGAGAATGACCTTGGGTTTGGACTCCTGATCTTCTTGCCTCTACCTATCAGGTACTAGGACCTCAGGTCTGTGCACCATGTCTGCTTTATGCAGTGTTGAGATGAGCCCAGGCCTTCATTCATGCCAGGCAAGCACTGGACCAACCGAGCTCCGTCTGCAGCCCCACACCCATAACACAGTTTTCATCCTCAGGCCAGTCATTAGACAGAGACCACTGAGCTTCTTCAGAGCAGGGCAGAGGCATTCTGTGCCACATGGATGTCTCTGCAGTCAGAATATTCCCTTTCAAAGGAAATTAGCTTAATGTTAATTAATGACAACTCAAGAGAGCCACAGCTACCCAGGTGGCTAAATCAATCTGCCATGGTGTTTACCCTGAGAGCTGGGCTGACCCTTCTGGCAGCATACGTCCTGATGAGTCTCAAAATAAGTGAGGAAATGAACTGAACTGGGCAAACTCTCCCCAGGCCCACCTGCTGTTGTGGACTTCTACGGAGCCTGTAGTGTGGCCTCCACTGTGGTCAGCTTCTATGTAGTCCTGGGAGTGGGTAGAAAGGATTAGTAAAATAAAATCATTCCTACATTTTTCACTCTCAAGTTATTTCCCTGCCATGTGCTCCCTTTGTAAACTTTGTTCCCTTTGTAAACCCTCAAGGAAGGAAGTGGTCAGGCCCCCACCTGTGGAGCTCCAGCAGCCAGGCCCCGCCCCCAAACTTTCCTGGTGGCCCTAATGGTCATTTTCTAAGGGATGTAATTGTTGTTCCCAGCCTCAAGGCTGGAGAGTGTGCAGTCTCTCCTCTATGAGAAAAATTCCCACTGTTTCATGAATCGAACAGAAAAAGTCAGTGAAGACATGAAAACAATAATAAAAACAATGGAATGTAAATTCTTGAGCTGAAAATTTTCTCAGTGAATTTAAGAATGGCCTCTATGGTATATATGTAAGATAAAGCAAACATGAGAATTAGTGCAGGCTTTGAAAATACACAGGTTAGGAAAAAACTGAAAAGGTGTGAAGGAAGCTTATGGGAATGGGGAAACACTATCCAAGAAGCAAATACTGAGGTTATTAGGGTTTAGGATTGACTTGAGGATTCCCAAGGGCTAGTATGCATTTCCAAAGAAATGATACAAAAAAAAAAAAAACCCAAAACCAAAACCAAAACCAAAACAACAAAAACATACATACATATCCAAGTAGAGGATGGTCAAAGGTCACCAGACAGTTTCAACTCAGTTAAGTCTGTCCTAAGTCATCTTCTAATCAAGCTCTCATGGGTGAGTAATATGAAGAAAGGCTTCAAGGCTTCAATGGAAAAAAGGCAGCCTGTGGGCACACATAACCACACCCTCGGGAGAAACATGATGGGCAGAGAAGGAGTCAGAGATCATTTTCAGGACAAAGAATTGCAAAAATTGGCCAAAAGCATTGTATTAAAAAAAAAAATCCCTTAGAAAGGAAGGCAAGACAGAGACTTCCCCAGAAAATATGAAAGCTGAGAAAGCATGCCTCTATTCCGTCTTTTCCCCAGCAATGCTGAAGAATGACCGTGAACTAAAAAAGGCAGACATCAGTGCATAAGGGAACAGCACAGGAAAGAGTATGAAGAGAACAAACACCCACTAAGAAAAACTGTAAGAGAAGGGGAGAAACACTATTAGAAAACCAAGTTACATAGGTTGATTATAAGACCTTTACTGTCAATAATTACCTTAAACATAAATGGATCAAATTCCTCAATTAAAAAACATAGAATGACTAAATGTATAAATAATAACACCCAACTATATGTTACAAAAAACTTCCTGGACCTTTAAAGATATATAACATGAAAGTAAAGAACGCATGATTATCATATTAACATCAATAAAATAGATTGTGTGTCTAAAGAGTAAAAACAGATAAGAGGTTGCAATATAATAACAAAGTTACCAATTTAGTAAGAAATAGTTAGCAAGAAATAGCAATTCTAAGCATATATGAACCCAATATTTGAGGAACTAAATACATAGGGCAAAGTAATAACAGACCCAAAGAGATAGATATGCCCTATACTAGAACAGCTAAGAATCTTAACACACCCTTTAGACAATGACAGATTATCTAGACGGACAGGCCACAAAGAAACAGCAGAGTGAAATTTCATCTTACACAAAATAGATCTTAAACAGGCACAGAGCCTCCCAGCTGAGAGCTATCCAGTGTACATTCTTCTAATCATCACACGGAACATTCTACAGGGTACATCCATAGAGGGGACAAAACCTAAATCATGTCAAGTATCTTTCCACTTAGAATGTGATACAGTTGGAAATAAGCAATGAGGAAAACACTGTAATGAAACCACTGGTTTTTGAACACTCAATGGACCAAGGAAGAAAAAAAAAAAGAAACAGCATTTTCTAGAAAATACTCTATCTACCAATGCTATTGGATACAGCTAAGGTTTAAAAAAAGTTTATATGAATCAATGGCTGTATAAAAATATAGAACATTTTGAAGCAACTAAACTGTCAGTTGAACTCAAAAACTAGTAGAGGGGGAAAAAGAAAGATAATCACATAAGTCAGTGGAATGGGAACTACAGCTTAAACATGAGTGAGCCGAAGCATTGGTTATTCAGCAAGGTTAGAGAAAACAGAGAGCACCCTTAGCTAGAATAGCTGAAGGGAGAGAAACCTTAGCCACACAGAAGCAGCGGTGAGTGCAGGCATAACAGCTCACACAGAAACCGGCAGGACAGTTAGCTGCCACCTGAAACAGCTGCAGCACAAGTTTCATAATCGAGAAAAACAGAAATTATAAACACACACACACACACACACACACACACACACACACACACACCTCACCAAGAACGAATCATCTAACAGAACTGTGTGGTATGAAATCGAAAAAGTAACAAAAATTTTCTTATTAAGGAAAGTTTAGAACCAGGTGGTGTCAATGTTGAGTGCTGAAGAACAGCTAAAGCATTCCCTAACAACATTTCTCCTTATGTTATTCCGAACAACAAAAGAGGGTAAAATTCCTCCAAACTCTGGACAGCCACTTTCTCCTTCATGCCAAAACAAGGTTAAGGGGATAGCATAAAACAGATATTGGTGGCACACACCTTTAATCCCAGCACTCGGGGGGCAGAGGCAGCCAGATCTTTGTGAGTTTGAGGCCAACCTGCTCTACAAAGTGAGTCCAAGACAACCAAAGCTACACAGACAAACAACCAAAAGGAAAAAAAAAAAAAGGACCTATAGAAATTTATAGCTCAGTGTACTTGATGGAAGTTGACGTGAAAATCTTCATTCAGGAATCAAATCCAGTAGCACATTGACAAATCATTCACATTCAAATAGGATTTCCCCCAGGAATTCAATGATGGTTCATTAGATTCAAATCAATAAATGTGCTACATCATACCAATAAAATGAATTTGTTCAATTGTTTTACAGGAAAAAATGTTATAGTTGGTTTGTTCAAGTCAAGATCACTAAGCTTATGTGTCTCTGTTTTTAAATAGTTACTTATTTTATGTGCATGGGTGTTTCGCGTGCTTGTATGTGTGTGCATCACGTGTGCTCAGTGCCCTTGGAGGTCAGAAGTGAAGGGCTCTCTAACAGGACCCAGCAATTGAAATTCATGTTTGGCTACCCTGGCTGACGGGTCCCGTCAGGACTTACCAGCCTAACATGCACTTCTCCTTCCTCTCCTTAAAAACCCAACAAAACCACCTGCTGTCTGCCTTTACCAACCCAGAGGCAGCCCTGTCCCCCCACTTCCAGGGTAACAAATCTCCTTTGTGCTGATGGTTTGGTGTCTGGGTGTGTTCTGTGCCTACTTTAAGGCTCCCTCACAAGAACAGGGTGTGGGATCCCCTGGAACTGGAGTTATGGACAGTTGTGAGCCTCCATGTGGCTGCTGGGACCAAACCTTGATCCTCTACAAGAGCAGCTGGTGCCCTTGACTGCTGATCCATCTCTCTAGCTGCAGATGCTCTCTCTCTGATGCTTCTAATCCATAGAGCTATAGAGGACTACGAAGGAGGGGGGCAGCCCACCCTGTTGAGCTGCCTTCAAGTCATTCTTACAACCCCTCACCCACACCCCTGTTATCCCCCTCTCCACTTTGTAAGCAACCCCAGTAAACCCACTGGTTTGCTAAATTGCACCCAAGTACAATAGGCTCCTTGGTTCAACGTGATGCCCACTCGGAGGCACTTCCTCAGGAAATGTCTCCCACTGTAGATGCTTCTCTGGACGCTGAGCTGCAAGAAGGGGAGGGAGGAGTCAGCAAAGGGCAGGCTGAACTACAGTGGGAGTTCCCCAGGAGGCCCAGGATGTCAAGTCTAAGTGAGGCAAGGCGCACAGATGTGCCCTGGCAAACGGGTGCTTTCTGGAAGGTGTGTAACCTCGGCAGTTACTGTGGCTCATAATGACTGGTGGAGAAGGTCTCTACCAATACGCAAGGGTAACCAAAGCTCGCCATGGAGATGGGCAACAGAACAGGAGCCTCAGTCCCAAGGGGGAGTCTGAATGCTGAACTCTGGTTTCTGTGGCAGGAACTCACCACATGCCTCCATCTCGGATTTTTTTTTAATTATTATCATTTATTACAATTTATTCAACTTGTATCTTGGCTGTGGTCCCTCCCTCGGCCCCTCCCAATCTCACCCTCCCTTCCTCTTCTTCTATGTCCCTCCCCTAGTCCCCTGATAAGGGAGGTCTTCCTCCCCTTCTATATGAACCTAGCCTATCAGGCCTCATCAGGATTGGTTGCATCTTCTTCCTCTGTGGCCTGGCAAGGCTGCACCCCACGGGGGGAGGTGATCAGAGAGCCTGCCACTAAGTTTATGCCAGAGAGAGTCCTTGCTTCCTTTGCCAGGGACCTCACTTGGAGACTGAGTGTATGGGTGTGTGGGTATGGGTATCTTTAACTGTTTGTCTTTGTGTGTGGGGATGTGCACACAACTACAGATGATTGCGAATGGCCAGAGAGCAGTGTCGGATACCCTGGGACTGGTGTTACTGGCAGCTGTGGGCCTCCTCATGTGGGTGCTGTGAACTTCATCCAGGTCTTCTGGAAGAGCAGAAAGTGCTCTTAATGGCTGAGCCATCTCTCCAGCCCCTTCTCCCATTTTTAAAGGTTACATGAGTCTCTTATCTATCGTGGGAAAGAATTCATTCTAAGGAGCTTAGGAAGGGGAATCCTGGACACACTGCAGGACAGTGCTGTGAGAACGCAGTTAAGATCTGCTGAGTCTCAACAGGCTGATGTGAAGTCAGAGTCGACCTTCCCTTACACGAATGGATTCACAGGCACGTGGGCGTCCACAGCTGATCTTAGTAGACACTGATTGTGTGCGCTTGTTCTTGTCTTATAGCTCTGACTAACTTGGTGCATGCTATGTAACCCATGGCAATTCTCCTGCCTCAGCCTCCCCCGTGCTGGAATAACAGGTGTAAGCCACTGTGATGGTCGCTCTTGACTATCCACTTGACTGAATCTGTCATTAGCTCAAAGCTCAGATACTGGCTACACCTGTAAAGGTGATTTGAAGTGGGCAGACCCACCCTAAACGTGGGCAGCAGCTTCTAGGCAGCCGGAAACAAAAGCCTTGCTTTTGCCTTGTTCTTCAGTGTCCTCCTGAGTTTCTTCACTCTGTAACTGCTTCTGCCTCTGTTGCCACATTCCTTTGCTGAGAGCAGAACCCAGCTGCTTCCGGCCTCTGACTGAAGAGCAGTGGCTCCCGGGAAAACCTTCAGCCTCAGCTTGGGCCGGCTGTGCCCTCCTGTTTGTGGACGGCAGAGCTGTCGGGTTCATAGCCTCACAGGGGTGAAAACAGCCATCGTTGGACCCAGTCAACAATGTAAGGTCCCTTAGAGACCCCGGCTGGTGCGGCCACCGTGCTCAGTGCGAATCCTTCTCCTATGAGAACGTCAGGTGTGGACTATACACGGGAGAAAGATGTTGATTAAGCTCTATGGGTGAAGAAGAAGTTAACTGAGGCCTCGAAGTCATATAGACTGAAGGGATTAACTTCGGGAGAGTCTGCGCACTTGTTCCACAGAACAGAAGGATGGGCGCTGGAGCCACGGAAGCCCGTTTGGGACATCTGCCACCTTCTGCCTCCATCACCTGTTTCCTCAGGTAAGTCCCTACTCCATTCTGGCTCTCCATCCTTTGTTCTTGAAGCTGACTGGGTACTTCACCAAAACAAGCGCCGTGATTATCAAGAGCAGTCCTATGGCTGCCTTCATGCGGACGCTACCCTTTTGATGTTCGCTACAATGGACACTACTGACTTCCCAGAATGCTAACTGGTCTGACGTAGCAGGTGTGTAAAGATGATGCCTGGGTTTTCTGCAGCTATGAAGGCACTAACCCTGTCACGGGAGTGCACCGGACCCTGATGGATTCTCAGCTCAGCCATGGCCTCCTTGGGAAAGCAATAGCTTCTTGCTTGGGACAATCTCTTACAACTGGATCAGATTAAGGCCTCTACCAAGGCTGGGACCCAGGGGGATTTGATAACTTTAGCGTCAGCTGTGGCTGGCATGGGCGGCCCATACAGGTGGGTCCCCCTTTCCCTCATTTGGTTCAGGGATGTCCACTGAGCTCTCTGGAATGCCAAGGTGGTCTCACAGAACCCGCTGCAGTTCTTTAAGGCACTCTGGCCTGAGATTGACGGGCATTCCACAAATCGCTGGTTTTCAGTTCCCCGCTGCTAAATCACTATAGTCGCCTCGTCAGAGCTGGGGCTCATAGAGGCTGTGCTTCTGCCACAAGCCCAGCTCCGGGGACTAATAATTCTGGTTTTAGGTCAGTCTGTAACAAAACCCTCAAGGCCCCCAGCAGACTGTGGTGTAACTGGGCTCTCCCGGGAGCCATTGCGGCAGCCTGCATTCAAGTCTGCGAGTCTCCAAGCACAGGAGAAAACAATCCTGAATTAGACGTGTTCTTATAATCTAGGGAAGGCCTTTAAAAGCGTTGGAACAAACCGTGTCCCGAATTGGTTCCGTAATTAAGGTATGCAGATCTGGGCCTGGAAGATGCCTCACGCCGGCTTTCAGGCCTCTGTGAGGGGGTGGATAATTGCAGATAGGAGCAGCAGGGCCGTTAGAGCAGCTTAATCTACAGAAAGCGTTGGGTATTAGGGGCTTCTGGGACACCGCTTCCACAGTAATGTCTAATCTGCAGATATTACCCCATATGTGTGCTTTTCCCCATTATATTATATTTTTCTTAGAGCTGGGGAGCTTGCATTTGGGTACGATTTTGTAGCAGGATGAATAGGTACCCAAAAGATACTTTGATAGCCATGAAAGGTAAAAACATAATGAGAAAACTGCTTAAGATTTCCAGGGTACAATTCTTGTGACCTGTTAAACTTGTGCGTGGTGGAGAGGCAACAGCCTGATGGCCCCAGAAGGGCCAAAGAGGGCCGTTATGATTTGCTTAGCCTCAACCATGGGGCCAGGCACTGCTCTAACTCCTTTATCCAGCCCCGGTAAGTCAGGAGATTAGCAGGTTCAACATCCACCATGAGCATCATCTTCCCCAAGGACTTTGGTGGGGAAGAGATTAAAAATGAGACTGTGGCTCCAAGAAAAATCACGAGGATGGCCTTCTAGCCAGTGAAGCCGAAGCCTGCCAGATAAAAGTATCTCATCCTGCTTTGTGATAAGTATGCCCTCAATAAGTAATCATTTGGGGGCTGGGGAGACGTTCAGTTGGTCAGGTGTTTGTCTTGCAAGCACGAGGACCTGAGTGTGGGCTCCCAGCACCCCCACACAAAGCAGGGCACTGTGTCTGTAAACAGTGCTGGGAGGCGGAGGCTGGCAGCCTAGCAGAACTAGTGGGCAGGTTCAGAGTGAGACCCTGTCCCCAAAATAAGGTAACAGGGACACCCAGAGGGCCTGGCGGAGAAAGCCAGGCAACCAGAGTTTGATCCCTGGAAGCCACATGAAGGTGGAAGGAGAGAACTGGAATGCACACATCAAGCACATACAATAACATACAAAGGTGGAAGGGGAGAACTGGAATGCACACATCAAGCACATACAATAACATACAAAGGTGCAAGGGGAGAACTGACACACACAAATCATGAACATCCAATAACAATAGTAAATAAAACAGTTCAATTGGGAAAGACATTTGGCATTAACCTCTGGCTTCCACATATATGTTCACATACATGTATTTGTGCCTGCACCTGTAGATGCACACAGCCACACAAGTACATGTACAACACCCACATCATGTCTCTCTCTTTCTATCTCTCCCTCCCCTCCTCTCTCTCACACGTGAATAGTAATTCTCAAACAACTGACATATAAAACCAAATTGTCCTGAGTGGTGACAGCATTACTGGGGAGAGAATCCAGGGTCCTTGCCACTTTAGGCAGTAAAGGCAGCATGGCCGCGCCTGTTTTGCTAGTGTCTGCCCATGTTCAAGCCCGCCCCTCTCCAACACACTTTGCAGTTTTATTGTCCAGCCTTTCTCTTAATGGACCGCTTACAAAGACTTGGCTTCAGAACCTCCTTCTAGCGTGTGGTGATATTTACCAAGCCATCGCTTTTTAACACACTGTGAGAAGGGCTTAGTAAAACAAAGGACATCATAATTTATTGTTTTGAGATTATTGATTCAATAAATTAACAATAATTTCCACAGAGGGTAGGAACCCTGGTGCCATAAAAGTTTATTTATTCCTAGTTTAACTAGCATTGATTAGCGTATTCAGATTGTCCCAGTGAGCTGCAATCAGGCTTTATAGGAGAATTGCTCTCCACCGCCCAGGAGACAGTAAAATAAACATTCAACCAGAAGTGACAATGGCTCCTTTAAAAACCAGAAACAGCTTTTTTATTTTCTCCCTCTTCGAAAGAGCAGGGATAGTTCAGACAATGCTTTTAGTACTTGCTGTGTGCACATTAGATCCTGCTCCCTAAAAACACTCCAAGGACACAAGTTTTAAGAGAGTCTTGCAATTGTTAGCAAACACTGGCTATTTATTCACAAGGACTAAATAAACACATTTTGGGAGACTGGGCTTTAAAATGTCATTCTGTTGCATTTCTGAGCAAGTTGAGTTCAGTTATTATTTTTTCTTTTTTCCACGTTTCAGAACTTTTGTCCCTGCAGTAGAGGATGGATTCCCAAGGAGGATGGATTGCAAGCCTGTTCATAACTGGATAAACAGGGAAAGCTTTTCCATTCACAGCCACAGGGCTGGGAGCAGAATGGCAGGCACCGTAGATACGCCCTTGTAGTTCTGAGTGAGAAGACTTGATGAGGTGGGCTTCTGTTTTCCTACCAGCACCCTAGGCTCTCCTACCTCTCTGTGACAGCCAAGTGACATGTCTGATTCATCTACTCTTAGGTGTAATGCTGTGTTCTCCAAGGCCATCTTTCTCTTTTTCTGCCACCACGACATCTCCATGTTGAACTGTGATTGAGAACCGGGCATCTGGGTAATTAATAAGATGAAATGAAATGAAAGGCAACAAAGCTCCCAGTAACCAAAGGCTTCCGATGAGCACAGGCTTTCAAGGATTTCTGGCATAAAAATGTGTCTCATAATGCAACTCAGGAATTTGAAGTTGTCAGATTAACTGCTGTATTTACTGGTCTGTTTGATTAGGTGAGCATAATTTATATTCCCTCTTGGAGACCTAAATAGCAACCATTTCCTACCAAAACAAGAGCAGAGAACAAAGGCCCCATTCACAGGGCACTGGGCATTGCTCTGTGGGGTTTTGCATTGCAGACACCATGGTTACCAAGCACCTTCCTCTGAAACATGCAGCTAATTTTGCTGTGGTCATTGTTTTTTAAGTGTACATGGAACAGGTACACACACAATCTCACTGCACACCAAACATACTCCATCAGCATCACATGGCGCAGGGTTCTACTCTTTTTATTTATTTATTTATTTGGCACTGCCAGCCTTCTCTCTAATGATCTAGTGAAAAACGTCTATGGTCATTTCTGAAGGGAAAGCAGAGTTTGTGGATGTTCCCGGGTCTCCTGACTGTCACTACTTGTAAACACCCTCAGGTCTGATGGTCACTGTTTTGACCAGCTCCATAGGCTGGTCTCCACTGGGAACAAGGGGGTCAGGATGTTTCCCCTCCCACGGGCTAGCATTATAGTTTACATTTTAAAAATCAATCATGTTTCATGTTTTGGAGACAGGGTCCCTCACTGGTCTGCAGCTTGCCAAGTATGCTGCGCTGGCCAGCCAGTGAGCACCAGAGATCTGCCTGTCCTGGTGCTGGGATTACAGTGTGTGCCATCTTCACTGGCTTTTAAAAATGTGTGCCTGAGTATAGCATCTGTCCTGGATAATTGTGATGATGACATAAGCTAGAGTTATAGAGAAGAAAGAACCTCAACCAAGGAAATGCTTCCGGAAGATCAGGCTGTGGGCAAGTAATGGTTGTTGTGGAACAGCCCAGCCCTTTGTGGGTGGAGCCACCACTTCCCTGGTGGTCTTGGGTTTTAGAAGAAGGCAAACTGAGCAAGCCACAGGGAGCAAGCACCCCTCCACGGCCTCTGCATCAGCTTCTGCCTCCAGGTTCCTGCCCTGCTTGAGCTCCTGCCCTGACTTCCTTTGATGGTGAACAGTGATGTGGAAGCAAAAGAGAAATAAAGCCTATCCTCCCCCGCTTACTTTGGCTCACCCCAGCTAAGACATCTTCCAGGTCCTCACACTTGCAAGCCTTTCACTGACTGGGCTAGCAGCTTACATTGTAGAGGTTGGATGTTGTCTTGGCACTGATGGACTCGGTGGCCACGTGGAGAGGGTGAAAACACAGCTTCTTGGAGAAGATGCTCCTTAAGCTCATTCCTAAAGATGGGCTGGCCAGGAATTCCAGCTACGGTGATCACATGAACAAAGGGCTGGGAAGAACAGCTCTTTCTTTCCACCACCCCATAACCCCACCCAACAGCCCTTGCTGTGGAAGCTCCAGTCTTGGAGCCATTAGGACAGGTTCAGGCTGAACTAAGGCAAAGAGGAAGGACACAGCTGCCTCCCCAGTGCTGCTCCTGTACCAGGCTAAGTAGTTCGCTCTTCATCCTGTGCTCCTGAGACCCTAAGCTTTGAAGGAAAGGTCCCCCAAAGTGTCACCATCTACAAAAATCACACTGCCCAGGGACTGACAGGTCAGTCTCACTGCCCTGAGACTGAAGGCTCTTCCACCCTATTCTGTGACTGGTGGGCCATCCTCACTGCCCTGTGACCTCACTGTCCAGTGACTGGTGGGTCATCCTCACTGCCCTGTGACCTCACTGTCCAGTGACTGGTGGGTCATCCACACTGCCCCGTGACTGGCGAGTCAGCTGTGCACATCTCTGAGTATACCCTTTTGACCTTTCCTCAGTTTAGCAGCTGTCCTGTTTGAATTTACCAGATATTCCCTCAAGAGTTCACTTCTCTTGGAAACAACCCTGTGTAGTTGTTGAGAGGCCGCTTGTCCCCTCCTTCCTCACACACCCGCCATGTGGGGTTCAGAAGGTGACTATGTGGAGCTTTGGCCAGTGAGCGTCAGGAGGGCTGTGGCCTTGGGAGTCTTCTCAAGTGTGGGGGCACCAAGAAAAATTACCCAGTGAAAGTTTGCACAGTGAGGTCAGCGCACTCCAGCCTCCCACTCGGGCTGCCCTCTCTGGCAGCTTTTTCCTGTTTGAGTGGCTTCAGAAGGAGATTAGTGGACAGGTCCAAAGCTTACATTTGCACATATGAGAAAAGCAGACCGGCTCTCCTGATGCTCAGACTGATGGCGGCCTCTAGTCTGGTGGCTGGCAGCACAGTTAGGGAACTCTTCAGGACTCTAAGATGTCAGTTGTTTTGCTTTGTTTTAGTTTTTAGAGACAAGATCTCTGGTGCCCAGACTCACCCCCTCCCGGCCTTGGCCTCTGGGTGTTGCAGCTGCACCTGTATCATCTGGTCTTAACCCACACTTGCAACTCTCCGGCCATTATTCTCCAATGGGTGAATCGTTCATGGAGTAGATGGGAAGCCCTCACATTAGGTAAGCCTGAACTTCAGTTAATTCTGCTCTTGTTTTAAAACACCCCGGGGGAAAGAGTTGTCTGAGTGCCCGAGGCTGAGAGAGACCAACCTGTCCCTTAGGAATTCTGATTATAGAGTCTGTCTGGGGCTCAGGGACCTGTTTGTGGCGAAAGCTCAGGTGCTTCCGCTCTTCAGGGAACCTTGGCTCCCCGAGCAATGTCGACACAGTGAGTGACAGGGCACTCTCAAATTCAGTTTGTTTTTAAACAAACGCAAAGCGCTGAGACCCACTGATTGAATATTAGGGCTTACACTTTCTGTCTCTTTCCAAGCCACATTAGTACAAGGACTGAGAATGGCAGAAAAAGTAGCCACAGGTCAGGGCGCTTGCTGCTAAGGCCGACAACCCGAGTTCCATCCCAGGAACTGC
This sequence comes from Meriones unguiculatus, assembly GCF_030254825.1. NCBI lineage: Eukaryota > Metazoa > Chordata > Mammalia > Rodentia > Muridae > Meriones > Meriones unguiculatus. The sequence goes on along the minus strand of NC_083353.1, from coordinate 130,435,642 downwards.
ACGGTAGAAGAACTGACTCAAAAGTCGGCCTTTGACTTCCGTGTGCCTGCTGTGGCACATGTGAGCCCCCCTCCCCTCCGAGTGCGCGTGCGTGCGTGAGTGCGTGCGTGCGTGCGTGCGTGCACACACACACACACACACACACACACACACACACACCAGCATGTGGTTAACAAATGAACTCAGTGGCAGATGTTTTTGTGTCGTTTTGCTTTGTTTCGTCTTTTGATCTTTTGCTTTTTTATTTTTATTTCTGTTTGTGGTTTTTAAAATATATTCATCTTTTTTGTTATGTATAGATAAATAGAGCAGAAAGTTGGGTGTGTAGGGAGACAGGGAGGATCTGGAAGGAAGTGGAGGAGGGGAATATGATGAAAATATATTGTATAATTGTTTTTCAATTAAAAATACCTTTGTTAAAAAATACTTTTGTTGTTGTTTTTTTGTTTGTTTGTTTTGAGACAGGGTATCTCTGTGTATCTCTGACTGTCCTGGAACTTGCTATGTAGACTAGGCTGCCCTGAAACTTACAGAGATCTGTCTGCCTCTGCCTCCCAAGTGCAGGGATAAAAGGTGTGCACTCCCCTCCCCCCCAATTAAAAACATTTGTAAAGAGTAGGCACACTGCAGTTTTGAATTGGGCTGTGCTTCTGTGTTCCTGGGAAATCCAGAGGGCACCAAAGCACAAGTGCACGCCCCTCTGCCAGAAGGTCCCAGTGCCATCGGCTCTCTGCCGGAAGGTCCCAGTGCCTTCTGTCTGGCAGAGAACAATGAAGCATGGCATCCCAAGTGAGCTCAGAAGGAGAGCTGTGTCACAAGGCCTCTGGTCCAGCCATGAGTTCGGGAAAAGGATATTTTCTCAGAAATAAGCATTACTGTTCTTTTAGCTGTGCCATGGCAGTGGGGAGTCCAGTCTGACGCTGCAGAGTTGATGATTCCTGGCTGGCAGTGGAGTCCAGGCATCCAGCAATGAATCCTTCAGGGAGAAGGAAGGCTCTCCTTTCCGCAGTGCCGCAGCTCAGAATAAAGGCCAGTCTCAGATGTGCTTCGGGAAAGTAGATAGTGCTCAGCTTTCTTTTTTTAATTTGTATTTAATTTTTATTAATTGCAGTTTATTCACTTTGTATCCCAGCTCTAGCCCCTTCCCCACCCTGTCTCAATCACACCCTCTCTCCCTCATCTCCTCCCATGCCCCTCCCCAAGTCCACTGATACGGGAGGTCATCCCCTTCATCTGACCCTAGTCTATCAGGTCTCATCAGAACTGGCTTCATTGTCTACCTCTGTGGCCTGGCAAGGCTGCTCCCCCCTCAGGGGGAGGTGGTCAAAGAGCCAGCCACTGAGTTCATGTCAGAGAGAGTTCCTGTTCCTATTACTGAGGAACCCACATGGACACTGAGCTGCCATGGGCTACATCTGAGCAGGGGTTCTAGGTTATTTCCATGAATGGTCCTTGTTTGGAGTATCAGTCTCACAAAAGACCCCTGGGCCCAGATTTTTTGGGGTTCTGTGGCTCTCCTTGAGAGCTCCTATCCCTTCCATGTCTTTCTATCTCTCCCTTCTTTCATAAGATTCCCTGCACTCTGCCCAAAGTTTGGCTACGAGTCTCAGCATCTGCCTCAATTACCCTGCTGGGTAGAGTGTTTCAGAGGCCCTCTATGGTAGGTTTCTGTCCTGTTCCCTATTTTCTCCCTCTTCTGCTGTCTGTCCATTTGCCTTTCTGACTGAAGATTTAGTATCTTACCTAGGATCCTCCTTCTTGATTAGCTTCCTTAGGTGTACAGATTTTAGTATTATTATCCTATATTATATGTCTAATATCCACTTATCAGTGAGCATATACCATATGTGTCTTTCTGCTTCTATGATACCTCACTCAGGATGATCTTTTCTAGATCCCACCATTTGCATGCAAATGTCATGATTTTCTTGTTTTTAATTGCTGAGTAGTATTCCATTGTGTAAATGTACCACAATTTCTGTATCTATTCCTCAACTGAGGGACATCTGGGTTGTTTCCAGCTTCTGGCTTATTACAAATAAAGCTGCTATGAACATGGTTGAGCAAATGTCCTTGTTGTGTACTCGAACATCTTTTAGATATATGCCTAGGAGGGGTATAGCTGGATCTTGAGGTAGCACAATTCCTAATTGTCTGAGAAAGCACCAGATTGATTCCAAAGTGGTTGTACCAGCAATGGAGTAGGATTCCTCTTTCTCCACATCCTCTCCAGCCTGTGTTGTTACTTGAGTTTTTGAACTTAGCCATTCTCATGGGTGTAAGGTGAAATCTCAGGGTTGTTTTGATTTGCATTTCCCTGATAGATAAGGATGTTGAGCATTTTTTTAAGTGTTTCTCTGCCATTCGATATTCTTCTATTGAGAATTCTCTGTTTAGCTCTGTATCCCATTTTTTAGTGCTTAGCTTTATTTCATGTGAAACAGAGACTTCCAAATCTTGGGCAGTGGGGAGGGGCTTTGAGGATAAATGCGTCTCGTTGGCTGGGACTTAGGATGCCAGCAAAGCTCTATTTCCATGGGGAAAGATAACAGGCTCCTGGGACTGACTACCTGTAGGCCCTGGGGTTTGTGTCACATGCTCCTGAGGCAGGTATGGAAACAGGAGAGGGCTTTGTCTAGTACCTTCTGTTCTTGGAATGAGATTTCAATACTTCTGGGGTTGAACACATTCCATCTCAATAACTCCTTGCCAGTTTCCTGGAGGCCCAGTGATCCACCCCACCCAGTGATCTGGAAATCACTTTGCTAACATAAGCACTAGCCATTACATAGCAGTGGAAAGGCTGTGGGTGAGTTCTAAGATTTCCCTTTCACTATAAAGTGAAATAAGTCTGGTATTGATTCTTAACTGAAGAAAAAAAAAATCCACGGTTTCTCCTGAATAACCTTGATTCCCTGCTTGTGACAGGAAGATGATTATCTGATCTGGGTCTCAAGCATCTGCTGTGTAACCTGCTAACCATCTCCCTCCACAAAGCACTAAAACGGAAAATTTAGGTGAGGTATAAAACAGTTTTTCTGGGGCTAGAGAAATGGCTCAGTGCTTGAGCATGTATCCTGTTCTTCCAGAGGACCCTAGTTTAGTTCTCAGCACCCACACTGGGCAACTCACAAATGCCTGTGACTTCAGCTCCAGGAGATCCAATACTCTGGTCCCTGACATAACCAGCACTCACACACAAATCTACCCACCATGCAGGCTCACACACAGAGATAAAAATGAAATAAATATCTGAAAAATATTTTCCAGCGGTTCTCTGAACTTCCCCAAAGCCTCACTTTTCTTCTTCTTCTTCTTCCTGTTCCTGTTCTTCTTCTTCTTTCTTTCTTTCTTTTCTTCTTCTTCTTCTTCTTCTTCTTCTTCTTCTTCTTCTTCTTCTTCTTCTTCTTCTTCTTCTTCTTCCTTTATATGGGTATGGGTATTTTGATTGAATGTATGTATGAGTACCACATGTGTGCAGTGTCCTTGGGGGTCAGAGAGGTCACCATATCTCCTAGAACTAGAGTTACCCATGTTTGTGAGCCAACATGTGGTTGCTGGAAATTGAGCCCAGGACCTCTTAATTGAGCCATAAGTGCTTTTATGTGATAGACTATCTTTTCAGGTCCCAAAGCCTAAGTTGGGAGCAGCTATGTTCTTAGCACTCTGGGGTGAGGTTTTAGAGGAGGAAGAAGAGTTCTCTGAGTTCTGACCAGGATCAACCTTCCGACTCTGCACATCCCTAACTTGAGAGTTCAAGGTCTCGGGATACCACGAAGCTGACACATGAGGGTGCCTTGTAATACTGGAAACAGTGAGCATAGCCAAGTCTGCTAACCTGTGCAATCGTCCTGTGTTGGAGCATGGTCCAGGAATGGAGTCCTGAGAGGGAATTCTGAGTGCTTGTGAGAGAATTCTAAGAAAACAAGGCAAGAGTCATTTGTTCTTGGAATGTGCTTTCATGCCCCACCCAGGTGTATTGGGTTGGAGTGAGTTTACTTCAGATGATCCCTTGCTGTGGGCTATTATACTTTACAGCCCTCCACGGAAATGCGTATTTTGGCATTTGCCACTTCTCCTTGTGATTCTACATGGCTTGAACTCTTGAGAACTTTACTCAAGTGACCTTTCTTAACCGTAAGAATACAAGCTGTCCGACGCTCTGAATAAAGTTGGCACATGAGACTTTAGTCCACCTCATTTTCAGGCTCTCTTCTCTCAGGTCCCACCCCGTCTGGAGTGGTAAACACTCCAGTGGTACTGGATGGGGGGTGGGATTGATTGAAACACAGAATATCAGAGTCTAAAATTCTCAAACAATAAAGAAAACCTTTGCAGTTTTTCCCGAAGATGGCAGTCACATGTTAGACGCCTGCTACATGCTAGACACTGATGAAAGGCTCCGTTGGAAGCCTGCATCATGTGCTCTGTGTCGTGGCATCAGGGATTATTACACATTTCACAAAGGATGCAGAGTTTGTGGGTAGAAATGGGAGAGAAGGGGTGTGCACACAGATAAGGTATGTGGAAACTTTCAGCATAAGGCCCTGTCGTCACACAGGACTCACGAGCGGGATGTGGGCCTTCGAGTGCCGTAAGATGTACCTGGATGGGAAGTCTCAAATGTTCTCAAGGATCATGCTCTGCACAAGGCGGCCCTCGAGTGGACACTGCAGTCTGCCAGTCCTTCACCTTATTATTAAGCCACTCACTGCAGATCTAGAGCCCATAATTTCAATCTCGGCTTCTTGTGATGGATGGATGATTCACATCGACAATAGAAACGCCACTCAGCGTGCACTTGATTTCATCTGCCCTGATACCAGGGCATGCTTCTCAAAGCAAACAGGCTTCTTTCCACATGGACAGAGAACGCTGCTGGGCAGAGGAAACACAGAATCCTGTTTTCATAAAAAGAGATGGAAGCCTGTGGAGGAGTTTCATTCATGCTTCCCTGGTACCAGAGCCTGGGCAGAGACACAGCGCTGCTCCAATCCTCTCAGCTAGGTCATAGTTTCCACCCTGGGTGACTTCAGCCCTATGAAAACAGAATTAACGGAATTCCATGTGAGATCGAGGGTAGAGGTGATCAGAAATTCAAAGACATATTGGGCTCAGCACATGAAATAATTGTAACATGGGGCTGGGAGAAATCACACTTCTGTGGGAAGTTCTTCTTGGGTGGCATTTGATAGAAAGTTTTGCCCCAGCTCTCCAGGAGGGTAAGAGGGAAGTATTGCCATGTGGGGTGAGATGTAAATTCCACATCATGCTTGCTGTTGAAAATATATGTACGTAAGGAGCTGGGTCAGAAGCATGCCTTGGGTTCTCCGTCAAGAGCCCTGCTGTCTACCTCCTATCAGGTCAGCGTCATTGCTTTTTGGCTGTTGGTGCGATGTTATGCTGATGTGACATACAGGCTGGTCTGAAGCTTGGAGAGAATGCAGTCTGAGACATTAGGACTAGCTCCATTCCTTCCAAAGGGCGCCTGAAGTTATCTGTGAGAGCACACTCCATGGTCATCTGGGAACGGGCCACCCTGCTTGGGCCGCTTGTTGTCATAGGAGCTGGGCTTGGTTAGTTGGTTTACAGAGAAACCATCCACTAGGGACAAAGTCATGATGGTCAAAAGAAGGCAGTGTCGGAAGACTAGGAGTTTGTAGAACTTACTTTTGGCTGCTTTTGACTTTTGTACAACTTCTCATGTGCAGTGGTTTCCAGAATAGAGAAACAAGAACACAGCCCTGCCTGCAGAGGGTTCATCACACAGACGCCTCCTGTTGACAAATGTGAGAGTTTGGTATTTTCATTCCATTGAGCTCTCTTTACAATCACATTTGTGGTGTTCAATGGTCTCAGTGTCGAGGTTTGCGTGCCTTTTTAAAAGAGCCCAGTGAGTGAGCCTTCCCTCTGGGACGATTAGGGCTGGAAAAATGGAGGGTCTGAGAAGCAAATGCAGGTGAGCCGGTACAATTTAATCACATAATGTATCTTGAAAGGATCCCTGGGAATTCATGTTTGCTTTGAATCTGCCCACCAGATAGGCAGTAAGGATGAGGCAAGGGCTGGCAGAGCTGATAGCCAGAGCCTAGTGTGTATGCAGGGAATCAACAAAGGAGAAATAGCAGCTGCTCGAGAGAGTTCCAGGAAGAGCAAGGTACAGGTGGGAGTTTTTAAATCTTGACACACTGATAAGATTTCAGCAAGGCTTCAAAGCTCATTGAAAAAGAAAAAGTGGTGACCTACATTGCCAGTATTTCTTTGAAACTCTAATCTGTTGCTGAAACAAAGTAAACTCAGCCCTCTTTTGTGAACTTGAGCAAACACATTCTTCAGGGCCATCAAAGATTATGTTACAGAGCAAAGGCCTGCCTTTGCGACTGGAGAGTCCTCCATGAGTATTATGTGAATGAATATTTTTGGCTACAGTGTATCTTTCAAGAAGCCACCCAAACCAAGTACTTCTCGCAGTCTGCAGACTTTCACCATGTGACAAAGCACAGTCCTGAGCTCAGGCATGTTACTCAGAGCCTTTTTGGGGGGTGAATGGCAGATCAGCAGCTTGCTTTCCTGGGGTACCTGCTTACAGAGGGGCTTTGGAGTATCAGAGAAAGATGCATTGCACAAACAAGTGAGGAAGCTCAACAAACAGTTCTTGACCCTTGGCAATGAGCCTGGTGAGCGGAGGGGCAGAGAGGAGAGGCTGGTGTGGCCATGAAATTCTTTCTTTAGAGGTTTGCATCCCTGTGCAGCCTCGGGATTGCATCCCCAGGCAGTGGCAGTCACATCACCTGAGAGCTGTGCTGGAGTACAGGGAGTCTGGGTGAGTCTTGAGGTTATAGAGATGATCGGACTACAGAGAAGAGAGCTCTCCCTTATCTCTGATTTGCAGTTGCTCTTCTTGTCTGAATGTTTCGAGCAGGAAGGAGATTCTACATTTTCTGTGTGTGTGTGTGTGTGTGTGTGTGTGTGTGTGTGTGTGTGTGTGCATGCTGGGAGGGCAGGAACACGCATAAACATTGAGCCACCTCCTTAGTCCGTCCCTCTATGGCACCCCTAAAACTGGGAATTCTATTAAAAATAGGTCAGTAGTGGGAACTAGGTGCTGCCTCTCAGTCTTTCCCTGGAATTAATAATTTCTCATCTTGAGCATGAGGCTAGAGACCCAGAAAAAACTTGTGATGCCCTGTAACCCAGAAGGCAGCTTCTGACAGAATTCCCTCTTATTTGGGGAGGTCAGTAGTGTGTGTTTATGCTGTTATGGGTGTTAGTGTGTCTGTGAGGTCAACCTCTGCCCTCTTGCCTAAGAAGCTGCCTCAGTGAACATCTTCCCTGTTATTTTGAGGTAGGGACACTCAGTGGCCTGGAGCTCACCAGTTTGGATATGCTAGAGAATGGACCCCATCTACCTGTCTCTATCTCCCTGGTGCTGGGATTACACAGCACATGATAGCACAGCTTTTTCTAGGGATCAAGGCCAGGTTCTATGGCGTGCACTGCAAGTGCTTTTACCAACTGAGCAACCAGCTTTTGCTGTCAGTGCCTTCAGTAGAACGGATGTGAACGTCCACATAGCATGCGGTGATCCGCTTTCTTCAGAATCTAGTGATTTAAATGTAAAAATAGTTCATAGAAACGTATAGAATGCCGTTTGGCCCAATAGCTAGGTGCTGTAGTCCAGTCAAATTAGCACTGAAAATGAACCAGTGTGCAGTGGGTAAAAACAGGGTAAGAGTCGGGGAGGGTGGTTCCCCAGGGATGCTGAGTTCTGAGAAACTTACAGCACACAGGACGTGGGGGAACACATCTTGTCCCTTTTTACTGGTAACGAGTAGTCTTCTGAGAACCACTTAGAGCAGATTTTGTACCCCAAAGAAAACAGCATTGTGAGAAGAAAGCAGGCAGGCTGGAAATCCATGTCAGAAGATGGTCATCTGTTCTTGTGGAGAATGTGAATGTGCCGTATTTCCAAATGGGGCCAGCGGCATGAAAACTTTAAATAAACACTCTGGAAGAGCAGCCTGGGTGCAGGCTCTCAGGAGGAAGGGGAAGGGTCAGAGGCTCATGGTCCCCAAGTCACATAGCAAGTTCAGTGTCAGCCTGGGCTAAATGAGACTCTGTCTCAAACAAAAACCAAACAGAAATACTCAGAACACAGTCCCAAACACAAAACCTATTTAGTTCCTGCTCTCATGGAGTCCATTGCCACTTGCTGTTCAATTGTTCCCCTTAGGGAGTGGGTGTGGCTTTGAATTCATCTCTGTGTGATAAAGAGTCAGGCCAGGGTGAGGACTGTGGAGCAAGAATCACGGGTGGAGAGTGCAGTGTCGACACGTGTGAGTTTTCTCTGGATTCTTCAAACCGGGAAAGAGCTGTCGGCTGTCGCCACTGTCTTGCTTGCAGTGAGTGGAGCTAAATGCAGCTGACGAACTTCCCCTCGCTCCCTTACGTGTGCATATAGTGTGCAAGGGGATGAGCCTATCTGATACTTGCTGCCAGTAGGTGGTCTTAGTTGTATTTTTACTCACACGTATATGTATGTGCGCGTTGTGTATGTGCATGTGTATGCGCTTGTGTATGGCCAAGTGTGTGTGACCCTTTCAACGAGACCCTTTCAAACTCCCCTGGAGGTGGAGTTGCAGGTAGTGGCTACCCGACATAGGCACTGGGAACCAAACTTGGGTCTTCTGCAAGAGCAGCATGTTTCCTTAACCCAGCTACATACACATGTATGCATACATATACACACACACGTGTACATGCATATGTATACACACATACAGACACACACATGTACACATACATACACACATGTGAGTGCATACATGCATACATATACATACATATATACATGTATGTGTGTGTGTTTAATATACCTTTTATATACCCACCCTTGTGATCACTTCTAGGACTATACAACATACATTATAGTCATGCTTTGTCTTTTATGTAAATTAAAGCTTATATTTTTTGTGATGGAGAAAAAGTTAAGAAAATTTTATAATCAGGTGATGGAACTAGGGAAAGGGACTTAAGATAGAAAACAAACAGGCCTACTTTAAGTAGACATCAGAAAGGAATTTACCAAGATGTCGATATTTAGCCCAAGGGTTTAATGATTCTGACAGAGGAGAGAGCCACCTGAAGCCTTCTGTGGCTTAGGAAGAGGACTTGGATCATTAAAAACAAAGCAAATCAAGCCATTGAAGAGATGGCTCAGCTTAAGAGTGCTTGCTGCTCTTCCAGAGGACCCAGCCTTGGTTCCCAGCACCCACAGAGGTAACTAACAGTCACCTGTAACTTCAGCTCCAGGATCCAAGATCTGATGCCATCTTCTGGCCTCCAATGGTACCCTTCAGACACCACGGGCACCCTACAAACATGGCAGGCACCCTACAGACATCGTGGCACCCTACATACAGACACTGCAGACACCCCTAGAGACAGATACAAGGAAGGGGTGGTATGAGTTGAGACTGGGGAATGATCACAGCAGCTTTGGGGTCTCCTCAATGATCTGTAGAGGACAATGCAGTGGATGGCATCAAACAAGGGCCATACTTGGATAAGGTCATTTTTTTACTGCTGCGTGAACATGGCTTGTACAGGGTTGCAATAGAAGTGATGGGTCCGATTGAAGAGAGCCTGTGAAATGAGATGAAGAGGGAGTTATCTGAGGAGGTGGAGTTATCTGAGGAGATACAATGATTTCCAACATATCTAAGTAAGGTTTACTTGGAGAAGGCTTTGATTGGACATGCTCTTGAGCAGCTGCGGGGCGTAAGGAAGTGTAAGACTTGGGATGACATCTCTGCCTCACTGGAGCAGCTGGAGGTTGGTGGATGCCTGCTGTGAAGGAGCCTTGCCTGGGAGGTGGAAGCAAGCCCCAGGGGTAACCCAGGATTCCTGTTTAGATTAGTTATGCTTAAAATATCTGTAGAATATATAACAAAGCAGAAGAACAGCACATCAGTTAAAGGGAGAAGGCAGAGAGTGATCTATGCAGCCTTTCTTTGGAGCAATTCGTATATGCAGAAGACCAGAGACATGGGGTGACAGTAGGAGAGACCTGTGGTCTTGGAGTTATTTGCGACCGGGTCTCACTGTGTAGTCCCCTCTGGCTTGGAATTCACCATGTAGATCAGTCTGGCCCTGAGCGCAGAGATTTGCCTGTTTCTGCCACCCAAGTGCTAGGATTAAAGACACCATGGCTGAAGTAACTTTGCTTTTATTGATACATACTAAGGTGTATAGTCCCTGCCACTGTGGCATCTGGATGCCCAAGGAAGCAACAGTTACTGGGGTGTGTGCATGTGTGTGGGGCTGTCATTCCTAGGTACCCTCAACCTTGCTTCTTGAGACAGCATCTTTCATTGGCCTGGAAATCACCAAGTCAGCCAGGCGGGCTGACCCGGGAGCCCAGGGTCCAGGGCTGGGATCTCAAGTGTATGCCGCCATGCCTGATTTGGTTGTCTTCTTGTTCTTGTTCTTCTTTTTAAAATGGGGCCCTGGGGATTGAACTCAGCTCATCATCTTGCAAAGCAAGCATTTTACTGACTCTACTATCCTGTTCTGCCTCAACAAAAAGTTTGTTATTTAAGTTTTGTTGTTGTTGTTGTTTCCTTTGTTTTTTTTGAGACAGGGTTTCTTTGTGTAGCCTTGGCTGTCCTGGAACTCACTTTGTAGACCAGGCTGGCCTCGCACTCAGAGATCCACTTACTTCTGTCTCCCAAGTGCTGGAATTAAAGGCATGTGCCACCATTCCTGGCTTTAAAATTTAAAAAAAATCTATCTATCTATCTATCTATCTATCTATCTATCTATCTATCTATCTATCTGTGTGTACCCATGCCACAGCCTGTGTGTGGAGGTCATAGAAAAACCCACAGGAGTTCAGCGCTGTTGTCAGGCTTGGTGCCAGGAACACTTATCCACTGATCCCCATCACCAGCCCAACCAGCAATCTGAAGACAGAAGTTGGAGTGGGAATCCACAGGGCTGCACTGCAAGGCGGTTTCTGTTCTGACTCATATGGAAAAGCCCGTAACAGGCTTATAGTGTAGTTTCCCTCTCTGACTCTAAGCCAGCCCGAGCACATTGTTCAAGGTTTAATGGAATAGCGCAACCCATGGAACCGCTTAGTGCCATTGAGACAGAGGGGAGCGAGTAATTCAAAACACAGTGTTTCTTGAAAGAAGATGTCAGTGTCCGTTTAATTTCCTGGCTCTCCCGTCTGAATGTGGGATGTCTGCTTGATCTGCCTCAAGAGGCGAGGATCAGCTCCCTCTCCACCCTCTATAAAAACCAGTCTGTTACGTTATATTATGAATAACACAACGGCTTGCACCGTTCAAGACCTCAGGCTGGCACGGTATCATGTGCTGATTTAAAAACAGCCCTTCCATACAGAGAATTCTGAATTCAGCCTCCATCATTTCAATTATTTTCTCATTGGCTGAAGACCGAGTTTTGATCCTCCATTTGGACAAAAGGCAGAAACTTTGCACTTTCACGAGCCTTCATTTATCTGCCCTAGGACTGTTTTTTTTTTTTAATTTTTATTAATTACACTTTATTCACTTTGTATCCCCCCATAAGCCCCTCCCCAAGTACACTTATAGGTGAGGTCTCCCTCTCCTTCCTTCTGATCCTAGTCTATCAGATCTCATCAGGAGTGGCTGCATTGTCTTCTTCTGTGGCCTGGTAAGGCTGCTCCCCCCCTCAGGGGAGGTGATCAAAGAGCAGGCCAATCAGTTCATGTCAGAGACAGTCCCTCTTCCCATTACTATGTGACCCACTTGGACACTGAACTGCCATGGGCTACATCTGTGCAGGGGTTCTAGGTTATCTCCATGCATGGTACTTGGTTGGAGTATGAGCCTCAGGAAAGACCCCTGTGCTCAGAATTTTTGGTTCTGTTGCTCTCCTTGTGGAGCCCCTGTCCTCTCCAGATCTTACTATTTTCCACTTCTTACATAAGATTCCATGCTTTCTGCCCGACAGTTGGCCATAAGTCACAGCATCTGCTTTGATAGTCTGCAGGGCAGAGCCTTTCAGAGGCCCTCCGTGGGAGACTCCTAACTTGTTTCCTGTTTTCTTCTTCTGATATCCATCATCTTTACCATTTGGGATGGGGATTGAGCATTATAGTTAGAGTCCTCCCTCTTGATTTGTTTCTTCAGGTGTACAGAATGGGTTTATCCTATATTATATGTGTATATGAGTGAGTATATACCGTGTGTCTTTCTGCTTCCCTAGGACTGTTTTAAAGAAATGCAGTGATGCAGTAGAGGAGGCAGGTGTGGTGTGGCTTCCTCATCCCTGGGTCCTCTTCTGTCTCATCAGTTTCCTGTCCTTGCTGGTCCCGGGGCCTTCCGTGCCTCCTCTGAAAATCTCTGGGCCACCTGGGAAGCGCTCTGCTAAGATTTTCTGCTCTGGGTGACAGCAGACTCCACCAGGCCGCTTTGGTCACTTCCTTGGACCACTGGCAGAGCCATCATTGCCTGGAGCTTCATCTAGTCCTCTTGCCTGAGGTACCTGGAGAAGAGAGAGGGTAATGTAACAGTTTGCATCCTTGGAAACAGTTTCCATGTTGGAAAATAGGAATAGCTCACCTGCCCCTCGGGCAGACTGCACTGTCCCGCACTACTGTAAAGCATGTGTGATTGCTTCAAGAACCATGGCTTGGTTCATTTGTAGACAATTCCCAGCTTCCTCTGCTCTGTCTCATTCAAAATTGGTTTTGCAGTGGGAGAGAGCGCTAGGGTGTTAGGAGCGCTTACTGCTCCTCCAGAAGGCCTGAGTCCTCTGTCACCCTCTTACGGCCATCTAGGGCAGTGCACACATCGTGACCTCAGCAATCACACACGGCTCACCCATATTCAGAAAAGGACGCCGCCTGGTGAAGCTTCCCTTCCAAAGTTATCCACATGGCTTTCCTCCTGTGCTCAATTACTCCTCTTAAACTGTAACCAGCACTTTCTTATTCTGTATGACGTACAGTTTACAGCAGTGACATCTTATTGGTAATGTAGTTTGTCTTAGGGGAAAACATCACCCTGGGTGGGGACTTCCTGTGAGGTCACTGCCAGTGGCCCAAGGCTCACAAAGCATTGGGTGCTATTGAGTTCATCACCCACGTCATTTCCTAATGAGGGGACCCTACCAGCTGCGGACTGTGTGTGAACTTGGAAGGTGTGGCTAGTGATGTGACGTGGTGGTGGGTTTGCTAAATCATTTCATGAGTAGCGGGAGTCTTCTGAGATTGTTAACACTCACAGAGATGGATTTGGTTTATACAGGTTTCTTAAATTTTTAATATATGTGTGTGTGTGTGTGTGTGTGTGTGTGTGTGTGTGCACACACGCGCGCACATGCATGTGTATGAGTGCATGGGTACCCTGTATGTGCAGGGCTCCATGGAGGACAGAAGAAGGCACTGAGTTCCCAGGGCCTGGAGTTACAGCTGTGGGTGCTGGGAATTAATCCTGGGTCCTCTGAAAGAGCAGCCGGTGCTCTTAATTTCTTTCTGAATGAACTTTTTAGCCAGTGTACAAAACAATGGGTTGAATGGTGAACATTGCCTACATGCATAGCATTGTATTTTGCTCATATGCACTCTTAAAACCCTCTATTGTCTTCTGCTTGCTGGTTCCTGTACCAGCTGGTTTTGTGTCCACTAGACACAAGCTAGAGTCATCAGAGAAGAAGGAGCCTCAGTTGAGGAGATGTCTCCATGAGATCAAGCTGTAAGGCATTTTCTCAATTAGTGATTAATGGGACAAGGCCCAGCCATGGTGGGTGGTGCCATCCCTGGGCTGGTGGCTCTGGGTTCTAAGAGAAAGCCAGCTGAGCAAGTCAGGGGGAGCAAGCCAGTAAGCAGCACCCTCCATGGCCTCTGTCTCAGCTCCTGTCTCCAGGTGCTGGACCTGCTTGAGTTCCTGTCCTGACTTCCTTCAGTGATGAACAGTGATGTGGAAGCATAAGCCAAATAGACATTTTCCCCCAACTTGCTTTTCAGTCATAGTGTTTCACTGCAGCAGTAGAAACCCTGACTAAGACAGTCCCCCGCTGGTTCCAAATACTCCTCCCGTATGCTCACATGCCATATGTACTCACATGGAAGCATACTTAAGTACATAACTATGTGTATGTAACTAAACCCACATTCTCATATGAGAGAAAGCATGATTCTTGTGTATATTAGTCACAGAGCATGTGCCTCGCATGCGAAAAGTTCTGGCTGCAATTCCCAGCACTGCAGAAAATATGACTTATTGCAGTGAAAAGCGATGGTGGGCCTGGCAGTGCCCAGTGGCCGTGGAAGTGGCACCCCCCATTCCTTCCACTCTGTTTGTCCCAGCAGACTCTTCAGGAGTTTACACAGAGTTCTTGCTGACACAGAGCTAAGGGGCCCAGGTCTCGGTCAGTGTGCTACATACCTGCTCCTTGAGCTCTCTCTCTACTGACCCTATATGGAGAGCTAACTTGGAAACAACTGTTCATCCAGGGAACTCTTTGTTCATTTTGCTTGAGGGAGGAAAACAAAGAAAGAAGGGAAAAGATAGCTTGGACCAAGCGTCGGTCAGAAGAGCCCTTTCTTGGATCCTTAGGAAACACTTGGCTGTGGCCTGGCTCTTGTTTCCCTTTCTTCACTCGTGTCAAAGGCGAAGGCCAGTGCTGCAGGTGAGCTATCTTTCCTCTTTGTTTTGCCGCTTTTTATTCCTCATGTTTGCTGAGCTTCTGTCACATCCCAGGATAGGAATTCCCTCCTGAGCAGTGTGGTTAGGAAGGCGACAAGGACTATTAAATATATCTGAATACAGGTGGCAAATTGCCATGCGGCCCATCTCTGGAGACCACCAAAAGGCCTTCTGTGAGCTAGCTGGAGCCTGCCAATCACCGCCCTCTATTGCAGCCCTCCTCCGTGCCTCCTTTCAACACAGCCCTCCAAGATTAGCTCCTCAGTCCCCTGCATCTAGCCTCCTAGATATATTTCAATATCAGAGAGCAAACATGAGGCAGGCGGAGTGACGAGAAATCAAAAGGAATAACACCAAAACAAAACCCCAAACAAACAAAACCCCATCAGTGCTTGAGGCTTATTTCTTGTGGTCTTCTGGAGCAGAGATTCATACACACACTCCTGTCATAGGAGTTCTGTGCCCCAGTGTTCAACGTCCAGAGGTTAAAATAGTTGCTAGCGCACCTGCTCTTTCTCAAAACCCACACAAACTGTCTGGTGGCCTTCCGATTCGGGCAGCTAGGAGTCCATGTTCTATTGGCCTTGTGCAGTGGACGAATGCAGATGTTATGCTGAACAGCCTTCCTTCCCCCGTATTTATTATTTATTTATCTATTTATTATTAACTTCACAACCTGATCATAGCCCACTCCCTTCCCTCTCCCTCCACTCCTCAGAGAGGGGAGCCCCCACCAAACCTAGCACATCAAGTCACATCAGGACTGAGCACACCCTCTCCCCCGGGGGCCTGGAGAGCCAGCCCCACCAGGGGGAAGTGATTGAAGAACAGACAACAGAGTCCATGTCAGAGATGGTCCTTGCTCCCCTTACTAGGGAGCCCACATGAAGACTGTGCTGCCCATCGGCTACATCTGTGTAGGGGGCCATGAATTAGCAGTAATGGTGTGGATGGAATGACCCCCTTGTCTTCCTAGCTCAGGCAGTCCTTGCTCTGGTCCCCTGAGAGCACTCCAGGGTGGCCCCTGCTCCACCATGAGGGAGCTAACTAAGGGTCTTGGAGGTAGAGGTGAAGAATCGTGCCTGAGGTCACACAGTTCCCAAAGGGTGAGAAAGCAAACACACAGACAGACAGGCAGAGCAGTAGAATTTCCTGGAGTAAGATGTTTTTAATAGCTTCTGTTTAATTTTCCATTTATCAAACCCTGGAGTGCCACATGGGAAGCCATGAAAATGCCAAACTAAGTAAGACCCAGAGGAGACACCATTGCACATTCCACCTGCTGGGCCCTCAGAGCCCAGCATGTTCCCCTCACGGTCTGTGGGTGTCCAGTTGCAAGTTTCCATTTTTGCAGCTGTAGAGACCTCCCCTTGTCTATACTTGGCCTCTTGTAAGGTGTGAACACAAACACCACAGAGACCAAAGTGTTTCCTTATTTGTTTAGAAATTGTTCTCTGAAGGCTGAGTAGACGGTTGTGTTGGTGAGATGCTGTACAAGCCAAAGGACCTGACTCAGACCCCGGCACCCGCATGAGGAGCTGGCCGTGGCAGCACATACCAGCACGTACCTGCAGATCCACTTCCGGGACAGCAGAGTCGGCAGGACCCAGTGGTCAGCTGGCCAGCAGGGCTAGTCAGCTCCAGTTTTAGGGAGAGACCCTGCCTCAAAAAACAAATGGAAAGTGATTAGGGAAGATGCCTGAGATCAATGTCTGGCCTCCACACGTATGTGTGCACACAAGTACATGCACACAACCATATGAACACGTACAGAACACAACAATACCCACACATTAATTTTTTTTCCCTCAGGGCCCCAGGACCCTCAAATGTCTCCCTCTGTGCCAGTCCCCATGTCGCCATTCTCTTGACCTCAAACTTTGCAGCTGTGGGCTGTGTTCTGATTTGTGCATTGTCTCGACACGGGGTCTGTGTGTCTCCCCAGGATTGCAGTTCAGGGCTCACCTTGCAATGTCTCATCTTATACATGGGCCGCACCTGAGGGCCCTTGTGGTGTGTGTGGACTCCCATCAGGCCCTCGGCAAAGGTTGCTATGGCCATTTCTGCCCTTGCTTCTCGAGGACACGTGTCTGCTGGGATAGCCATGGGTATAGACAGATTCCTTACCTGTTCAGTGCACTAAGTGGGGCCACATCGCTGTGTCGCTTTCTATTTGATCTTGACTTCCTCCCCATTTCCTGAACTAACTAACTTTCTTCCTAAAGCCAAACTGGCCTCAGACCCAAGGAGAATCTGAAATGCAGAGCGCTGAGCTCGGGAGCCGAGGGCAGGCTGCAGACCCTGCAGATGAGAACTGCTTTGCCCTGGGTCCTCACGGCCCTTGGAGGTCAGACGGTCATCTCTCGTGCCTTCCTGGGAATATGTTGTGCCTGTGACCAAAAGCGGTGTGCTTTCCAACAAAACTCAAACACTTCTGATTTTCTCACAGTTAAAAAAGATTTTTTTTTAAGGTAGATGAATTTACGTCTGACTCTGAATCTGGCTTATTTTAATAAGCCATTTTTGTATGCAAAGGAGTGCTGACACTAGCAAGTTTTATCGTACTGATTACTATGGAAACATTTATCTATAAATATAAAGCCCTTTAAAGCTTAGCCTTTTATCTTTATAGAAAAAGCCCTGTTTATGTCACTTCTCAGATCCCAGCTTTAATGTAGACATGAGCTATTCTCCTGCCAAACAAGATAACCTCAGTGCTAGGGCCCTGCAAGCTTTGAAAAGAGGAATTTGTGCTGAGACTATTATTTTTTTATAAAATAATAATGCAATAAAAATATTTAAAGATACTCAGGCCTAAACTGTGGTATATTCAGTTCCTGTTGTTAGCTTAATGCTGTGAATGTATTATACATCTTCTTCATTTTTCCTAAAATGGACTGTTTTCACATTGCTAGCAAATGTGTATATGGGTGCGTGCGAGCCTGCAGAAACTACTTATCGGCCAAATGGAAATGATTTGTTTCTCAACCTCTTTCTTTGCTTTACTGATGGATTATTCTTCTTAAAGGGTCCTGTGAAAATCAGATGTAATGATGTGATATATCTGTATCTCTGCCATTTCTTTTCCTTTTCCCCTTAGTAACATGTGTTTATTTGATGCATGGTCTCACGTAGAGCAGACTAGTTTCCAAGCTGCTCTGTAGCTGAGGAGAGCCTTGAACTCCTTCTTCTGTTCTTTCCTTCCAGCTGCTGTGGTCACAGGTTGGTGTAGCTGGGCCTGCTCTCTGCAGTGCTGGGCACTGAATCCTGGGCTTCCAGCGCTGTAGCCAGCACATTGACCCAGCCTCACGCTCACTTCTAGGTCTGCTGCTTCAGCAGACAGACAATAACCATTTGTGGAGGACACTTCTAAACCTAGCACCCACAAGGCAGATTTTTGGTGAATCTGAGGTCAACCTGGGCTACATAGTGAGCTCTAGGCTAGCCAGGGCTACACAGTAAGATTCTGTCCTCCCATGCCCATCCCCCCCCCAAAAAAAAAAGAAAAGAAAACTTTTTATAAGGAGAAAAACAGGACAACAACAATTTGTCCTTGGCTCTGGGCTCTTGGGCTTTCCTGACTCACGTGCTGGGTAAGGAGACCAGATCAATGATGGAGACCATGAGCCTCAGGATCCGTTTTCCTTTCAAGACAGTAAGCGCATTTTTTTTCTTGACAGGTTAACTTTTGCACCCCTTTTGCTTATTTGCTTAGAAACCCCAGACATTAAGGGTATTGTCAGGAACACTCTCTCTGCAGACAGGGTTGAGGGTTGAGGCAAAGAACCATATTTCTAGCACTGGGAAGGCTGGGGTAGAAAGCTCTCGAGTTCAAGGCTAACCAGGACTGTGCAGTGCATGAGCTCCAGGCTAGCCTGCATTGCCTAGTAGAATTCGGTCTCATAAAACTCAGTTAAAATAATAGGCAGCTATAAAACCACAGCATTTTCTTATTGTTTTAATATAAAAGCCTGTTATTGCTGAGTAAAGAGAGTCCATTGCCAATGTATGAAAACTCCATACTGAAGCCTATTAGTTCACGTGAACATTTTGGGGGCTGAGCGATGGCTCAGTGGTTAGGAGCCTTGGCTGCTCTTCCAGAGGACCTAGGTTCGGTGTCCAGTACTGAGGTGGGCATTCAACCCACCTGTAACTGCAGTTCCAGGGGATTTGGTATCTTCCTCTGGCTGCAGGCACCAGGCACATGAGTGGGGCACAGGCACACATGCAGACCAAACACCTGTACACATAAAATAAAAAAAAAACTTTCAAAAGAAATGACAAAACTCAGAATAATGGGATTATCTTTCTTCCTCCATAAATGTCTTGATTTTTTCAAATGTTTTTAATGTCTTGAATACATTTTTCATCCATTAATTTCATGTTACACCAAAATAATTAGTTCTGTTAATTAAAAAAGTTCAGCAATTCTTTTCAATCTCCATTCATCATCAGACTCCTCTCCTAAAGGGAGGCAACAAAATGTTATTGTCAAGACTTAACACAAAGCAGGGTTTTAAGATAGGTTAAACTATTTTTCATTTGTGTGTTATGTGTCCTGTGTCCACATATGCCTGAGCATGCAGTGCCTACAGTGGCCAGAAGAGGGCGTCAGATCTCCTGTGCGCTGCTGATGTGGGTACTCAGACCAAATTTAGGACCTCTTCAAGAGCAGTATGTGGTCGTAACTGCTGGGCTCCCTCTCTCTCTCTCTAACTGCTGGGCCTTCTCTCTCTCTCTAAAGATAGATGCTCAGTCTGTAGTGCAGGCTGATTGTGAACTCACTGTGCTGTCCATGCTGGCCATAAGGTTCTGGCGACTCTCCGGTGACATACTTATAACCCCGAGGACCCTCCCCCCGCTCCTCAGTGCAGCTGTACAAGGGAGAGAGCCGCCTCACGGCAGCCCCTTTGCTCTTCACTGCCCACAGTCTCTCCAGCCCCAGCGCTGGCCCCACAGGGTTAAAGTGCTGCAGACCAACCTCAGAGAACCCGCTTGAACAAACCTTACTTCACTCCTTCAGGAATGGGCAGTAGAAGCTAGGAAAACACAGCCACCCTGGAGCACAAAGTAGCTCTTTATACTCTCCAAATTCCAACTTAACTGATGGCCTCAAAAAAAAAAAAAAAAAAAAAAAAAAATCCTTACAGCACAGCCCGAGTGGGCCTTGGGAACGCTGGCCTCAGTTGCTACATGGTTCTTCAGTCTGAAGGGAAGGGAGCTGTGGAATGTCCTGGGAATGCTGGGAAACAGACCAGAGGCTCTCTTGACGGGGAGAGCATCAGCCATGTTGTTCTGACCTCTCGGAGACGCAGAGACAAGCGGACATCACGGCTACTGTGCTGCTGTAGCCCTTCCCAGATCTTCCATCCCTTTCCGTGGCTCACGGGGGCTCAGCTGTTGGGTGTGGCAGCGTGGCGTTCATCGCGGTTGAGTGGCCTAGGCAAGCACACCCCGTTGGGATCACGCAGGAGGAATATTGGGCACCATCCCTTCTCTGTCCACCTGTCTCCCCTGCCCCCCTTCCTCTACATCAAAATCTTCACCCCTAGGCCAATTCTCGCCTCAATTGCTTCTCCAATAATATGCAAGTAATACTGTCCTATCTTCACAGTGGCTAGGCAATTACATGGGATCGCTTCTGCAATTAGTCCCTGTTCACCAGGAAGACCTCAGTTATTAAGACCCAGTAAACACAGCATGGGAGCTTGGAGGTTTGTGTCCGCTTGTGGAGGCCAGAGGTCTGTTCTGTGCTGAGCATCTTTTCCAGGTGCCCTCCACCTTACATTTTTAAGACCTGGTCTCTTATTGAACCTGAGCTTAGCAGTTGGGTTGGGCTGGTTGTCTGTGAGCCCTGGCTGTCTCCCCATCTCATCCTCTCTAGAATTGCACACGCATGTCATTACACTCAGTTCTTATTACTGAGTGCTGGAGACTGAACTCAGGCTGTGAACTCTTCCATGAGTGAGCAGAGACTAATGACTTGCCCCCCCATGTGTGTGTGTGTGTGTGTGTGTGTGTGTGTGTGTAACACAAGTGCATGTACAATGTGCAAGGTGCTTATGGAGGCCAGGGGTGTGGGATTCCCCCTGGTTGGTTGTGAATCTCTCAGTGTGGGTGCCGGGAACTGAACTCAGATCCTGTGGAAAAGCAGTGCATGCTCTGAGCCACTGAGCCATCTCCCCGGCAGCCTCCCCCCCACCTCCACTGCCCCAACCTTATATCTATTGACTTCTAGATGTATAACCCATCCAAAGGAATGCAGGATGTAAGAAGGGGAAAAGGCAATTTATTGATGGGATTGATATCTGCAAGCAGAGAGCTTTGCATTCTGCAGCTGGTTTCGGGCCCCTGCTGCCTTAACACAGCCTTGCCTGGGGGCTGAGTCTCAAGGGCCCAATAACAGTCACTTCGCCTCACTCCAGGAGGAAATGGTCTCCTGATGGGCAGTTATGGATGTGGGCTGTCCACTCCTCAATAAGGTAGGAGTTTAATTCCCCAAGTCTCAATTCACCGGTAATAAGAGAACAGACAACCAACGTGACCATCATTGTTTCAAGCAGGCCCAAGGTATGTGATTTGATTTGATGAATTAATTCATTTGGGTGGATCCTCCATGGTGGAATCACATTCTGGTGGCTTTATGAGGAGATGGAGAGAGAGACATAAACACCCCCATCGCGTCTGAAGCAACCCCTCACCAGAGCTTGCGCTGTGTCATTCGGATGCTCAGCCCACAGAGTTGTGTGTTAAAAAGCTTTTCTTTAGAACGTTGGTATTCCTCAGTTATGTTGTTATAAGTAATTCAAACTCGATACAACAACCCAGAAGTATAAACAGTTAGATGTTCATGTTGCTATAATTATTGCAAAGGAAAACCACAAGCAGATATGGAAACATTTAAAACAAAAATCTCCTTTCAAAAGAGAGGATCAGAGATGGGTGTTTCAGACAAGACATTGAAGTTGGCCAGCTGTGGAGAAGGTAAGGGCGGGGCAGCTCCTCACAGTAACAGGCAGAGCATGGCTCTTGTCAGGGCAAGGTGGGTGGGGTTAGGAAGAAGAAACTGGCTTCCAAGGGAGGCTGGCTATCTCTGCCTTCTCCCTACCAGCCCTCATGACCTCTTGGTTCAACTGCCAGGAACTTAAGTGTCAGGGTGGCAGAGAAGCCGTACTACAGCGACTTCAGGGTGAAGTTCAGAGGACTGGGGCCCTTCCTCCGCCCTTCACACATGGCCACCCCTCATCTCGTGCCTGCCAGGCATGCATCAGACTCAGCTTGTGGGTCCTCAGTGTCTGTCCGCCCACGTTGCCCTCTGACCTCCGAGGCCAAGGTACAGTCAGGATATACCTTTCTCTCTCAAACGGTAGCTGGCAAGGTTTGCTCAAAGCCAGTATGATTGTGACCTCAATTGTTATTTCTTATCTGTGATCTGGAATTAAAACTCTCCAAATAAACCTACGAAACTTGCTTGAGTCACACCTAAATGAATTAGCTGAAAAAGGAAAACAACCCCCCAAATCCCAAACAAACCAAAATAACAACGCCCCTCTCATAAGACAAAACCAACACCAATAAGTCAGAGGTAGCTTAAAGCAGTGAAGTATTTAATAGGTGTGGGATGGTGGCTTGCACCTGTAACACCAGCATCAGAAGGATCATGGGATTGGAGTCACCCCTGGCTGCGTGAGTTCCAGGCCAGCCTGGACTACAGGGTGAGGGGCTGTTTCAACCAAACAGAAATGGAAGTGGAAGATGACAGACACAGACAGATGGCAGCCAGAATCGAGTTCATGGTGTTTGAGACAGTTTAACACCCTTTTTCCCCTTCTAAGAGATCTTGTGCAAGGAGCACACATTTCTCATTCGCAGTCTAGGACTTCTGTGCTCCCTGTACAGGGTCCAGGTCTCTAAGCCGTGAGAGCTGGACAACTGAGATTTGTGTGTCAGTGGAGAAATAAAAATTAAAGGTCTGATTCTTTCATGGTGTTCCCACTTGCTCTCATTCATGATTAGATTTTATTTTAGTTCTGACAAGAAGCAAAAAATTAATAATAATAGAAAAGAAAAGGAAAGAAGTTGGGAGCATTTTATTTCTGGGCTGTGGAGTCCTATGTAAAGGAAAATGCTGGAAGATGCAGACACAGACAGAGGGTGCTAGGACCAGGGCCACCTGTGGGGTGTGAGATCATGGCAGGCCTCAGCTTCTTGTTTGGAACCCCACGCCTTCCGGGACAGAGCCCAGGGTTCCTCTTCAATGCTGCATCCCCAGGAGGCACACTGTGACTCCACTTCCTGTCAGTCCTGGCTAATCTCAAGTTCTCAGGACTTCCCACCACACTGCTTACAGATACCTTCTCGTTAGCCATACCAACAAAGCCGCTTTCAGAGTTCTCACCACGGATCCCAGGCTGGCCTCACACAGTCCCTGTAGCTGAGGATGACCGTGAATTACAGATCTTCCTGCCTCTGTCCTGAAGCTGGGATGACAGGTGTGTGGTACCATGATCAGTTTGTGCAGCTGGGATTGAACCTAGGGTTTCATGCATGGTCCACAGCCCAGATGGCATGCTCCTGTGACCCCAGCCTGTTCTTCGTGGTGTTAATACCACAAAGGGATGAGAAAGACGCTTTGGAAGGCTGTTGTCAGGACTGGATGTCCAGCCCTTAGGGACTGTGGCTCCTTGTGTGAAGTTGATCAAGAGTGTTGATGAGGGGGGGAATCAGAATTTCTCTTTCACCGTTTACACTAGAAAGGAGCAGACTAATTTGTGTGGGCACATGTGTGCCTTCCCTCCTTATTCTTTATGACTTCTTCCTTTTTTATTTTATTTCTTGGAGACAGTTCCAGCGTTTGGCCCAGGCTTGCCTGGTACTCAGGCAGCCCAGACTTCATGGCGCCCCTTCTGCCTACACCCCCATAGGTGCTGGGATTGTTGCTCAGTGCCCCAGCACTCCAATGTAAGCCTTGAGCTGGTGATGGTGGACGGTGGGGCCGGTGCCCTGGGGAGGAGCCCTGTGGATTCCCTCCTGGTGGTCCTCTGCAGCTCCGTGCTATGCAGCTGTTTGTTGTAGAGATGAGGTCTCAGGCCTAGACCCTTCCTCCATCCTTCAACCAGGGCCATACCGTCTGCCTTTTTGCGCTTCAGAGACCGAATGGGCGTTAGGTAGTAACTGTCACGTCTCTGCTGGCGTAGGGCAACAAAGGGCTAAGTGAAGATAGCATACGAATAGCAAGGAAGCTACTGAAGCATGAAAGTCTATTTTTGCTTGTTTGTTTGTGTGTGTGCTTGTGCGTGGGTCAGAGGTTGACGTAGGATGCTTCTTCAGCTACTCTTTCCCTTGATTCTAGAGCCTTCTGATTGGCTAAACTGGCTGACCAGCAAGCCCCAGAGATCTTTTCATCTGTGTCCCAGAGCTTGAGTTATAAGTGTGGCCATGCCTAGCTTTTTATGTAGAATGTAGGTCCTCATGCTTTTGTGGGAACCATTTTACCAACTCAGGTATCTCAGTCCTTCCAAGATAACTGTCTTCTAAACACCCTCCCCCATACACACTTGAGTTCTTGCTGACCCCACTCCCAACAGCAAGGGCCCCGGGTTCATTAACTCGTAAATTTTAAGTAAAGTACATAATGGCAGTCATGACACTGCCCCTGAGCTGGTATTTCCAGCTGCTTTCTCAGCATCACATTTCTGTCTGCTGCTAGCTACTCGGGGTACAAAGAGTTTGCTTGTTAAGGGTCAAATGTAATCTGACTTCTGGCCTGAATACCCATCACCTCCTGCTCAACTCACTTCTGAAGTTCAGAGATGAGGTCACGAGACAGAAAAGCAGACAGAGGAAGCCCTCCTCACAGCGCACACTCAATAAAAGTTTGTTGAGTTAAATTAAATTGAATTACACAGTGTCCAGGCTGACCCAGATTAAGACTTGACACCCTTCAGTGCCTTTGTCTTTGTTGTTGTTGCTTTTGGACTTGCTTCAGAGGAAAAGAACAAAGTGCCCTTTTAGGGCCTAATTTTTTTTTTTTTAAGTCTGTTATGGTTTATTTTAGGGGCCTCTGATATTACACGTTCATTGCCCTCAGCACACAGGATGACAAAGCACCTGATGAGAGATTTATCAAAACCACCAAGAAGAGAACCCTGTTCCCCCACTAAGTCACATCCCCTCTGCCCACACCTCCCCTCTTTGCTACAGCACATCACTTTCCCTCTTTATGGAAATGACAGTTTGTTGTTGTTTTATTTTTGAGATACTTTTTGTAGGTTGGACTTCAATCTTAAGTCACAAATGACTCTTAATATCTTATTTTCCACTAATTAAATCTGCTCCTTGACAGTTTCACACGTGTGCCCCCCATACTCTCATTACTTTCACTCCATCCTCTTACCTCTCTCTGAGCCTTGCTAATCTCCTCTCTCCCTAAAAATCTCTTCCTTATACTCACACGTCTTTGGTTTGTTGTGTGACTTTCTTAGTTAGGACTTCTATTGCTGAAGAGACACCAAGGCGACTCTTACGAAGGAAAGCGTTTACTTGGAGCTGGCTCACAGTTTCTCGGGTTGGGAAGCAGGGCAGAGCATGGGCAGACATGGTGCTGGACGGGCCACTGGGAGTTCTACAACTGCATTGTCCTGCAGCAGGAAGAGGCAACGATGATGGGCCTGGCTTGAGTATTTGCAACCTTAAAGCCCACCTCTAGTGACACACTTCCCTCAGCAAGACCACACCCCTCCGCACAGTGCCACTCCCTTCGGGCCTATGGAAACCATTTTTATTCACACCACCACATTCCACCAGCGGCTCCTGCAGGCCTGCAGCCATATCACAATGCAGAACTGCATTCAGTCCAACTTCAGAAGTCCCCATAGACAGTCTCAACAAAGTCTCTCTTAATTATAAGTCCCTGTGAATTCAAAATAAAAAAAAGCAGGTCATATACTTCCAATGTACAATGGCAAAGGATATACATTACCATTCCAAAATGGAGGAGAGAGAGCACAGTGAGGAAATACTGAACAAGGCAAGGCCGAAAACCAGCTGGGCAAACTCCAGACTCCGCATCTCCATGTCTGATGTCAAAGCACTCTTCAGATCTCCAGCTCCTTCCAGCTTTGTTGACCGCAGCACAACACTCTCTCTTGGGCTGTTTCCACACCTGGTCTACAGCTCTCCTTGACATGGATCCCATTGCTCATCCATCTTCAATATCTTGGGGTCTCCAAGGCCATCCAGGCTTCACCTTCACAGCTTCACACAATGCTTCTCTAGGCCTCCATGCAGAGACACCCCAGAGAAAACAAGCCTGGCCTCAGAGGCTTTTCTTAGTTGTAGAGGGAGACCCCATAACCCCTTTCTTCTGTCCTTGACTGTAAACTCAGAATCGCATGGCTGAAGCTGTCAAGTTCTGGTGCTTTCTGGGGATGAAACATGGCCCCTTGTTTAATTACATTTTTACCAGCTTTCTGGTTTTGGTGGTTTCCTTCACTGCCTAGGATTGGCTGTCCTGGAACTCACTTTGTAGGCCAACTGTCCTCACACTCAGAGATCCGCCAGCCTCTGCCTTCTGAGAGCTGAGATCAAAGGTGTGTGCTACCATGCCCCACCCTAGGCTTTTCTTTAATTCCTTTTCACTTCTCTTTAATCTGTTTCACAACATGGAAGCTTAGCTTGGTGGGGTTTTGCTCTGAGGTCACGGCTTCCTTTATTCCACTGACAGACAGGCTTTTCTCTAATCTGCTTACACTTTCCTTCTCCACCTGTACATTTTGTACCTTTTCCTTGCTCAGCTTGATCCTTTTCATTACAGATCTGCATAAGGCTGGCCGCTAACAGCCACACAACACAGTCAATGCTAGGTTGTTTTGAAGTGTCCACCACAGAAGCTGTTAATCCATAACTCTTCAGTTTAGCCCCAGGCAGAGGTTTTGAACAAGGAAATGGTGTGGGGCTGGAGAGGTGGCTCAGAGGTTAAGAGCATTGACTGCTCTTTCAAAGGTCCTGAGTTCAATTCCCAGAAACCACATGGTGGCTCATAACCATTTATAATGAGATCTGGTGCCCTCTTCTGGTGTGCAGGCAGAATACCGTATATATACTAATTAACTAATTAACTAATTAACTAATTAACTAACTAACTAACTAACTAACTAACCAACCAGTAGGAAATGGCTCTTTGTAGCTACAGAGCTGCACCCCTTGAGGAATGCATTGGGGAGTAGCTTACTATCAGGAAGAATCTGAGATTCAAGAATCTAAGGCCTTGTTTTCTGTCTGTCTGTCCAGTTGTTTAGCTGACTCCACGCCACCCCACACCCTTTGTCTGTTCCAGGGAAGCAAGCCTGGGTTCGGCTGGAGGCCCCCCTTTCAGCTGAGTGGATGACAGTGTGGACATAACCCCAGACCTGGCTGGTTTAGATTTATTCTGTACAAACACAGGCACTGGAGGGTTGTTTTCCCATTCCACCATGTAAGAATCTTCAGACTGCAGGAGCTGGAACGCACTGTGGAGGTTTGGGCCAGGCCTGGCACTGAGGAAACTGTCAATAAAGAAAAAGGCTTGGCTTCTTTCCACCTTTTCCTACCTGATATTGTAATGAGCTGATGGCATACCTTCAGTGCCCATGACTGCCATGATGGGGGAACCCATGTCCTCCACAGAACCATTTACTTATGTATGTCTGTGTGTGTGTGTGCATGTATGTCATGTATGTGTCTGTATGCATGTATGTCATGTATGTGTGTGTGTATGTATGTGTATGTATGTGTATATCTATCTATCTATCTATCTATCTATCTATCTATGTATCTATCTATGTATCTATGTATCTATCTATGTATCTATGTATCTATCTATCTATCTATCTATCTATCTATCTATCTATCTAGGACTGGGTCTCTCTCTGTAGCCCTAGGTGTCATAGAGCTCACAGAGATCTACCTGCCTCTGCTTCCTTAGTGCTGGGATAAAGGTGGACACCACCATGCTAAACAAACTGTCATATTTTAAAAAGCAAACATTCACATATCTGGGTAGGTGGCATAACCTGTGATCCTAGCGCTATGGAGGAGGCAGGAGGACCACAGGTTTAAGAGGACCTTACCTGCAGAGAGTTCTCAGCCAGCCTGAAACTTACAAAAAGGTTTCTCCTGTATAAGGTATTTTTTATAGCACTCAGCAGCTGTTCCTAAGGCCAGGGTCAGCTCTGACTATATCTTTCTACCATTTGTGTATATAATTATTATTTCTCTTTTTGTCACTTATCTGTCATCTCAGCTGTCATTTGTCTTTCATATATCATCTATTGTCTTCATCTTCTGTCATGTATCTATACGTCATCTATCTACCCACCTAACATTTATCTATCTACCTATCTTCTATCACGCTATCATTTTTCTATCATTTATCATATACCTACCTATTTACCTATCATAACTCTGTTTATCCATCTATCTACCTATCATCTATGTATGATCTATCATTTGTTGTTATTTTTATCATTCTACAATAAATTATATAATAGATAATTTTTTTTCAAGACAGGTTTCTCTGTGTAGCTCTGGCTATCCTGGAACTTGCTCCATAGACCAGGCTGGCTTCAAACTCAGAGATCTGCTTGCCTCTGCCTCTCTGTTGGGGTGTGCACTGGGTAAAGACTGTTTTTGTTTATCCACATGCTGATTTCTATACCAACAGAGAGATCTGATTATAGGCCAGACTTTGTATTGTTATTCCTGAGGCTACATCATATTTTGTAAACAAGTCCCTCTGATGACTTCTGATTGGCTTAATGAAGAGTAGAATGGCCAATGAGATAGAAGATGATACTCAGACATAGGAACTTGGGGAGAGAGTGAGGCATGGGAGGAGTCACCAGGCAGACATGGAAGAAGAAACAAGGGCCTGTACTGAGGAAATGTAACAAACCATGTGGCCGAATGTAGATTAATATAAATGAGAGAACTGAAGTTAAGAACTAGTTGGGGAACAAGTAGCAGCGAAGGCCAACCTTATATAAATAATAAAAAAGCCTCCGTGTCATTATTTGGGAGCTGGTCGTCCAAAGAAAGTCCCATTTTACCTCCCAAGTTTCAGGATTAAAGGAGTGCACCACCAATTCTGTTCCTTCCTCAGTATTATTTTCAGTCTTAGGAAGTGATGCCACAATGCTCTGTGAACAAACAGAGCCATGGGCTTCCAGAGATGAGAAGTAATAACAAGACCATTGGCTCTAAAGAGCTTCCAGGGCCAAAGTTAATTCCTGTCTAGTCTTCCATTAGTTTGTGGATTCTTAAACTCTTTTTGCCAAAATGATCAGCACAGGCCTGATCTGTGGACTACGGCATGACATTTCATGCCTTGTAGATGCTTGTAGTTCATCTTTGAGAAGGAGGGCTGGGCTGGGAACAGCGGTCGGCTTGCCTAGCATGATGAGGCCTTGGATCCCCAGCACCCAAGGGAAAAGTGACGCTCAGGTGACAGAACACGGTGTGTGCCACCCAAGAAGCCACAAGGTCGAGAAACTGCGCTGCTCTATTTGAGTGAGGCGGAATATTAATACAAAGTTTGTGTCTAAGGAGAGCTGAGCCCAGAGCTGCATTGCTGCACGCTCCTCCTTATGAAGTAAGATTTAATTGGAATTGACTACATTGACAAAGTCCACTGTGTACAAGAATTTTTTTTTCATGTCGGGGGGGGGAGTCAATAGGTTTGCAAGGCAGTTATACAGATTGTCTTTTTTGATTATCTGAAAGGAATATATTTTGTTCCACCCAGTTAAAGAAAAAAATAAGAAGAATCATGTGACAGATCCACAAGCCTGCTTTCCCCTCAGCAGTATTTTTCAGAAGCTCGGACAATAGTGCTGTATTTCTACTCAACTGGATAAGACTTAAGTAACTCACTTAGCAATTTGAACAAATACTGTAAGTTTCAGAAAGTGAGAGCCATCTCAGTCTTGTCCGGATGTGGGTCTTTCACCTTGAGTTTTGGAAATTTTTATTAATCCTTTAAGACTTTCACACAATGTATTTTGTGCATTTTTACTCCAGAACTCCCCACTTTTTGCCATGCATGCGCTTTTTTTTTTTTTTAAATAAACCATCTACTCCAGTTTGTGCTCCAGTGTGTACTCCATGCACTGGAGTGCAGTTGATCGATCAGGAGCCGAACTCTTCAAGAAAACTAACCCTTTCTCCTCTAGAAGCCATCAGCCATGTGTGCAGGTGTGAGCATGTGTGAGCAGGTGCCCATGAGGGCGTGGGGCGGGGGGCGGGGGGCGGGGGGCGTGGGGCCCTCTGGATCCGGAGTTACAGGTGGCTGTGAGTTTTTCACATGGGTGGCAGGAATTGAACACTGAAAGGTTCTAAATATAATTCTGAAATAATCTCTATTTCATTTTCCTTTCCTCCCACTCTATTTTACTTATGCTCATGATTTTTTTTCCTGTCTTATACCTTTTTCTCAATAGCTATGAAGAAAATTCTGGAAAGCACACACACCCTCCCTTCTTTAGAAAGCAGTGGAAGAAACACACGTTTCCTCCTTTCCTAAATCCTTGCGGAAGTCAGACGTTGATATTAAGAGCCAGGCAGGGTCTGGGACCTACTCTCTTGGCCTCTGGTTTTCCAGATGAGGACAGCAGACTCCTGGTTCTGAGGCAAGAGGCGACTTACGGTTCATTAAGCCCAAGGATTCCAGGCTTGGCTTACTTGAGATGCTTCCTGGTTCTTCACAGCGCCGTGATTCAGGGGAGGAGCCAGGGTTTCAGAAACCGAAGCATTGCATTGCACAGCACCCCACGAGCGTGCCTGCTGTGTGTACAGAGAAAGACACTGAGCGTCCAGCCTGTAAGCTTGTTCTTTGCTCTGAGAGTCACAGTTCCTGTATGCAAAGGGGCACAAACATCCTGGGAAGATGGTCTGGATCAAAAAGAGCAGAAACATAAGAGATCATGGAGTGTTTTTCCTTAGACCTGAAAGGCAGGTCTTGTTTCATGATTAAGGGGCAGTTGAAACGACACGCAGAAAATTCAACTTTGGAAACATTTGTGTGCGTGTGTGTGTGTGTGTGTGTGTGCGCGCGTGTGCAACATGTATAAGTGTGTATGTCGTGTGCGTACATGTGTACATGTGTACATGTGCTTGAGTGTATGTGTCTGTGT
The DNA here is from genome assembly GCF_030254825.1 of Meriones unguiculatus. Lineage (NCBI taxonomy): Eukaryota > Metazoa > Chordata > Mammalia > Rodentia > Muridae > Meriones > Meriones unguiculatus. The sequence goes on along the minus strand of NC_083353.1, from coordinate 130,404,771 downwards.
GTACATGAGCATGTGTCTGTGTGTTTCTGTGTGCATATATATCTTTTCTTTTTTAAATTAATTTATTTTTTATTAATTACAGTTTATTTACTTTGCATCCCGGCTGTAACTCCCTCCTTTGTCCCCTCCCAATCCTGCCCTCCCTCCCTCTTCTTCCCCCTCTGCCCCTCCCCCAGATTACTGATAAGGAGGTCCTCCTCCCCTTCCATCTGACCCTAGCCTATCAGGTCTCATCAGGACTGGCTGCCTTGTCTTCCTCTGTGGCCTGGTAAGGCTGCTCCCCATCAGGGGGAGGTGATCAAAGAGCCAGCCACAGAGTTCATGTCAGAGACAGTTTCTGTTCCCCTTACTAGGGAGCCCACTTGGAGACTGAGCTGTCATAGGCTACATCTGTGCAGGGGTTCTAGGTTATCTCCATGCATGGTCCTTGGTTGGACTATCAGTTTCAGAAAAGACCCCTGGGCCCAGATTTTTTTTTTTCTCTCCTTGTGGAGCTCCTGTCCCCTCCAGTATTTCTGTCTCTATCTTCTTTCATAAGATTCCCTGCACTCTGTCCAAAGTCTGGCTGTGAGTCTCAGCCTCTGCTTTGATACCCTGCAGGCTAGAGTATTTCAGAGGCCTTCTGTGGTAGGTTCCTGTTCTGTTCCCTGTTTTCTCCCTCTTTCAATATCTATCCCATTTGCCTTTCTGAATGAGAATAGATCATGTTACCCAGGGTCTTACATCTTGATTAGCTTCTTTAGGCATACAGATTTTAGTACGTTTATCCTATATTATAGGTCTAGTATCCACTTATAAGTGAGTATATACCATGTGTATCTTTCTGCTTCTGGGATACCTCACTCAGGATGATCTTTTCTAGATCCCATTTGCCTGCAAATGTCATGATTTCCTTGTTTTTAATTGCTGAGTAGTATTGCATTGTGTAAATATACCACAATTTCTGTTTCCATTCCTCAACTGAGGGACATCTGGGCTGTTGCCAGCTTCTGGCTATTACAAATAAAGTTGCTATGAACATGGTTGAGCAAATGTCCTTGTTGTGTACTCGAACATCTTTTGGAAGCTTCTTAAAGCAAAGGACACTGTCATCAGAACAAAACGACAGCTACAGATTGGGAAAGGATCTTCACCAACCCTATATCTGACAGAGGGCTACTATCCAGAATATATAAAGAACTCAAGAAGATAAACACAACAAGTCAAGTAATCTAATTTAAAAATGGAGTACAGAGCTAAACAGAGAATTCACAATAGAGGAATAACGAATGGCAGAGAAACACTTAAAGAGATGCTCAACATCCTTAGCTATCAGGGAAATGCAAATCAAAACAACCCTAGATTTCACCTGACGTCCTTCAGAATGGCTTAGATCAAAAACTCAAGTAGCAACACATGCTGGAGAGGATGTGGAGAGAGGGGAACCCTCCTTCATTGCCGGTGGGAGTGCAAACTTGTACAACTACTTTGGAAATCAATCTGGCACTTTCTCAGACAATTAGGAATAGTGCCACCTCAAGATCCAGCTATACCACTCTTAGACCACATGTATCTTTTCTAGGAAGCTTTTTTAGTCTTTGAATACAGAACAAGGAGCCGGTTTGCTAGTTGGAGTCTGGCAATCATGTCCCCTTTGGTGTGTGTGCTGGCCAGAGTTCAGAGCTGAGTGCAATTCCTCCGAAGCCAGCTGCATTATTTGTTGAGTCAGGGACCCACCCGACCTGGTGCTCACTGATGTTGCTAGACACTTGCCACTCACATCTGTGAAGTTCAGGCCTGCCTGTGAGAGCGAGAGCACGGCTTGTCCTCCTGAAACTGGCTGCCCAGCTTAATGTTGTGTTCTCTGGCCCAGAGTTGCTGACCCCCTGGAAGCAGGGGCGTATGCCACGGACCCGGTCAGCCTCTGTTTTTACTCTGTAAACACTGGGTTGAAAGGTCATGTGTAACAAGCCTATGGGCAGTTCTGAGGCACACCCGAGGTGTGGAGTGACAGATTAGTGCCCTGGCCCCTGTGGCTGACAAGTTTGGGGAGAAGTCTCCACTCTTCTGGGCCACACTTCCCTTCCGCTGGGATGATGTGGTGACCTGTGTCTGTAATCACAGCACCTGAAAGTCTGATGCAGAAGAAGTGCCTTTACGCTAAGGCCAGCCTATGCTGCATCATGCATCCCAGACCGTCCGAGCTGTGGAAGAGGACCCTGTCCTGAACCAGCAACAAAAAGACAGACTTACAGAGAAGCAAACTAGCAAAAGGAAAAGGAAACATATAAGAAAGCAAGAAAATGAAGAAACACAAAACTATATGTGTGTATATGTGCATACATGTGTGTGTGTGTGTGTGTGTGTGTGTTTATTGCTGGGAGTGAAGGTACATAACTGTAGTCCCAGCACTCAGGAGTTGGAAATCCCTGCGAGTTCAGGGCCAGCCTGATCTGCCCAATGAGTTCCTTGATAGCCAGTGCTACATAAAGAGACCCTCTCTTATTGAAAACAAATTTAAGACTCATTTACTTATTTTTATTATTTGTACACTGTTCTGTCTGCATGCACCCCTGCAGGCCAGAGGAGGGCGCAGGGTCTCACTATAGCTGGCTGTGGGCTGTGGTTATAGCTGGCTTGTGGTTGCCTGGGAGTGAACTCAGTGCCTTTGGGAGGGCAGCCAGCGCTCTTCACCTCCGAACCATCTCTCCAGCCCCTGGGAATCCTAGGAAAGAAGGGGGAGATAGTAAGACCTGGAGAGGACAGGAGCTCCACAAGGAGAGCAACAGAACCGAAATACCAGGGCACAGCGGTCTTTTCTGAGACTGATCCTCCAACCAAGGACCATGCATGGAGATGGCCTGGAACCCCTGTACAGATGTAGCCCATGACAGCTCAGTGTCCAAGTGGGTTCCATAGTAATGGGAAGAGGGACTGTCTCTGACATAAACTCAGTGGCTGGCTCTTTGACCACCTCCCTCTGATGGGGGAGCAGCCTTGCCATGCCATAGAAGAGGACAATGCAGCCAGTCCTGATGAGACCTGATAGGCTAGGGTCAGATGGAAGGGGAGGAAGACCTCCCCTATCAGTGGACTTGGAGAGGGGCTTGGGAGGAGATGAGGGAGGGAGGGTGGAATTGAGAGGGGAGAAGGGAGGGGGCTACAGTTGGGATACAAAGTAAATAAACTGTAATTAATATAAAAACTAAAAATTTGGTTAAAAATTATTTGTTTTTATTTCCAGTGTGTTTGTTTTGCCTTCATGTACGTGTGCCCAGTCAAGGGCAGATGAGGGCTTGGGATCTCCTGTAGCAGGAGTTACAGGCAGTTGTGAGCCTCCGGTGGGTGCTGGGAAGGAAACCGAGACCCTGTCCTCTAAGAGCATCTAGTGCTCATACCCCCTGAGCCACCTCTGCAGACTCGCCCTGACCTGGTGGTCTAACCTGGTCTTCTTAATATGGGGGATGAGGCCCCTCCCCCATTCACTTGTTTGCTATTCTATTGCTTGTCAAAAGCCGACAGGACTTGACTAGTGACACCTCATTATATCTGCAGCAGAGTAAGGCTGGGACATGATTCCATGTGAGAACTCCTGACAGGGGCAAGTGTGTTCAAAAGCCTGAGAACAGATTTGCAAAACTGAAAAATGCTCAGAATCTCAGCTTCAGATCCTGGCAGGCCTGAATTAGCTTCTCTCCCGCTCTCTCTTTTTTAATTTGGAAAGTTAAACTTAGTCTTGAGTGTTTTGTCTGAAGACGGTGTGTGGGCGCAGGGGTCTATAGCACTCAGACGGAAGCTTTCATCTGTCTCAAGCCTGTATGTATATTAAGGCAGCCATGAAATCTTATATGTGCTCAGAGCCTTAAAATATCCTGTAGACATGAAGAGAATCAGAGGGCTAAAAAGATTTAATATCCAGCCTACCCCCTCCCCTGTTTTTGCCATTTCTTTTATTAAAATTTGGTTGATAGAAATCTGGGAAGCCTTCCTTGAAAACCAGGCAATTGTGCAGTTGAAGCACTTGATTAAGATGAGAATTTCAAACAGTTTAAAATGCAGCGAGGGCTCGTGGGTTGTTCAGCTGGTAAAGTGCTCCCTGAGTACAATCCCCAGAAACCACGGGAAAAGCCCAAATCCAGGAGAGGTTGTCATCCTAGAGCTATCTAGGCAGAGACAGGCAGATCCTCTGGGCTCCAGACCCTGTCTCAGAAAAACAACAACAGGACAGGTCCTGAGAGGAACGGTGGGAACCTAACACACACGAGCACGTACAATGAAAGCTAACAGATAAACAAACACACTAAGACATCAGCATACCCCTCACACATGTTTCAGGGCCGAGGCTGTCAAAACAAGATCCTCAAGTTTCCTTTCCATTTTGCTTTTTGTTATTATTACTATTATTGTTATTTTACATTTTATTCATGGTGTATGTGTTAGGTGCATGCACTCATGACAGGGCACATGTGTGAAGCTCAGAGGACAGCTTGCGGGAACAGCTTCTTTCCTTTTATCACCTGAGTTCTAGAGTCCGGGTTCTTCCGGGCCTCAGTCTTGGCCGCAGGCGCTTTTACTGGCGAGGCAGCACGACAGCCCGCCAAATTGCTTTTAAATTAAAAAACAAAAAAGGCATCAGGAGTGTTAAGGATGGACTTGAGGTTCCTCTGTTCACAGAGAACAAAAGTGCCACATATGGCTTCCTCGGGGGGACACATAGCCTCAGTCAGAAGGCACCTATCTACCTTGGATGCAGAGACAGGCTCTGCATGGGCTAGAACCCAGGCTCTGGTTCTAGGTATCAAGTTTTTAGTACCCGCTTTCTGAAGAGGAGTCTGGGATTATCTGCAGATTAGTTCTGGGTTTCCAGGCTGGAACCTCCATGGACAAGACCCTACAGATGCCATGGGGCACACACCCACCCCGACCCTCATACTTTGACTGCATGCAGCTACACAGCCACCTCCTCCCCCGCCCCACCCTTTCACATGAAGCCAGAGCCAGGCCATTGGAGTGCCTATTTTTGTAAATGCCACGGTTTTCCACATCACTGGGTAACCATGAAGAGTTCCCTCTAAATATTTGAATCATTTGATCTGTAGTCAAGGACACTTTCTCAAAATGAACATTCTAGAGCCAACTCATTTGACTGCACAGCTGGGTTCAAACCCCAGAGAGGCAGAAATGCTATAGTTTATCGAACTCATTTGTATTACTATTCTTACCAAGTGGTCTCACTTTGAGGAAACCACAAAGATGTCACTGCAGGAGGTCTCAGCTTTAGGGGTGGAGCTGATCTGGAGGTGTTGGGTTTTTTCCTAGTCAACGATTATATAAAACCAACATAAAAATGGCTTTAAAAAGTTCTTTTTGTGTGAACATTTTGTTTTTCACTTTGAGTCACAACGATTTGGAAAGGCTGAATACTACATGACATCATGAAACGAAAAAGTTACCGAATCGAGGGATCAGTAATAGCTGAAGCCTGGCTCCACTGTGCTGTTGGAGTTTAGTTTTGTTGGGTTGGGCAAGATGGTATCAGGCCCTTCTGGACAAAGTCAGAACCAGGTTTGGGCCAGAGCTTCTCAGACGTGTGCCTCAGGCCTGTGAAATTGTCTGAGACAAAAGTTAATTCTGTGGTAAAGAAAATCAGGAAATGTAATTCGCTCCTTCCTCCAAACATCTATCTGTGTATTAAAGCCCGAGAAAGGGCATCTGGTCAAAGATCCTAGCCTAATTTGAGGTTGGGGTTCCCCTAACGTCCTCCTGGGATTGCACCTTAGCTTCTCTTAGGGACAGAATACCACAGACACTTCCTGGGATTCCTGAACTCAAATGACGTGTAAGAGCCTTTCCCATCACACTTCGGTTAGCCATTTACCTTTTTATGTTTTGTCAAGAGAGGTTTTCTTTGTTGATGTTTGAGACTTCTCAGACAAAGATTAACCAGACATGAAATAGTCTAGCAGCCCAAGGACTCACCAAATGAGTCACCGGTCCCTCTGCCTCATCTAAAGGTACTTTCCAGCAGTAAGCAGGATTCTAAAGTTTTAATTTGGGACAATTCTTCCAGTAAGAAGAATGAATTGCATTTTGTAATCTTGTAAAAGGCCACATATTACTTCATATGCCTAGGAATATGTGCTTGTTTGTCATATTCCTCTCTAATTTTTTTTTGTTGGAATGCAGAAAAATTCATTTATATAGGATGGAGACATTTGAAACCTCCTGAGTATTACTTTGAGGTTTTTGGGGAAAATTATGCTTCTTTCATTTTTTTAAGATTAAAAAAATTAAAGCACGCATGTATTTGTGTGTGTGTGTGTGTGTGTGTGTGTATGTGTGTGCGCGTGCACACATGAATATACTGCCTGAGGAGGCCAGAATGGGCACTAGATCTGGAGCTGGAGTTATAGGTGGTTATGAGACACCAGACAGGATATTATTAGGAAACAAACTTTGATCCTCTGTAAGAGCAGCATGTGCTAGTCCATCTCTCTCACCCCATTTATTTTATTAAATTAAATCATGTAGGACGTTTCAGAGAATTAAACTTTAAGCTGTGGGTCAGTGCAGGCTTGCAAAGGCATCGAAGCAAAGGCATCGAAGTTATTCTCAAGGCTGCTTCATCAGAATAGGTATTATTGGTTTCTTCTATTCCTAGAATGCATTTCACTTTTGAACACATACACCTTCAGTTTAGGCAAAGAGGAAGAGGGTGTGATAAGGAAAACTTTTTATTTAAAACATTACAGCCTCACGACATGCTTCATTCTTTGATCAAAGCAGTTTAAAATGTATTGTCTCTCTAAGAATGCCTTCTAATGGTTCTAGATATTAAAACTTTCTTCTGATTCTCTGGTGCTGCTCTCCCTCGGCTTCCGGATGCTCTTCCCAGCGTTGAGGCCTGAGCGTGACTACATACTCCCAGCTCCCACAAGGTGGCATGGCCTTCTTTGCAGTTATTTCTGCTGTGTGCTTTTGGTTTGACTCCTTTACTCAAGGTTTGATTTCAGCTTTCTGGCTTTATTTTCCTTGCTTGCAGCCAAGCAATGGGACTAGAGTTTCCAGAAAGATGTGTCCTTTGTGAGACACTCATGTAAGGGTCCCCCTTTTCCTGTGGCTTGTGTCCACTTTGGAGCTGAACTTGTTTTTAACTTGCTGTGAATCTTAGTGCTTACCATGGTGCCAATGGCTGTGAGCAATATTTGTATTGCGAGATTCTGGGATGGCCTTGTTGAGAAAGAGTACCAAGACATTTTGCTTTACCAGAGCAACCCCCGGACACCGTCTCTTATTCCAGCTGCTGGGGGGTGGGGAGCTCTGTACCCACTGTCTATGAAGCTGCTTGTGGAATCCCAAAAATTCACCCCGGATTCCAGTACAAGTCCTCCCTGTCCCAGTCTTAGGAAGGTCACGGCTAACTCTAGTCATCCTTGCAGTCTTTCCCTTCAGGAATTATCTGTGCCGGGTTGTGAAGAGGGCATGGACATGCTTGTAGGAGCAGCAGCATGATGCTCACGTGCCTTCTACATGTATGGCAAGGGTTTACTATTTGCCAGTAAAGTGCTCTTACGATCCAGCAGACACAAACCTAAACCAGGTAAGTAAGATTAAAGGAGGACGTGGGACACTTGAAATGATACACACTAAGAAACAGGGCAGATGGACTGAAGAAATGGCTCAGGGCTGAAGAGCACATCGCTGTGGGAGATTCAGGTTCCGTTCCCAGCACCCACGTTAGGAGGCTCACGACCACGTGTAACTCCAGCTCCGGGGTAGGCACACACCCTCTTCTGGCCCCCACAGGCACCTGCACCCATGGGTACATAATTTAAAAATAGAAATAAATCACAAGGAAAAGGGAAACAAAGCAGAGAGAGGAGAGAAGACGCCTGGAAGCAGCCGAGGGACTTAGGGGGAGGACAGCCATGTTTGGGGCAGCGAGGAATCTGTCCAGAGCTGCGAGTCTGTGGTGGCTGTGAGGGGTCTGTGAACTGTGTGCCGTGTCGGGGAACCCTGAGCACCGAGGATGGGCAGCCAGGCATCCCAGAGGGAGGCCATCCTGTTATTTTCATGTGTTCTACCACAGGCGAAACCAGACTAGTGCAGAAGGGAACATGGGGACCCTTGTGGGCATCGGGGAACTTGGCAGGGGAGGGTGATTTATCTGGTGCCAAGGGGCCAAGGCAGGAGAAAGGGGACCCTGTGGGGAGAAGAACCAGAACAGAGCCCCAGAGGTGGCACAGCTTATCTTGTGGCGGGCAAGGAGGAAAGAGGCCTGGGAGGCCTGAACCAGTGTGTGCTGGAGAAAAAGTCATGTTCATTGAATTGTCACCCCCCCTCAACCCCTATTGAACAGGGCTGGAGATCAAACCCAGGACCTCATACACACCTAGAAAACACTCCACAGCCTCAGCCTGGAACACAGTGATGTCAGCAGAACCACCTAGGGGAGGAAGTTCAGAGTCTTGATATAAGTCACGAAAGAAAACCAGCAGATAGTGTATGTCTAGGGCAATAGTAACTTGTAATGTTGGAGCTCTCTATTAGATCTCTATTAGAGATCACTTTCTTCTTGAGATAGCTTCCATCGTCAGCTTGAGCGGTTTAAAAATCATTTAGGAGAGCTGCAGAGTAAACTTCTGGGGATGTTAGCAGTGGCCTTCCAGAGAGGATGGCCTCGGAGGGGAAAGACCTGTCTGGCAGGCTAGGCCCTGACAGCCGCAGAACACAGGCGATCTCTGCCTCCTGGCTCCCAGGATGCTCTGTCCCACCCTCCCCACCAGGCACTTTGGGACCAGGAGCCAGACACCCTTTTTACTTTCATAGTCATTTGTCACAGCATCCAGGGATGCTGAGCAGCACACTTCTTACACGGATCATGATATTTTGACTTCTGGACGTGCAGATGTACAGACAGAGTTTTGGGCATCTGTATCTTCCAGGTCTGACTTTTTGTGGCCAGGCCCTCAGGGTACAATGTCTGCCTTGGAATGCAGACAGTTTCAGAAATCTGAGATTGCCACCATGGATAGTTTAAATCTCTGATGAGGGGCCTCAACACTGGGAGGGGTCAAATGGTTGTATCTGGTAGCCCTATGAACTTAGTTAGTTTGCCTGTTTATTTTAAGACGTTCTCTCTTTTTAAAATTTTATTTATTTATTTTTTATTAATTACAGTTTATTTACTTTGTATCCCAACTGTAGCCCCTTTCCTGATTCCCTCCCAACCTCACCCTGCCTCCCTCCCTCTTCTTCTCCTATGCCCCTCCCCCAGTGCACTGACCACTGTGTAGCCCTGACTGGACCAAAACTTGCTATGTAGATCAGGCTGGCCTCAAACTGACAGAGATCCACCTACCTGTCTGCTAATCTGGGAGTGGAGGCATGCCAGCCTTTTCTAGATTTTAAACCTTTGGTGGGTCAGATAAGAAAGAGGATTGGGAAATATCTTTTGATTATTTTGTAAAAAATAGAATCTGACAGTTTAAACAGTAAGTACTTGGGCTCTAAATGAATAGGTGCATCAGGCCTTGCAGTCATATTGCCATCTCTTGAAAAACAAGCAAGATGGGGGCTTCGAATCACATTTTACACACACACACACACACACACACACACACACACACACACGTACACACTGCATCAAGGACACCCTTCTGTTTTTAGTTTAAACTGTGCTTTGAATTTCAAAGGATCTATGTTTTCAAAAGTACCTCATTTACTGACAGAACAATTAGACTTATTCTATAGAATATTAATTTCTGTCTTTCCCAGGAGAGTTGGAATACCTACCATTTCTGCATGTCGTCCTCTTCGCCCCAAACAATAAATCTCTCCTGTTTGTTCCAGTTACTGCTTCTCAAAATGCTATTTTGTTCTCAGCTCTGAGAATGTTGCAGTACATTTGGGGACGAAGTATAGGAAGGGACAGATTTGGGTCCCAACTTCAGTGGACTAGACTACCGAAGTTCTTTTTTGAAATATAAGTATTCATTTGATTTGATTTTATGTCTGTCTGTGCACTACATGTACACAGGGGCCTCCAGAGGTCAGAAGAGGGTGTCGGATCCCCTGGAACTGGACTCACAGGTAGTCCTGAGCTGCCATGTGGGTGCTGAGAGTCAAATATGGGCCCCTGGAAAAGCAGCCAGTGTTCTTAACTGCTGAGCCCTCTCTCCGGCCCTGGAACATTTCCTTCATTTCGTTCTTCTGGAGCTGAGGATAAGCCCAGGGCCTTGCTCTTGGGAGGCGACTCTCCCGCTGCAGGAAGTCCCCAGTTCTGCCAAAGAAGTTCTTCAGCTGTAGCCCTTAGGGTTGTCCAAGAGAAGAGGAGTGGCATGTGGTGCCGCAGAGAGATGGCAGCTGCAAGGGGCTGCTGAGCCAGCAGTGGCCGCAGTTTCACTCAAGTCCGAGAATGCAGCGAATTGGCAGGCATGTCCAGACACTTTCCTGGGTCACATGGCCTCCCAGCAGCCTGGCAGAATGGGTGACTTGCACTGCATGTGTCACCATGCCACACAGTGCCAGCAGGTACCACACTGCCTAGAAGGCCTCAGCTCAGACTACCGCGGGTCATGGATCACAGTGTCTGCACTTTTTTTGTTTTTATTTTTTTTTAATTCTATTTATTTTTATTGTGTGAAGTGTTTGCCTTCATGTATGTCTGTTTGTCATGTGTGTGCAGAGGTCAGAAGAGGGTATCAGATCCTCTGGAGAAAGTTACAGGTGGCTGTGAGCCACGTGTGGGTGCTGGGAACCAAACCCAGGTCCTCTGATAGAGCCGCCAACGCTCTTCACCACTGAGCCGTCTCCAGCTCTCTACCCCTGGTGCGTTTATTGTATGTACAAAACCTTCTGCTCTTGCAGAAATGTAGTGGTTTATAAAACACTGACTTTTATTCTCCTTTCTCTTCTCCTTCCTTTCTCTCTCCCACCCCCTCATCCTCTGCTTCTTGCCCATCTTCCCTCCTTCTCCTTCCTTCTTCCTCCTCTCTCTGCTCTGGCCTGCATGAGGCAGGCAGCTTTCTTGTTCACACCCATCCTACCATACTGTTCTGCCCATCACAGATCCAGAGAGATGGAGCCACGTGACCATGGCCTGCAATACCTTCATCTGCAAGCCACAACACAGCACTTTCCCTTTATGCCAGCTTTCAGGTTGGCACAGTGGAAGGAAGATGCCCAGGACCCGTTCTGTCCTGACATTCATTGTAGGACTGTGCTCTGTCTTTCCTGTGTAAGTCTGGGAGAAAACAGGTGAGCCAGGGCTCCTCCGCCTCTCCCCATTCCGTGAGGCAGCCGTGGCTTCTCACCATGGCCTCTTCTCGTCAGATCTGGCTGCTGTGGCTGAAGAAACCCAAAGCTCGGCCATGGAAACTGCCCTGTGAGATTGGCAGCCCTGAGCGTTACTGGACCGAGATGTCAGCAGGATCACATTCCCTGGGCAGACCTCAAGAGAGAAAATGCTTTTCACTCTTTTCTAGTGCAGTCATGAAAGACCAGCTCGTGGATCCTCCCTCTGTCTTCTTACAAAACCTTTCACTCCAGTCTAGAACGCCTTTGTGCCTTCTCTGTTCCCTGACCCTCTTGCCTCCCTCTTGCACAGACCTGGGGCCCCAGTGTGGTTCCCCAGCCGATGCAGCCCACTTCCTCCATGTTTTTAACCTAATTCCACCTGCAGCATTTCTAAGAAGCAAGAGCTTTTGCTCACTTCTGAAGGAGTCAACCCCACTGGAGGTCGCTAATCTAAGAAACTGCACGCAGGGTATTTTTAAGGATGATTACCGGAACCCACCAAATTTATAGTTTTTCATAAAGAATATTTTTACTGAAGTAGAAATGTTTAAAAAGGATTATTACCTCCATAGTTACAATAGAGACGGACCACAAAAAGTTTGATACTTGTACCAGCAAAGGTTATAGATGTAGGGGAATGTCTACCTGGAGGCGTGGTGGAGCACAGAGCTTCATGTTCCTCACCCCTCCCCCACCCCCTCCACCTTATGGCCCTGTCAGTTCCCAGAGTCTCTTAATCTGCTCTGTGAAGGCCTCACTGTCTCCATTAGCTGTCCTTTCGGTATGAATTACAGTGCTGCCACTCCGTTCATATGACAAGATTAAGACATTTGCTGGACTGTGCTTCTCAGAGTACAGACAACAGCTTGATTAAGGAGTGTGTTATGCTTGCCCATCAGTGTGTCCCGGGGCCATCAGTGTGTCCCGGGGCTCACGAATCTGAACACCTGTGCCCAGCTGGTGGTTCTGGGGGTGGGGGGAGCGCTGTGGAGCCCTTGGGCCACGAAGCTTATCTGGAGGAAGTGAGTGGCGGCAGGGGCTTAAGGTTTATGGCCTGACCCCACTTCCTGCCTGCTGGCCAGTGGAGAGGTGAAGAGCCCCAGCCCAATGTGCCCTCTGGCCCCTCAGCTGTGAATCCTGACTCTCTCCCACTGCGCCTTTCAGGCCACAAGCTGTTCCTCTTTTTAAGTTGCCTCTTTTGTCACAGTCTTAAGAAAGGCAATGGACTCAGAGGACCCTTGGTAACAGCTAAAGGAACTTTTAGGAGAATGTGGGCTGGGGGTGGCTCTGCATAGCCGAGTCAGAGGCTGATACTCTCCATGCCGAGCGGATGTCTGTGGCACTAACCGAACATACACAGTAAGTGTATCCTTAGCGACACCCCCGCTCACTTCTTCAGGTGCCCTGGCTGGGACCGAACAGTGACTTTGAGGGAGGAGGTCAGGAGGTGTAAGAGCACCCGAGTGACCTTGGGACAGGACAGCCATCTCTCTGGCTGCTCGGCCTGTACTCTGCACGCTGACACCCTCTCGGGTCTGACTCAACAAAGTACTACCACTGAGTCATTTGACCACTTCCTGGGTTTTCCCCTCAAAGCTCTCACACCCAGGGCTGGCCTGCACCCCACCCTGCCGGAGGATGACCTCAACAGGGTTCATACGCTGTGGCCTGGGCAGGCTGCTATGTAACAGTCCCCGTGGGCACCAGGCTCCCGTCCCCGGGGATGGCAATGGAAGAAGGTTTAAACAGCAGCAATTAGCCGGGAATTTTCTCCACGCTGCTGGTGAGAACCGTTTGACCACGAAACAAGTCTTCCTTTGGTGGGGAAGGGTGGTGCTCGCCTTACAGGAAACTCAAACATGACTTCAGAACATTACACACCGGCTTAGCCAGAGGGGCACATGTGAGGTCCTGGGACCTCGCCTCTGGTTTTTAGAGCAGGAATAGGACGGAGCGTGGGTGGGGCTGTCACTGGGGAAGGGTGGGTGAGCTCCAGTCTGAGGGAGGACGCCCCCATAGCCTCAGGCACTTATTTCTCCCCGCTCCTTGGGCATTCGATGTGGGGCATGCCACTGTACCAGCCCTTCCTCCCCACCCCTTTTTCGCCTATTCTGCCAACTCTCTGTTCTTCCCAATTTGAATATTTTTCCTACTCAGAGCAGTGTAAGCGCTTCATCACCCAATTCTTTGATCTGGGAACAATAGCAGCCGTTTGAATAACAGAAGAGAAATACTTGTTACATAATTTCACTTTCTCTCCAGACTTTGAACATGTCAGGAAAACTCAAAGTGCAGGGGTTTCCATGGTCTGAGCACCCTGACCTCCTTTCCCTTCCCTTCCCTCCTTTACATGGTGTTTTTATTTTTCACCCAATTTGGTCACACTTTTCTGAGGCTAATTATGTACTGGCCTTGCAATCTTTACAAGATTTGCACATGACAAATTCTGATTTGCTTGTTAGGCAGGGAAGGCAATCTTCAAAATGAAGCTTCATAAATAACCAAAAGGAAGACTTTTACACTCAACAGTAAAGCTAATTTATACTCACAAAGATTTTTTTTCCCCACCATGCATTATACAGTGTTAGGCATAATATTTTAATCCCTACACTTTAACACACATTTCAGCCTTCCTGGCTTTGATTGACCTATGGTGTCTCATTGCTTCTTTATGGATTGTGGGACACAGAGGGCTGTAGCGTATTATGGGCTGGAATGTGTTATCTCTTTCCTCTTTCAAGTCTTCCTCACTTTCTTACACACTTGTACACACACACTCAGATGATAATATTTGATGGTTTCCAAACTAAAATAACATCTGTGTCTCTTCTCTTGCCTACCTGTACTCCATAAGTTGTGCAAAACGAAGCCCCCTCATCTCCAGATCCCCGGAGAGTGTTTACCTGTAGGGCGGTGCACGCCAGCGATCTAAATACAGACACATCACAGCTCCGTGCTCTCACGTCTCCATGTTCTCAGCATCACCCGGAAGCACCAGCAGCCGCCGAACAGGTGGAGATGTGTCCCCACCAGCAAGCAGCAGAGAGAGGCACTCTCTAGAAACAGTTCACCTACTAATTAGCGCGTGACCTTAGCAAATCACATGACCCTCAGCAGGATACTGCTGTCTCACCTGTTTCTTAGCTTGCGAAGGTAGGGCAGTGCGTGTAAAATCAGTCTGAATACCTTCATCTCTTTATGCAGACAACTGCAAAGGTCAGCTATGTCCAAGTTTATAAAGTTACTTTAGGCTGAAAAAACGTTTCTCTGAGCTTAAGTAAATCAGAGATAAAGCTTTTTCCCCCTTTTCCTATTTTTGAGTCAGGTCTTAATGAAGCCCAGGCTGGCCTCAAACTCACTATACAGTTGAGGCTTTGAACTCTTAATCCTCTGCTTCTACCTCCCAAATGCTGGGATTACAGAGGCGTGCACTACCAGGTCCAGAAGAAACTATTTTTGGAATGTGTGCTAATTGACATTGAAGACAAACAGCTTAGAGCAAAGTGTCCTTCCTTGGGGAGGGCATTCCTTCTCTTTCGGTCACAGGATTCCAGCGCAGTCTGGATTCCAGCGCAGCCTGGTCTGTGTCCTTGGGCTCAGTGTAGAGAAGCCAGGCTCAGCCACTTTTCTCCTGCTGAAACGCATGTTGCTGTCCTTCAGGAGCTCCGGTGGACAGGGCTGAATCTGGCACCCAGTGTCCTGCATGCACACCCATTCCCGCCTTTGTTTGTCACTGACGCCACAGTGAGCTGGCCCCAGTTCTGACCCAGTGAGAAAAGCGTTATTTACAGAGAAGAATCAGCCTCTTTTGCTTGGCTCATTACAACTGATCTATTAGCAGCGAAAACTCGATCCGTTACAATAATCAGTGCACACATTAGTGTTAGGAAACGGAGCCAGTGTTGTCAGTGAATTCAAGTCTGTGCCCTCTGTGTGAGGGACATTCCCTAGAGTGAGTGAGCTTCCACTTGCTGATCTTCAACCCTCCCTGGCCACGCTTACACACTCTTTTCAGAAGCGATGACAGACAGGACCTTTATCTGGGGCAGAGATGGAGGGCCCAGGTGTTGTGAAGAGGGCCCGCCATGCCTTGATTGCCTGAGATTCCTCTCCGAGCTCCAGAGGACAGCTCTACTCAAAGGCCTCCCACCACGGACACGCAGCTGTCGCTGGCTGCCAAGCCATACAGATGTGGAGGGGTGCCCGAACCCTGAGCGCTAGCTACGGTGCTCGGGGCCACCTGGGTCACCTGGGTGGCTCTTGAGGCTGGTGTGTTGGGACCACAGGCTGACTCGCACACCTGCCAAGAAGTACGGGCACCCCACAAAGCAATTCAGGATCCCTTATCTGAAACTTGCAAAAGCTGCAGAATTCCCGTCTGAGTCTTTCTAGTCAGGAAAGGGCATATAATATGCATTTACCAAAGGGTTAGAATTCCAAATGCCACTCGGGCCCAGGCGCTGGGCCTCTTTCATGTGGTCTGTGAGTGGGTTTCCATCGTGTTTGAGCACAAGAAGGTTTGGGGGTCACAGGACAGGTCATCTTTGCAGTGGAGTGGGGAGGGAGGTTTGATGAAGTCACGGATCTACGCTTCAGTTGTAAAGAGTTGTGTTTCTATTCAGCTGCGCCATCACCTTTTTAAGGATAAGGTTTGGAAGAAGGGTACCCGAGCTGACGATGCCCTGAGCTGAAAATTTAATTCCCACTTGTTGTTTGTTTGCTTCCTTTTCTTCTAGTGGCCCTGGGGGGCGGGGAGTCAGGACCAAGGGCCTCTGCCAGGCTCTACCACTAAGCCGCACCCCAGCCCAAGTGATGGCTTCGGATGGAAAAGCCTGGGTGTGGAAGCAGCTGAAACAGTGTTGGTCATCAGGATAGCCAGGCTTCACCCAGGCTGCCTCCAGTGCCTGGGGCCCTGGAAGCCCAGCCGGGCCAGGCTTCTGTGGCTGAAGCCTGCATTGCTGTCTGCTGAGGAACTCTGAGTGTCACCCCGTAGAGAGCTCTGAGCTGCAGAATCTTCTGGGGTGAGAAACCTCCAGGACAGCTGAGCAGGAATCATGGAAACTTTTACAGGAGTTTGTTTGGCCTGTGGTTAATTCTGCCAGCTCTGCTTAGCTGGACCTGTTTTCTTCTTTAGCTTTTAATTTTTCCTTCCCCTCCCCATGCCCCTGCTCTTCACCCCCTCCCCTCAGGAGTCCAACATCAGGGCAGCCACTGATGCAGAGAGTTAAATACAGTCTTCTGCAGGGTTCTCTCCGTGGGCAGGATGGGTCACCGGTCACTTTTAGTGGGTTGCTTATTTCTGAGCACTGGGTCATATTGTCACAGTTGTGTTAACACGGCCTGTGCTGCAGCAGAGTGACTATAAGGTGGGTGATAGTTATTAGGGTTTCGTGTGTATGTGTGTGTTTACATTTGTTGATTGTGCGTGTGTGCATATCCCACAGTGTGAAGGCACAAGTCAAAGGATCACTTGTGAGAGTCAGTTCTCCCCTTCCATCACGTGTATCCTGGGGAGTGAACTTATGACATCACTCTGCCAGCTGAGGTATCTTGTAGCCCAGTAAATACTGTTTTGTGGGATAAATCCAGACTCCACAGATATCTATAAGAATGTTGCTTTCCTTCAAGCTATATCATATCGATTGGTCACTTTTTGTTTGTTTCTGTGACCAAATGCCTAGCAAGGGGGGACGCTAGAGGGGAGGGTTTAGGTTGGCTCCCAGTTTGAAGGTTCACTCCTCTCACAGTCTGTCTGAATGTGTCGCCCAAGTGCAGTGGCCGTCAGTCTCCACAGTGATTCCCCTGTTCTCAGAGATGTTTGAGGGACATCCAAGAGCGGCGTTCCCCCAAGGCTGGCCAGGCGTTCACAAACTGCCCCGCAAGTTGATTTTAGAGGGAACACTGGGTTCCACAGCATCCAACACAGACAGTGGCCCCGATGTGCTGCTCCTCTCGCCCCATCCTTTTCCCACCGGCAGAAATGTCTCCGTGAGCGAAGCCTTTATTCTGGTTGCCCACAGAGGGTTGGATTAATAATTACCTGGAATTTATGTAGACATCACTTTACCCTAGTGTTGATCTCTTCGTGTTTCCTGCACTCTCGGGCTTTTCAGCAAGGCCCCTCCCCCAATGCAGTCTTCCCTCATCTCTAAGTACATACCCTGTGTTTTCAAGCTTCCTAGGGAGACACCTGGCAGAAAATCTAACTGTAAGGGAGGCTGATTGATTAGTAAAGGGCTTGACGCCCAAGCCTGACCACCTGACTTTGAGCCTCAGAACTCAGGGGAAAAAAAATCTAGGCACAGTGGCGGGTGCTTGTAATCCCAGCACTGGGGAAGCAGAGACACGTGGATCCCTGTGTCTACATTTGTCAGTCTAGCTAAATTGATGAGTCCCAGGCTAGTGGAAGATCCTGCCTCAAAAAGTGTCCAAAGAACAATGTCTGAGGTTGTCTTCCAGCCTCTGCACGCAGCTGCACACACACACACACACACACACACACACACACACACACATACATACACACACACACCATATGAACACGAAAAATATGGAAACAGATTGAGTTACTACTGATTAACGTGGGCTGCTTATGCACCACATCACGTGTGAGATGAGTTATACACATTATACCACTGAATTCTTCTAACAACCCCACATCATGAAAAAAATCCATCTGTGTTCATTCCATGAATATCCCCCAAGCGACTTCTATACGTGACGTGGTAATCCAGGCCACGAGAAGATGCTTTGTGGAATAGGACACTGGTATGACTGACCCTAAAGCATAACTGAGGAAACAGACGATTGAGAAGAACATCCACAGGGTCATCTGAGGCAGCAACAAGTGGCACAAGAATAATCAGGCTAGTCTGAGGAAGGCTGACCTTAAACAGGGCGATCAGGCATGAAAATACATAGGAGAAGAAAATTCTAAAGAGAGAGGGAGAGAGAGAGAGAGAGAGAGAGAGAGAGAGAGAGAGAGAGAGAGAGAGAGAGAAAGCATAGTAGCTCTAGAACTATGGATAAATTAAGAGGAAGAGGAAGGAAGCCAAGGTCTGGAGCACAGCAAAGGGCAGAGTGTTAGACCAGGGAGAGGTCAGAGTGATTGCCATGCCTTATGGGTAATAGAAAGGGATTTAGGTTATATCCCAGGCATCGCAATGGAGGAGCTGTGGTTCTGATTTACAGTTTGAAAAGATCACTGTGGAGAATGTGGTGTGGGCTCCCTGGATGATTCATGAGTTAGAGGACTGGAGTCACGGTTTGGATAAATATCCTCCCGATGGACAGTGTGGGAAAGGCTGGATCTGAAGCCCATGGTTCTGCTAGAGGCGGTTGAACCCTTAGGCTGTGGGGCCTATCACTGGCCTTTGGGTCACTGTAGTTCTAGCCTTACAGGGGATTGCAGGATGTCAGTCTCCTGTCCTTCATTTTCCAGTCAGGACGGGGGATGGTTTCACTAAGCTTATGCTGCCTGATACAATACTGCCTTGGGGAACCGGGGCCTGTCAGTCATGAACTGGATCTTCTGAAACTGTGAGTGAGGTAAGGTTGACTCTGTTTTTGGTGTGACCTGAAAGGTGAGTCACAATTAAGAGTGCCACCAGAGTGGGAAAAGACAGGGTTGTTTGTTTAGGAAGGTGTTGATCAGGAGGAGTTCAGAGTTTTGTTTTTTAGACTTCCCCTGAGGTTATACCATTGGCTAGATGCATCTAACACTCAGTGCTCAGGGCTAGATGCACCTGTAGGCCATCCTTTTCTTTGGCTTGTGGTGGGAGCTGAAGTCTTGGGACTGAACGATGCACCACAGCCAGCAGTGTAGGGAAAGAAGACAGGAGAGGCTGGCTCAGCCCCAAGCCAGTCTAAGACTGAAAGGCTAGGAGGGCACATCCCTCTGGAGGAATCAGAGGGAGAGCTTGATAGGGTAGCTGCGGACGTGGGAGAGTGTAGTCTCTGGAAGCCAGGATGGGAGTGTGTTTCAAGAAGGGAAAAGAGATGCCCTGTGTCAGTTGGTAACAACAGGTGGTGGCAAGTCTTGAGAAATGAGAAGTGAGCAGACAGCAGTGAGCACAGAGCAAGGCTGAGGGGGGCTGGGGAGCACACACAGGCTTTGAACCAGGGCACCTGCCTTCAGAGCTGTCCTCAGACTTACCTCTGTCTGGGAGAAGCTGGCCATTTCTGCTTCCTCTTCTATGAGTCACCAAGGCCAGGTGGCACCAGAAAGCCAATGAGGTGATGTTTTCTAATTCACAGGAGGCTGTGAAACACTAACCACACAGGCCCTACAGGGGCCAACTGTGACAAGAAAGGTGGTGTCTCAGGACTAATGCTCAGCACAGAGGGTGGCTTTGCTGAGCCTCACGTGGGGAAGGCTTTGCCACTACCATGGGGATGAGTCGCTTGGGCCTTGGAACGGCTGTACCCACATCTACAAGACACATTAATTCAGGACTTCAGTGCTCCCTACACCTAAGAAGTGATTCATGATACACACTGATGAAAAGTTAGAGTCAGGACAGCAGACTCACATTTGAGAATCCAATCACTTTTGCTCTGTTTTCCGTCAGTATAGTTGGTTCGGTCTTTGTCTTCGTATATGTATGAATGCTCGAAATCCTAGCAGCATTACACCATTCACTTATACGCTGATCTATAGGGCCTGCGGCTTCACCCGGTCGGAGCACTCACTCATTCGTTCTTACATCCACTCATCTGTCCAGGCAGTCTATCTACGTATCTTTCTGCACATCCATTAATCATTCTTCTACACATCCATACACACACCTGTCCAAGCATACGTCCTGTGTGCACCCATCGGCCTGTCCACCCCTCCACCTACAATCTGTTCACCCGTTCTTTTAAATATGCATCCATTCTTGGACCCACCTGTCATCCATATATCTTTTGGAAACTGAGATACTGACATTTTAAACAATTTGTCCTGGACTCACACTGCTGTTAGGTATCCACATTTGGATTTGAACCTACGCAGACTGGATCCTGAGCCTCATATTTCAAACCCATACTTACTGTACTAGGATTGGGTTGCCATTTACAGGCAATGAGAATTTGGGTTACTGGAAGGGTTCCCACTTCCCCGTCATATCCCTGTGCCCTGGAGAAGACTCATGGCATCTGGGAGCTTGGATAGAACATACTTACATACTTACTTATTCAAATATCTGACTGTACTATGCTATCTCTTAAAATCTGAACACCGGTACCAAGTGTCAGTAGTATTCAAAGGCCTGTGGCTGAGATACTATCACATCACATCAAATTCATTTCAAATATCTTAAAAATCATTTATCCTGATTGCCACTCAGAGTTATAACAGTTATTAGGCCTAGGGTTCTATGCCATTATTTAATGCATTAATAAAAGCACATTTGTTATTTTAGTAGGAATTGCCTCTCTAAATCTTGATAACGCTATTTTGGTAAAATTGGTTTCTTTTGTAATTCAGTGCATTTACAATCATTACTCGGAGCTTCTGCAGAAGTGCAAAAGCCCAGCTCCAGTCCGTTCATGATGTGAGGTGTTTGGCCTATGCCTTTAGAAAAGAGGTTAGTCATACTCACCCCTGTCTTGGGTTTCATTTCCTGGTGGCAACTCTGGAGAACTTTCATTTCCAGTGATGGGGCATTTGTTTTGTAATAAGCAAAATACTTTCAAGTCTTTAAAACTTACAGTCGGCTGGGACGCAGCTCAGTTGGTAGGATGCCAGCCTCCCAGGCAGGATGCACCGAGTTCCATCTCACCACTGCGCACACTGGCTATGGCAGCAAATGCCCCTAATTAGCACTCCAGGAGTCAGAGGATCAGATGTTCAAGGTCATCCTTGGCTATA